>NC_137907.1:9557800-10224947 GCF_963455335.1 Martes martes
CCAGGACGCCCCATACAGAAAGACTGGAGGGCAGGGTGCTACGGATGGATGCCTGGGCATCCCACCTCCCATTCCCATTGTCTCCTAGCGACAAGGCAGGTTCGATTGCTGGCTCTGGCGGAGCTACGCAGAGTGCTGAGTGGAGATGGACTCTCCTGAGGATGGGTCATAATGTGGGTTTGTGTCCATGGAGACCTAGGAATGTGGCAGTGGCTCGGGGGCCCGGAAGGATTCTCCAAACTTGAGGATTGGACACAGCTCCAAAGAGTAAGTTTCCCCTGTGGAGAGGAGAGGTGTTCTGATGGGTGCCTCAGGAAACGTCCGTTTGCTGGTATTGGAATGCAGGCCTCTGACGAGAGACGCCTGGAAACCAACCAAAGGGTTCCGAGGAAGGCCTAACAGACTGTCCGGTTCCATCTTCTGTCTCTGGGGACATCCGTCTGCTTTTCTGCGTGGAGGGAGTTGCTCAGCTTGTGTCAGATCACCCCTGGGTGTCCAGGGCAGCCTACACTATTGGGATGGCCTCGGGGATCTTGGAGCCTTCTCCTAATCTGTAGGTTTGTGGCCAGTGGAATGGGCAGAGTTTCCTTGGAGAGGGCAGGCACAGTCCTGTGCTGTGGCCCCAGGGGCCCCTAAGTTGAGGGTGTGTGGGACAGGGCTGCAGGGCCTGAAGTCTGAAAACACAAACTCGGCTTAGGTTTGGGGCCAAGGGTATGGCAGGCCCCATCTACCGACCGTGATGGGAGCTGCTGTGGATTTGAATGAAGGGCGAGTGTGCGTCCTTTTTTCAGGCTTCTGTCTCTGGATTTTGTGTCAAGGAGGGCTGTGGAATGGAGGGGTGGCCTCCTGGGCCATGGATGAGCCTCCCTCTCTGGGGATTTGGCCTGGCTTCCAAGAGTTTCAGGTCATTCTGCGGGAAGGGAGGAGTCCTGTATTCTGCCTCAGGTGTCCCTCCCAAAGAGGGATTGCAGAGCAGAGCCCTGGGTCCCAGCGACTGGAAAACCCAAACTCGGGTTAGGATGGGGGCCCAAGGGGCATGGGAAGCCCCCTAGGCGGACTCGTGGTCCAGCAACTGAGAGACCTGATTGGAGCACGAGGATTATGGTGAGGGTCACCAGGCGTCTTTTTGCCCAAGGCGACCCTCAAGCATGGGCGTGGCCTCCTGGGCCATGCAGGTTTCTCCTACCCTGAAGGTTGGACACCAGGCCAACAGCAAGGTTTCTTGGATGGGGATGGAGGAGTTCAGATTTCTGCATCAGGTTCTCTCCGGTCCGGGGATTGGAGATAAGGTCTAGGTTCTGAATCCTGAACACCCAGCTTGGGAAGAGATGACAGCCTAAGGTCATGGCGGATCCGATGTGATGGGTGTCGGTCGGGATGTCAGGGCTCAGGCAGTGTCAGACAGAGCATGAGTGCCCATGGCAACCTCGAGAATTGGAGTGCAGTAGAGTGGCGTGCAGGTGGATCCTCATTGGGTGTTTGTAGTTAGATGCCTATGGCCACGTTTTTTTCTGGTGGGAAGGGAGACTGCTGCCTTGTGGCTCCAGAATTGCCAATCTGGAGGGCTTGGGGGGGCAGGAAGGTGAGGACGGAAGTCTGAGAACACAAGCTAGGGTGAGATTTCGGGCGAGGGCCCTCTGCAGAGGCTGAAATGAGAACTCTTGCATCTGGAGACATGGCGAGGATCCGACATTGGCTCAGGTTGGAGACTGTGTCCATTATGGCCCCATCAGGAAGTGGGGGACCTCCCGAAGCCACGAAGGTGTTCCCATGCTGGGAGTTGTGAGATGCTCCAAAGCGCAAGGATTCCTACTGCGGGACAGTCGATTCCTGTGAGATGGCTCCAGGACGCCCCATACAGAAAGACTGGAGGGCAGGGTGCTAAGGATGGATGTCTGGGCATCCCACCTCTCATTCCCATGGTCTCCTAGCGACAAGGCAGGTTCGATTGCTGGCTCTGGCGGTGCTACGCAGGGCGCTGAGTGGAGATGGACTCTCCTGAGGATGGGTCATAATGTGGGTTTGTGTCCATGGAGACCTAGGAATGTGGCTGTGGCTCGGGGGCCAACAGGATTCTCCGAACTTTAGGATTGGACACAGCTCCAAAGAGTAAGTTTCCCCTGTGGAGATGAGAGGTGTTCTGATGGGTGCCTCAGGAAACCTCCGTTTGCTGGTATTGGAATCCAGGCCTCTGAGGAGAGACGCCTGGAAACCAACCAAAGGGTTCAGAGGAAGGCCTAACAGACTGTCCGGTTCCATCTTCTGTCTCTGGGGACATCCGTCTGCTTTTCTGCGTGGAGGGAGTTGCTCAGCTTGTGTCAGATCACCCCTGGTTGTCCCGGGCAGCCTACACTATTGGGATGGCCTCGGGGATCTTGGAACCTTCTCCTAATCTGTAGGTTTGTGGCCAGTGGAATGGGCAGAGTTTCCTTGGAGAGGGCAGGCACAGTCCTATGCTGTGGCCCCAGGGGCCCCAGCGTTGAGGGTGTGTGGGACAGGGCTGCAGGGCCTGAAGTCTGAAAATTCAAACTCGGCTTAGGTTTGGGGCCGAGGGTATGGCAGGCCCCATCTACCGACCGTGATGGGAGCTGCTGTGGATTTGAATGAAGGGCGAGTGTGCGTCCTTTTCTCAGGCTTCTGTGTCTGGATTTTGTGTCAAGGAGGGCTGTGGAATGGAGGGGTGGCCTCCTGGGCCATGGATGAGCCTCCCACTCTGGGGATTTGGCCTGGCTTCCAAGAGTTTCAGGTCATTCTGCGGGAAGGGAGGAGTCCTGTATTCTGCCTCGGTGTCCCTCTCCAAAGGGATTCCAGAGCAGAGCCCTGGGTCCCTGCGACTGGAAATCCCAAACTCGGGTTAGGATGGGGGCCCAAGGGGCATGGGAAGCCCCCTAGGCGGGCTCGTGGTCCAGCCACTGAGAGACCTGATTGGAGCACGAGGCTTATGGTGAGGGTCACCAGGCGTCTTTGTGCCCAAGGCGACCCTCAAGCATGGGCGTGGCCTCCTGGGCCAAGCAGGTTTCTCCTACCCTGAAGGTTGGACACCAGGCCAACAGCAAGGTTTCTTGGATGGGGATGGAGGAGTTCAGATTTCTGCATCAGGTTCCCTCCTGTCCGGGGATTGGAGATAAGGTCTAAGTTCTGAATCCTGAACACCCAGCTTGGGAAGAGATGACAGCCTAAGGTCATGGTGGATCTGATGTGATGGGTGTCGGTCGGGATGTCAGTGCTCAGGCAGTGTCAGACAGAGCATGAATGCCCATGGCAACCTCGAGAATTGGAGTGCAGTAGAGTGGCGTGCAGGTGGATCCTCACTGTGTGTTTCTGGTTAGACGCCTAGGTCCACGTTTTTCTTCTGGTGCGAAGGCAGACTGCTGCCTGGTGGCTCCAGAATTGCCAATCTGGAGGGCTTGGGGGGGCAGGAAGTTGAGGACGGAAGTCTGAGAACACAAGCTAGGGTGAGATTTCGGGCTAGGGCACTCTGCAGAGGCTGAAATGAGAACTCCTGCATCTGGAGTCATGGCGAGGATCCGACATTGGCTCAGGTTGCAGACTGTGTCCATTTTGGCCCCATCAGGAAGTGGGGGCCGTCACGAAGCCATGGAGGTTTTCCCATGCTGGGAGTTGTGAGATGCTCCAAAGCGCAAGGATTCCTACTGCGGGACAGTCGAGTCCTGTGAGATGGCTCCAGGACGCCCCATACAGAAAGACTGGAGGGCAGGGTGCTAAGGATGGATGCCTGGGCAGCCCACCTCCCATTCCCATTGTCTCCTAGCGACAAGGCAGGTTCGATTGCTGGCTCTGGGGGAGCTACGCCGGGCGCTGAGTGGAGATGGACTCTTCTGAGGATGGGTCATAATGTGGGTTTGTGTCCATGGAGACCTAGGAATGTGGCAGTGGCTCGGGGGCACGGAAGGATTCTCCGAACTTTAGGATTGGACACAGCTCCAAAGAGTAAGTTTCCTTTCTGGAAATGAGAGGTGTTCTGATGGGTGCCTCTGGAAACCTCCGTTTGTTGATATTGGAATCCAGGCCTCTGAGGAGAGACGCCAGGAAACCAACCAAAGGTTTCAGAGGAAGGCCTAACAGACTGTCCGGTTCCATCTTCTGTCTCTGGGGACATCCGTCTGCTTTTCTGCGTGGAGGGAGTTGCTCAGCTTGTGTCAGATCACCCTGGGTGTCCAGGGCAGGCTACACTATTGAGATGGCCTCGCGGATCTTGGAGCCTTCTCCTAATTTGTAGGTTTGTGTCCAGTGGAATGGGCAGAGTTTCCTTGGAGAGGGCAGGCACAGTCCTGCGCTGGGCACCAGGGGCCCCAGCGTTGCGGGTGTGTGGGACAGGGCTGCGCGGCCTGAAGTCTGAAAACTCAAACTCGGCTTAGGTTTGGGGCCGAGGGTATGGCAGGCCCCATCTACCGACCGTGATGGGAGCTGCACTGGATTTGAATGAAGGGCGAGTGTGCGTCCTTTTCTCAGGCTTCTGTGTCTGGATTTTGTGTCAAGAGTGCTGTGGAAGGGTGGGGTGGCCTCCTGGGCCATGGATGAGCCTCCCTCTCTGGGGATTTGTCCTGGCTCCCAAGGGTATGTGGTCATTCTGTGGGAAGGGAGGAGTCCTGTTTACTGCCTCCGGTGTCCCTCCCAAAGAGGGATTCCAGAGCAGGGCCCTGGGTCCCGGCGACTGGAAAACCTAATCTCGGGTTAGGATGGGGGCCCAAGGGGCATGGGAAGCCCCCTAGGCGGGCTCGTGGTCCAGCCACTGAGAGACCTGATTGGAGCACGAGGCTTATGGTGAGGGTCACCAGGCGTCTTTGTGCCCAAGGCGACCGTCAAGCATGGGCGTGGCCTCCTGGGCCATGCAGGTTTCTCCTACCCTGAAGGTTGGACACCAGGCCAACAGCAAGGTTTCTTGGATGGGGATGGAGGAGTTCAGATTTCTGCATCAGGTTCCCTCCTGTCCGCGGATTGGAGATAAGGTCTAGATTCAGATGCCTGAACACCTATCTTGGCAAGTGATGCCAGCCTAAGGCCATGGAGGTTCTGATGTGCTGGCTTTGCGGCCAAATATGTGGGAGTCTGTCAGGAGGTCTGGGCTCAGGCTGCGTCAGACAGAGCATTAGTGCCCAGGGCAGCCTAGGAAATTGGGGTGCATTCTAGGGCCGTGCATATTGAACCTCATTTGGGGTTTCTGGGCAGCCCTAGAGGGCAATGTTTTCCTTCTGGTGGGCAGGCAGCGTGGTGTTGTGGCTCCAGAATTCCCAATCTTGAGGGCTTGTGGGCCAGAAGTGTCAGGATGGAAGTCTGAAAACCCAAGCTCGTGTTAGTTTTGGGGCTGAGGGCATGGCTGGCCCACTCTGCAGACACGAAATTGAGATCTCCTTCAACTGAATTCAGGGGCGTATCAGACATTGGCTCAGGCTGGAGGATGGGTTCATGATGTCCCCTTCATGATGTGGGGGCCTCATGAGGCCATGGAGTCTTTCCCACGCTGGGGGTTGTTAGCTGCTCCAAACTGCAAGGTTTCCTTCTGTGGGACAGTTGAGTCCTGGTGGATGGCTCAAGAACACCCTGTCTGAAAGTACCGAGAGCAGGCTCCTAAGGATGGATGCCTGGACACCCCACCTCGAATTCCCATTGGCTCCTAGTGACAAGGCAGGTTCGATCTGCTGGCTCTGGGGCGAACTCCCCAGGGGGCTGGGTTGAAATGGACTCTCCTGAGGATGGGTCATCATGTGGGTTTGTGTCCATGGAGATCTTGGAATGTGGGGGTGGCTCATGGGACGTGCAGCGTTATCCTACATGGAGGGTTTGCCACAGCTCCAAAGAGCAAACATCCCATGTTGAGAAGAGAGGTGTTCCTTTTGGTGCCTCAGGAAACCCCATATGCTGGTATTAGAAACCAGGCCTTGGGGCACCTGGGTGGCTCAGTGGGTTAAACCTCTGCCTTTGGTGCAGGTCATCATCTCAGGGTCCTGGGATCGAGCCCCGCATCGGGCTGTCTGCTCGGCGGGGAGCCTGCTTCCTCTCTCCCTCTCTCTGCCTGCCTCACTGTCTACTTGTGATCTCTCTCTCTGTGTCAAATAAATAAATAAAATCTAAAAAAAATAGTCTCTTATGCTTTAAGAAACCAGGCCTTGGAGGAGAGGCACCCAGAAACAAAAACAACGTATCAGATTAGGAACTGGTGCCTGTCCGGATCAATCTTCTGTCTCTGGGGACATCCGTCTGCTTGTCTGAGTGGAGGTAATTGCTCATCTTGTGTCAAATCGCCCCTGTTTGTCCAGGGCGGCCTACACTATTGGGATGGCCTCGGGGACCTTGCAGGTTTCTCCTCATCTGTAGGGTTGTGGCCAATGAAATGGGTAGAGTTTCCTTGGAGAGGGCAGGCACATTCCTGCGGTGTGGCTTCAGGGGTCCCATCCTGGAGGGTGTGTGGGCCAGAACTGTGGGGACAGAAGTCTGAAAACACTAACTCGGCTTAGGTTTGGGGCTGAGAGTATGGCAGGGCCAATCTAGAGACTGTGAGGGGAGTTCCTTAGGATATGAACAAAGGGCAAGTGTGAGGCAGTTGCTCAGCTTTGGTCTCTGGATGTTGTGTCAAGGACGGGCGTGGAAATTCGGGGTGGCCTCAACGGCCATGGACCAGGCTCCCTCTCTGGGGATTTGGCCCAGCTCCCAAGAGTTGGATGTCATTCTGAGGGAAGGGAGGAGTCCTGTTTACTCCCTCCAGTGTCCCTCCAAAGGAGGGATTCCAGAGCAGAGTCCTGGGTATGGGCTACTGGATAACCCGAGCTCTGGTTAGGATTGGGGGCCTACGGGAAGGGCCCATGGGAAGCCCCATATGCGGGCTCTTGGTCCAGCCACTGAGAGGCCTTACTTGAGCACATGGCTCACTCTGAGGGTCACAATGCGTGTTTGTGCCAAAGGTGGCCCTCAAGTATGGGCGTGTCCTCATGGGCCATGCTGGTTTCTCCTACCCTGAAGGTTGGACACCATGCAAACAGCAAGGTTTCTTGCCATGGGGATGGAGGAGTTCTGATGATTGTATCAGGTTCCCCCCATGCAGTTATTGGAGATAAAATCTAGGTTCTGAAGCCTGAAAACCCTGTTTGAGACGAGATGACAGCCTAAGGCCATGGCAGACCCAATGTGCTAGGTGTGCGGCCAGCTGTCTGGGTGTTGGTTGGGAGGTCCGGGCTCAGACTGTGTCAGACAGAGCATTAGTGCCCAGGGCAGCCTCTATATTTGGGGTGCAGTGGAGTGGCGTGCAGGTTGAGTCTCATTTTGGGTTTTTGGGCAGCCCCAGAGGGCAACGTTTTTCTTCTGGTGGGCAGGCAGAGTGCTGCCCTGTGTCTCTGGAATTCCCAACCTGGATGGCTTGTGGGCCAGGAGTGTAAGGTCTGAAGACTGAGAACACAAGCTAGGCTTAGGTTATGGGGCGTGGGCACATCAGGCCCACTCTGCAGAGTCTGAATCCGAGATCTCCTGCATCTGAAGTCAGGACGAGTATCTGATATAGGATCAGGTTGGAGTTTTTGTCCTTGATGGCCCCTTCAGGAAGGGGGGAGTGCTCATGAGGTCATGGACGTTTTCCCATGCTCGCAGTTGTGAGATGCTCCAAACCGAAAGGATACCTTCTGTGGGACAGTTGAGTCCTGTTGGATGGCTCCAGGATGCCCCATACAGCAAGAATCGAGAGCATAGTTCTAAGGATGGATGCCTGGGCACCCCACTTCGCATCCCCATTGGCTGCTTGCGACATGGCAGGTTCGATCTGCTGGCTCTGGGGCGTGCTACCCAGGGGGCTGAGTTGAAATGGACTCTCCTGAGGATGGGTCATCATGTGGGTTCTTGTCCATGGAGACCTTGGAATGTGGCGGTGGCTCGGTGAACTGGAAGGATTCTCCAACCAGAGGGTTGGACACAGCTCCAAAGAGCAAGTTTCCCATGTGGAGACGACAGGTGTTCTGATTGGTGCCTCAGGAAACCCCCTGGTATTGGAAACCAGTCCTCTGAGGAGAGACGCCTGGAAACCAACAAAAGGGTTCAGATTAGGGCCTAGGGGGCCTGTCTGGTTCAATCTTCTTTCTCTGGGTACATCCTTCTGTTTGTCTGAGGGGAGGTCTTTGCTCAGCTTGTGTCAGATCAGTCCTGTTGGTCCAGGATGGCCTAAACTATTGGGATGGCCTCAGGGACCTTGGAGGTTTCTCCTAATCTGTAGGGTTGTGGCCAATGGAATGGGCAGAGTTTCCTTGGAGAGGGCAGGCCCAGTCCTGCGGTGTGGCTCCAGGGGCCCCAGCCTGGAGGATGTGTGGGCCAGGGCTGTGGGGACAGAAGTCTGAAAACACAAACTCGGCTCAAGTTTGGGCCCGAGGATATGGCAAGCCTGATCTAAAGACCTTGCAGGGAGCTCCTCAGGATATGAATGAAGGGCGAGTGTGAGGCTGTTGATCAGGCTTTTTTCTCTTGATTTTGTGTCAAGGAGGGCTGTCGAATGGAGGAATGGCTTCATAGGCGATGGCCAATTCGCCATCTCTGGGGATTTGGCCTGGCTCCCAAGGGTATGTGGTCATTCTGTGGGAAGGGAGGAGTCCTGTTTACTGCCTCCGGTGTCCCTCCCAAAGAGGGATTCCAGAGCAGGGCCCTGGGTCCCGGCGACTGGAAAACCCAAACTCGGGTTAGGATGGGGGCCCAAGGGGCATGGGAAGCCCCCTAGGCGGGCTCGTGGTCCAGCCACTGAGAGACCTGATTGGAGCACGAGGCTTATGGTGAGGGTCACCAGGCGACTTTGTGCCCAAGGCGACCCTCAAGCATGGGCGTGGCCTCCTGGGCCATGCAGGTTTCTCCTACCCTGAAGGTTGGACACCAGGCCAACAGCAAGGTTTCTTGGATGGGGATGGAGGAGTTCAGATTTCTGCATCAGGTTCCCTCCTGTCCGGGGATTGGAGATAAGGTCTAGATTCAGATGCCTGAACACCTATCTTGGGAAGTGATGCCAGCCTAAGGCCATGGAGGTTCTGATGTGCTGGCTTTGCGGCCAAATATGTGGGAGTCTGTCAGGAGGTCTGGGCTCAGGCTGCGTCAGACAGAGCATTAGTGCCCAGGGCAGCCTAGGAAATTGGGGTGCATTCTAGGGCCGTGCATATTGAACCTCATTTGGGGTTTCTGGGCAGCCCTAGAGGGCAATGTTTTCCTTCTGGTGGGCAGGCAGCGTGGTGTTGTGGCTCCAGAATTCCCAATCTTGAGGGCTTGTGGGCCAGAAGTGTCAGGATGGAAGTCTGAAAACCCAAGCTCGTGTTAGTTTTGGGGCTGAGGGCATGGCTGGCCCACTCTGCAGACACGAAATTGAGATCTCCTTCAACTGAATTCAGGGGCGTATCAGACATTGGCTCAGGCTGGAGGATGGGTTCATGATGTCCCCTTCATGATGTGGGGGCCTCATGAGGCCATGGAGTCTTTCCCACGCTGGGGGTTGTTAGCTGCTCCAAACTGCAAGGTTTCCTTCTGTGGGACAGTTGAGTCCTGGTGGATGGCTCAAGAACACCCTGTCTGAAAGTACCGAGAGCAGGCTCCTAAGGATGGATGCCTGGACACCCCACCTCGAATTCCCATTGGCTCCTAGTGACAAGGCAGGTTCGATCTGCTGGCTCTGGGGCGAACTCCCCAGGGGGCTGGGTTGAAATGGACTCTCCTGAGGATGGGTCATCATGTGGGTTTGTGTCCATGGAGATCTTGGAATGTGGGGGTGGCTCATGGGACGTGCAGCGTTATCCTACATGGAGGGTTTGCCACAGCTCCAAAGAGCAAACATCCCATGTTGAGAAGAGAGGTGTTCCTTTTGGTGCCTCAGGAAACCCCATATGCTGGTATTAGAAACCAGGCCTTGGGGCACCTGGGTGGCTCAGTGGGTTAAACCTCTGCCTTTGGTGCAGGTCATCATCTCAGGGTCCTGGGATCGAGCCCCGCATCGGGCTGTCTGCTCGGCGGGGAGCCTGCTTCCTCTCTCCCTCTCTCTGCCTGCCTCACTGTCTACTTGTGATCTCTCTCTCTGTGTCAAATAAATAAATAAAATCTAAAAATATAGTCTCTTATGCTTTAAGAAACCAGGCCTTGGAGGAGAGGCACCCAGAAACAAAAACAACGTATCAGATTAGAAACTGGTGCCTGTCCGGATCAATCTTCTGTCTCTGGGGACATCCGTCTGCTTGTCTGAGTGGAGGTAATTGCTCATCTTGTGTCAAATCGCCCCTGTTTGTCCAGGGCGGCCTACACTTTTGGGATGGCCTCGGGGACCTTGCAGGTTTCTCCTCATCTGTAGGGTTGTGGCCAATGAAATGGGTAGAGTTTCCTTGGAGAGGGCAGGCACATTCCTGCGGTGTGGCTTCAGGGGTCCCATCCTGGAGGGTGTGTGGGCCAGAACTGTGGGGACAGAAGTCTGAAAACACTAACTCGGCTTAGGTTTGGGGCTGAGAGTATGGCAGGGCCAATCTAGAGACTGTGAGGGGAGTTCCTTAGGATATGAACAAAGGGCAAGTGTGAGGCAGTTGCTCAGCTTTGGTCTCTGGATGTTGTGTCAAGGACGGGCGTGGAAATTCGGGGTGGCCTCAACGGCCATGGACCAGGCTCCCTCTCTGGGGATTTGGCCCAGCTCCCAAGAGTTTGATGTCATTCTGAGGGAAGGGAGGAGTCCTGTTTACTCCCTCCAGTGTCCCTCCAAAGGAGGGATTCCAGAGCAGAGTCCTGGGTATGGGCTACTGGAAAACCCGAGCTCTGGTTAGGATTGGGGGCCTACGGGAAGGGCCCATGGGAAGCCCCATATGCGGGCTCTTGGTCCAGCCACTGAGAGGCCTTACTTGAGCACATGGCTCACTCTGAGGGTCACAATGCGTGTTTGTGCCAAAGGTGGCCCTCAAGTATGGGCGTGTCCTCATGGGCCATGCTGGTTTCTCCTACCCTGAAGGTTGGACACCATGCAAACAGCAAGGTTTCTTGCCATGGGGATGGAGGAGTTCTGATGATTGTATCAGGTTCCCCCCATGCAGTTATTGGAGATAAAATCTAGGTTCTGAAGCCTGAAAACCCTGTTTGAGACGAGATGACAGCCTAAGGCCATGGCAGATCCAATGTGCTAGGTGTGCGGCCAGCTGTCTGGGTGTTGGTTGGGAGGTCCGGGCTCAGACTGTGTCAGACAGAGCATTAGTGCCCAGGGCAGCCTCTATATTTGGGGTGCAGTGGAGTGGCGTGCAGGTTGAGTCTCATTTTGGGTTTTTGGGCAGCCCCAGAGGGCAACGTTTTTCTTCTGGTGGGCAGGCAGAGTGCTGCACTGTGTCTCTGGAATTCCCAACCTGGATGGCTTGTGGGCCAGGAGTGTAAGGTCTGAAGACTGAGAACACAAGCTAGGCTTAGGTTATGGGGCGTGGGCACATCAGGCCCACTCTGCAGAGTCTGAATCCGAGATCTCCTGCATCTGAAGTCAGGACGAGTATCTGATATAGGATCAGGTTGGAGTTTTTGTCCTTGATGGCCCCTTCAGGAAGGGGGGAGTGCTCATGAGGTCATGGACGTTTTCCCATGCTCGCAGTTGTGAGATGCTCCAAACCGAAAGGATACCTTCTGTGGGACAGTTGAGTCCTGTTGGATGGCTCCAGGATGCCCCATACAGCAAGAATCGAGAGCATAGTTCTAAGGATGGATGCCTGGGCACCCCACTTCGCATCCCCATTGGCTGCTTGCGACATGGCAGGTTCGATCTGCTGGCTCTGGGGCGTGCTACCCAGGGGGCTGAGTTGAAATGGACTCTCCTGAGGATGGGTCATCATGTGGGTTCTTGTCCATGGAGACCTTGGAATGTGGCGGTGGCTCGGTGAACTGGAAGGATTCTCCAACCAGAGGGTTGGACACAGCTCCAAAGAGCAAGTTTCCCATGTGGAGACGACAGGTGTTCTGATTGGTGCCTCAGGAAACCCCCTGGTATTGGAAACCAGTCCTCTGAGGAGAGACGCCTGGAAACCAACAAAAGGGTTCAGATTAGGGCCTAGGGGGCCTGTCTGGTTCAATCTTCTTTCTCTGGGTACATCCTTCTGTTTGTCTGAGGGGAGGTCTTTGCTCAGCTTGTGTCAGATCAGTCCTGTTGGTCCAGGATGGCCTAAACTATTGGGATGGCCTCAGGGACCTTGGAGGTTTCTCCTAATCTGTAGGGTTGTGGCCAATGGAATGGGCAGAGTTTCCTTGGAGAGGGCAGGCCCAGTCCTGCGGTGTGGCTCCAGGGGCCCCAGCCTGGAGGATGTGTGGGCCAGGGCTGTGGGGACAGAAGTCTGAAAACACAAACTCGGCTCAAGTTTGGGCCCGAGGATATGGCAAGCCTGATCTAAAGACCTTGCAGGGAGCTCCTCAGGATATGAATGAAGGGCGAGTGTGAGGCTGTTGATCAGGCTTTTTTCTCTTGATTTTGTGTCAAGGAGGGCTGTCGAATGGAGGAATGGCTTCATAGGCGATGGCCAATTCGCCATCTCTGGGGATTTGGCCTGGCTCCCAAGGGTATGTGGTCATTCTGTGGGAAGGGAGGAGTCCTGTTTACTGCCTCCGGTGTCCCTCCCAAAGAGGGATTCCAGAGCAGGGCCCTGGGTCCCGGCGACTGGAAAACCCAAACTCGGGTTAGGATGGGGGCCCAAGGGGCATGGGAAGCCCCCTAGGCGGGCTCGTGGTCCAGCCACTGAGAGACCTTATTGGAGCACGAGGCTTATGGTGAGGGTCACCAGGCGACTTTGTGCCCAAGGCGACCCTCAAGCATGGGCGTGGCCTCCTGGGCCATGCAGGTTTCTCCTACCCTGAAGGTTGGACACCAGGCCAACAGCAAGGTTTCTTGGATGGGGATGGAGGAGTTCAGATTTCTGCATCAGGTTCCCTCCTGTCCGGGGATTGGAGATAAGGTCTAGATTCAGATGCCTGAACACCTATCTTGGGAAGTGATGCCAGCCTAAGGCCATGGAGGTTCTGATGTGCTGGCTTTGCGGCCAAATATGTGGGAGTCTGTCAGGAGGTCTGGGCTCAGGCTGCGTCAGACAGAGCATTAGTGCCCAGGGCAGCCTAGGAAATTGGGGTGCATTCTAGGGCCGTGCATATTGAACCTCATTTGGGGTTTCTGGGCAGCCCTAGAGGGCAATGTTTTCCTTCTGGTGGGCAGGCAGCGTGGTGTTGTGGCTCCAGAATTCCCAATCTTGAGGGCTTGTGGGCCAGAAGTGTCAGGATGGAAGTCTGAAAACCCAAGCTCGTGTTAGTTTTGGGGCTGAGGGCATGGCTGGCCCACTCTGCAGACACGAAATTGAGATCTCCTTCAACTGAATTCAGGGGCGTATCAGACATTGGCTCAGGCTGGAGGATGGGTTCATGATGTCCCCTTCATGATGTGGGGGCCTCATGAGGCCATGGAGTCTTTCCCACGCTGGGGGTTGTTAGCTGCTCCAAACTGCAAGGTTTCCTTCTGTGGGACAGTTGAGTCCTGGTGGATGGCTCAAGAACACCCTGTCTGAAAGTACCGAGAGCAGGCTCCTAAGGATGGATGCATGGACACCCCACCTCGAATTCCCATTGGCTCCTAGTGACAAGGCAGGTTCGATCTGCTGGCTCTGGGGCGAACTCCCCAGGGGGCTGGGTTGAAATGGACTCTCCTGAGGATGGGTCATCATGTGGGTTTGTGTCCATGGAGATCTTGGAATGTGGGGGTGGCTCATGGGACGTGCAGCGTTATCCTACATGGAGGGTTTGCCACAGCTCCAAAGAGCAAACATCCCATGTTGAGAAGAGAGGTGTTCCTTTTGGTGCCTCAGGAAACCCCATATGCTGGTATTAGAAACCAGGCCTTGGGGCACCTGGGTGGCTCAGTGGGTTAAACCTCTGCCTTTGGTGCAGGTCATCATCTCAGGGTCCTGGGATCGAGCCCCGCATCGGGCTGTCTGCTCGGCGGGGAGCCTGCTTCCTCTCTCCCTCTCTCTGCCTGCCTCACTGTCTACTTGTGATCTCTCTCTCTGTGTCAAATAAATAAATAAAATCTAAAAAAAATAGTCTCTTATGCTTTAAGAAACCAGGCCTTGGAGGAGAGGCACCCAGAAACAAAAACAACGTATCAGATTAGGAACTGGTGCCTGTCCGGATCAATCTTCTGTCTCTGGGGACATCCGTCTGCTTGTCTGAGTGGAGGTAATTGCTCATCTTGTGTCAAATCGCCCCTGTTTGTCCAGGGCGGCCTACACTTTTGGGATGGCCTCGGGGACCTTGCAGGTTTCTCCTCATCTGTAGGGTTGTGGCCAATGAAATGGGTAGAGTTTCCTTGGAGAGGGCAGGCACAGTCCTGCGGTGTGGCTTCAGGGGTCCCATCCTGGAGGGTGTGTGGGCCAGAACTGTGGGGACAGAAGTCTGAAAACACTAACTCGGCTTAGGTTTGGGGCTGAGAGTATGGCAGGGCCAATCTAGAGACTGTGAGGGGAGTTCCTTAGGATATGAACAAAGGGCAAGTGTGAGGCATTTGCTCAGCTTTGGTCTCTGGATGTTGTGTCAAGGACGGGCGTGGAAATTCGGGGTGGCCTCAACGGCCATGGACCAGGCTCCCTCTCTGGGGATTTGGCCCAGCTCCCAAGAGTTGGATGTCATTCTGAGGGAAGGGAGGAGTCCTGTTTACTCCCTCCAGTGTCCCTCCAAAGGAGGGATTCCAGAGCAGAGTCCTGGGTATGGGCTACTGGAAAACCCGAGCTCTGGTTAGGATTGGGGGCCTACGGGAAGGGCCCATGGGAAGCCCCATATGCGGGCTCTTGGTCCAGCCCCTGAGAGGCCTTACTTGAGCACATGGCTCACTCTGAGGGTCACAATGCGTGTTTGTGCCAAAGGTGGCCCTCAAGTATGGGCGTGTCCTCATGGGCCATGCTGGTTTCTCCTACCCTGAAGGTTGGACACCATGCAAACAGCAAGGTTTCTTGCCATGGGGATGGAGGAGTTCTGATGACTGTATCAGGTTCCCCCCATGCAGTTATTGGAGATAAAATCTAGGTTCTGAAGCCTGAAAACCCTGTTTGAGACGAGATGACAGCCTAAGGCCATGGCAGACCCAATGTGCTAGGTGTGCGGCCAGCTGTCTGGGTGTTGGTTGGGAGGTCCGGGCTCAGACTGTGTCAGACAGAGCATTAGTGCCCAGGGCAGCCTCTATATTTGGGGTGCAGTGGAGTGGCGTGCAGGTTGAGTCTCATTTTGGGTTTTTGGGCAGCCCCAGAGGGCAACGTTTTTCTTCTGGTGGGCAGGCAGAGTGCTGCCCTGTGTCTCTGGAATTCCCAACCTGGATGGCTTGTGGGCCAGGAGTGTAAGGTCTGAAGACTGAGAACACAAGCTAGGCTTAGGTTATGGGGCGTGGGCACATCAGGCCCACTCTGCAGAGTCTGAATCCGAGATCTCCTGCATCTGAAGTCAGGACGAGTATCTGATATAGGATCAGGTTGGAGTTTTTGTCCTTGATGGCCCCTTCAGGAAGGGGGGAGTGCTCATGAGGTCATGGACGTTTTCCCATGCTCGCAGTTGTGAGATGCTCCAAACCGAAAGGATACCTTCTGTGGGACAGTTGAGTCCTGTTGGATGGCTCCAGGATGCCCCATACAGCAAGAATCGAGAGCATAGTTCTAAGGATGGATGCCTGGGCACCCCACTTCGCATCCCCATTGGCTGCTTGCGACATGGCAGGTTCGATCTGCTGGCTCTGGGGCGTGCTACCCAGGGGGCTGAGTTGAAATGGACTCTCCTGAGGATGGGTCATCATGTGGGTTCTTGTCCATGGAGACCTTGGAATGTGGCGGTGGCTCGGTGAACTGGAAGGATTCTCCAACCAGAGGGTTGGACACAGCTCCAAAGAGCAAGTTTCCCATGTGGAGACGACAGGTGTTCTGATTGGTGCCTCAGGAAACCCCCTGGTATTGGAAACCAGTCCTCTGAGGAGAGACGCCTGGAAACCAACAAAAGGGTTCAGATTAGGGCCTAGGGGGCCTGTCTGGTTCAATCTTCTTTCTCTGGGTACATCCTTCTGTTTGTCTGAGGGGAGGTCTTTGCTCAGCTTGTGTCAGATCAGTCCTGTTGGTCCAGGATGGCCTAAACTATTGGGATGGCCTCAGGGACCTTGGAGGTTTCTCCTAATCTGTAGGGTTGTGGCCAATGGAATGGGCAGAGTTTCCTTGGAGAGGGCAGGCCCAGTCCTGCGGTGTGGCTCCAGGGGCCCCAGCCTGGAGGATGTGTGGGCCAGGGCTGTGGGGACAGAAGTCTGAAAACACAAACTCGGCTCAAGTTTGGGCCCGAGGATATGGCAAGCCTGATCTAAAGACCTTGCAGGGAGCTCCTCAGGATATGAATGAAGGGCGAGTGTGAGGCTGTTGATCAGGCTTTTTTCTCTGGATTTTGTGTCAAGGAGGGCTGTCGAATGGAGGAATGGCTTCATAGGCGATGGCCAATTCGCCATCTCTGGGGATTTGGCCTGGCTCCCAAGGGTATGTGGTCATTCTGTGGGAAGGGAGGAGTCCTGTTTACTGCCTCCGGTGTCCCTCCCAAAGAGGGATTCCAGAGCAGGGCCCTGGGTCCCGGCGACTGGAAAACCCAAACTCGGGTTAGGATGGGGGCCCAAGGGGCATGGGAAGCCCCCTAGGCGGGCTCGTGGTCCAGCCACTGAGAGACCTTATTGGAGCACGAGGCTTATGGTGAGGGTCACCAGGCGACTTTGTGCCCAAGGCGACCCTCAAGCATGGGCGTGGCCTCCTGGGCCATGCAGGTTTCTCCTACCCTGAAGGTTGGACACCAGGCCAACAGCAAGGTTTCTTGGATGGGGATGGAGGAGTTCAGATTTCTGCATCAGGTTCCCTCCTGTCCGGGGATTGGAGATAAGGTCTAGATTCAGATGCCTGAACACCTATCTTGGGAAGTGATGCCAGCCTAAGGCCATGGAGGTTCTGATGTGCTGGCTTTGCGGCCAAATATGTGGGAGTCTGTCAGGAGGTCTGGGCTCAGGCTGCGTCAGACAGAGCATTAGTGCCCAGGGCAGCCTAGGAAATTGGGGTGCATTCTAGGGCCGTGCATATTGAACCTCATTTGGGGTTTCTGGGCAGCCCTAGAGGGCAATGTTTTCCTTCTGGTGGGCAGGCAGCGTGGTGTTGTGGCTCCAGAATTCCCAATCTTGAGGGCTTGTGGGCCAGAAGTGTCAGGATGGAAGTCTGAAAACCCAAGCTCGTGTTAGTTTTGGGGCTGAGGGCATGGCTGGCCCACTCTGCAGACACGAAATTGAGATCTCCTTCAACTGAATTCAGGGGCGTATCAGACATTGGCTCAGGCTGGAGGATGGGTTCATGATGTCCCCTTCATGATGTGGGGGCCTCATGAGGCCATGGAGTCTTTCCCACGCTGGGGGTTGTTAGCTGCTCCAAACTGCAAGGTTTCCTTCTGTGGGACAGTTGAGTCCTGGTGGATGGCTCAAGAACACCCTGTCTGAAAGTACCGAGAGCAGGCTCCTAAGGATGGATGCATGGACACCCCACCTCGAATTCCCATTGGCTCCTAGTGACAAGGCAGGTTCGATCTGCTGGCTCTGGGGCGAACTCCCCAGGGGGCTGGGTTGAAATGGACTCTCCTGAGGATGGGTCATCATGTGGGTTTGTGTCCATGGAGATCTTGGAATGTGGGGGTGGCTCATGGGACGTGCAGCGTTATCCTACATGGAGGGTTTGCCACAGCTCCAAAGAGCAAACATCCCATGTTGAGAAGAGAGGTGTTCCTTTTGGTGCCTCAGGAAACCCCATATGCTGGTATTAGAAACCAGGCCTTGGGGCACCTGGGTGGCTCAGTGGGTTAAACCTCTGCCTTTGGTGCAGGTCATCATCTCAGGGTCCTGGGATCGAGCCCCGCATCGGGCTGTCTGCTCGGCGGGGAGCCTGCTTCCTCTCTCCCTCTCTCTGCCTGCCTCACTGTCTACTTGTGATCTCTCTCTCTGTGTCAAATAAATAAATAAAATCTAAAAAAAATAGTCTCTTATGCTTTAAGAAACCAGGCCTTGGAGGAGAGGCACCCAGAAACAAAAACAACGTATCAGATTAGGAACTGGTGCCTGTCCGGATCAATCTTCTGTCTCTGGGGACATCCGTCTGCTTGTCTGAGTGGAGGTAATTGCTCATCTTGTGTCAAATCGCCCCTGTTTGTCCAGGGCGGCCTACACTTTTGGGATGGCCTCGGGGACCTTGCAGGTTTCTCCTCATCTGTAGGGTTGTGGCCAATGAAATGGGTAGAGTTTCCTTGGAGAGGGCAGGCACAGTCCTGCGGTGTGGCTTCAGGGGTCCCATCCTGGAGGGTGTGTGGGCCAGAACTGTGGGGACAGAAGTCTGAAAACACTAACTCGGCTTAGGTTTGGGGCTGAGAGTATGGCAGGGCCAATCTAGAGACTGTGAGGGGAGTTCCTTAGGATATGAACAAAGGGCAAGTGTGAGGCAGTTGCTCAGCTTTGGTCTCTGGATGTTGTGTCAAGGACGGGCGTGGAAATTCGGGGTGGCCTCAACGGCCATGGACCAGGCTCCCTCTCTGGGGATTTGGCCCAGCTCCCAAGAGTTGGATGTCATTCTGAGGGAAGGGAGGAGTCCTGTTTACTCCCTCCAGTGTCCCTCCAAAGGAGGGATTCCAGAGCAGAGTCCTGGGTATGGGCTACTGGAAAACCCGAGCTCTGGTTAGGATTGGGGGCCTACGGGAAGGGCCCATGGGAAGCCCCATATGCGGGCTCTTGGTCCAGCCCCTGAGAGGCCTTACTTGAGCACATGGCTCACTCTGAGGGTCACAATGCGTGTTTGTGCCAAAGGTGGCCCTCAAGTATGGGCGTGTCCTCATGGGCCATGCTGGTTTCTCCTACCCTGAAGGTTGGACACCATGCAAACAGCAAGGTTTCTTGCCATGGGGATGGAGGAGTTCTGATGACTGTATCAGGTTCCCCCCATGCAGTTATTGGAGATAAAATCTAGGTTCTGAAGCCTGAAAACCCTGTTTGAGACGAGATGACAGCCTAAGGCCATGGCAGACCCAATGTGCTAGGTGTGCGGCCAGCTGTCTGGGTGTTGGTTGGGAGGTCCGGGCTCAGACTGTGTCAGACAGAGCATTAGTGCCCAGGGCAGCCTCTATATTTGGGGTGCAGTGGAGTGGCGTGCAGGTTGAGTCTCATTTTGGGTTTTTGGGCAGCCCCAGAGGGCAACGTTTTTCTTCTGGTGGGCAGGCAGAGTGCTGCACTGTGTCTCTGGAATTCCCAACCTGGATGGCTTGTGGGCCAGGAGTGTAAGGTCTGAAGACTGAGAACACAAGCTAGGCTTAGGTTATGGGGCGTGGGCACATCAGGCCCACTCTGCAGAGTCTGAATCCGAGATCTCCTGCATCTGAAGTCAGGACGAGTATCTGATATAGGATCAGGTTGGAGTTTTTGTCCTTGATGGCCCCTTCAGGAAGGGGGGAGTGCTCATGAGGTCATGGACGTTTTCCCATGCTCGCAGTTGTGAGATGCTCCAAACCGAAAGGATACCTTCTGTGGGACAGTTGAGTCCTGTTGGATGGCTCCAGGATGCCCCATACAGCAAGAATCGAGAGCATAGTTCTAAGGTTGGATGCCTGGGCACCCCACTTCGCATCCCCATTGGCTGCTTGCGACATGGCAGGTTCGATCTGCTGGCTCTGGGGCGTGCTACCCAGGGGGCTGAGTTGAAATGGACTCTCCTGAGGATGGGTCATCATGTGGGTTCTTGTCCATGGAGACCTTGGAATGTGGCGGTGGCTCGGTGAACTGGAAGGATTCTCCAACCAGAGGGTTGGACACAGCTCCAAAGAGCAAGTTTCCCATGTGGAGACGACAGGTGTTCTGATTGGTGCCTCAGGAAACCCCCTGGTATTGGAAACCAGTCCTCTGAGGAGAGACGCCTGGAAACCAACACAAGGGTTCAGATTAGGGCCTAGGGGGCCTGTCTGGTTCAATCTTCTTTCTCTGGGTACATCCTTCTGTTTGTCTGAGGGGAGGTCTTTGCTCAGCTTGTGTCAGATCAGTCCTGTTGGTCCAGGATGGCCTAAACTATTGGGATGGCCTCAGGGACCTTGGAGGTTTCTCCTAATCTGTAGGGTTGTGGCCAATGGAATGGGCAGAGTTTCCTTGGAGAGGGCAGGCCCAGTCCTGCGGTGTGGCTCCAGGGGCCCCAGCCTGGAGGATGTGTGGGCCAGGGCTGTGGGGACAGAAGTCTGAAAACACAAACTCGGCTCAAGTTTGGGCCCGAGGATATGGCAAGCCTGATCTAAAGACCTTGCAGGGAGCTCCTCAGGATATGAATGAAGGGCGAGTGTGAGGCTGTTGATCAGGCTTTTTTCTCTTGATTTTGTGTCAAGGAGGGCTGTCGAATGGAGGAATGGCTTCATAGGCGATGGCCAATTCGCCATCTCTGGGGATTTGGCCTGGCTCCCAAGGGTATGTGGTCATTCTGTGGGAAGGGAGGAGTCCTGTTTACTGCCTCCGGTGTCCCTCCCAAAGAGGGATTCCAGAGCAGGGCCCTGGGTCCCGGCGACTGGAAAACCCAAACTCGGGTTAGGATGGGGGCCCAAGGGGCATGGGAAGCCCCCTAGGCGGGCTCGTGGTCCAGCCACTGAGAGACCTGATTGGAGCACGAGGCTTATGGTGAGGGTCACCAGGCGACTTTGTGCCCAAGGCGACCCTCAAGCATGGGCGTGGCCTCCTGGGCCATGCAGGTTTCTCCTACTCTGAAGGTTGGACACCAGGCCAACAGCAAGGTTTCTTGGATGGGGATGGAGGAGTTCAGATTTCTGCATCAGGTTCCCTCCTGTCCGGGGATTGGAGATAAGGTCTAGATTCAGATGCCTGAACACCTATCTTGGGAAGTGATGCCAGCCTAAGGCCATGGAGGTTCTGATGTGCTGGCTTTGCGGCCAAATATGTGGGAGTCTGTCAGGAGGTCTGGGCTCAGGCTGCGTCAGACAGAGCATTAGTGCCCAGGGCAGCCTAGGAAATTGGGGTGCATTCTAGGGCCGTGCATATTGAACCTCATTTGGGGTTTCTGGGCAGCCCTAGAGGGCAATGTTTTCCTTCTGGTGGGCAGGCAGCGTGGTGTTGTGGCTCCAGAATTCCCAATCATGAGGGCTTGTGGGCCAGAAGTGTCAGGATGGAAGTCTGAAAACCCAAGCTCGTGTTAGTTTTGGGGCTGAGGGCATGGCTGGCCCACTCTGCAGACACGAAATTGAGATCTCCTTCAACTGAATTCAGGGGCGTATCAGACATTGGCTCAGGCTGGAGGATGGGTTCATGATGTCCCCTTCATGATGTGGGGGCCTCATGAGGCCATGGAGTCTTTCCCACGCTGGGGGTTGTTAGCTGCTCCAAACTGCAAGGTTTCCTTCTGTGGGACAGTTGAGTCCTGGTGGATGGCTCAAGAACACCCTGTCTGAAAGAACCGAGAGCAGGCTCCTAAGGATGGATGCCTGGACACCCCACCTCGAATTCCCATTGGCTCCTAGTGACAAGGCAGGTTCGATCTGCTGGCTCTGGGGCGAACTCCCCAGGGGGCTGGGTTGAAATGGACTCTCCTGAGGATGGGTCATCATGTGGGTTTGTGTCCATGGAGATCTTGGAATGTGGGGGTGGCTCATGGGACGTGCAGGGTTATCCTACATGGAGGGTTTGCCACAGCTCCAAAGAGCAAACATCCCATGTTGAGAAGAGAGGTGTTCCTTTTGGTGCCTCAGGAAACCCCATATGCTGGTATTAGAAACCAGGCCTTGGGGCACCTGGGTGGCTCAGTGGGTTAAACCTCTGCCTTTGGTGCAGGTCATCATCTCAGGGTCCTGGGATCGAGCCCCGCATCGGGCTGTCTGCTCGGCGGGGAGCCTGCTTCCTCTCTCCCTCTCTCTGCCTGCCTCACTGTCTACTTGTGATCTCTCTCTCTGTGTCAAATAAATAAATAAAATCTAAAAAAAATAGTCTCTTATGCTTTAAGAAACCAGGCCTTGGAGGAGAGGCACCCAGAAACAAAAACAACGTATCAGATTAGGAACTGGTGCCTGTCCGGATCAATCTTCTGTCTCTGGGGACATCCGTCTGCTTGTCTGAGTGGAGGTAATTGCTCATCTTGTGTCAAATCGCCCCTGTTTGTCCAGGGCGGCCTACACTTTTGGGATGGCCTCGGGGACCTTGCAGGTTTCTCCTCATCTGTAGGGTTGTGGCCAATGAAATGGGTAGAGTTTCCTTGGAGAGGGCAGGCACAGTCCTGCGGTGTGGCTTCAGGGGTCCCATCCTGGAGGGTGTGTGGGCCAGAACTGTGGGGACAGAAGTCTGAAAACACTAACTCGGCTTAGGTTTGGGGCTGAGAGTATGGCAGGGCCAATCTAGAGACTGTGAGGGGAGTTCCTTAGGATATGAACAAAGGGCAAGTGTGAGGCAGTTGCTCAGCTTTGGTCTCTGGATGTTGTGTCAAGGACGGGCGTGGAAATTCGGGGTGGCCTCAACGGCCATGGACCAGGCTCCCTCTCTGGGGATTTGGCCCAGCTCCCAAGAGTTTGATGTCATTCTGAGGGAAGGGAGGAGTCCTGTTTACTCCCTCCAGTGTCCCTCCAAAGGAGGGATTCCAGAGCAGAGTCCTGGGTATGGGCTACTGGAAAACCCGAGCTCTGGTTAGGATTGGGGGCCTACGGGAAGGGCCCATGGGAAGCCCCATATGCGGGCTCTTGGTCCAGCCCCTGAGAGGCCTTACTTGAGCACATGGCTCACTCTGAGGGTCACAATGCGTGTTTGTGCCAAAGGTGGCCCTCAAGTATGGGCGTGTCCTCATGGGCCATGCTGGTTTCTCCTACCCTGAAGGTTGGACACCATGCAAACAGCAAGGTTTCTTGCCATGGGGATGGAGGAGTTCTGATGACTGTATCAGGTTCCCCCCATGCAGTTATTGGAGATAAAATCTAGGTTCTGAAGCCTGAAAACCCTGTTTGAGACGAGATGACAGCCTAAGGCCATGGCAGACCCAATGTGCTAGGTGTGCGGCCAGCTGTCTGGGTGTTGGTTGGGAGGTCCGGGCTCAGACTGTGTCAGACAGAGCATTAGTGCCCAGGGCAGCCTCTATATTTGGGGTGCAGTGGAGTGGCGTGCAGGTTGAGTCTCATTTTGGGTTTTTGGGCAGCCCCAGAGGGCAACGTTTTTCTTCTGGTGGGCAGGCAGAGTGCTGCACTGTGTCTCTGGAATTCCCAACCTGGATGGCTTGTGGGCCAGGAGTGTAAGGTCTGAAGACTGAGAACACAAGCTAGGCTTAGGTTATGGGGCGTGGGCACATCAGGCCCACTCTGCAGAGTCTGAATCCGAGATCTCCTGCATCTGAAGTCAGGACGAGTATCTGATATAGGATCAGGTTGGAGTTTTTGTCCTTGATGGCCCCTTCAGGAAGGGGGGAGTGCTCATGAGGTCATGGACGTTTTCCCATGCTCGCAGTTGTGAGATGCTCCAAACCGAAAGGATACCTTCTGTGGGACAGTTGAGTCCTGTTGGATGGCTCCAGGATGCCCCATACAGCAAGAATCGAGAGCATAGTTCTAAGGTTGGATGCCTGGGCACCCCACTTCGCATCCCCATTGGCTGCTTGCGACATGGCAGGTTCGATCTGCTGGCTCTGGGGCGTGCTACCCAGGGGGCTGAGTTGAAATGGACTCTCCTGAGGATGGGTCATCATGTGGGTTCTTGTCCATGGAGACCTTGGAATGTGGCGGTGGCTCGGTGAACTGGAAGGATTCTCCAACCAGAGGGTTGGACACAGCTCCAAAGAGCAAGTTTCCCATGTGGAGACGACAGGTGTTCTGATTGGTGCCTCAGGAAACCCCCTGGTATTGGAAACCAGTCCTCTGAGGAGAGACGCCTGGAAACCAACACAAGGGTTCAGATTAGGGCCTAGGGGGCCTGTCTGGTTCAATCTTCTTTCTCTGGGTACATCCTTCTGTTTGTCTGAGGGGAGGTCTTTGCTCAGCTTGTGTCAGATCAGTCCTGTTGGTCCAGGATGGCCTAAACTATTGGGATGGCCTCAGGGACCTTGGAGGTTTCTCCTAATCTGTAGGGTTGTGGCCAATGGAATGGGCAGAGTTTCCTTGGAGAGGGCAGGCCCAGTCCTGCGGTGTGGCTCCAGGGGCCCCAGCCTGGAGGATGTGTGGGCCAGGGCTGTGGGGACAGAAGTCTGAAAACACAAACTCGGCTCAAGTTTGGGCCCGAGGATATGGCAAGCCTGATCTAAAGACCTTGCAGGGAGCTCCTCAGGATATGAATGAAGGGCGAGTGTGAGGCTGTTGATCAGGCTTTTTTCTCTTGATTTTGTGTCAAGGAGGGCTGTCGAATGGAGGAATGGCTTCATAGGCGATGGCCAATTCGCCATCTCTGGGGATTTGGCCTGGCTCCCAAGGGTATGTGGTCATTCTGTGGGAAGGGAGGAGTCCTGTTTACTGCCTCCGGTGTCCCTCCCAAAGAGGGATTCCAGAGCAGGGCCCTGGGTCCCGGCGACTGGAAAACCCAAACTCGGGTTAGGATGGGGGCCCAAGGGGCATGGGAAGCCCCCTAGGCGGGCTCGTGGTCCAGCCACTGAGAGACCTGATTGGAGCACGAGGCTTATGGTGAGGGTCACCAGGCGACTTTGTGCCCAAGGCGACCCTCAAGCATGGGCGTGGCCTCCTGGGCCATGCAGGTTTCTCCTACTCTGAAGGTTGGACACCAGGCCAACAGCAAGGTTTCTTGGATGGGGATGGAGGAGTTCAGATTTCTGCATCAGGTTCCCTCCTGTCCGGGGATTGGAGATAAGGTCTAGATTCAGATGCCTGAACACCTATCTTGGGAAGTGATGCCAGCCTAAGGCCATGGAGGTTCTGATGTGCTGGCTTTGCGGCCAAATATGTGGGAGTCTGTCAGGAGGTCTGGGCTCAGGCTGCGTCAGACAGAGCATTAGTGCCCAGGGCAGCCTAGGAAATTGGGGTGCATTCTAGGGCCGTGCATATTGAACCTCATTTGGGGTTTCTGGGCAGCCCTAGAGGGCAATGTTTTCCTTCTGGTGGGCAGGCAGCATGGTGTTGTGGCTCCAGAATTCCCAATCATGAGGGCTTGTGGGCCAGAAGTGTCAGGATGGAAGTCTGAAAACCCAAGCTCGTGTTAGTTTTGGGGCTGAGGGCATGGCTGGCCCACTCTGCAGACACGAAATTGAGATCTCCTTCAACTGAATTCAGGGGCGTATCAGACATTGGCTCAGGCTGGAGGATGGGTTCATGATGTCCCCTTCATGATGTGGGGGCCTCATGAGGCCATGGAGTCTTTCCCACGCTGGGGGTTGTTAGCTGCTCCAAACTGCAAGGTTTCCTTCTGTGGGACAGTTGAGTCCTGGTGGATGGCTCAAGAACACCCTGTCTGAAAGAACCGAGAGCAGGCTCCTAAGGATGGATGCCTGGACACCCCACCTCGAATTCCCATTGGCTCCTAGTGACAAGGCAGGTTCGATCTGCTGGCTCTGGGGCGAACTCCCCAGGGGGCTGGGTTGAAATGGACTCTCCTGAGGATGGGTCATCATGTGGGTTTGTGTCCATGGAGATCTTGGAATGTGGGGGTGGCTCATGGGACGTGCAGCGTTATCCTACATGGAGGGTTTGCCACAGCTCCAAAGAGCAAACATCCCATGTTGAGAAGAGAGGTGTTCCTTTTGGTGCCTCAGGAAACCCCATATGCTGGTATTAGAAACCAGGCCTTGGGGCACCTGGGTGGCTCAGTGGGTTAAACCTCTGCCTTTGGTGCAGGTCATCATCTCAGGGTCCTGGGATCGAGCCCCGCATCGGGCTGTCTGCTCGGCGGGGAGCCTGCTTCCTCTCTCCCTCTCTCTGCCTGCCTCACTGTCTACTTGTGATCTCTCTCTCTGTGTCAAATAAATAAATAAAATCTAAAAAAAATAGTCTCTTATGCTTTAAGAAACCAGGCCTTGGAGGAGAGGCACCCAGAAACAAAAACAACGTATCAGATTAGGAACTGGTGCCTGTCCGGATCAATCTTCTGTCTCTGGGGACATCCGTCTGCTTGTCTGAGTGGAGGTAATTGCTCATCTTGTGTCAAATCGCCCCTGTTTGTCCAGGGCGGCCTACACTTTTGGGATGGCCTCGGGGACCTTGCAGGTTTCTCCTCATCTGTAGGGTTGTGGCCAATGAAATGGGTAGAGTTTCCTTGGAGAGGGCAGGCACATTCCTGCGGTGTGGCTTCAGGGGTCCCATCCTGGAGGGTGTGTGGGCCAGAACTGTGGGGACAGAAGTCTGAAAACACTAACTCGGCTTAGGTTTGGGGCTGAGAGTATGGCAGGGCCAATCTAGAGACTGTGAGGGGAGTTCCTTAGGATATGAACAAAGGGCAAGTGTGAGGCAGTTGCTCAGCTTTGGTCTCTGGATGTTGTGTCAAGGACGGGCGTGGAAATTCGGGGTGGCCTCAACGGCCATGGACCAGGCTCCCTCTCTGGGGATTTGGCCCAGCTCCCAAGAGTTTGATGTCATTCTGAGGGAAGGGAGGAGTCCTGTTTACTCCCTCCAGTGTCCCTCCAAAGGAGGGATTCCAGAGCAGAGTCCTGGGTATGGGCTACTGGAAAACCCGAGCTCTGGTTAGGATTGGGGGCCTACGGGAAGGGCCCATGGGAAGCCCCATATGCGGGCTCTTGGTCCAGCCACTGAGAGGCCTTACTTGAGCACATGGCTCACTCTGAGGGTCACAATGCGTGTTTGTGCCAAAGGTGGCCCTCAAGTATGGGCGTGTCCTCATGGGCCATGCTGGTTTCTCCTACCCTGAAGGTTGGACACCATGCAAACAGCAAGGTTTCTTGCCATGGGGATGGAGGAGTTCTGATGACTGTATCAGGTTCCCCCCATGCAGTTATTGGAGATAAAATCTAGGTTCTGAAGCCTGAAAACCCTGTTTGAGACGAGATGACAGCCTAAGGCCATGGCAGATCCAATGTGCTAGGTGTGCGGCCAGCTGTCTGGGTGTTGGTTGGGAGGTCCGGGCTCAGACTGTGTCAGACAGAGCATTAGTGCCCAGGGCAGCCTCTATATTTGGGGTGCAGTGGAGTGGCGTGCAGGTTGAGTCTCATTTTGGGTTTTTGGGCAGCCCCAGAGGGCAACGTTTTTCTTCTGGTGGGCAGGCAGAGTGCTGCCCTGTGTCTCTGGAATTCCCAACCTGGATGGCTTGTGGGCCAGGAGTGTAAGGTCTGAAGACTGAGAACACAAGCTAGGCTTAGGTTATGGGGCGTGGGCACATCAGGCCCACTCTGCAGAGTCTGAATCCGAGATCTCCTGCATCTGAAGTCAGGACGAGTATCTGATATAGGATCAGGTTGGAGTTTTTGTCCTTGATGGCCCCTTCAGGAAGGGGGGAGTGCTCATGAGGTCATGGACGTTTTCCCATGCTCGCAGTTGTGAGATGCTCCAAACCGAAAGGATACCTTCTGTGGGACAGTTGAGTCCTGTTGGATGGCTCCAGGATGCCCCATACAGCAAGAATCGAGAGCATAGTTCTAAGGATGGATGCCTGGGCACCCCACTTCGCATCCCCATTGGCTGCTTGCGACATGGCAGGTTCGATCTGCTGGCTCTGGGGCGTGCTACCCAGGGGGCTGAGTTGAAATGGACTCTCCTGAGGATGGGTCATCATGTGGGTTCTTGTCCATGGAGACCTTGGAATGTGGCGGTGGCTCGGTGAACTGGAAGGATTCTCCAACCAGAGGGTTGGACACAGCTCCAAAGAGCAAGTTTCCCATGTGGAGACGACAGGTGTTCTGATTGGTGCCTCAGGAAACCCCCTGGTATTGGAAACCAGTCCTCTGAGGAGAGACGCCTGGAAACCAACAAAAGGGTTCAGATTAGGGCCTAGGGGGCCTGTCTGGTTCAATCTTCTTTCTCTGGGTACATCCTTCTGTTTGTCTGAGGGGAGGTCTTTGCTCAGCTTGTGTCAGATCAGTCCTGTTGGTCCAGGATGGCCTAAACTATTGGGATGGCCTCAGGGACCTTGGAGGTTTCTCCTAATCTGTAGGGTTGTGGCCAATGGAATGGGCAGAGTTTCCTTGGAGAGGGCAGGCCCAGTCCTGCGGTGTGGCTCCAGGGGCCCCAGCCTGGAGGATGTGTGGGCCAGGGCTGTGGGGACAGAAGTCTGAAAACACAAACTCGGCTCAAGTTTGGGCCCGAGGATATGGCAAGCCTGATCTAAAGACCTTGCAGGGAGCTCCTCAGGATATGAATGAAGGGCGAGTGTGAGGCTGTTGATCAGGCTTTTTTCTCTGGATTTTGTGTCAAGGAGGGCTGTCGAATGGAGGAATGGCTTCATAGGCGATGGCCAATTCGCCATCTCTGGGGATTTGGCCTGGCTCCCAAGGGTATGTGGTCATTCTGTGGGAAGGGAGGAGTCCTGTTTACTGCCTCCGGTGTCCCTCCCAAAGAGGGATTCCAGAGCAGGGCCCTGGGTCCCGGCGACTGGAAAACCCAAACTCGGGTTAGGATGGGGGCCCAAGGGGCATGGGAAGCCCCCTAGGCGGGCTCGTGGTCCAGCCACTGAGAGACCTGATTGGAGCACGAGGCTTATGGTGAGGGTCACCAGGCGTCTTTGTGCCCAAGGCGACCCTGAAGCATGGGCGTGGCCTCCTGGGCCATGCAGGTTTCTCCTACCCTGTAGGTTGGACACCAGGCCATCAGCAAGGTTTCTTGGATGGGGATGGAGGAGTTCAGATTTCTGCATCAGGTTCCCTCCTGTCCGGGGATTGGAGATAAGGTCTAGATTCAGATGCCTGAACACCTATCTTGGGAAGTGATGCCAGCCTAAGGCCATGGAGGTTCTGATGTGCTGGCTTTGCGGCCAAATATGTGGGAGTCTGTCAGGAGGTCTGGGCTCAGGCTGCGTCAGACAGAGCATTAGTGCCCAGGGCAGCCTAGGAAATTGGGGTGCATTCTAGGGCCGTGCATATTGAACCTCATTTGGGGTTTCTGGGCAGCCCTAGAGGGCAATGTTTTCCTTCTGGTGGGCAGGCAGCATGGTGTTGTGGCTCCAGAATTCCCAATCTTGAGGGCTTGTGGGCCAGAAGTGTCAGGATGGAAGTCTGAAAACCCAAGCTCGTGTTAGTTTTGGGGCTGAGGGCATGGCTGGCCCACTCTGCAGACACGAAATTGAGATCTCCTTCAACTGAATTCAGGGGCGTATCAGACATTGGCTCAGGCTGGAGGATGGGTTCATGATGTTCCCTTCATGATATGGGGGCCTCATGAGGCCATGGAGTCTTTCCCACGCTGGGGGTTGTTAGCTGCTCCAAACTGCAAGGTTTCCTTCTGTGGGACAGTTGAGTCCTGGTGGATGGCTCAAGAACACCCTGTCTGAAAGAACCGAGAGCAGGATCCTAAGGATGGATGCCTGGACACCCCACCTCGAATTCCCATTGGCTCCTAGTGACAAGGCAGGTTCGATCTGCTGGCTCTGGGGCGAACTCCCCAGGGGGCTGGGTTGAAATGGACTCTCCTGAGGATGGGTCATCATGTGGGTTTGTGTCCATGGAGATCTTGGAATGTGGGGGTGGCTCATGGGACGTGCAGCGTTATCCTACATGGAGGGTTTGCCACAGCTCCAAAGAGCAAACATCCCATGTTGAGAAGAGAGGTGTTCCTTTTGGGGGCTCAGGAAACCCCATATGCTGGTATTAGAAACCAGGCCTTGGGGCACCTGGGTGGCTCAGTGGGTTAAACCTCTGCCTTTGGTGCAGGTCATCATCTCAGGGTCCTGGGATCGAGCCCCGCATCGGGCTGTCTGCTCGGCGGGGAGCCTGCTTCCTCTCTCCCTCTCTCTGCCTGCCTCACTGTCTACTTGTGATCTCTCTCTCTGTGTCAAATAAATAAATAAAATCTAAAAAAAATAGTCTCTTATGCTTTAAGAAACCAGGCCTTGGAGGAGAGGCACCCAGAAACAAAAACAACGTATCAGATTAGGAACTGGTGCCTGTCCGGATCAATCTTCTGTCTCTGGGGACATCCGTCTGCTTGTCTGAGTGGAGGTAATTGCTCATCTTGTGTCAAATCGCCCCTGTTTGTCCAGGGCGGCCTACACTATCGGGATGGCCTCGGGGTCCTTGCAGGTTTCTCCTCATCTGTAGGGTTGTGGCCAATGAAATGGGTAGAGTTTCCTTGGAGAGGGCAGGCACATTCCTGCGGTGTGGCTTCAGGGGTCCCATCCTGGAGGGTGTGTGGGCCAGAACTGTGGGGACAGAAGTCTGAAAACACTAACTCAGCTTAGGTTTGGGGCTGAGAGTATGGCAGGGCCAATCTAGAGACTGTGAGGGGAGTTCCTTAGGATATGAACAAAGGGCAAGTGTGAGGCAGTTGCTCAGCTTTGGTCTCTGGATTTTGTGTCAAGGACGGGCGTGGAAATTCGGGGTGGCCTCAACGACCATGGACCAGGCTCCCTCTCTGGGGATTTGGCCCAGCTCCCAAGAGTTGGATGTCATTCTGAGGGAAGGGAGGAGTCCTGTTTACTCCCTCCAGTGTCCCTCCAAAGGAGGGATTCCAGAGCAGAGTCCTGGGTATGGGCTACTGGAAAACCCGAGCTCTGGTTAGGATTGGGGGCCTACGGGAAGGGCCCATGGGAAGCCCCATATGCGGGCTCTTGGTCCAGCCACTGAGAGGCCTTACTTGAGCACATGGCTCACTCTGAGGGTCACAATGCGTGTTTGTGCCAAAGGTGGCCCTCAAGTATGGGCGTGTCCTCATGGGCCATGCTGGTTTCTCCTACCCTGAAGGTTGGACACCATGCAAACAGCAAGGTTTCTTGCCATGGGGATGGAGGAGTTCTGATGACTGTATCAGGTTCCCCCCATGCAGTTATTGGAGATAAAATCTAGGTTCTGAAGCCTGAAAACCCTGTTTGAGACGAGATGACAGCCTAAGGCCATGGCAGATCCAATGTGCTAGGTGTGCGGCCAGCTGTCTGGGTGTTGGTTGGGAGGTCCGGGCTCAGACTGTGTCAGACAGAGCATTAGTGCCCAGGGCAGCCTCTATATTTGGGGTGCAGTGGAGTGGCGTGCAGGTTGAGTCTCATTTTGGGTTTTTGGGCAGCCCCAGAGGGCAACGTTTTTCTTCTGGTGGGCAGGCAGAGTGCTGCACTGTGTCTCTGGAATTCCCAACCTGGATGGCTTGTGGGCCAGGAGTGTAAGGTCTGAAGACTGAGAACACAAGCTAGGCTTAGGTTATGGGGCGTGGGCACATCAGGCCCACTCTGCAGAGTCTGAATCCGAGATCTCCTACATCTGAAGTCAGGACGAGTATCTGATATAGGATCAGGTTGGAGTTTTTGTCCTTGATGGCCCCTTCAGGAAGGGGGGAGTGCTCATGAGGTCATGGACGTTTTCCCATGCTCGCAGTTGTGAGATGCTCCAAACCGAAAGGATACCTTCTGTGGGACAGTTGAGTCCTGTTGGATGGCTCCAGGATGCCCCATACAGCAAGAATCGAGAGCATAGTTCTAAGGATGGATGCCTGGGCACCCCACTTCGCATCCCCATTGGCTGCTTGCGACATGGCAGGTTCGATCTGCTGGCTCTGGGGCGTGCTACCCAGGGGGCTGAGTTGAAATGGACTCTCCTGAGGATGGGTCATCATGTGGGTTCTTGTCCATGGAGACCTTGGAATGTGGCGGTGGCTCGGTGAACTGGAAGGATTCTCCAACCAGAGGGTTGGACACAGCTCCAAAGAGCAAGTTTCCCATGTGGAGACGACAGGTGTTCTGATTGGTGCCTCAGGAAACCCCCTGGTATTGGAAACCAGTCCTCTGAGGAGAGACGCCTGGAAACCAACAAAAGGGTTCAGATTAGGGCCTAGGGGGCCTGTCTGGTTCAATCTTCTTTCTCTGGGTACATCCTTCTGTTTGTCTGAGGGGAGGTCTTTGCTCAGCTTGTGTCAGATCAGTCCTGTTGGTCCAGGATGGCCTAAACTATTGGGATGGCCTCAGGGACCTTGGAGGTTTCTCCTAATCTGTAGGGTTGTGGCCAATGGAATGGGCAGAGTTTCCTTGGAGAGGGCAGGCCCAGTCCTGCGGTGTGGCTCCAGGGGCCCCAGCCTGGAGGATGTGTGGGCCAGGGCTGTGGGGACAGAAGTCTGAAAACACAAACTCGGCTCAAGTTTGGGCCCGAGGATATGGCAAGCCTGATCTAAAGACCTTGCAGGGAGCTCCTCAGGATATGAATGAAGGGCGAGTGTGAGGCTGTTGATCAGGCTTTTTTCTCTGGATTTTGTGTCAAGGAGGGCTGTCGAATGGAGGAATGGCTTCATAGGCGATGGCCAATTCGCCATCTCTGGGGATTTGGCCTGGCTCCCAAGGGTATGTGGTCATTCTGTGGGAAGGGAGGAGTCCTGTTTACTGCCTCCGGTGTCCCTCCCAAAGAGGGATTCCAGAGCAGGGCCCTGGGTCCCGGCGACTGGAAAACCCAAACTCGGGTTAGGATGGGGGCCCAAGGGGCATGGGAAGCCCCCTAGGCGGGCTCGTGGTCCAGCCACTGAGAGACCTGATTGGAGCACGAGGCTTATGGTGAGGGTCACCAGGCGTCTTTGTGCCCAAGGCGACCCTGAAGCATGGGCGTGGCCTCCTGGGCCATGCAGGTTTCTCCTACCCTGTAGGTTGGACACCAGGCCATCAGCAAGGTTTCTTGGATGGGGATGGAGGAGTTCAGATTTCTGCATCAGGTTCCCTCCTGTCCGGGGATTGGAGATAAGGTCTAGATTCAGATGCCTTAACACCTATCTTGGGAAGTGATGCCAGCCTAAGGCCATGGAGGTTCTGATGTGCTGGCTTTGCGGCCAAATATGTGGGAGTCTGTCAGGAGGTCTGGGCTCAGGCTGCGTCAGACAGAGCATTAGTGCCCAGGGCAGCCTAGGAAATTGGGGTGCATTCTAGGGCCGTGCATATTGAACCTCATTTGGGGTTTCTGGGCAGCCCTAGAGGGCAATGTTTTCCTTCTGGTGGGCAGGCAGCATGGTGTTGTGGCTCCAGAATTCCCAATCTTGAGGGCTTGTGGGCCAGAAGTGTCAGGATGGAAGTCTGAAAACCCAAGCTCGTGTTAGTTTTGGGGCTGAGGGCATGGCTGGCCCACTCTGCAGACACGAAATTGAGATCTCCTTCAACTGAATTCAGGGGCGTATCAGACATTGGCTCAGGCTGGAGGATGGGTTCATGATGTTCCCTTCATGATATGGGGGCCTCATGAGGCCATGGAGTCTTTCCCACGCTGGGGGTTGTTAGCTGCTCCAAACTGCAAGGTTTCCTTCTGTGGGACAGTTGAGTCCTGGTGGATGGCTCAAGAACACCCTGTCTGAAAGTACCGAGAGCAGGCTCCTAAGGATGGATGCCTGGACACCCCACCTCGAATTCCCATTGGCTCCTAGTGACAAGGCAGGTTCGATCTGCTGGCTCTGGGGCGAACTCCCCAGGGGGCTGGGTTGAAATGGACTCTCCTGAGGATGGGTCATCATGTGGGTTTGTGTCCATGGAGATCTTGGAATGTGGGGGTGGCTCATGGGACGTGCAGCGTTATCCTACATGGAGGGTTTGCCACAGCTCCAAAGAGCAAACATCCCATGTTGAGAAGAGAGGTGTTCCTTTTGGGGGCTCAGGAAACCCCATATGCTGGTATTAGAAACCAGGCCTTGGGGCACCTGGGTGGCTCAGTGGGTTAAACCTCTGCCTTTGGTGCAGGTCATCATCTCAGGGTCCTGGGATCGAGCCCCGCATCGGGCTGTCTGCTCGGCGGGGAGCCTGCTTCCTCTCTCCCTCTCTCTGCCTGCCTCACTGTCTACTTGTGATCTCTCTCTCTGTGTCAAATAAATAAATAAAATCTAAAAAAAATAGTCTCTTATGCTTTAAGAAACCAGGCCTTGGAGGAGAGGCACCCAGAAACAAAAACAACGTATCAGATTAGGAACTGGTGCCTGTCCGGATCAATCTTCTGTCTCTGGGGACATCCGTCTGCTTGTCTGAGTGGAGGTAATTGCTCATCTTGTGTCAAATCGCCCCTGTTTGTCCAGGGCGGCCTACACTATCGGGATGGCCTCGGGGTCCTTGCAGGTTTCTCCTCATCTGTAGGGTTGTGGCCAATGAAATGGGTAGAGTTTCCTTGGAGAGGGCAGGCACATTCCTGCGGTGTGGCTTCAGGGGTCCCATCCTGGAGGGTGTGTGGGCCAGAACTGTGGGGACAGAAGTCTGAAAACACTAACTCAGCTTAGGTTTGGGGCTGAGAGTATGGCAGGGCCAATCTAGAGACTGTGAGGGGAGTTCCTTAGGATATGAACAAAGGGCAAGTGTGAGGCAGTTGCTCAGCTTTGGTCTCTGGATTTTGTGTCAAGGACGGGCGTGGAAATTCGGGGTGGCCTCAACGACCATGGACCAGGCTCCCTCTCTGGGGATTTGGCCCAGCTCCCAAGAGTTGGATGTCATTCTGAGGGAAGGGAGGAGTCCTGTTTACTCCCTCCAGTGTCCCTCCAAAGGAGGGATTCCAGAGCAGAGTCCTGGGTATGGGCTACTGGAAAACCCGAGCTCTGGTTAGGATTGGGGGCCTACGGGAAGGGCCCATGGGAAACCCCATATGCGGGCTCTTGGTCCAGCCACTGAGAGGCCTTACTTGAGCACATGGCTCACTCTGAGGGTCACAATGCGTGTTTGTGCCAAAGGTGGCCCTCAAGTATGGGCGTGTCCTCATGGGCCATGCTGGTTTCTCCTACCCTGAAGGTTGGACACCATGCAAACAGCAAGGTTTCTTGCCATGGGGATGGAGGAGTTCTGATGACTGTATCAGGTTCCCCCCATGCAGTTACTGGAGATAAAATCTAGGTTCTGAAGCCTGAAAACCCTGTTTGAGACGAGATGACAGCCTAAGGCCATGGCAGATCCAATGTGCTAGGTGTGCGGCCAGCTGTCTGGGTGTTGGTTGGGAGGTCCGGGCTCAGACTGTGTCAGACAGAGCATTAGTGCCCAGGGCAGCCTCTATATTTGGGGTGCAGTGGAGTGGCGTGCAGGCTGAGTCTCATTTTGGGTTTTTGGGCAGCCCCAGAGGGCAACGTTTTTCTTCTGGTGGGCAGGCAGAGTGCTGCCCTGTGTCTCTGGAATTCCCAATCTGGATGGCTTGTGGGCCAGGAGTGTAAGGTCTGAAGACTGAGAACACAAGCTAGGCTTAGGTTATGGGGCGTGGGCACATCAGGCCCACTCTGCAGAGTCTGAATCCGAGATCTCCTGCATCTGAAGTCAGGACGAGTATCTGATATAGGATCAGGTTGGAGTTTTTGTCCTTGATGGCCCCTTCAGGAAGGGGGGAGTGCTCATGAGGTCATGGACGTTTTCCCATGCTCGCAGTTGTGAGATGCTCCAAACCGAAAGGATACCTTCTGTGGGACAGTTGAGTCCTGTTGGATGGCTCCAGGATGCCCCATACAGCAAGAATCGAGAGCATAGTTCTAAGGATGGATGCCTGGGCACCCCACTTCGCATCCCCATTGGCTGCTTGCGACATGGCAGGTTCGATCTGCTGGCTCTGGGGCGTGCTACCCAGGGGGCTGAGTTGAAATGGACTCTCCTGAGGATGGGTCATCATGTGGGTTCTTGTCCATGGAGACCTTGGAATGTGGCGGTGGCTCGGTGAACTGGAAGGATTCTCCAACCAGAGGGTTGGACACAGCTCCAAAGAGCAAGTTTCCCATGTGGAGACGACAGGTGTTCTGATTGGTGCCTCAGGAAACCCCCTGGTATTGGAAACCAGTCCTCTGAGGAGAGACGCCTGGAAACCAACAAAAGGGTTCAGATTAGGGCCTAGGGGGCCTGTCTGGTTCAATCTTCTTTCTCTGGGTACATCCTTCTGTTTGTCTGAGGGGAGGTCTTTGCTCAGCTTGTGTCAGATCAGTCCTGTTGGTCCAGGATGGCCTAAACTATTGGGATGGCCTCAGGGACCTTGGAGGTTTCTCCTAATCTGTAGGGTTGTGGCCAATGGAATGGGCAGAGTTTCCTTGGAGAGGGCAGGCCCAGTCCTGCGGTGTGGCTCCAGGGGCCCCAGCCTGGAGGATGTGTGGGCCAGGGCTGTGGGGACAGAAGTCTGAAAACACAAACTCGGCTCAAGTTTGGGCCCGAGGATATGGCAAGCCTGATCTAAAGACCTTGCAGGGAGCTCCTCAGGATATGAATGAAGGGCGAGTGTGAGGCTGTTGATCAGGCTTTTTTCTCTTGATTTTGTGTCAAGGAGGGCTGTCGAATGGAGGAATGGCTTCATAGGCGATGGCCAATTCGCCATCTCTGGGGATTTGGCCTGGCTCCCAAGGGTATGTGTTCATTCTGTGGGAAGGGAGGAGTCCTGTTTACTGCCTCCGGTGTCCCTCCCAAAGAGGGATTCCAGAGCAGGGCCCTGGGTCCCGGCGACTGGAAAACCCAAACTCGGGTTAGGATGGGGGCCCAAGGGGCATGGGAAGCCCCCTAGGCGGGCTCGTGGTCCAGCCACTGAGAGACCTGATTGGAGCACGAGGCTTATGGTGAGGGTCACCAGGCGTCTTTGTGCCCAAGGCGACCCTCAAGCATGGGCGTGGCCTCCTGGGCCATGCAGGTTTCTCCTACCCTGAAGGTTGGACACCAGGCCATCAGCAAGGTTTCTTGGATGGGGATGGAGGAGTTCAGATTTCTGCATCAGGTTCCCTCCTCTCCGCGGATTGGAGATAAGGTCTAGATTCAGATGCCTGAACACCTATCTTGGCAAGTGATGCCAGCCTAAGGCCATGGAGGTTCTGATGTGCTGGCTTTGCGGCCAAATATGTGGGTGTCTGTCAGTTGTTCTGGGCTCAGGCTTCGTCAGACAGAGCATTAGTGCCCAGGGCAGCCTAGGAAATTGGGGTGCATTCTAGGGCCGTGCATATTGAACCTCATTTGGGGTTTCTGGGCAGCCCTAGAGGGCAATGTTTTCCTTCTGGTGGGCAGGCAGCGTGGTGTTGTGGCTCCAGAATTCCCAATCTTGAGGGCTTGTGGGCCAGAAGTGTCAGGATGGAAGTCTGAAAACCCAAGCTCGTGTTAGTTTTGGGGCTGAGGGCATGGCTGGCCCACTCTGCAGACACGAAATTGAGATCTCCTTCAACTGAATTCAGGGGCGTATCAGACATTGGCTCAGGCTGGAGGATGGGTTCATGATGTCCCCTTCATGATGTGGGGGCCTCATGAGGCCATGGAGTCTTTCCCACGCTGGGGGTTGTTAGCTGCTCCAAACTGCAAGGTTTCCTTCTGTGGGACAGTTGAGTCCTGGTGGATGGCTCAAGAACACCCTGTCTGAAAGAACCGAGAGCAGGCTTCTAAGGATGGATGCCTGGACACCCCACCTCGAATTCCCATTGGCTCCTAGTGACAAGGCAGGTTCGATCTGCTGGCTCTGGGGCGAACTCCCCAGGGGGCTGGGTTGAAATGGACTCTCCTGAGGATGGGTCATCATGTGGGTTTGTGTCCATGGAGATCTTGGAATGTGGGGGTGGCTCATGGGACGTGCAGCGTTATCCTACATGGAGGGTTTGCCACAGCTCCAAAGAGCAAACATCCCATGTTGAGAAGAGAGGTGTTCCTTTTGGGGGCTCAGGAAACCCCATATGCTGGTATTAGAAACCAGGCCTTGGGGCACCTGGGTGGCTCAGTGGGTTAAACCTCTGCCTTTGGTGCAGGTCATCATCTCAGGGTCCTGGGATCGAGCCCCGCATCGGGCTGTCTGCTCGGCGGGGAGCCTGCTTCCTCTCTCCCTCTCTCTGCCTGCCTCACTGTCTACTTGTGATCTCTCTCTCTGTGTCAAATAAATAAATAAAATCTAAAAAAAATAGTCTCTTATGCTTTAAGAAACCAGGCCTTGGAGGAGAGGCACCCAGAAACAAAAACAACGTATCAGATTAGGAACTGGTGCCTGTCCGGATCAATCTTCTGTCTCTGGGGACATCCGTCTGCTTGTCTGAGTGGAGGTAATTGCTCATCTTGTGTCAAATCGCCCCTGTTTGTCCAGGGCGGCCTACACTATCGGGATGGCCTCGGGGTCCTTGCAGGTTTCTCCTCATCTGTAGGGTTGTGGCCAATGAAATGGGTAGAGTTTCCTTGGAGAGGGCAGGCACATTCCTGCGGTGTGGCTTCAGGGGTCCCATCCTGGAGGGTGTGTGGGCCAGAACTGTGGGGACAGAAGTCTGAAAACACTAACTCGGCTTAGGTTTGGGGCTGAGAGTATGGCAGGGCCAATCTAGAGACTGTGAGGGGAGTTCCTTAGGATATGAACAAAGGGCAAGTGTGAGGCAGTTGCTCAGCTTTGGTCTCTGGATGTTGTGTCAAGGACGGGCGTGGAAATTCGGGGTGGCCTCAACGGCCATGGACCAGGCTCCCTCTCTGGGGATTTGGCCCAGCTCCCAAGAGTTTGATGTCATTCTGAGGGAAGGGAGGAGTCCTGTTTACTCCCTCCAGTGTCCCTCCAAAGGAGGGATTCCAGAGCAGAGTCCTGGGTATGGGCTACTGGAAAACCCGAGCTCTGGTTAGGATTGGGGGCCTACGGGAAGGGCCCATGGGAAGCCCCATATGCGGGCTCTTGGTCCAGCCACTGAGAGGCCTTACTTGAGCACATGGCTCACTCTGAGGGTCACAATGCGTGTTTGTGCCAAAGGTGGCCCTCAAGTATGGGCGTGTCCTCATGGGCCATGCTGGTTTCTCCTACCCTGAAGGGTGGACACCATGCAAACAGCAAGGTTTCTTGCCACGGGGATGGAGGAGTTCTGATGACTGTATCAGGTTCCCCCCATGCAGTTATTGGAGATAAAATCTAGGTTCTGAAGCCTGAAAACCCTGTTTGAGACGAGATGACAGCCTAAGGCCATGGCAGATCCAATGTGCTAGGTGTGCGGCCAGCTGTCTGGGTGTTGGTTGGGAGGTCCGGGCTCAGACTGTGTCAGACAGAGCATTAGTGCCCAGGGCAGCCTCTATATTTGGGGTGCAGTGGAGTGGCGTGCAGGTTGAGTCTCATTTTGGGTTTTTGGGCAGCCCCAGAGGGCAACGTTTTTCTTCTGGTGGGCAGGCAGAGTGCTGCACTGTGTCTCTGGAATTCCCAACCTGGATGGCTTGTGGGCCAGGAGTGTAAGGTCTGAAGACTGAGAACACAAGCTAGGCTTAGGTTATGGGGCGTGGGCACATCAGGCCCACTCTGCAGAGTCTGAATCCGAGATCTCCTGCATCTGAAGTCAGGACGAGTATCTGATATAGGATCAGGTTGGAGTTTTTGTCCTTGATGGCCCCTTCAGGAAGGGGGGAGTGCTCATGAGGTCATGGACGTTTTCCCATGCTCGCAGTTGTGAGATGCTCCAAACCGAAAGGATACCTTCTGTGGGACAGTTGAGTCCTGTTGGATGGCTCCAGGATGCCCCATACAGCAAGAATCGAGAGCATAGTTCTAAGGATGGATGCCTGGGCACCCCACTTCGCATCCCCATTGGCTGCTTGCGACATGGCAGGTTCGATCTGCTGGCTCTGGGGCGTGCTACCCAGGGGGCTGAGTTGAAATGGACTCTCCTGAGGATGGGTCATCATGTGGGTTCTTGTCCATGGAGACCTTGGAATGTGGCGGTGGCTCGGTGAACTGGAAGGATTCTCCAACCAGAGGGTTGGACACAGCTCCAAAGAGCAAGTTTCCCATGTGGAGACGACAGGTGTTCTGATTGGTGCCTCAGGAAACCCCCTGGTATTGGAAACCAGTCCTCTGAGGAGAGACGCCTGGAAACCAACACAAGGGTTCAGATTAGGGCCTAGGGGGCCTGTCTGGTTCAATCTTCTTTCTCTGGGTACATCCTTCTGTTTGTCTGAGGGGAGGTCTTTGCTCAGCTTGTGTCAGATCAGTCCTGTTGGTCCAGGATGGCCTAAACTATTGGGATGGCCTCAGGGACCTTGGAGGTTTCTCCTAATCTGTAGGGTTGTGGCCAATGGAATGGGCAGAGTTTCCTTGGAGAGGGCAGGCCCAGTCCTGCGGTGTGGCTCCAGGGGCTCCAGCCTGGAGGATGTGTGGGCCAGGGCTGTGGGGACAGAAGTCTGAAAACACAAACTCGGCTCAAGTTTGGGCCCGAGGATATGGCAAGCCTGATCTAAAGACCTTGCAGGGAGATCCTCAGGATATGAATGAAGGGCGAGTGTGAGGCTGTTGATCAGGCTTTTTTCTCTTGATTTTGTGTCAAGGAGGGCTGTCGAATGGAGGAATGGCTTCATAGGCGATGGCCAATTCGCCATCTCTGGGGATTTGGCCTGGCTCCCAAGGGTATGTGGTCATTCTGTGGGAAGGGAGGAGTCCTGTTTACTGCCTCCGGTGTCCCTCCCAAAGAGGGATTCCAGAGCAGGGCCCTGGGTCCCGGCGACTGGAAAACCCAAACTCGGGTTAGGATGGGGGCCCAAGGGGCATGGGAAGCCCCCTAGGCGGGCTCGTGGTCCAGCCACTGAGAGACCTGATTGGAGCACGAGGCTTATGGTGAGGGTCACCAGGCGTCTTTGTGCCCAAGGCGACCCTCAAGCATGGGCGTGGCCTCCTGGGCCATGCAGGTTTCTCCTACCCTGAAGGTTGGACACCAGGCCATCAGCAAGGTTTCTTGGATGGGGATGGAGGAGTTCAGATTTCTGCATCAGGTTCCCTCCTGTCCGGGGATTGGAGATAAGGTCTAGATTCAGATGCCTGAACACCTATCTTGGCAAGTGATGCCAGCCTAAGGCCATGGAGGTTCTGATGTGCTGGCTTTGCGGCCAAATATGTGGGTGTCTGTCAGGAGGTCTGGGCTCAGGCTGCGTCAGACAGAGCATTAGTGCCCAGGGCAGCCTAGGAAATTGGGGTGCATTCTAGGGCCGTGCATATTGAACCTCATTTGGGGTTTCTGGGCAGCCCTAGAGGGCAATGTTTTCCTTCTGGTGGGCAGGCAGCGTGGTGTTGTGGCTCCAGAATTCCCAATCTTGAGGGCTTGTGGGCCAGAAGTGTCAGGATGGAAGTCTGAAAACCCAAGCTCGTGTTAGTTTTGGGGCTGAGGGCATGGCTGGCCCACTCTGCAGACACGAAATTGAGATCTCCTTCAACTGAATTCAGGGGCGTATCAGACATTGGCTCAGGCTGGAGGATGGGTTCATGATGTTCCCTTCATGATGTGGGGGCCTCATGAGACCATGGAGTCTTTCCCACGCTGGGGGTTGTTAGCTGCTCCAAACTGCAAGGTTTCCTTCTGTGGGACAGTTGAGTCCTGGTGGATGGCTCAAGAACACCCTGTCTGAAAGAACCGAGAGCAGGCTTCTAAGGATGGATGCCTGGACACCCCACCTCGAATTCCCATTGGCTCCTAGTGACAAGGCAGGTTCGATCTGCTGGCTCTGGGGCGAACTCCCCAGGGGGCTGGGTTGAAATGGACTCTCCTGAGGATGGGTCATCATGTGGGTTTGTGTCCATGGAGATCTTGGAATGTGGGGGTGGCTCATGGGACGTGCAGCGTTATCCTACATGGAGGGTTTGCCACAGCTCCAAAGAGCAAACATCCCATGTTGAGAAGAGAGGTGTTCCTTTTGGGGGCTCAGGAAACCCCATATGCTGGTATTAGAAACCAGGCCTTGGGGCACCTGGGTGGCTCAGTGGGTTAAACCTCTGCCTTTGGTGCAGGTCATCATCTCAGGGTCCTGGGATCGAGCCCCGCATCGGGCTGTCTGCTCGGCGGGGAGCCTGCTTCCTCTCTCCCTCTCTCTGCCTGCCTCACTGTCTACTTGTGATCTCTCTCTCTGTGTCAAATAAATAAATAAAATCTAAAAAAAATAGTCTCTTATGCTTTAAGAAACCAGGCCTTGGAGGAGAGGCACCCAGAAACAAAAACAACGTATCAGATTAGGAACTGGTGCCTGTCCGGATCAATCTTCTGTCTCTGGGGACATCCGTCTGCTTGTCTGAGTGGAGGTAATTGCTCATCTTGTGTCAAATCGCCCCTGTTTGTCCAGGGCGGCCTACACTATCGGGATGGCCTCGGGGTCCTTGCAGGTTTCTCCTCATCTGTAGGGTTGTGGCCAATGAAATGGGTAGAGTTTCCTTGGAGAGGGCAGGCACATTCCTGCGGTGTGGCTTCAGGGGTCCCATCCTGGAGGGTGTGTGGGCCAGAACTGTGGGGACAGAAGTCTGAAAACACTAACTCGGCTTAGGTTTGGGGCTGAGAGTATGGCAGGGCCAATCGAGAGACTGTGAGGGGAGTTCCTTAGGATATGAACAAAGGGCTAGTGTGAGGCAGTTGCTCAGCTTTGGTCTCTGGATGTTGTGTCAAGGACGGGCGTGGAAATTCGGGGTGGCCTCAACGGCCATGGACCAGGCTCCCTCTCTGGGGATTTGGCCCAGCTCCCAAGAGTTTGATGTCATTCTGAGGGAAGGGAGGAGTCCTGTTTACTCCCTCCAGTGTCCCTCCAAAGGAGGGATTCCAGAGCAGAGTCCTGGGTATGGGCTACTGGAAAACCCGAGCTCTGGTTAGGATTGGGGGCCTACGGGAAGGGCCCATGGGAAGCCCCATATGCGGGCTCTTGGTCCAGCCACTGAGAGGCCTTACTTGAGCACATGGCTCACTCTGAGGGTCACAATGCGTGTTTGTGCCAAAGGTGGCCCTCAAGTATGGGCGTGTCCTCATGGGCCATGCTGGTTTCTCCTACCCTGAAGGTTGGACACCATGCAAACAGCAAGGTTTCTTGCCATGGGGATGGAGGAGTTCTGATGACTGTATCAGGTTCCCCCCATGCAGTTATTGGAGATAAAATCTAGGTTCTGAAGCCTGAAAACCCTGTTTGAGACGAGATGACAGCCTAAGGCCATGGCAGATACAATGTGCTAGGTGTGCGGCCAGCTGTCTGGGTGTTGGTTGGGAGGTCCGGGCTCAGACTGTGTCAGACAGAGCATTAGTGCCCAGGGCAGCCTCTATATTTGGGGTGCAGTGGAGTGGCGTGCAGGTTGAGTCTCATTTTGGGTTTTTGGGCAGCCCCAGAGGGCAACGTTTTTCTTCTGGTGGGCAGGCAGAGTGCTGCACTGTGTCTCTGGAATTCCCAACCTGGATGGCTTGTGGGCCAGGAGTGTAAGGTCTGAAGACTGAGAACACAAGCTAGGCTTAGGTTATGGGGCGTGGGCCCATCAGGCCCACTCTGCAGAGTCTGAATCCGAGATCTCCTGCATCTGAAGTCAGGACGAGTATCTGGTATAGGATCAGGTTGGAGTTTTTGTCCTTGATGGCCCCTTCAGGAAGGGGGGAGTGCTCATGAGGTCATGGACGTTTTCCCATGCTCGCAGTTGTGAGATGCTCCAAACCGAAAGGATACCTTCTGTGGGACAGTTGAGTCCTGTTGGATGGCTCCAGGATGCCCCATACAGCAAGAATCGAGAGCATAGTTCTAAGGATGGATGCCTGGGCACCCCACTTCGCATCCCCATTGCTGCTTGCGACATGGCAGGTTCGATCTGCTGGCTCTGGGGCGTGCTACCCAGGGGGCTGAGTTGAAATGGACTCTCCTGAGGATGGGTCATCATGTGGGTTCTTGTCCATGGAGACCTTGGAATGTGGCGGTGGCTCGGTGAACTGGAAGGATTCTCCAACCAGAGGGTTGGACACAGCTCCAAAGAGCAAGTTTCCCATGTGGAGACGACAGGTGTTCTGATTGGTGCCTCAGGAAACCCCCTGGTATTGGAAACCAGTCCTCTGAGGAGAGACGCCTGGAAACCAACAAAAGGGTTCAGATTAGGGCCTAGGGGGCCTGTCTGGTTCAATCTTCTTTCTCTGGGTACATCCTTCTGTTTGTCTGAGGGGAGGTCTTTGCTCAGCTTGTGTCAGATCAGTCCTGTTGGTCCAGGATGGCCTAAACTATTGGGATGGCCTCAGGGACCTTGGAGGTTTCTCCTAATCTGTAGGGTTGTGGCCAATGGAATGGGCAGAGTTTCCTTGGAGAGGGCAGGCCCAGTCCTGCGGTGTGGCTCCAGGGGCCCCAGCCTGGAGGATGTGTGGGCCAGGGCTGTGGGGACAGAAGTTTGAAAACACAAACTCGGCTCAAGTTTGGGCCCGAGGATATGGCAAGCCTGATCTAAAGACCTTGCAGGGAGATCCTCAGGATATGAATGAAGGGCGAGTGTGAGGCTGTTGATCAGGCTTTTTTCTCTGGATTTTGTGTCAAGGAGGGCTGTCGAATGGAGGAATGGCTTCATAGGCGATGGCCAATTCGCCATCTCTGGGGATTTGGCCTGGCTCCCAAGGGTATGTGGTCATTCTGTGGGAAGGGAGGAGTCCTGTTTACTGCCTCCGGTGTCCCTCCCAAAGAGGGATTCCAGAGCAGGGCCCTGGGTCCCGGCGACTGGAAAACCCAAACTCGGGTTAGGATGGGGGCCCAAGGGGCATGGGAAGCCCCCTAGGCGGGCTCGTGGTCCAGCCACTGAGAGACCTGATTGGAGCACGAGGCTTATGGTGAGGGTCACCAGGCGTCTTTGTGCCCAAGGCGACCCTCAAGCATGGGCGTGGCCTCCTGGGCCATGCAGGTTTCTCCTACCCTGAAGGTTGGACACCAGGCCATCAGCAAGGTTTCTTGGATGGGGATGGAGGAGTTCAGATTTCTGCATCAGGTTCCCTCCTGTCCGGGGATTGGAGATAAGGTCTAGATTCAGATGCCTGAACACCTATCTTGGCAAGTGATGCCAGCCTAAGGCCATGGAGGTTCTGATGTGCTGGCTTTGCGGCCAAATATGTGGGTGTCTGTCAGTTGTTCTGGGCTCAGGCTTCGTCAGACAGAGCATTAGTGCCCAGGGCAGCCTAGGAAATTGGGGTGCATTCTAGGGCCGTGCATATTGAACCTCATTTGGGGTTTCTGGGCAGCCCTAGAGGACAATGTTTTCCTTCTGGTGGGCAGGCAGCGTGGTGTTGTGGCTCCAGAATTCCCAATCTTGAGGGCTTGTGGGCCAGAAGTGTCAGGATGGAAGTCTGAAAACCCAAGCTCGTGTTAGTTTTGGGGCTGAGGGCATGGCTGGCCCACTCTGCAGACACGAAATTGAGATCTCCTTCAACTGAATTCAGGGGCGTATCAGACATTGGCTCAGGCTGGAGGATGGGTTCATGATGTCCCCTTCATGATGTGGGGGCCTCATGAGGCCATGGAGTCTTTCCCACGCTGGGGGTTGTTAGCTGCTCCAAACTGCAAGGTTTCCTTCTGTGGGACAGTTGAGTCCTGGTGGATGGCTCAAGAACACCCTGTCTGAAAGAACCGAGAGCAGGCTTCTAAGGATGGATGCCTGGACACCCCACCTCGAATTCCCATTGGCTCCTAGTGACAAGGCAGGTTCGATCTGCTGGCTCTGGGGCGAACTCCCCAGGGGGCTGGGTTGAAATGGACTCTCCTGAGGATGGGTCATCATGTGGGTTTGTGTCCATGGAGATCTTGGAATGTGGGGGTGGCTCATGGGACGTGCAGCGTTATCCTACATGGAGGGTTTGCCACAGCTCCAAAGAGCAAACATCCCATGTTGAGAAGAGAGGTGTTCCTTTTGGGGGCTCAGGAAACCCCATATGCTGGTATTAGAAACCAGGCCTTGGGGCACCTGGGTGGCTCAGTGGGTTAAACCTCTGCCTTTGGTGCAGGTCATCATCTCAGGGTCCTGGGATCGAGCCCCGCATCGGGCTGTCTGCTCGGCGGGGAGCCTGCTTCCTCTCTCCCTCTCTCTGCCTGCCTCACTGTCTACTTGTGATCTCTCTCTCTGTGTCAAATAAATAAATAAAATCTAAAAAAATAGTCTCTTATGCTTTAAGAAACCAGGCCTTGGAGGAGAGGCACCCAGAAACAAAAACAACGTATCAGATTAGGAACTGGTGCCTGTCCGGATCAATCTTCTGTCTCTGGGGACATCCGTCTGCTTGTCTGAGTGGAGGTAATTGCTCATCTTGTGTCAAATCGCCCCTGTTTGTCCAGGGCGGCCTACACTATCGGAATGGCCTCGGGGTCCTTGCAGGTTTCTCCTCATCTGTAGGGTTGTGGCCAATGAAATGGGTAGAGTTTCCTTGGAGAGGGCAGGCACATTCCTGCGGTGTGGCTTCAGGGGTCCCATCCTGGAGGGTGTGTGGGCCAGAACTGTGGGGACAGAAGTCTGAAAACACTAACTCGGCTTAGGTTTGGGGCTGAGAGTATGGCAGGGCCAATCGAGAGACTGTGAGGGGAGTTCCTTAGGATATGAACAAAGGGCAAGTGTGAGGCAGTTGCTCAGCTTTGGTCTCTGGATGTTGTGTCAAGGACGGGCGTGGAAATTCGGGGTGGCCTCAACGGCCATGGACCAGGCTCCCTCTCTGGGGATTTGGCCCAGCTCCCAAGAGTTTGATGTCATTCTGAGGGAAGGGAGGAGTCCTGTTTACTCCCTCCAGTGTCCCTCCAAAGGAGGGATTCCAGAGCAGAGTCCTGGGTATGGGCTACTGGAAAACCCGAGCTCTGGTTAGGATTGGGGGCCTACGGGAAGGGCCCATGGGAAGCCCCATATGCGGGCTCTTGGTCCAGCCCCTGAGAGGCCTTACTTGAGCACATGGCTCACTCTGAGGGTCACAATGCGTGTTTGTGCCAAAGGTGGCCCTCAAGTATGGGCGTGTCCTCATGGGCCATGCTGGTTTCTCCTACCCTGAAGGTTGGACACCATGCAAACAGCAAGGTTTCTTGCCATGGGGATGGAGGAGTTCTGATGACTGTATCAGGTTCCCCCCATGCAGTTATTGGAGATAAAATCTAGGTTCTGAAGCCTGAAAACCCTGTTTGAGACGAGATGACAGCCTAAGGCCATGGCAGATACAATGTGCTAGGTGTGCGGCCAGCTGTCTGGGTGTTGGTTGGGAGGTCCGGGCTCAGACTGTGTCAGACAGAGCATTAGTGCCCAGGGCAGCCTCTATATTTGGGGTGCAGTGGAGTGGCGTGCAGGTTGAGTCTCATTTTGGGTTTTTGGGCAGCCCCAGAGGGCAACGTTTTTCTTCTGGTGGGCAGGCAGAGTGCTGCCCTGTGTCTCTGGAATTCCCAACCTGGATGGCTTGTGGGCCAGGAGTGTAAGGTCTGAAGACTGAGAACACAAGCTAGGCTTAGGTTATGGGGCGTGGGCACATCAGGCCCACTCTGCAGAGTCTGAATCCGAGATCTCCTGCATCTGAAGTCAGGACGAGTATCTGATATAGGATCAGGTTGGAGTTTTTGTCCTTGATGGCCCCTTCAGGAAGGGGGGAGTGCTCATGAGGTCATGGACGTTTTCCCATGCTCGCAGTTGTGAGATGCTCCAAACCGAAAGGATACCTTCTGTGGGACAGTTGAGTCCTGTTGGATGGCTCCAGGATGCCCCATACAGCAAGAATCGAGAGCATAGTTCTAAGGATGGATGCCTGGGCACCCCACTTCGCATCCCCATTGGCTGCTTGCGACATGGCAGGTTCGATCTGCTGGCTCTGGGGCGTGCTACCCAGGGGGCTGAGTTGAAATGGACTCTCCTGAGGATGGGTCATCATGTGGGTTCTTGTCCATGGAGACCTTGGAATGTGGCGGTGGCTCGGTGAACTGGAAGGATTCTCCAACCAGAGGGTTGGACACAGCTCCAAAGAGCAAGTTTCCCATGTGGAGACGACAGGTGTTCTGATTGGTGCCTCAGGAAACCCCCTGGTATTGGAAACCAGTCCTCTGAGGAGAGACGCCTGGAAACCAACAAAAGGGTTCAGATTAGGGCCTAGGGGGCCTGTCTGGTTCAATCTTCTTTCTCTGGGTACATCCTTCTGTTTGTCTGAGGGGAGGTCTTTGCTCAGCTTGTGTCAGATCAGTCCTGTTGGTCCAGGATGGCCTAAACTATTGGGATGGCCTCAGGGACCTTGGAGGTTTCTCCTAATCTGTAGGGTTGTGGCCAATGGAATGGGCAGAGTTTCCTTGGAGAGGGCAGGCCCAGTCCTGCGGTGTGGCTCCAGGGGCCCCAGCCTGGAGGATGTGTGGGCCAGGGCTGTGGGGACAGAAGTCTGAAAACACAAACTCGGCTCAAGTTTGGGCCCGAGGATATGGCAAGCCTGATCTAAAGACCTTGCAGGGAGCTCCTCAGGATATGAATGAAGGGCGAGTGTGAGGCTGTTGATCAGGCTTTTTTCTCTTGATTTTGTGTCAAGGAGGGCTGTCGAATGGAGGAATGGCTTCATAGGCGATGGCCAATTCGCCATCTCTGGGGATTTGGCCTGGCTCCCAAGGGTATGTGGTCATTCTGTGGGAAGGGAGGAGTCCTGTTTACTGCCTCCGGTGTCCCTCCCAAAGAGGGATTCCAGAGCAGGGCCCTGGGTCCCGGCGACTGGAAAACCCAAACTCGGGTTAGGATGGGGGCCCAAGGGGCATGGGAAGCCCCCTAGGCGGGCTCGTGGTCCAGCCACTGAGAGACCTGATTGGAGCACGAGGCTTATGGTGAGGGTCACCAGGCGTCTTTGTGCCCAAGGCGACCCTCAAGCATGGGCGTGGCCTCCTGGGCCATGCAGGTTTCTCCTACCCTGAAAGTTGGACACCAGGCCATCAGCAAGGTTTCTTGGATGGGGATGGAGGAGTTCAGATTTCTGCATCAGGTTCCCTCCTGTCCGCGGATTGGAGATAAGGTCTAGATTCAGATGCCTGAACACCTATCTTGGCAAGTGATGCCAGCCTAAGGCCATGGAGGTTCTGATGTGCTGGCTTTGCGGCCAAATATGTGGGTGTCTGTCAGGAGGTCTGGGCTCAGGCTGCGTCAGACAGAGCATTAGTGCCCAGGGCAGCCTAGGAAATTGGGGTGCATTCTAGGGCCGTGCATATTGAACCTCATTTGGGGTTTCTGGGCAGCCCTAGAGGGCAATGTTTTCCTTCTGGTGGGCAGGCAGCGTGGTGTTGTGGCTCCAGAATTCCCAATCTTGAGGGCTTGTGGGCCAGAAGTGTCAGGATGGAAGTCTGAAAACCCAAGCTCGTGTTAGTTTTGGGGCTGAGGGCATGGCTGGCCCACTCTGCAGACACGAAATTGAGATCTCCTTCAACTGAATTCAGGGGCGTATCAGACATTGGCTCAGGCTGGAGGATGGGTTCATGATGTCCCCTTCATGATGTGGGGGCCTCATGAGGCCATGGAGTCTTTCCCACGCTGGGGGTTGTTAGCTGCTCCAAACTGCAAGGTTTCCTTCTGTGGGACAGTTGAGTCCTGGTGGATGGCTCAAGAACACCCTGTCTGAAAGAACCGAGAGCAGGCTTCTAAGGATGGATGCCTGGACACCCCACCTCGAATTCCCATTGGCTCCTAGTGACAAGGCAGGTTCGATCTGCTGGCTCTGGGGCGAACTCCCCAGGGGGCTGGGTTGAAATGGACTCTCCTGAGGATGGGTCATCATGTGGGTTTGTGTCCATGGAGATCTTGGAATGTGGGGGTGGCTCATGGGACGTGCAGCGTTATCCTACATGGAGGGTTTGCCACAGCTCCAAAGAGCAAACATCCCATGTTGAGAAGAGAGGTGTTCCTTTTGTGGGCTCAGGAAACCCCATATGCTGGTATTAGAAACCAGGCCTTGGGGCACCTGGGTGGCTCAGTGGGTTAAACCTCTGCCTTTGGTGCAGGTCATCATCTCAGGGTCCTGGGATCGAGCCCCGCATCGGGCTGTCTGCTCGGCGGGGAGCCTGCTTCCTCTCTCCCTCTCTCTGCCTGCCTCACTGTCTACTTGTGATCTCTCTCTCTGTGTCAAATAAATAAATAAAATCTAAAAAAAAATAGTCTCTTATGCTTTAAGAAACCAGGCCTTGGAGGAGAGGCACCCAGAAACAAAAACAACGTATCAGATTAGGAACTGGTGCCTGTCCGGATCAATCTTCTGTCTCTGGGGACATCCGTCTGCTTGTCTGAGTGGAGGTAATTGCTCATCTTGTGTCAAATCGCCCCTGTTTGTCCAGGGCGGCCTACACTATCGGGATGGCCTCGGGGACCTTGCAGGTTTCTCCTCATCTGTAGGGTTGTGGCCAATGAAATGGGTAGAGTTTCCTTGGAGAGGGCAGGCACAGTCCTGCGGTGTGGCTTCAGGGGTCCCATCCTGGAGGGTGTGTGGGCCAGAACTGTGGGGACAGAAGTCTGAAAACACTAACTCGGTTTAGGTTTGGGGCTGAGAGTATGGCAGGGCCAATCTAGAGACTGTGAGGGGAGTTCCTTAGGATATGAACAAAGGGCAAGTGTGAGGCAGTTGCTCAGCTTTGGTCTCTGGATGTTGTGTCAAGGACGGGCGTGGAAATTCGGGGTGGCCTCAACGGCCATGGACCAGGCTCCCTCTCTGGGGATTTGGCCCAGCTCCCAAGAGTTGGATGTCATTCTGAGGGAAGGGAGGAGTCCTGTTTACTCCCTCCAGTGTCCCTCCAAAGGAGGGATTCCAGAGCAGAGTCCTGGGTATGGGCTACTGGAAAACCCGAGCTCTGGTTAGGATTGGGGGCCTACGGGAAGGGCCCATGGGAAGCCCCATATGCGGGCTCTTGGTCCAGCCACTGAGAGGCCTTACTTGAGCACATGGCTCACTCTGAGGGTCACAATGCGTGTTTGTGCCAAAGGTGGCCCTCAAGTATGGGCGTGTCCTCATGGGCCATGCTGGTTTCTCCTACCCTGAAGGTTGGACACCATGCAAACAGCAAGGTTTCTTGCCATGGGGATGGAGGAGTTCTGATGACTGTATCAGGTTCCCCCCATGCAGTTATTGGAGATAAAATCTAGGTTCTGAAGCCTGAAAACCCTGTTTGAGCCGAGATGACAGCCTAAGGCCATGGCAGATACAATGTGCTAGGTGTGCGGCCAGCTGTCTGGGTGTTGGTTGGGAGGTCCGGGCTCAGACTGTGTCAGACAGAGCATTAGTGCCCAGGGCAGCCTCTATATTTGGGGTGCAGTGGAGTGGCGTGCAGGTTGAGTCTCATTTTGGGTTTTTGGGCAGCCCCAGAGGGCAACGTTTTTCTTCTGGTGGGCAGGCAGAGTGCTGCACTGTGTCTCTGGAATTCCCAACCTGGATGGCTTGTGGGCCAGGAGTGTAAGGTCTGAAGACTGAGAACACAAGCTAGGCTTAGGTTATGGGGCGTGGGCACATCAGGCCCACTCTGCAGAGTCTGAATCCGAGATCTCCTGCATCTGAAGTCAGGACGAGTATCTGATATAGGATCAGGTTGGAGTTTTTGTCCTTGATGGCCCCTTCAGGAAGGGGGGAGTGCTCATGAGGTCATGGACGTTTTCCCATGCTCGCAGTTGTGAGATGCTCCAAACCGAAAGGATACCTTCTGTGGGACAGTTGAGTCCTGTTGGATGGCTCCAGGATGCCCCATACAGCAAGAATCGAGAGCATAGTTCTAAGGATGGATGCCTGGGCACCCCACTTCGCATCCCCATTGGCTGCTTGCGACATGGCAGGTTCGATCTGCTGGCTCTGGGGCGTGCTACCCAGGGGGCTGAGTTGAAATGGACTCTCCTGAGGATGGGTCATCATGTGGGTTCTTGTCCATGGAGACCTTGGAATGTGGCGGTGGCTCGGTGAACTGGAAGGATTCTCCAACCAGAGGGTTGGACACAGCTCCAAAGAGCAAGTTTCCCATGTGGAGACGACAGGTGTTCTGATTGGTGCCTCAGGAAACCCCCTGGTATTGGAAACCAGTCCTCTGAGGAGAGACGCCTGGAAACCAACAAAAGGGTTCAGATTAGGGCCTAGGGGGCCTGTCTGGTTCAATCTTCTTTCTCTGGGTACATCCTTCTGTTTGTCTGAGGGGAGGTCTTTGCTCAGCTTGTGTCAGATCAGTCCTGTTGGTCCAGGATGGCCTAAACTATTGGGATGGCCTCAGGGACCTTGGAGGTTTCTCCTAATCTGTAGGGTTGTGGCCAATGGAATGGGCAGAGTTTCCTTGGAGAGGGCAGGCCCAGTCCTGCGGTGTGGCTCCAGGGGCCCCAGCCTGGAGGATGTGTGGGCCAGGGCTGTGGGGACAGAAGTCTGAAAACACAAACTCGGCTCAAGTTTGGGCCCGAGGATATGGCAAGCCTGATCTAAAGACCTTGCAGGGAGCTCCTCAGGATATGAATGAAGGGCGAGTGTGAGGCTGTTGATCAGGCTTTTTTCTCTGGATTTTGTGTCAAGGAGGGCTGTCGAATGGAGGAATGGCTTCATAGGCGATGGCCAATTCGCCATCTCTGGGGATTTGGCCTGGCTCCCAAGGGTATGTGGTCATTCTGTGGGAAGGGAGGAGTCCTGTTTACTGCCTCCGGTGTCCCTCCCAAAGAGGGATTCCAGAGCAGGGCCCTGGGTCCCGGCGACTGGAAAACCCAAACTCGGGTTAGGATGGGGGCCCAAGGGGCATGGGAAGCCCCCTAGGCGGGCTCGTGGTCCAGCCACTGAGAGACCTGATTGGAGCACGAGGCTTATGGTGAGGGTCACCAGGCGTCTTTGTGCCCAAGGCGACCCTGAAGCATGGGCGTGGCCTCCTGGGCCATGCAGGTTTCTCCTACCCTGAAGGTTGGACACCAGGCCAACAGCAAGGTTTCTTGGATGGGGATGGAGGAGTTCAGATTTCTGCATCAGGTTCCCTCCTGTCCGGGGATTGGAGATAAGGTCTAGATTCAGATGCCTGAACACCTATCTTGGCAAGTGATGCCAGCCTAAGGCCATGGAGGTTCTGATGTGCTGGCTTTGCGGCCAAATATGTGGGAGTCTGTCAGGAGTTCTGGGCTCAGGCTGCGTCAGACAGAGCATTAGTGCCCAGGGCAGCCTAGGAAATTGGGGTGCATTCTAGGGCCGTGCATATTGAACCTCATTTGGGGTTTCTGGGCAGCCCTAGAGGGCAATGTTTTCCTTCTGGTGGGCAGGCAGCGTGGTGTTGTGGCTCCAGAATTCCCAATCTTGAGGGCTTGTGGGCCAGAAGTGTCAGGATGGAAGTCTGAAAACCCAAGCTCGTGTTAGTTTTGGGGCTGAGGGCATGGCTGGCCCACTCTGCAGACACGAAATTGAGATCTCCTTCAACTGAATTCAGGGGCGTATCAGACATTGGCTCAGGCTGGAGGATGGGTTCATGATGTCCCCTTCATGATGTGGGGGCCTCATGAGGCCATGGAGTCTTTCCCACGCTGGGGGTTGTTAGCTGCTCCAAACTGCAAGGTTTCCTTCTGTGGGACAGTTGAGTCCTGGTGGATGGCTCAAGAACACCCTGTCTGAAAGTACCGAGAGCAGGCTCCTAAGGATGGATGCCTGGACACCCCACCTCGAATTCCCATTGGCTCCTAGTGACAAGGCAGGTTCGATCTGCTGGCTCTGGGGCGAACTCCCCAGGGGGCTGGGTTGAAATGGACTCTCCTGAGGATGGGTCATCATGTGGGTTTGTGTCCATGGAGATCTTGGAATGTGGGGGTGGCTCATGGGACGTGCAGCGTTATCCTACATGGAGCGTTTGCCACAGCTCCAAAGAGCAAACATCCCATGTTGAGAAGAGAGGTGTTCCTTTTGTGGGCTCAGGAAACCCCATATGCTGGTATTAGAAACCAGGCCTTGGGGCACCTGGGTGGCTCAGTGGGTTAAACCTCTGCCTTTGGTGCAGGTCATCATCTCAGGGTCCTGGGATCGAGCCCCGCATCGGGCTGTCTGCTCGGCGGGGAGCCTGCTTCCTCTCTCCCTCTCTCTGCCTGCCTCACTGTCTACTTGTGATCTCTCTCTCTGTGTCAAATAAATAAATAAAATCTAAAAAAAAATAGTCTCTTATGCTTTAAGAAACCAGGCCTTGGAGGAGAGGCACCCAGAAGCAAAAACAACGTATCAGATTAGGAACTGGTGCCTGTCCGGATCAATCTTCTGTCTCTGGGGACATCCGTCTGCTTGTCTGAGTGGAGGTAATTGCTCATCTTGTGTCAAATCGCCCCTGTTTGTCCAGGGCGGCCTACACTATCGGGATGGCCTCGGGGACCTTGCAGGTTTCTCCTCATCTGTAGGGTTGTGGCCAATGAAATGGGTAGAGTTTCCTTGGAGAGGGCAGGCACAGTCCTGCGGTGTGGCTTCAGGGGTCCCATCCTGGAGGGTGTGTGGGCCAGAACTGTGGGGACAGAAGTCTGAAAACACTAACTCGGCTTAGGTTTGGGGCTGAGAGTATGGCAGGGCCAATCTAGAGACTGTGAGGGGAGTTCCTTAGGATATGAACAAAGGGCAAGTGTGAGGCAGTTGCTCAGCTTTGGTCTCTGGATGTTGTGTCAAGGACGGGCGTGGAAATTCGGGGTGGCCTCAACGGCCATGGACCAGGCTCCCTCTCTGGGGATTTGGCCCAGCTCCCAAGAGTTTGATGTCATTCTGAGGGAAGGGAGGAGTCCTGTTTACTCCCTCCAGTGTCCCTCCAAAGGAGGGATTCCAGAGCAGAGTCCTGGGTATGGGCTACTGGAAAACCCGAGCTCTGGTTAGGATTGGGGGCCTACGGGAAGGGCCCATGGGAAGCCCCATATGCGGGCTCTTGGTCCAGCCCCTGAGAGGCCTTACTTGAGCACATGGCTCACTCTGAGGGTCACAATGCGTGTTTGTGCCAAAGGTGGCCCTCAAGTATGGGCGTGTCCTCATGGGCCATGCTGGTTTCTCCTACCCTGAAGGTTGGACACCATGCAAACAGTAAGGTTTCTTGCCATGGGGATGGAGGAGTTCTGATGACTGTATCAGGTTCCCCCCATGCAGTTATTGGAGATAAAATCTAGGTTCTGAAGCCTGAAAACCCTGTTTGAGCCGAGATGACAGCCTAAGGCCATGGCAGATACAATGTGCTAGGTGTGCGGCCAGCTGTCTGGGTGTTGGTTGGGAGGTCCGGGCTCAGACTGTGTCAGACAGAGCATTAGTGCCCAGGGCAGCCTCTATATTTGGGGTGCAGTGGAGTGGCGTGCAGGTTGAGTCTCATTTTGGGTTTTTGGGCAGCCCCAGAGGGCAACGTTTTTCTTCTGGTGGGCAGGCAGAGTGCTGCACTGTGTCTCTGGAATTCCCAACCTGGATGGCTTGTGGGCCAGGAGTGTAAGGTCTGAAGACTGAGAACACAAGCTAGGCTTAGGTTATGGGGCGTGGGCACATCAGGCCCACTCTGCAGAGTCTGAATCCGAGATCTCCTGCATCTGAAGTCAGGACGAGTATCTGATATAGGATCAGGTTGGAGTTTTTGTCCTTGATGGCCCCTTCAGGAAGGGGGGAGTGCTCATGAGGTCATGGACGTTTTCCCATGCTCGCAGTTGTGAGATGCTCCAAACCGAAAGGATACCTTCTGTGGGACAGTTGAGTCCTGTTGGATGGCTCCAGGATGCCCCATACAGCAAGAATCGAGAGCATAGTTCTAAGGATGGATGCCTGGGCACCCCACTTCGCATCCCCATTGGCTGCTTGCGACATGGCAGGTTCGATCTGCTGGCTCTGGGGCGTGCTACCCAGGGGGCTGAGTTGAAATGGACTCTCCTGAGGATGGGTCATCATGTGGGTTCTTGTCCATGGAGACCTTGGAATGTGGCGGTGGCTCGGTGAACTGGAAGGATTCTCCAACCAGAGGGTTGGACACAGCTCCAAAGAGCAAGTTTCCCATGTGGAGACGACAGGTGTTCTGATTGGTGCCTCAGGAAACCCCCTGGTATTGGAAACCAGTCCTCTGAGGAGAGACGCCTGGAAACCAACAAAAGGGTTCAGATTAGGGCCTAGGGGGCCTGTCTGGTTCAATCTTCTTTCTCTGGGTACATCCTTCTGTTTGTCTGAGGGGAGGTCTTTGCTCAGCTTGTGTCAGATCAGTCCTGTTGGTCCAGGATGGCCTAAACTATTGGGATGGCCTCAGGGACCTTGGAGGTTTCTCCTAATCTGTAGGGTTGTGGCCAATGGAATGGGCAGAGTTTCCTTGGAGAGGGCAGGCCCAGTCCTGCGGTGTGGCTCCAGGGGCCCCAGCCTGGAGGATGTGTGGGCCAGGGCTGTGGGGACAGAAGTCTGAAAACACAAACTCGGCTCAAGTTTGGGCCCGAGGATATGGCAAGCCTGATCTAAAGACCTTGCAGGGAGCTCCTCAGGATATGAATGAAGGGCGAGTGTGAGGCTGTTGATCAGGCTTTTTTCTCTGGATTTTGTGTCAAGGAGGGCTGTCGAATGGAGGAATGGCTTCATAGGCGATGGCCAATTCGCCATCTCTGGGGATTTGGCCTGGCTCCCAAGGGTATGTGGTCATTCTGTGGGAAGGGAGGAGTCCTGTTTACTGCCTCCGGTGTCCCTCCCAAAGAGGGATTCCAGAGCAGGGCCCTGGGTCCCGGCGACTGGAAAACCCAAACTCGGGTTAGGATGGGGGCCCAAGGGGCATGGGAAGCCCCCTAGGCGGGCTCGTGGTCCAGCCACTGAGAGACCTGATTGGAGCACGAGGCTTATGGTGAGGGTCACCAGGCGTCTTTGTGCCCAAGGCGACCCTGAAGCATGGGCGTGGCCTCCTGGGCCATGCAGGTTTCTCCTACCCTGAAGGTTGGACACCAGGCCATCAGCAAGGTTTCTTGGATGGGGATGGAGGAGTTCAGATTTCTGCATCAGGTTCCCTCCTGTCCGCGGATTGGAGATACGGTCTAGATTCAGATGCCTGAACACCTATCTTGGCAAGTGATGCCAGCCTAAGGCCATGGAGGTTCTGATGTGCTGGCTTTGCGGCCAAATATGTGGGTGTCTGTCAGGAGGTCTGGGCTCAGGCTGCGTCAGACAGAGCATTAGTGCCCAGGGCAGCCTAGGAAATTGGGGTGCATTCTAGGGCCGTGCATATTGAACCTCATTTGGGGTTTCTGGGCAGCCCTAGAGGGCAATGTTTTCCTTCTGGTGGGCAGGCAGCGTGGTGTTGTGGCTCCAGAATTCCCAATCATGAGGGCTTGTGGGCCAGAAGTGTCAGGATGGAAGTCTGAAAACCCAAGCTCGTGTTAGTTTTGGGGCTGAGGGCATGGCTGGCCCACTCTGCAGACACGAAATTGAGATCTCCTTCAACTGAATTCAGGGGCGTATCAGACATTGGCTCAGGCTGGAGGATGGGTTCATGATGTCCCCTTCATGATGTGGGGGCCTCATGAGGCCATGGAGTCTTTCCCACGCTGGGGGTTGTTAGCTGCTCCAAACTGCAAGGTTTCCTTCTGTGGGACAGTTGAGTCCTGGTGGATGGCTCAAGAACACCCTGTCTGAAAGTACCGAGAGCAGGCTCCTAAGGATGGATGCCTGGACACCCCACCTCGAATTCCCATTGGCTCCTAGTGACAAGGCAGGTTCGATCTGCTGGCTCTGGGGCGAACTCCCCAGGGGGCTGGGTTGAAATGGACTCTCCTGAGGATGGGTCATCATGTGGGTTTGTGTCCATGGAGATCTTGGAATGTGGGGGTGGCTCATGGGACGTGCAGCGTTATCCTACATGGAGCGTTTGCCACAGCTCCAAAGAGCAAACATCCCATGTTGAGAAGAGAGGTGTTCCTTTTGGGGGCTCAGGAAACCCCATATGCTGGTATTAGAAACCAGGCCTTGGGGCACCTGGGTGGCTCAGTGGGTTAAACCTCTGCCTTTGGTGCAGGTCATCATCTCAGGGTCCTGGGATCGAGCCCCGCATCGGGCTGTCTGCTCGGCGGGGAGCCTGCTTCCTCTCTCCCTCTCTCTGCCTGCCTCACTGTCTACTTGTGATCTCTCTCTCTGTGTCAAATAAATAAATAAAATCTAAAAAAAAATAGTCTCTTATGCTTTAAGAAACCAGGCCTTGGAGGAGAGGCACCCAGAAACAAAAACAACGTATCAGATTAGGAACTGGTGCCTGTCCGGATCAATCTTCTGTCTCTGGGGACATCCGTCTGCTTGTCTGAGTGGAGGTAATTGCTCATCTTGTGTCAAATCGCCCCTGTTTGTCCAGGGCGGCCTACACTATCGGGATGGCCTCGGGGACCTTGCAGGTTTCTCCTCATCTGTAGGGTTGTGGCCAATGAAATGGGTAGAGTTTCCTTGGAGAGGGCAGGCACAGTCCTGCGGTGTGGCTTCAGGGGTCCCATCCTGGAGGGTGTGTGGGCCAGAACTGTGGGGACAGAAGTCTGAAAACACTAACTCGGCTTAGGTTTGGGGCTGAGAGTATGGCAGGGCCAATCGAGAGACTGTGAGGGGAGTTCCTTAGGATATGAACAAAGGGCAAGTGTGAGGCAGTTGCTCAGCTTTGGTCTCTGGATGTTGTGTCAAGGACGGGCGTGGAAATTCGGGGTGGCCTCAACGGCCATGGACCAGGCTCCCTCTCTGGGGATTTGGCCCAGCTCCCAAGAGTTTGATGTCATTCTGAGGGAAGGGAGGAGTCCTGTTTACTCCCTCCAGTGTCCCTCCAAAGGAGGGATTCCAGAGCAGAGTCCTGGGTATGGGCTACTGGAAAACCCGAGCTCTGGTTAGGATTGGGGGCCTACGGGAAGGGCCCATGGGAAGCCCCATATGCGGGCTCTTGGTCCAGCCCCTGAGAGGCCTTACTTGAGCACATGGCTCACTCTGAGGGTCACAATGCGTGTTTGTGCCAAAGGTGGCCCTCAAGTGTGGGCGTGTCCTCATGGGCCATGCTGGTTTCTCCTACCCTGAAGGGTGGACACCATGCAAACAGCAAGGTTTCTTGCCACGGGGATGGAGGAGTTCTGATGACTGTATCAGGTTCCCCCCATGCAGTTATTGGAGATAAAATCTAGGTTCTGAAGCCTGAAAACCCTGTTTGAGACGAGATGACAGCCTAAGGCCATGGCAGATCCAATGTGCTAGGTGTGCGGCCAGCTGTCTGGGTGTTGGTTGGGAGGTCCGGGCTCAGACTGTGTCAGACAGAGCATTAGTGCCCAGGGCAGCCTCTATATTTGGGGTGCAGTGGAGTGGCGTGCAGGTTGAGTCTCATTTTGGGTTTTTGGGCAGCCCCAGAGGGCAACGTTTTTCTTCTGGTGGGCAGGCAGAGTGCTGCCCTGTGTCTCTGGAATTCCCAACCTGGATGGCTTGTGGGCCAGGAGTGTAAGGTCTGAAGACTGAGAACACAAGCTAGGCTTAGGTTATGGGGCGTGGGCACATCAGGCCCACTCTGCAGAGTCTGAATCCGAGATCTCCTGCATCTGAAGTCAGGACGAGTATCTGATATAGGATCAGGTTGGAGTTTTTGTCCTTGATGGCCCCTTCAGGAAGGGGGGAGTGCTCATGAGGTGATGGACGTTTTCCCATGCTCGCAGTTGTGAGATGCTCCAAACCGAAAGGATACCTTCTGTGGGACAGTTGAGTCCTGTTGGATGGCTCCAGGATGCCCCATACAGCAAGAATCGAGAGCATAGTTCTAAGGATGGATGCCTGGGCACCCCACTTCGCATCCCCATTGGCTGCTTGCGACATGGCAGGTTCGATCTGCTGGCTCTGGGGCGTGCTACCCAGGGGGCTGAGTTGAAATGGACTCTCCTGAGGATGGGTCATCATGTGGGTTCTTGTCCATGGAGACCTTGGAATGTGGCGGTGGCTCGGTGAACTGGAAGGATTCTCCAACCAGAGGGTTGGACACAGCTCCAAAGAGCAAGTTTCCCATGTGGAGACGACAGGTGTTCTGATTGGTGCCTCAGGAAACCCCCTGGTATTGGAAACCAGTCCTCTGAGGAGAGACGCCTGGAAACCAACAAAAGGGTTCAGATTAGGGCCTAGGGGGCCTGTCTGGTTCAATCTTCTTTCTCTGGGTACATCCTTCTGTTTGTCTGAGGGGAGGTCTTTGCTCAGCTTGTGTCAGATCAGTCCTGTTGGTCCAGGATGGCCTAAACTATTGGGATGGCCTCAGGGACCTTGGAGGTTTCTCCTAATCTGTAGGGTTGTGGCCAATGGAATGGGCAGAGTTTCCTTGGAGAGGGCAGGCCCAGTCCTGCGGTGTGGCTCCAGGGGCCCCAGCCTGGAGGATGTGTGGGCCAGGGCTGTGGGGACAGAAGTCTGAAAACACAAACTCGGCTCAAGTTTGGGCCCGAGGATATGGCAAGCCTGATCTAAAGACCTTGCAGGGAGCTCCTCAGGATATGAATGAAGGGCGAGTGTGAGGCTGTTGATCAGGCTTTTTTCTCTGGATTTTGTGTCAAGGAGGGCTGTCGAATGGAGGAATGGCTTCATAGGCGATGGCCAATTCGCCATCTCTGGGGATTTGGCCTGGCTCCCAAGGGTATGTGGTCATTCTGTGGGAAGGGAGGAGTCCTGTTTACTGCCTCCGGTGTCCCTCCCAAAGAGGGATTCCAGAGCAGGGCCCTGGGTCCCGGCGACTGGAAAACCCAAACTCGGGTTAGGATGGGGGCCCAAGGGGCATGGGAAGCCCCCTAGGCGGGCTCGTGGTCCAGCCACTGAGAGACCTGATTGGAGCACGAGGCTTATGGTGAGGGTCACCAGGCGTCTTTGTGCCCAAGGCGACCCTGAAGCATGGGCGTGGCCTCCTGGGCCATGCAGGTTTCTCCTACCCTGAAGGTTGGACACCAGGCCAACAGCAAGGTTTCTTGGATGGGGATGGAGGAGTTCAGATTTCTGCATCAGGTTCCCTCCTGTCCGGGGATTGGAGATAAGGTCTAGATTCAGATGCCTGAACACCTATCTTGGCAAGTGATGCCAGCCTAAGGCCATGGAGGTTCTGATGTGCTGGCTTTGCGGCCAAATATGTGGGTGTCTGTCAGGAGGTCTGGGCTCAGGCTGCGTCAGACAGAGCATTAGTGCCCAGGGCAGCCTAGGAAATTGGGGTGCATTCTAGGGCCGTGCATATTGAACCTCATTTGGGGTTTCTGGGCAGCCCTAGAGGGCAATGTTTTCCTTCTGGTGGGCAGGCAGCGTGGTGTTGTGGCTCCAGAATTCCCAATCATGAGGGCTTGTGGGCCAGAAGTGTCAGGATGGAAGTCTGAAAACCCAAGCTCGTGTTAGTTTTGGGGCTGAGGGCATGGCTGGCCCACTCTGCAGACACGAAATTGAGATCTCCTTCAACTGAATTCAGGGGCGTATCAGACATTGGCTCAGGCTGGAGGATGGGTTCATGATGTCCCCTTCATGATGTGGGGGCCTCATGAGGCCATGGAGTCTTTCCCACGCTGGGGGTTGTTAGCTGCTCCAAACTGCAAGGTTTCCTTCTGTGGGACAGTTGAGTCCTGGTGGATGGCTCAAGAACACCCTGTCTGAAAGTACCGAGAGCAGGCTCCTAAGGATGGATGCCTGGACACCCCACCTCGAATTCCCATTGGCTCCTAGTGACAAGGCAGGTTCGATCTGCTGGCTCTGGGGCGAACTCCCCAGGGGGCTGGGTTGAAATGGACTCTCCTGAGGATGGGTCATCATGTGGGTTTGTGTCCATGGAGATCTTGGAATGTGGGGGTGGCTCATGGGACGTGCAGCGTTATCCTACATGGAGCGTTTGCCACAGCTCCAAAGAGCAAACATCCCATGTTGAGAAGAGAGGTGTTCCTTTTGGGGGCTCAGGAAACCCCATATGCTGGTATTAGAAACCAGGCCTTGGGGCACCTGGGTGGCTCAGTGGGTTAAACCTCTGCCTTTGGTGCAGGTCATCATCTCAGGGTCCTGGGATCGAGCCCCGCATCGGGCTGTCTGCTCGGCGGGGAGCCTGCTTCCTCTCTCCCTCTCTCTGCCTGCCTCACTGTCTACTTGTGATCTCTCTCTCTGTGTCAAATAAATAAATAAAATCTAAAAAAAAATAGTCTCTTATGCTTTAAGAAACCAGGCCTTGGAGGAGAGGCACCCAGAAACAAAAACAACGTATCAGATTAGGAACTGGTGCCTGTCCGGATCAATCTTCTGTCTCTGGGGACATCCGTCTGCTTGTCTGAGTGGAGGTAATTGCTCATCTTGTGTCAAATCGCCCCTGTTTGTCCAGGGCGGCCTACACTATCGGGATGGCCTCGGGGACCTTGCAGGTTTCTCCTCATCTGTAGGGTTGTGGCCAATGAAATGGGTAGAGTTTCCTTGGAGAGGGCAGGCACAGTCCTGCGGTGTGGCTTCAGGGGTCCCATCCTGGAGGGTGTGTGGGCCAGAACTGTGGGGACAGAAGTCTGAAAACACTAACTCGGCTTAGGTTTGGGGCTGAGAGTATGGCAGGGCCAATCTAGAGACTGTGAGGGGAGTTCCTTAGGATATGAACAAAGGGCAAGTGTGAGGCAGTTGCTCAGCTTTGGTCTCTGGATGTTGTGTCAAGGACGGGCGTGGAAATTCGGGGTGGCCTCAACGGCCATGGACCAGGCTCCCTCTCTGGGGATTTGGCCCAGCTCCCAAGAGTTTGATGTCATTCTGAGGGAAGGGAGGAGTCCTGTTTACTCCCTCCAGTGTCCCTCCAAAGGAGGGATTCCAGAGCAGAGTCCTGGGTATGGGCTACTGGAAAACCCGAGCTCTGGTTAGGATTGGGGGCCTACGGGAAGGGCCCATGGGAAGCCCCATATGCGGGCTCTTGGTCCAGCCCCTGAGAGGCCTTACTTGAGCACATGGCTCACTCTGAGGGTCACAATGCGTGTTTGTGCCAAAGGTGGCCCTCAAGTGTGGGCGTGTCCTCATGGGCCATGCTGGTTTCTCCTACCCTGAAGGGTGGACACCATGCAAACAGCAAGGTTTCTTGCCACGGGGATGGAGGAGTTCTGATGACTGTATCAGGTTCCCCCCATGCAGTTATTGGAGATAAAATCTAGGTTCTGAAGCCTGAAAACCCTGTTTGAGACGAGATGACAGCCTAAGGCCATGGCAGATCCAATGTGCTAGGTGTGCGGCCAGCTGTCTGGGTGTTGGTTGGGAGGTCCGGGCTCAGACTGTGTCAGACAGAGCATTAGTGCCCAGGGCAGCCTCTATATTTGGGGTGCAGTGGAGTGGCGTGCAGGTTGAGTCTCATTTTGGGTTTTTGGGCAGCCCCAGAGGGCAACGTTTTTCTTCTGGTGGGCAGGCAGAGTGCTGCCCTGTGTCTCTGGAATTCCCAACCTGGATGGCTTGTGGGCCAGGAGTGTAAGGTCTGAAGACTGAGAACACAAGCTAGGCTTAGGTTATGGGGCGTGGGCACATCAGGCCCACTCTGCAGAGTCTGAATCCGAGATCTCCTGCATCTGAAGTCAGGACGAGTATCTGATATAGGATCAGGTTGGAGTTTTTGTCCTTGATGGCCCCTTCAGGAAGGGGGGAGTGCTCATGAGGTCATGGACGTTTTCCCATGCTCGCAGTTGTGAGATGCTCCAAACCGAAAGGATACCTTCTGTGGGACAGTTGAGTCCTGTTGGATGGCTCCAGGATGCCCCATACAGCAAGAATCGAGAGCATAGTTCTAAGGATGGATGCCTGGGCACCCCACTTCGCATCCCCATTGGCTGCTTGCGACATGGCAGGTTCGATCTGCTGGCTCTGGGGCGTGCTACCCAGGGGGCTGAGTTGAAATGGACTCTCCTGAGGATGGGTCATCATGTGGGTTCTTGTCCATGGAGACCTTGGAATGTGGCGGTGGCTCGGTGAACTGGAAGGATTCTCCAACCAGAGGGTTGGACACAGCTCCAAAGAGCAAGTTTCCCATGTGGAGACGACAGGTGTTCTGATTGGTGCCTCAGGAAACCCCCTGGTATTGGAAACCAGTCCTCTGAGGAGAGACGCCTGGAAACCAACAAAAGGGTTCAGATTAGGGCCTAGGGGGCCTGTCTGGTTCAATCTTCTTTCTCTGGGTACATCCTTCTGTTTGTCTGAGGGGAGGTCTTTGCTCAGCTTGTGTCAGATCAGTCCTGTTGGTCCAGGATGGCCTAAACTATTGGGATGGCCTCAGGGACCTTGGAGGTTTCTCCTAATCTGTAGGGTTGTGGCCAATGGAATGGGCAGAGTTTCCTTGGAGAGGGCAGGCCCAGTCCTGCGGTGTGGCTCCAGGGGCCCCAGCCTGGAGGATGTGTGGGCCAGGGCTGTGGGGACAGAAGTCTGAAAACACAAACTCGGCTCAAGTTTGGGCCCGAGGATATGGCAAGCCTGATCTAAAGACCTTGCAGGGAGCTCCTCAGGATATGAATGAAGGGCGAGTGTGAGGCTGTTGATCAGGCTTTTTTCTCTGGATTTTGTGTCAAGGAGGGCTGTCGAATGGAGGAATGGCTTCATAGGCGATGGCCAATTCGCCATCTCTGGGGATTTGGCCTGGCTCCCAAGGGTATGTGGTCATTCTGTGGGAAGGGAGGAGTCCTGTTTACTGCCTCCGGTGTCCCTCCCAAAGAGGGATTCCAGAGCAGGGCCCTGGGTCCCGGCGACTGGAAAACCCAAACTCGGGTTAGGATGGGGGCCCAAGGGGCATGGGAAGCCCCCTAGGCGGGCTCGTGGTCCAGCCACTGAGAGACCTGATTGGAGCACGAGGCTTATGGTGAGGGTCACCAGGCGTCTTTGTGCCCAAGGCGACCCTGAAGCATGGGCGTGGCCTCCTGGGCCATGCAGGTTTCTCCTACCCTGAAGGTTGGACACCAGGCCAACAGCAAGGTTTCTTGGATGGGGATGGAGGAGTTCAGATTTCTGCATCAGGTTCCCTCCTGTCCGGGGATTGGAGATAAGGTCTAGATTCAGATGCCTGAACACCTATCTTGGCAAGTGATGCCAGCCTAAGGCCATGGAGGTTCTGATGTGCTGGCTTTGCGGCCAAATATGTGGGTGTCTGTCAGGAGGTCTGGGCTCAGGCTGCGTCAGACAGAGCATTAGTGCCCAGGGCAGCCTAGGAAATTGGGGTGCATTCTAGGGCCGTGCATATTGAACCTCATTTGGGGTTTCTGGGCAGCCCTAGAGGGCAATGTTTTCCTTCTGGTGGGCAGGCAGCGTGGTGTTGTGGCTCCAGAATTCCCAATCATGAGGGCTTGTGGGCCAGAAGTGTCAGGATGGAAGTCTGAAAACCCAAGCTCGTGTTAGTTTTGGGGCTGAGGGCATGGCTGGCCCACTCTGCAGACACGAAATTGAGATCTCCTTCAACTGAATTCAGGGGCGTATCAGACATTGGCTCAGGCTGGAGGATGGGTTCATGATGTCCCCTTCATGATGTGGGGGCCTCATGAGGCCATGGAGTCTTTCCCACGCTGGGGGTTGTTAGCTGCTCCAAACTGCAAGGTTTCCTTCTGTGGGACAGTTGAGTCCTGGTGGATGGCTCAAGAACACCCTGTCTGAAAGTACCGAGAGCAGGCTCCTAAGGATGGATGCCTGGACACCCCACCTCGAATTCCCATTGGCTCCTAGTGACAAGGCAGGTTCGATCTGCTGGCTCTGGGGCGAACTCCCCAGGGGGCTGGGTTGAAATGGACTCTCCTGAGGATGGGTCATCATGTGGGTTTGTGTCCATGGAGATCTTGGAATGTGGGGGTGGCTCATGGGACGTGCAGCGTTATCCTACATGGAGGGTTTGCCACAGCTCCAAAGAGCAAACATCCCATGTTGAGAAGAGAGGTGTTCCTTTTGGGGGCTCAGGAAACCCCATATGCTGGTATTAGAAACCAGGCCTTGGGGCACCTGGGTGGCTCAGTGGGTTAAACCTCTGCCTTTGGTGCAGGTCATCATCTCAGGGTCCTGGGATCGAGCCCCGCATCGGGCTGTCTGCTCGGCGGGGAGCCTGCTTCCTCTCTCCCTCTCTCTGCCTGCCTCACTGTCTACTTGTGATCTCTCTCTCTGTGTCAAATAAATAAATAAAATCTAAAAAAAAATAGTCTCTTATGCTTTAAGAAACCAGGCCTTGGAGGAGAGGCACCCAGAAACAAAAACAACGTATCAGATTAGGAACTGGTGCCTGTCCGGATCAATCTTCTGTCTCTGGGGACATCCGTCTGCTTGTCTGAGTGGAGGTAATTGCTCATCTTGTGTCAAATCGCCCCTGTTTGTCCAGGGCGGCCTACACTATCGGGATGGCCTCGGGGACCTTGCAGGTTTCTCCTCATCTGTAGGGTTGTGGCCAATGAAATGGGTAGAGTTTCCTTGGAGAGGGCAGGCACAGTCCTGCGGTGTGGCTTCAGGGGTCCCATCCTGGAGGGTGTGTGGGCCAGAACTGTGGGGACAGAAGTCTGAAAACACTAACTCGGCTTAGGTTTGGGGCTGAGAGTATGGCAGGGCCAATCTAGAGACTGTGAGGGGAGTTCCTTAGGATATGAACAAAGGGCAAGTGTGAGGCAGTTGCTCAGCTTTGGTCTCTGGATGTTGTGTCAAGGACGGGCGTGGAAATTCGGGGTGGCCTCAACGGCCATGGACCAGGCTCCCTCTCTGGGGATTTGGCCCAGCTCCCAAGAGTTTGATGTCATTCTGAGGGAAGGGAGGAGTCCTGTTTACTCCCTCCAGTGTCCCTCCAAAGGAGGGATTCCAGAGCAGAGTCCTGGGTATGGGCTACTGGAAAACCCGAGCTCTGGTTAGGATTGGGGGCCTACGGGAAGGGCCCATGGGAAGCCCCATATGCGGGCTCTTGGTCCAGCCCCTGAGAGGCCTTACTTGAGCACATGGCTCACTCTGAGGGTCACAATGCGTGTTTGTGCCAAAGGTGGCCCTCAAGTGTGGGCGTGTCCTCATGGGCCATGCTGGTTTCTCCTACCCTGAAGGGTGGACACCATGCAAACAGCAAGGTTTCTTGCCACGGGGATGGAGGAGTTCTGATGACTGTATCAGGTTCCCCCCATGCAGTTATTGGAGATAAAATCTAGGTTCTGAAGCCTGAAAACCCTGTTTGAGACGAGATGACAGCCTAAGGCCATGGCAGATCCAATGTGCTAGGTGTGCGGCCAGCTGTCTGGGTGTTGGTTGGGAGGTCCGGGCTCAGACTGCGTCAGACAGAGCATTAGTGCCCAGGGCAGCCTCTATATTTGGGGTGCAGTGGAGTGGCGTGCAGGTTGAGTCTCATTTTGGGTTTTTGGGCAGCCCCAGAGGGCAACGTTTTTCTTCTGGTGGGCAGGCAGAGTGCTGCCCTGTGTCTCTGGAATTCCCAACCTGGATGGCTTGTGGGCCAGGAGTGTAAGGTCTGAAGACTGAGAACACAAGCTAGGCTTAGGTTATGGGGCGTGGGCACATCAGGCCCACTCTGCAGAGTCTGAATCCGAGATCTCCTGCATCTGAAGTCAGGACGAGTATCTGATATAGGATCAGGTTGGAGTTTTTGTCCTTGATGGCCCCTTCAGGAAGGGGGGAGTGCTCATGAGGTCATGGACGTTTTCCCATGCTCGCAGTTGTGAGATGCTCCAAACCGAAAGGATACCTTCTGTGGGACAGTTGAGTCCTGTTGGATGGCTCCAGGATGCCCCATACAGCAAGAATCGAGAGCATAGTTCTAAGGATGGATGCCTGGGCACCCCACTTCGCATCCCCATTGGCTGCTTGCGACATGGCAGGTTCGATCTGCTGGCTCTGGGGCGTGCTACCCAGGGGGCTGAGTTGAAATGGACTCTCCTGAGGATGGGTCATCATGTGGGTTCTTGTCCATGGAGACCTTGGAATGTGGCGGTGGCTCGGTGAACTGGAAGGATTCTCCAACCAGAGGGTTGGACACAGCTCCAAAGAGCAAGTTTCCCATGTGGAGACGACAGGTGTTCTGATTGGTGCCTCAGGAAACCCCCTGGTATTGGAAACCAGTCCTCTGAGGAGAGACGCCTGGAAACCAACACAAGGGTTCAGATTAGGGCCTAGGGGGCCTGTCTGGTTCAATCTTCTTTCTCTGGGTACATCCTTCTGTTTGTCTGAGGGGAGGTCTTTGCTCAGCTTGTGTCAGATCAGTCCTGTTGGTCCAGGATGGCCTAAACTATTGGGATGGCCTCAGGGACCTTGGAGGTTTCTCCTAATCTGTAGGGTTGTGGCCAATGGAATGGGCAGAGTTTCCTTGGAGAGGGCAGGCCCAGTCCTGCGGTGTGGCTCCAGGGGCCCCAGCCTGGAGGATGTGTGGGCCAGGGCTGTGGGGACAGAAGTCTGAAAACACAAACTCGGCTCAAGTTTGGGCCCGAGGATATGGCAAGCCTGATCTAAAGACCTTGCAGGGAGCTCCTCAGGATATGAATGAAGGGCGAGTGTGAGGCTGTTGATCAGGCTTTTTTCTCTTGATTTTGTGTCAAGGAGGGCTGTCAAATGGAGGAATGGCTTCATAGGCGATGGCCAATTCGCCATCTCTGGGGATTTGGCCTGGCTCCCAAGGGTATGTGGTCATTCTGTGGGAAGGGAGGAGTCCTGTTTACTGCCTCCGGTGTCCCTCCCAAAGAGGGATTCCAGAGCAGGGCCCTGGGTCCCGGCGACTGGAAAACCCAAACTCGGGTTAGGATGGGGGCCCAAGGGGCATGGGAAGCCCCCTAGGCGGGCTCGTGGTCCAGCCACTGAGAGACCTGATTGGAGCACGAGGCTTATGGTGAGGGTCACCAGGCGTCTTTGTGCCCAAGGCGACCCTGAAGCATGGGCGTGGCCTCCTGGGCCATGCAGGTTTCTCCTACCCTGAAGGTTGGACACCAGGCCAACAGCAAGGTTTCTTGGATGGGGATGGAGGAGTTCAGATTTCTGCATCAGGTTCCCTCCTGTCCGGGGATTGGAGATAAGGTCTAGATTCAGATGCCTGAACACCTATCTTGGCAAGTGATGCCAGCCTAAGGCCATGGAGGTTCTGATGTGCTGGCTTTGCGGCCAAATATGTGGGTGTCTGTCAGGAGGTCTGGGCTCAGGCTGCGTCAGACAGAGCATTAGTGCCCAGGGCAGCCTAGGAAATTGGGGTGCATTCTAGGGCCGTGCATATTGAACCTCATTTGGGGTTTCTGGGCAGCCCTAGAGGGCAATGTTTTCCTTCTGGTGGGCAGGCAGCGTGGTGTTGTGGCTCCAGAATTCCCAATCATGAGGGCTTGTGGGCCAGAAGTGTCAGGATGGAAGTCTGAAAACCCAAGCTCGTGTTAGTTTTGGGGCTGAGGGCATGGCTGGCCCACTCTGCAGACACGAAATTGAGATCTCCTTCAACTGAATTCAGGGGCGTATCAGACATTGGCTCAGGCTGGAGGATGGGTTCATGATGTCCCCTTCATGATGTGGGGGCCTCATGAGGCCATGGAGTCTTTCCCACGCTGGGGGTTGTTAGCTGCTCCAAACTGCAAGGTTTCCTTCTGTGGGACAGTTGAGTCCTGGTGGATGGCTCAAGAACACCCTGTCTGAAAGTACCGAGAGCAGGCTCCTAAGGATGGATGCCTGGACACCCCACCTCGAATTCCCATTGGCTCCTAGTGACAAGGCAGGTTCGATCTGCTGGCTCTGGGGCGAACTCCCCAGGGGGCTGGGTTGAAATGGACTCTCCTGAGGATGGGTCATCATGTGGGTTTGTGTCCATGGAGATCTTGGAATGTGGGGGTGGCTCATGGGACGTGCAGCGTTATCCTACATGGAGGGTTTGCCACAGCTCCAAAGAGCAAACATCCCATGTTGAGAAGAGAGGTGTTCCTTTTGGGGGCTCAGGAAACCCCATATGCTGGTATTAGAAACCAGGCCTTGGGGCACCTGGGTGGCTCAGTGGGTTAAACCTCTGCCTTTGGTGCAGGTCATCATCTCAGGGTCCTGGGATCGAGCCCCGCATCGGGCTGTCTGCTCGGCGGGGAGCCTGCTTCCTCTCTCCCTCTCTCTGCCTGCCTCACTGTCTACTTGTGATCTCTCTCTCTGTGTCAAATAAATAAATAAAATCTAAAAAAAAATAGTCTCTTATGCTTTAAGAAACCAGGCCTTGGAGGAGAGGCACCCAGAAACAAAAACAACGTATCAGATTAGGAACTGGTGCCTGTCCGGATCAATCTTCTGTCTCTGGGGACATCCGTCTGCTTGTCTGAGTGGAGGTAATTGCTCATCTTGTGTCAAATCGCCCCTGTTTGTCCAGGGCGGCCTACACTATCGGGATGGCCTCGGGGACCTTGCAGGTTTCTCCTCATCTGTAGGGTTGTGGCCAATGAAATGGGTAGAGTTTCCTTGGAGAGGGCAGGCACAGTCCTGCGGTGTGGCTTCAGGGGTCCCATCCTGGAGGGTGTGTGGGCCAGAACTGTGGGGACAGAAGTCTGAAAACACTAACTCGGCTTAGGTTTGGGGCTGAGAGTATGGCAGGGCCAATCTAGAGACTGTGAGGGGAGTTCCTTAGGATATGAACAAAGGGCAAGTGTGAGGCAGTTGCTCAGCTTTGGTCTCTGGATGTTGTGTCAAGGACGGGCGTGGAAATTCGGGGTGGCCTCAACGGCCATGGACCAGGCTCCCTCTCTGGGGATTTGGCCCAGCTCCCAAGAGTTTGATGTCATTCTGAGGGAAGGGAGGAGTCCTGTTTACTCCCTCCAGTGTCCCTCCAAAGGAGGGATTCCAGAGCAGAGTCCTGGGTATGGGCTACTGGAAAACCCGAGCTCTGGTTAGGATTGGGGGCCTACGGGAAGGGCCCATGGGAAGCCCCATATGCGGGCTCTTGGTCCAGCCCCTGAGAGGCCTTACTTGAGCACATGGCTCACTCTGAGGGTCACAATGCGTGTTTGTGCCAAAGGTGGCCCTCAAGTATGGGCGTGTCCTCATGGGCCATGCTGGTTTCTCCTACCCTGAAGGGTGGACACCATGCAAACAGCAAGGTTTCTTGCCACGGGGATGGAGGAGTTCTGATGACTGTATCAGGTTCCCCCCATTCAGTTATTGGAGATAAAATCTAGGTTCTGAAGCCTGAAAACCCTGTTTGAGACGAGATGACAGCCTAAGGCCATGGCAGATCCAATGTGCTAGGTGTGCGGCCAGCTGTCTGGGTGTTGGTTGGGAGGTCCGGGCTCAGACTGCGTCAGACAGAGCATTAGTGCCCAGGGCAGCCTCTATATTTGGGGTGCAGTGGAGTGGCGTGCAGGTTGAGTCTCATTTTGGGTTTTTGGGCAGCCCCAGAGGGCAACGTTTTTCTTCTGGTGGGCAGGCAGAGTGCTGCCCTGTGTCTCTGGAATTCCCAACCTGGATGGCTTGTGGGCCAGGAGTGTAAGGTCTGAAGACTGAGAACACAAGCTAGGCTTAGGTTATGGGGCGTGGGCACATCAGGCCCACTCTGCAGAGTCTGAATCCGAGATCTCCTGCATCTGAAGTCAGGACGAGTATCTGATATAGGATCAGGTTGGAGTTTTTGTCCTTGATGGCCCCTTCAGGAAGGGGGGAGTGCTCATGAGGTCATGGACGTTTTCCCATGCTCGCAGTTGTGAGATGCTCCAAACCGAAAGGATACCTTCTGTGGGACAGTTGAGTCCTGTTGGATGGCTCCAGGATGCCCCATACAGCAAGAATCGAGAGCATAGTTCTAAGGATGGATGCCTGGGCACCCCACTTCGCATCCCCATTGGCTGCTTGCGACATGGCAGGTTCGATCTGCTGGCTCTGGGGCGTGCTACCCAGGGGGCTGAGTTGAAATGGACTCTCCTGAGGATGGGTCATCATGTGGGTTCTTGTCCATGGAGACCTTGGAATGTGGCGGTGGCTCGGTGAACTGGAAGGATTCTCCAACCAGAGGGTTGGACACAGCTCCAAAGAGCAAGTTTCCCATGTGGAGACGACAGGTGTTCTGATTGGTGCCTCAGGAAACCCCCTGGTATTGGAAACCAGTCCTCTGAGGAGAGACGCCTGGAAACCAACAAAAGGGTTCAGATTAGGGCCTAGGGGGCCTGTCTGGTTCAATCTTCTTTCTCTGGGTACATCCTTCTGTTTGTCTGAGGGGAGGTCTTTGCTCAGCTTGTGTCAGATCAGTCCTGTTGGTCCAGGATGGCCTAAACTATTGGGATGGCCTCAGGGACCTTGGAGGTTTCTCCTAATCTGTAGGGTTGTGGCCAATGGAATGGGCAGAGTTTCCTTGGAGAGGGCAGGCCCAGTCCTGCGGTGTGGCTCCAGGGGCCCCAGCCTGGAGGATGTGTGGGCCAGGGCTGTGGGGACAGAAGTCTGAAAACACAAACTCGGCTCAAGTTTGGGCCCGAGGATATGGCAAGCCTGATCTAAAGACCTTGCAGGGAGCTCCTCAGGATATGAATGAAGGGCGAGTGTGAGGCTGTTGATCAGGCTTTTTTCTCTGGATTTTGTGTCAAGGAGGGCTGTCGAATGGAGGAATGGCTTCATAGGCGATGGCCAATTCGCCATCTCTGGGGATTTGGCCTGGCTCCCAAGGGTATGTGGTCATTCTGTGGGAAGGGAGGAGTCCTGTTTACTGCCTCCGGTGTCCCTCCCAAAGAGGGATTCCAGAGCAGGGCCCTGGGTCCCGGCGACTGGAAAACCCAAACTCGGGTTAGGATGGGGGCCCAAGGGGCATGGGAAGCCCCCTAGGCGGGCTCGTGGTCCAGCCACTGAGAGACCTGATTGGAGCACGAGGCTTATGGTGAGGGTCACCAGGCGTCTTTGTGCCCAAGGCGACCCTCAAGCATGGGCGTGGCCTCCTGGGCCATGCAGGTTTCTCCTACCCTGAAGGTGGGACACCAGGCCAACAGCAAGGTTTCTTGGATGGGGATGGAGGAGTTCAGATTTCTGCATCAGGTTCCCTCCTGTCCGGGGATTGGAGATAAGGTCTAGATTCAGATGCCTGAACACCTATCTTGGCAAGTGATGCCAGCCTAAGGCCATGGAGGTTCTGATGTGCTGGCTTTGCGGCCAAATATGTGGGTGTCTGTCAGGAGGTCTGGGCTCAGGCTGCGTCAGACAGAGCATTAGTGCCCAGGGCAGCCTAGGAAATTGGGGTGCATTCTAGGGCCGTGCATATTGAACCTCATTTGGGGTTTCTGGGCAGCCCTAGAGGGCAATGTTTTCCTTCTGGTGGGCAGGCAGCGTGGTGTTGTGGCTCCAGAATTCCCAATCATGAGGGCTTGTGGGCCAGAAGTGTCAGGATGGAAGTCTGAAAACCCAAGCTCGTGTTAGTTTTGGGGCTGAGGGCATGGCTGGCCCACTCTGCAGACACGAAATTGAGATCTCCTTCAACTGAATTCAGGGGCGTATCAGACATTGGCTCAGGCTGGAGGATGGGTTCATGATGTCCCCTTCATGATGTGGGGGCCTCATGAGGCCATGGAGTCTTTCCCACGCTGGGGGTTGTTAGCTGCTCCAAACTGCAAGGTTTCCTTCTGTGGGACAGTTGAGTCCTGGTGGATGGCTCAAGAACACCCTGTCTGAAAGTACCGAGAGCAGGCTCCTAAGGATGGATGCCTGGACACCCCACCTCGAATTCCCATTGGCTCCTAGTGACAAGGCAGGTTCGATCTGCTGGCTCTGGGGCGAACTCCCCAGGGGGCTGGGTTGAAATGGACTCTCCTGAGGATGGGTCATCATGTGGGTTTGTGTCCATGGAGATCTTGGAATGTGGGGGTGGCTCATGGGACGTGCAGCGTTATCCTACATGGAGGGTTTGCCACAGCTCCAAAGAGCAAACATCCCATGTTGAGAAGAGAGGTGTTCCTTTTGGGGGCTCAGGAAACCCCATATGCTGGTATTAGAAACCAGGCCTTGGGGCACCTGGGTGGCTCAGTGGGTTAAACCTCTGCCTTTGGTGCAGGTCATCATCTCAGGGTCCTGGGATCGAGCCCCGCATCGGGCTGTCTGCTCGGCGGGGAGCCTGCTTCCTCTCTCCCTCTCTCTGCCTGCCTCACTGTCTACTTGTGATCTCTCTCTCTGTGTCAAATAAATAAATAAAATCTAAAAAAAAATAGTCTCTTATGCTTTAAGAAACCAGGCCTTGGAGGAGAGGCACCCAGAAACAAAAACAACGTATCAGATTAGGAACTGGTGCCTGTCCGGATCAATCTTCTGTCTCTGGGGACATCCGTCTGCTTGTCTGAGTGGAGGTAATTGCTCATCTTGTGTCAAATCGCCCCTGTTTGTCCAGGGCGGCCTACACTATCGGGATGGCCTCGGGGACCTTGCAGGTTTCTCCTCATCTGTAGGGTTGTGGCCAATGAAATGGGTAGAGTTTCCTTGGAGAGGGCAGGCACAGTCCTGCGGTGTGGCTTCAGGGGTCCCATCCTGGAGGGTGTGTGGGCCAGAACTGTGGGGACAGAAGTCTGAAAACACTAACTCGGCTTAGGTTTGGGGCTGAGAGTATGGCAGGGCCAATCTAGAGACTGTGAGGGGAGTTCCTTAGGATATGAACAAAGGGCAAGTGTGAGGCAGTTGCTCAGCTTTGGTCTCTGGATGTTGTGTCAAGGACGGGCGTGGAAATTCGGGGTGGCCTCAACGGCCATGGACCAGGCTCCCTCTCTGGGGATTTGGCCCAGCTCCCAAGAGTTTGATGTCATTCTGAGGGAAGGGAGGAGTCCTGTTTACTCCCTCCAGTGTCCCTCCAAAGGAGGGATTCCAGAGCAGAGTCCTGGGTATGGGCTACTGGAAAACCCGAGCTCTGGTTAGGATTGGGGGCCTACGGGAAGGGCCCATGGGAAGCCCCATATGCGGGCTCTTGGTCCAGCCCCTGAGAGGCCTTACTTGAGCACATGGCTCACTCTGAGGGTCACAATGCGTGTTTGTGCCAAAGGTGGCCCTCAAGTATGGGCGTGTCCTCATGGGCCATGCTGGTTTCTCCTACCCTGAAGGGTGGACACCATGCAAACAGCAAGGTTTCTTGCCACGGGGATGGAGGAGTTCTGATGACTGTATCAGGTTCCCCCCATGCAGTTATTGGAGATAAAATCTAGGTTCTGAAGCCTGAAAACCCTGTTTGAGACGAGATGACAGCCTAAGGCCATGGCAGATCCAATGTGCTAGGTGTGCGGCCAGCTGTCTGGGTGTTGGTTGGGAGGTCCGGGCTCAGACTGCGTCAGACAGAGCATTAGTGCCCAGGGCAGCCTCTATATTTGGGGTGCAGTGGAGTGGCGTGCAGGTTGAGTCTCATTTTGGGTTTTTGGGCAGCCCCAGAGGGCAACGTTTTTCTTCTGGTGGGCAGGCAGAGTGCTGCCCTGTGTCTCTGGAATTCCCAACCTGGATGGCTTGTGGGCCAGGAGTGTAAGGTCTGAAGACTGAGAACACAAGCTAGGCTTAGGTTATGGGGCGTGGGCACATCAGGCCCACTCTGCAGAGTCTGAATCCGAGATCTCCTGCATCTGAAGTCAGGACGAGTATCTGATATAGGATCAGGTTGGAGTTTTTGTCCTTGATGGCCCCTTCAGGAAGGGGGGAGTGCTCATGAGGTCATGGACGTTTTCCCATGCTCGCAGTTGTGAGATGCTCCAAACCGAAAGGATACCTTCTGTGGGACAGTTGAGTCCTGTTGGATGGCTCCAGGATGCCCCATACAGCAAGAATCGAGAGCATAGTTCTAAGGATGGATGCCTGGGCACCCCACTTCGCATCCCCATTGGCTGCTTGCGACATGGCAGGTTCGATCTGCTGGCTCTGGGGCGTGCTACCCAGGGGGCTGAGTTGAAATGGACTCTCCTGAGGATGGGTCATCATGTGGGTTCTTGTCCATGGAGACCTTGGAATGTGGCGGTGGCTCGGTGAACTGGAAGGATTCTCCAACCAGAGGGTTGGACACAGCTCCAAAGAGCAAGTTTCCCATGTGGAGACGACAGGTGTTCTGATTGGTGCCTCAGGAAACCCCCTGGTATTGGAAACCAGTCCTCTGAGGAGAGACGCCTGGAAACCAACAAAAGGGTTCAGATTAGGGCCTAGGGGGCCTGTCTGGTTCAATCTTCTTTCTCTGGGTACATCCTTCTGTTTGTCTGAGGGGAGGTCTTTGCTCAGCTTGTGTCAGATCAGTCCTGTTGGTCCAGGATGACCTAAACTATTGGGATGGCCTCAGGGACCTTGGAGGTTTCTCCTAATCTGTAGGGTTGTGGCCAATGGAATGGGCAGAGTTTCCTTGGAGAGGGCAGGCCCAGTCCTGCGGTGTGGCTCCAGGGGCCCCAGCCTGGAGGATGTGTGGGCCAGGGCTGTGGGGACAGAAGTCTGAAAACACAAACTCGGCTCAAGTTTGGGCCCGAGGATATGGCAAGCCTGATCTAAAGACCTTGCAGGGAGCTCCTCAGGATATGAATGAAGGGCGAGTGTGAGGCTGTTGATCAGGCTTTTTTCTCTGGATTTTGTGTCAAGGAGGGCTGTCGAATGGAGGAATGGCTTCATAGGCGATGGCCAATTCGCCATCTCTGGGGATTTGGCCTGGCTCCCAAGGGTATGTGGTCATTCTGTGGGAAGGGAGGAGTCCTGTTTACTGCCTCCGGTGTCCCTCCCAAAGAGGGATTCCAGAGCAGGGCCCTGGGTCCCGGCGACTGGAAAACCCAAACTCGGGTTAGGATGGGGGCCCAAGGGGCATGGGAAGCCCCCTAGGCGGGCTCGTGGTCCAGCCACTGAGAGACCTGATTGGAGCACGAGGCTTATGGTGAGGGTCACCAGGCGTCTTTGTGCCCAAGGCGACCCTGAAGCATGGGCGTGGCCTCCTGGGCCATGCAGGTTTCTCCTACCCTGAAGGTGGGACACCAGGCCAACAGCAAGGTTTCTTGGATGGGGATGGAGGAGTTCAGATTTCTGCATCAGGTTCCCTCCTGTCCGGGGATTGGAGATAAGGTCTAGATTCAGATGCCTGAACACCTATCTTGGCAAGTGATGCCAGCCTAAGGCCATGGAGGTTCTGATGTGCTGGCTTTGCGGCCAAATATGTGGGTGTCTGTCAGGAGGTCTGGGCTCAGGCTGCGTCAGACAGAGCATTAGTGCCCAGGGCAGCCTAGGAAATTGGGGTGCATTCTAGGGCCGTGCATATTGAACCTCATTTGGGGTTTCTGGGCAGCCCTAGAGGGCAATGTTTTCCTTCTGGTGGGCAGGCAGCGTGGTGTTGTGGCTCCAGAATTCCCAATCATGAGGGCTTGTGGGCCAGAAGTGTCAGGATGGAAGTCTGAAAACCCAAGCTCGTGTTAGTTTTGGGGCTGAGGGCATGGCTGGCCCACTCTGCAGACACGAAATTGAGATCTCCTTCAACTGAATTCAGGGGCGTATCAGACATTGGCTCAGGCTGGAGGATGGGTTCATGATGTCCCCTTCATGATGTGGGGGCCTCATGAGGCCATGGAGTCTTTCCCACGCTGGGGGTTGTTAGCTGCTCCAAACTGCAAGGTTTCCTTCTGTGGGACAGTTGAGTCCTGGTGGATGGCTCAAGAACACCCTGTCTGAAAGTACCGAGAGCAGGCTCCTAAGGATGGATGCCTGGACACCCCACCTCGAATTCCCATTGGCTCCTAGTGACAAGGCAGGTTCGATCTGCTGGCTCTGGGGCGAACTCCCCAGGGGGCTGGGTTGAAATGGACTCTCCTGAGGATGGGTCATCATGTGGGTTTGTGTCCATGGAGATCTTGGAATGTGGGGGTGGCTCATGGGACGTGCAGCGTTATCCTACATGGAGGGTTTGCCACAGCTCCAAAGAGCAAACATCCCATGTTGAGAAGAGAGGTGTTCCTTTTGGGGGCTCAGGAAACCCCATATGCTGGTATTAGAAACCAGGCCTTGGGGCACCTGGGTGGCTCAGTGGGTTAAACCTCTGCCTTTGGTGCAGGTCATCATCTCAGGGTCCTGGGATCGAGCCCCGCATCGGGCTGTCTGCTCGGCGGGGAGCCTGCTTCCTCTCTCCCTCTCTCTGCCTGCCTCACTGTCTACTTGTGATCTCTCTCTCTGTGTCAAATAAATAAATAAAATCTAAAAAAAAATAGTCTCTTATGCTTTAAGAAACCAGGCCTTGGAGGAGAGGCACCCAGAAACAAAAACAACGTATCAGATTAGGAACTGGTGCCTGTCCGGATCAATCTTCTGTCTCTGGGGACATCCGTCTGCTTGTCTGAGTGGAGGTAATTGCTCATCTTGTGTCAAATCGCCCCTGTTTGTCCAGGGCGGCCTACACTATCGGGATGGCCTCGGGGACCTTGCAGGTTTCTCCTCATCTGTAGGGTTGTGGCCAATGAAATGGGTAGAGTTTCCTTGGAGAGGGCAGGCACAGTCCTGCGGTGTGGCTTCAGGGGTCCCATCCTGGAGGGTGTGTGGGCCAGAACTGTGGGGACAGAAGTCTGAAAACACTAACTCGGCTTAGGTTTGGGGCTGAGAGTATGGCAGGGCCAATCTAGAGACTGTGAGGGGAGTTCCTTAGGATATGAACAAAGGGCAAGTGTGAGGCAGTTGCTCAGCTTTGGTCTCTGGATGTTGTGTCAAGGACGGGCGTGGAAATTCGGGGTGGCCTCAACGGCCATGGACCAGGCTCCCTCTCTGGGGATTTGGCCCAGCTCCCAAGAGTTTGATGTCATTCTGAGGGAAGGGAGGAGTCCTGTTTACTCCCTCCAGTGTCCCTCCAAAGGAGGGATTCCAGAGCAGAGTCCTGGGTATGGGCTACTGGAAAACCCGAGCTCTGGTTAGGATTGGGGGCCTACGGGAAGGGCCCATGGGAAGCCCCATATGCGGGCTCTTGGTCCAGCCCCTGAGAGGCCTTACTTGAGCACATGGCTCACTCTGAGGGTCACAATGCGTGTTTGTGCCAAAGGTGGCCCTCAAGTATGGGCGTGTCCTCATGGGCCATGCTGGTTTCTCCTACCCTGAAGGGTGGACACCATGCAAACAGCAAGGTTTCTTGCCACGGGGATGGAGGAGTTCTGATGACTGTATCAGGTTCCCCCCATGCAGTTATTGGAGATAAAATCTAGGTTCTGAAGCCTGAAAACCCTGTTTGAGACGAGATGACAGCCTAAGGCCATGGCAGATCCAATGTGCTAGGTGTGCGGCCAGCTGTCTGGGTGTTGGTTGGGAGGTCCGGGCTCAGACTGCGTCAGACAGAGCATTAGTGCCCAGGGCAGCCTCTATATTTGGGGTGCAGTGGAGTGGCGTGCAGGTTGAGTCTCATTTTGGGTTTTTGGGCAGCCCCAGAGGGCAACGTTTTTCTTCTGGTGGGCAGGCAGAGTGCTGCCCTGTGTCTCTGGAATTCCCAACCTGGATGGCTTGTGGGCCAGGAGTGTAAGGTCTGAAGACTGAGAACACAAGCTAGGCTTAGGTTATGGGGCGTGGGCACATCAGGCCCACTCTGCAGAGTCTGAATCCGAGATCTCCTGCATCTGAAGTCAGGACGAGTATCTGATATAGGATCAGGTTGGAGTTTTTGTCCTTGATGGCCCCTTCAGGAAGGGGGGAGTGCTCATGAGGTCATGGACGTTTTCCCATGCTCGCAGTTGTGAGATGCTCCAAACCGAAAGGATACCTTCTGTGGGACAGTTGAGTCCTGTTGGATGGCTCCAGGATGCCCCATACAGCAAGAATCGAGAGCATAGTTCTAAGGATGGATGCCTGGGCACCCCACTTCGCATCCCCATTGGCTGCTTGCGACATGGCAGGTTCGATCTGCTGGCTCTGGGGCGTGCTACCCAGGGGGCTGAGTTGAAATGGACTCTCCTGAGGATGGGTCATCATGTGGGTTCTTGTCCATGGAGACCTTGGAATGTGGCGGTGGCTCGGTGAACTGGAAGGATTCTCCAACCAGAGGGTTGGACACAGCTCCAAAGAGCAAGTTTCCCATGTGGAGACGACAGGTGTTCTGATTGGTGCCTCAGGAAACCCCCTGGTATTGGAAACCAGTCCTCTGAGGAGAGACGCCTGGAAACCAACAAAAGGGTTCAGATTAGGGCCTAGGGGGCCTGTCTGGTTCAATCTTCTTTCTCTGGGTACATCCTTCTGTTTGTCTGAGGGGAGGTCTTTGCTCAGCTTGTGTCAGATCAGTCCTGTTGGTCCAGGATGACCTAAACTATTGGGATGGCCTCAGGGACCTTGGAGGTTTCTCCTAATCTGTAGGGTTGTGGCCAATGGAATGGGCAGAGTTTCCTTGGAGAGGGCAGGCCCAGTCCTGCGGTGTGGCTCCAGGGGCCCCAGCCTGGAGGATGTGTGGGCCAGGGCTGTGGGGACAGAAGTCTGAAAACACAAACTCGGCTCAAGTTTGGGCCCGAGGATATGGCAAGCCTGATCTAAAGACCTTGCAGGGAGCTCCTCAGGATATGAATGAAGGGCGAGTGTGAGGCTGTTGATCAGGCTTTTTTCTCTGGATTTTGTGTCAAGGAGGGCTGTCGAATGGAGGAATGGCTTCATAGGCGATGGCCAATTCGCCATCTCTGGGGATTTGGCCTGGCTCCCAAGGGTATGTGGTCATTCTGTGGGAAGGGAGGAGTCCTGTTTACTGCCTCCGGTGTCCCTCCCAAAGAGGGATTCCAGAGCAGGGCCCTGGGTCCCGGCGACTGGAAAACCCAAACTCGGGTTAGGATGGGGGCCCAAGGGGCATGGGAAGCCCCCTAGGCGGGCTCGTGGTCCAGCCACTGAGAGACCTGATTGGAGCACGAGGCTTATGGTGAGGGTCACCAGGCGTCTTTGTGCCCAAGGCGACCCTGAAGCATGGGCGTGGCCTCCTGGGCCATGCAGGTTTCTCCTACCCTGAAGGTGGGACACCAGGCCAACAGCAAGGTTTCTTGGATGGGGATGGAGGAGTTCAGATTTCTGCATCAGGTTCCCTCCTGTCCGGGGATTGGAGATAAGGTCTAGATTCAGATGCCTGAACACCTATCTTGGCAAGTGATGCCAGCCTAAGGCCATGGAGGTTCTGATGTGCTGGCTTTGCGGCCAAATATGTGGGTGTCTGTCAGGAGGTCTGGGCTCAGGCTGCGTCAGACAGAGCATTAGTGCCCAGGGCAGCCTAGGAAATTGGGGTGCATTCTAGGGCCATGCATATTGAACCTCATTTGGGGTTTCTGGGCAGCCCTAGAGGGCAATGTTTTCCTTCTGGTGGGCAGGCAGCGTGGTGTTGTGGCTCCAGAATTCCCAATCATGAGGGCTTGTGGGCCAGAAGTGTCAGGATGGAAGTCTGAAAACCCAAGCTCGTGTTAGTTTTGGGGCTGAGGGCATGGCTGGCCCACTCTGCAGACACGAAATTGAGATCTCCTTCAACTGAATTCAGGGGCGTATCAGACATTGGCTCAGGCTGGAGGATGGGTTCATGATGTCCCCTTCATGATGTGGGGGCCTCATGAGGCCATGGAGTCTTTCCCACGCTGGGGGTTGTTAGCTGCTCCAAACTGCAAGGTTTCCTTCTGTGGGACAGTTGAGTCCTGGTGGATGGCTCAAGAACACCCTGTCTGAAAGTACCGAGAGCAGGCTCCTAAGGATGGATGCCTGGACACCCCACCTCGAATTCCCATTGGCTCCTAGTGACAAGGCAGGTTCGATCTGCTGGCTCTGGGGCGAACTCCCCAGGGGGCTGGGTTGAAATGGACTCTCCTGAGGATGGGTCATCATGTGGGTTTGTGTCCATGGAGATCTTGGAATGTGGGGGTGGCTCATGGGACGTGCAGCGTTATCCTACATGGAGGGTTTGCCACAGCTCCAAAGAGCAAACATCCCATGTTGAGAAGAGAGGTGTTCCTTTTGGGGGCTCAGGAAACCCCATATGCTGGTATTAGAAACCAGGCCTTGGGGCACCTGGGTGGCTCAGTGGGTTAAACCTCTGCCTTTGGTGCAGGTCATCATCTCAGGGTCCTGGGATCGAGCCCCGCATCGGGCTGTCTGCTCGGCGGGGAGCCTGCTTCCTCTCTCCCTCTCTCTGCCTGCCTCACTGTCTACTTGTGATCTCTCTCTCTGTGTCAAATAAATAAATAAAATCTAAAAAAAAATAGTCTCTTATGCTTTAAGAAACCAGGCCTTGGAGGAGAGGCACCCAGAAACAAAAACAACGTATCAGATTAGGAACTGGTGCCTGTCCGGATCAATCTTCTGTCTCTGGGGACATCCGTCTGCTTGTCTGAGTGGAGGTAATTGCTCATCTTGTGTCAAATCGCCCCTGTTTGTCCAGGGCGGCCTACACTATCGGGATGGCCTCGGGGACCTTGCAGGTTTCTCCTCATCTGTAGGGTTGTGGCCAATGAAATGGGTAGAGTTTCCTTGGAGAGGGCAGGCACAGTCCTGCGGTGTGGCTTCAGGGGTCCCATCCTGGAGGGTGTGTGGGCCAGAACTGTGGGGACAGAAGTCTGAAAACACTAACTCGGCTTAGGTTTGGGGCTGAGAGTATGGCAGGGCCAATCTAGAGACTGTGAGGGGAGTTCCTTAGGATATGAACAAAGGGCAAGTGTGAGGCAGTTGCTCAGCTTTGGTCTCTGGATGTTGTGTCAAGGACGGGCGTGGAAATTCGGGGTGGCCTCAACGGCCATGGACCAGGCTCCCTCTCTGGGGATTTGGCCCAGCTCCCAAGAGTTTGATGTCATTCTGAGGGAAGGGAGGAGTCCTGTTTACTCCCTCCAGTGTCCCTCCAAAGGAGGGATTCCAGAGCAGAGTCCTGGGTATGGGCTACTGGAAAACCCGAGCTCTGGTTAGGATTGGGGGCCTACGGGAAGGGCCCATGGGAAGCCCCATATGCGGGCTCTTGGTCCAGCCCCTGAGAGGCCTTACTTGAGCACATGGCTCACTCTGAGGGTCACAATGCGTGTTTGTGCCAAAGGTGGCCCTCAAGTATGGGCGTGTCCTCATGGGCCATGCTGGTTTCTCCTACCCTGAAGGGTGGACACCATGCAAACAGCAAGGTTTCTTGCCACGGGGATGGAGGAGTTCTGATGACTGTATCAGGTTCCCCCCATGCAGTTATTGGAGATAAAATCTAGGTTCTGAAGCCTGAAAACCCTGTTTGAGACGAGATGACAGCCTAAGGCCATGGCAGATCCAATGTGCTAGGTGTGCGGCCAGCTGTCTGGGTGTTGGTTGGGAGGTCCGGGCTCAGACTGCGTCAGACAGAGCATTAGTGCCCAGGGCAGCCTCTATATTTGGGGTGCAGTGGAGTGGCGTGCAGGTTGAGTCTCATTTTGGGTTTTTGGGCAGCCCCAGAGGGCAACGTTTTTCTTCTGGTGGGCAGGCAGAGTGCTGCCCTGTGTCTCTGGAATTCCCAACCTGGATGGCTTGTGGGCCAGGAGTGTAAGGTCTGAAGACTGAGAACACAAGCTAGGCTTAGGTTATGGGGCGTGGGCACATCAGGCCCACTCTGCAGAGTCTGAATCCGAGATCTCCTGCATCTGAAGTCAGGACGAGTATCTGATATAGGATCAGGTTGGAGTTTTTGTCCTTGATGGCCCCTTCAGGAAGGGGGGAGTGCTCATGAGGTCATGGACGTTTTCCCATGCTCGCAGTTGTGAGATGCTCCAAACAGAAAGGATACCTTCTGTGGGACAGTTGAGTCCTGTTGGATGGCTCCAGGATGCCCCATACAGCAAGAATCGAGAGCATAGTTCTAAGGATGGATGCCTGGGCACCCCACTTCGCATCCCCATTGGCTGCTTGCGACATGGCAGGTTCGATCTGCTGGCTCTGGGGCGTGCTACCCAGGGGGCTGAGTTGAAATGGACTCTCCTGAGGATGGGTCATCATGTGGGTTCTTGTCCATGGAGACCTTGGAATGTGGCGGTGGCTCGGTGAACTGGAAGGATTCTCCAACCAGAGGGTTGGACACAGCTCCAAAGAGCAAGTTTCCCATGTGGAGACGACAGGTGTTCTGATTGGTGCCTCAGGAAACCCCCTGGTATTGGAAACCAGTCCTCTGAGGAGAGACGCCTGGAAACCAACAAAAGGGTTCAGATTAGGGCCTAGGGGGCCTGTCTGGTTCAATCTTCTTTCTCTGGGTACATCCTTCTGTTTGTCTGAGGGGAGGTCTTTGCTCAGCTTGTGTCAGATCAGTCCTGTTGGTCCAGGATGACCTAAACTATTGGGATGGCCTCAGGGACCTTGGAGGTTTCTCCTAATCTGTAGGGTTGTGGCCAATGGAATGGGCAGAGTTTCCTTGGAGAGGGCAGGCCCAGTCCTGCGGTGTGGCTCCAGGGGCCCCAGCCTGGAGGATGTGTGGGCCAGGGCTGTGGGGACAGAAGTCTGAAAACACAAACTCGGCTCAAGTTTGGGCCCGAGGATATGGCAAGCCTGATCTAAAGACCTTGCAGGGAGCTCCTCAGGATATGAATGAAGGGCGAGTGTGAGGCTGTTGATCAGGCTTTTTTCTCTGGATTTTGTGTCAAGGAGGGCTGTCGAATGGAGGAATGGCTTCATAGGCGATGGCCAATTCGCCATCTCTGGGGATTTGGCCTGGCTCCCAAGGGTATGTGGTCATTCTGTGGGAAGGGAGGAGTCCTGTTTACTGCCTCCGGTGTCCCTCCCAAAGAGGGATTCCAGAGCAGGGCCCTGGGTCCCGGCGACTGGAAAACCCAAACTCGGGTTAGGATGGGGGCCCAAGGGGCATGGGAAGCCCCCTAGGCGGGCTCGTGGTCCAGCCACTGAGAGACCTGATTGGAGCACGAGGCTTATGGTGAGGGTCACCAGGCGTCTTTGTGCCCAAGGCGACCCTGAAGCATGGGCGTGGCCTCCTGGGCCATGCAGGTTTCTCCTACCCTGAAGGTGGGACACCAGGCCAACAGCAAGGTTTCTTGGATGGGGATGGAGGAGTTCAGATTTCTGCATCAGGTTCCCTCCTGTCCGGGGATTGGAGATAAGGTCTAGATTCAGATGCCTGAACACCTATCTTGGCAAGTGATGCCAGCCTAAGGCCATGGAGGTTCTGATGTGCTGGCTTTGCGGCCAAATATGTGGGTGTCTGTCAGGAGGTCTGGGCTCAGGCTGCGTCAGACAGAGCATTAGTGCCCAGGGCAGCCTAGGAAATTGGGGTGCATTCTAGGGCCGTGCATATTGAACCTCATTTGGGGTTTCTGGGCAGCCCTAGAGGGCAATGTTTTCCTTCTGGTGGGCAGGCAGCGTGGTGTTGTGGCTCCAGAATTCCCAATCATGAGGGCTTGTGGGCCAGAAGTGTCAGGATGGAAGTCTGAAAACCCAAGCTCGTGTTAGTTTTGGGGCTGAGGGCATGGCTGGCCCACTCTGCAGACACGAAATTGAGATCTCCTTCAACTGAATTCAGGGGCGTATCAGACATTGGCTCAGGCTGGAGGATGGGTTCATGATGTCCCCTTCATGATGTGGGGGCCTCATGAGGCCATGGAGTCTTTCCCACGCTGGGGGTTGTTAGCTGCTCCAAACTGCAAGGTTTCCTTCTGTGGGACAGTTGAGTCCTGGTGGATGGCTCAAGAACACCCTGTCTGAAAGTACCGAGAGCAGGCTCCTAAGGATGGATGCCTGGACACCCCACCTCGAATTCCCATTGGCTCCTAGTGACAAGGCAGGTTCGATCTGCTGGCTCTGGGGCGAACTCCCCAGGGGGCTGGGTTGAAATGGACTCTCCTGAGGATGGGTCATCATGTGGGTTTGTGTCCATGGAGATCTTGGAATGTGGGGGTGGCTCATGGGACGTGCAGCGTTATCCTACATGGAGGGTTTGCCACAGCTCCAAAGAGCAAACATCCCATGTTGAGAAGAGAGGTGTTCCTTTTGGGGGCTCAGGAAACCCCATATGCTGGTATTAGAAACCAGGCCTTGGGGCACCTGGGTGGCTCAGTGGGTTAAACCTCTGCCTTTGGTGCAGGTCATCATCTCAGGGTCCTGGGATCGAGCCCCGCATCGGGCTGTCTGCTCGGCGGGGAGCCTGCTTCCTCTCTCCCTCTCTCTGCCTGCCTCACTGTCTACTTGTGATCTCTCTCTCTGTGTCAAATAAATAAATAAAATCTAAAAAAAAATAGTCTCTTATGCTTTAAGAAACCAGGCCTTGGAGGAGAGGCACCCAGAAACAAAAACAACGTATCAGATTAGGAACTGGTGCCTGTCCGGATCAATCTTCTGTCTCTGGGGACATCCGTCTGCTTGTCTGAGTGGAGGTAATTGCTCATCTTGTGTCAAATCGCCCCTGTTTGTCCAGGGCGGCCTACACTATCGGGATGGCCTCGGGGACCTTGCAGGTTTCTCCTCATCTGTAGGGTTGTGGCCAATGAAATGGGTAGAGTTTCCTTGGAGAGGGCAGGCACAGTCCTGCGGTGTGGCTTCAGGGGTCCCATCCTGGAGGGTGTGTGGGCCAGAACTGTGGGGACAGAAGTCTGAAAACACTAACTCGGCTTAGGTTTGGGGCTGAGAGTATGGCAGGGCCAATCTAGAGACTGTGAGGGGAGTTCCTTAGGATATGAACAAAGGGCAAGTGTGAGGCAGTTGCTCAGCTTTGGTCTCTGGATGTTGTGTCAAGGACGGGCGTGGAAATTCGGGGTGGCCTCAACGGCCATGGACCAGGCTCCCTCTCTGGGGATTTGGCCCAGCTCCCAAGAGTTTGATGTCATTCTGAGGGAAGGGAGGAGTCCTGTTTACTCCCTCCAGTGTCCCTCCAAAGGAGGGATTCCAGAGCAGAGTCCTGGGTATGGGCTACTGGAAAACCCGAGCTCTGGTTAGGATTGGGGGCCTACGGGAAGGGCCCATGGGAAGCCCCATATGCGGGCTCTTGGTCCAGCCCCTGAGAGGCCTTACTTGAGCACATGGCTCACTCTGAGGGTCACAATGCGTGTTTGTGCCAAAGGTGGCCCTCAAGTATGGGCGTGTCCTCATGGGCCATGCTGGTTTCTCCTACCCTGAAGGTTGGACACCATGCAAACAGCAAGGTTTCTTGCCTCGGGGATGGAGGAGTTCTGATGACTGTATCAGGTTCCCCCCATGCAGTTATTGGAGATAAAATCTAGGTTCTGAAGCCTGAAAACCCTGTTTGAGACGAGATGACAGCCTAAGGCCATGGCAGATCCAATGTGCTAGGTGTGCGGCCAGCTGTCTGGGTGTTGGTTGGGAGGTCCGGGCTCAGACTGCGTCAGACAGAGCATTAGTGCCCAGGGCAGCCTCTATATTTGGGGTGCAGTGGAGTGGCGTGCAGGTTGAGTCTCATTTTGGGTTTTTGGGCAGCCCCAGAGGGCAACGTTTTTCTTCTGGTGGGCAGGCAGAGTGCTGCCCTGTGTCTCTGGAATTCCCAACCTGGATGGCTTGTGGGCCAGGAGTGTAAGGTCTGAAGACTGAGAACACAAGCTAGGCTTAGGTTATGGGGCGTGGGCACATCAGGCCCACTCTGCAGAGTCTGAATCCGAGATCTCCTGCATCTGAAGTCAGGACGAGTATCTGATATAGGATCAGGTTGGAGTTTTTGTCCTTGATGGCCCCTTCAGGAAGGGGGGAGTGCTCATGAGGTCATGGACGTTTTCCCATGCTCGCAGTTGTGAGATGCTCCAAACCGAAAGGATACCTTCTGTGGGACAGTTGAGTCCTGTTGGATGGCTCCAGGATGCCCCATACAGCAAGAATCGAGAGCATAGTTCTAAGGATGGATGCCTGGGCACCCCACTTCGCATCCCCATTGGCTGCTTGCGACATGGCAGGTTCGATCTGCTGGCTCTGGGGCGTGCTACCCAGGGGGCTGAGTTGAAATGGACTCTCCTGAGGATGGGTCATCATGTGGGTTCTTGTCCATGGAGACCTTGGAATGTGGCGGTGGCTCGGTGAACTGGAAGGATTCTCCAACCAGAGGGTTGGACACAGCTCCAAAGAGCAAGTTTCCCATGTGGAGACGACAGGTGTTCTGATTGGTGCCTCAGGAAACCCCCTGGTATTGGAAACCAGTCCTCTGAGGAGAGACGCCTGGAAACCAACACAAGGGTTCAGATTAGGGCCTAGGGGGCCTGTCTGGTTCAATCTTCTTTCTCTGGGTACATCCTTCTGTTTGTCTGAGGGGAGGTCTTTGCTCAGCTTGTGTCAGATCAGTCCTGTTGGTCCAGGATGACCTAAACTATTGGGATGGCCTCAGGGACCTTGGAGGTTTCTCCTAATCTGTAGGGTTGTGGCCAATGGAATGGGCAGAGTTTCCTTGGAGAGGGCAGGCCCAGTCCTGCGGTGTGGCTCCAGGGGCCCCAGCCTGGAGGATGTGTGGGCCAGGGCTGTGGGGACAGAAGTCTGAAAACACAAACTCGGCTCAAGTTTGGGCCCGAGGATATGGCAAGCCTGATCTAAAGACCTTGCAGGGAGCTCCTCAGGATATGAATGAAGGGCGAGTGTGAGGCTGTTGATCAGGCTTTTTTCTCTGGATTTTGTGTCAAGGAGGGCTGTCGAATGGAGGAATGGCTTCATAGGCGATGGCCAATTCGCCATCTCTGGGGATTTGGCCTGGCTCCCAAGGGTATGTGGTCATTCTGTGGGAAGGGAGGAGTCCTGTTTACTGCCTCCGGTGTCCCTCCCAAAGAGGGATTCCAGAGCAGGGCCCTGGGTCCCGGCGACTGGAAAACCCAAACTCGGGTTAGGATGGGGGCCCAAGGGGCATGGGAAGCCCCCTAGGCGGGCTCGTGGTCCAGCCACTGAGAGACCTGATTGGAGCACGAGGCTTATGGTGAGGGTCACCAGGCGTCTTTGTGCCCAAGGCGACCCTGAAGCATGGGCGTGGCCTCCTGGGCCATGCAGGTTTCTCCTACCCTGAAGGTGGGACACCAGGCCAACAGCAAGGTTTCTTGGATGGGGATGGAGGAGTTCAGATTTCTGCATCAGGTTCCCTCCTGTCCGGGGATTGGAGATAAGGTCTAGATTCAGATGCCTGAACACCTATCTTGGCAAGTGATGCCAGCCTAAGGCCATGGAGGTTCTGATGTGCTGGCTTTGCGGCCAAATATGTGGGTGTCTGTCAGGAGGTCTGGGCTCAGGCTGCGTCAGACAGAGCATTAGTGCCCAGGGCAGCCTAGGAAATTGGGGTGCATTCTAGGGCCGTGCATATTGAACCTCATTTGGGGTTTCTGGGCAGCCCTAGAGGGCAATGTTTTCCTTCTGGTGGGCAGGCAGCGTGGTGTTGTGGCTCCAGAATTCCCAATCATGAGGGCTTGTGGGCCAGAAGTGTCAGGATGGAAGTCTGAAAACCCAAGCTCGTGTTAGTTTTGGGGCTGAGGGCATGGCTGGCCCACTCTGCAGACACGAAATTGAGATCTCCTTCAACTGAATTCAGGGGCGTATCAGACATTGGCTCAGGCTGGAGGATGGGTTCATGATGTCCCCTTCATGATGTGGGGGCCTCATGAGGCCATGGAGTCTTTCCCACGCTGGGGGTTGTTAGCTGCTCCAAACTGCAAGGTTTCCTTCTGTGGGACAGTTGAGTCCTGGTGGATGGCTCAAGAACACCCTGTCTGAAAGTACCGAGAGCAGGCTCCTAAGGATGGATGCCTGGACACCCCACCTCGAATTCCCATTGGCTCCTAGTGACAAGGCAGGTTCGATCTGCTGGCTCTGGGGCGAACTCCCCAGGGGGCTGGGTTGAAATGGACTCTCCTGAGGATGGGTCATCATGTGGGTTTGTGTCCATGGAGATCTTGGAATGTGGGGGTGGCTCATGGGACGTGCAGCGTTATCCTACATGGAGGGTTTGCCACAGCTCCAAAGAGCAAACATCCCATGTTGAGAAGAGAGGTGTTCCTTTTGGGGGCTCAGGAAACCCCATATGCTGGTATTAGAAACCAGGCCTTGGGGCACCTGGGTGGCTCAGTGGGTTAAACCTCTGCCTTTGGTGCAGGTCATCATCTCAGGGTCCTGGGATCGAGCCCCGCATCGGGCTGTCTGCTCGGCGGGGAGCCTGCTTCCTCTCTCCCTCTCTCTGCCTGCCTCACTGTCTACTTGTGATCTCTCTCTCTGTGTCAAATAAATAAATAAAATCTAAAAAAAAATAGTCTCTTATGCTTTAAGAAACCAGGCCTTGGAGGAGAGGCACCCAGAAACAAAAACAACGTATCAGATTAGGAACTGGTGCCTGTCCGGATCAATCTTCTGTCTCTGGGGACATCCGTCTGCTTGTCTGAGTGGAGGTAATTGCTCATCTTGTGTCAAATCGCCCCTGTTTGTCCAGGGCGGCCTACACTATCGGGATGGCCTCGGGGACCTTGCAGGTTTCTCCTCATCTGTAGGGTTGTGGCCAATGAAATGGGTAGAGTTTCCTTGGAGAGGGCAGGCACAGTCCTGCGGTGTGGCTTCAGGGGTCCCATCCTGGAGGGTGTGTGGGCCAGAACTGTGGGGACAGAAGTCTGAAAACACTAACTCGGCTTAGGTTTGGGGCTGAGAGTATGGCAGGGCCAATCTAGAGACTGTGAGGGGAGTTCCTTAGGATATGAACAAAGGGCAAGTGTGAGGCAGTAGCTCAGCTTTGGTCTCTGGATGTTGTGTCAAGGACGGGCGTGGAAATTCGGGGTGGCCTCAACGGCCATGGACCAGGCTCCCTCTCTGGGGATTTGGCCCAGCTCCCAAGAGTTTGATGTCATTCTGAGGGAAGGGAGGAGTCCTGTTTACTCCCTCCAGTGTCCCTCCAAAGGAGGGATTCCAGAGCAGAGTCCTGGGTATGGGCTACTGGAAAACCCGAGCTCTGGTTAGGATTGGGGGCCTACGGGAAGGGCCCATGGGAAGCCCCATATGCGGGCTCTTGGTCCAGCCCCTGAGAGGCCTTACTTGAGCACATGGCTCACTCTGAGGGTCACAATGCGTGTTTGTGCCAAAGGTGGCCCTCAAGTATGGGCGTGTCCTCATGGGCCATGCTGGTTTCTCCTACCCTGAAGGTTGGACACCATGCAAACAGCAAGGTTTCTTGCCTCGGGGATGGAGGAGTTCTGATGACTGTATCAGGTTCCCCCCATGCAGTTATTGGAGATAAAATCTAGGTTCTGAAGCCTGAAAACCCTGTTTGAGACGAGATGACAGCCTAAGGCCATGGCAGATCCAATGTGCTAGGTGTGCGGCCAGCTGTCTGGGTGTTGGTTGGGAGGTCCGGGCTCAGACTGCGTCAGACAGAGCATTAGTGCCCAGGGCAGCCTCTATATTTGGGGTGCAGTGGAGTGGCGTGCAGGTTGAGTCTCATTTTGGGTTTTTGGGCAGCCCCAGAGGGCAACGTTTTTCTTCTGGTGGGCAGGCAGAGTGCTGCCCTGTGTCTCTGGAATTCCCAACCTGGATGGCTTGTGGGCCAGGAGTGTAAGGTCTGAAGACTGAGAACACAAGCTAGGCTTAGGTTATGGGGCGTGGGCACATCAGGCCCACTCTGCAGAGTCTGAATCCGAGATCTCCTGCATCTGAAGTCAGGACGAGTATCTGATATAGGATCAGGTTGGAGTTTTTGTCCTTGATGGCCCCTTCAGGAAGGGGGGAGTGCTCATGAGGTCATGGACGTTTTCCCATGCTCGCAGTTGTGAGATGCTCCAAACCGAAAGGATACCTTCTGTGGGACAGTTGAGTCCTGTTGGATGGCTCCAGGATGCCCCATACAGCAAGAATCGAGAGCATAGTTCTAAGGATGGATGCCTGGGCACCCCACTTCGCATCCCCATTGGCTGCTTGCGACATGGCAGGTTCGATCTGCTGGCTCTGGGGCGTGCTACCCAGGGGGCTGAGTTGAAATGGACTCTCCTGAGGATGGGTCATCATGTGGGTTCTTGTCCATGGAGACCTTGGAATGTGGCGGTGGCTCGGTGAACTGGAAGGATTCTCCAACCAGAGGGTTGGACACAGCTCCAAAGAGCAAGTTTCCCATGTGGAGACGACAGGTGTTCTGATTGGTGCCTCAGGAAACCCCCTGGTATTGGAAACCAGTCCTCTGAGGAGAGACGCCTGGAAACCAACACAAGGGTTCAGATTAGGGCCTAGGGGGCCTGTCTGGTTCAATCTTCTTTCTCTGGGTACATCCTTCTGTTTGTCTGAGGGGAGGTCTTTGCTCAGCTTGTGTCAGATCAGTCCTGTTGGTCCAGGATGACCTAAACTATTGGGATGGCCTCAGGGACCTTGGAGGTTTCTCCTAATCTGTAGGGTTGTGGCCAATGGAATGGGCAGAGTTTCCTTGGAGAGGGCAGGCCCAGTCCTGCGGTGTGGCTCCAGGGGCCCCAGCCTGGAGGATGTGTGGGCCAGGGCTGTGGGGACAGAAGTCTGAAAACACAAACTCGGCTCAAGTTTGGGCCCGAGGATATGGCAAGCCTGATCTAAAGACCTTGCAGGGAGCTCCTCAGGATATGAATGAAGGGCGAGTGTGAGGCTGTTGATCAGGCTTTTTTCTCTGGATTTTGTGTCAAGGAGGGCTGTCGAATGGAGGAATGGCTTCATAGGCGATGGCCAATTCGCCATCTCTGGGGATTTGGCCTGGCTCCCAAGGGTATGTGGTCATTCTGTGGGAAGGGAGGAGTCCTGTTTACTGCCTCCGGTGTCCCTCCCAAAGAGGGATTCCAGAGCAGGGCCCTGGGTCCCGGCGACTGGAAAACCCAAACTCGGGTTAGGATGGGGGCCCAAGGGGCATGGGAAGCCCCCTAGGCGGGCTCGTGGTCCAGCCACTGAGAGACCTGATTGGAGCACGAGGCTTATGGTGAGGGTCACCAGGCGTCTTTGTGCCCAAGGCGACCCTCAAGCATGGGCGTGGCCTCCTGGGCCATGCAGGTTTCTCCTACCCTGAAGGTGGGACACCAGGCCAACAGCAAGGTTTCTTGGATGGGGATGGAGGAGTTCAGATTTCTGCATCAGGTTCCCTCCTGTCCGGGGATTGGAGATAAGGTCTAGATTCAGATGCCTGAACACCTATCTTGGCAAGTGATGCCAGCCTAAGGCCATGGAGGTTCTGATGTGCTGGCTTTGCGGCCAAATATGTGGGTGTCTGTCAGGAGGTCTGGGCTCAGGCTGCGTCAGACAGAGCATTAGTGCCCAGGGCAGCCTAGGAAATTGGGGTGCATTCTAGGGCCGTGCATATTGAACCTCATTTGGGGTTTCTGGGCAGCCCTAGAGGGCAATGTTTTCCTTCTGGTGGGCAGGCAGCGTGGTGTTGTGGCTCCAGAATTCCCAATCATGAGGGCTTGTGGGCCAGAAGTGTCAGGATGGAAGTCTGAAAACCCAAGCTCGTGTTAGTTTTGGGGCTGAGGGCATGGCTGGCCCACTCTGCAGACACGAAATTGAGATCTCCTTCAACTGAATTCAGGGGCGTATCAGACATTGGCTCAGGCTGGAGGATGGGTTCATGATGTCCCCTTCATGATGTGGGGGCCTCATGAGGCCATGGAGTCTTTCCCACGCTGGGGGTTGTTAGCTGCTCCAAACTGCAAGGTTTCCTTCTGTGGGACAGTTGAGTCCTGGTGGATGGCTCAAGAACACCCTGTCTGAAAGTACCGAGAGCAGGCTCCTAAGGATGGATGCCTGGACACCCCACCTCGAATTCCCATTGGCTCCTAGTGACAAGGCAGGTTCGATCTGCTGGCTCTGGGGCGAACTCCCCAGGGGGCTGGGTTGAAATGGACTCTCCTGAGGATGGGTCATCATGTGGGTTTGTGTCCATGGAGATCTTGGAATGTGGGGGTGGCTCATGGGACGTGCAGCGTTATCCTACATGGAGGGTTTGCCACAGCTCCAAAGAGCAAACATCCCATGTTGAGAAGAGAGGTGTTCCTTTTGGGGGCTCAGGAAACCCCATATGCTGGTATTAGAAACCAGGCCTTGGGGCACCTGGGTGGCTCAGTGGGTTAAACCTCTGCCTTTGGTGCAGGTCATCATCTCAGGGTCCTGGGATCGAGCCCCGCATCGGGCTGTCTGCTCGGCGGGGAGCCTGCTTCCTCTCTCCCTCTCTCTGCCTGCCTCACTGTCTACTTGTGATCTCTCTCTCTGTGTCAAATAAATAAATAAAATCTAAAAAAAAATAGTCTCTTATGCTTTAAGAAACCAGGCCTTGGAGGAGAGGCACCCAGAAACAAAAACAACGTATCAGATTAGGAACTGGTGCCTGTCCGGATCAATCTTCTGTCTCTGGGGACATCCGTCTGCTTGTCTGAGTGGAGGTAATTGCTCATCTTGTGTCAAATCGCCCCTGTTTGTCCAGGGCGGCCTACACTATCGGGATGGCCTCGGGGACCTTGCAGGTTTCTCCTCATCTGTAGGGTTGTGGCCAATGAAATGGGTAGAGTTTCCTTGGAGAGGGCAGGCACAGTCCTGCGGTGTGGCTTCAGGGGTCCCATCCTGGAGGGTGTGTGGGCCAGAACTGTGGGGACAGAAGTCTGAAAACACTAACTCGGCTTAGGTTTGGGGCTGAGAGTATGGCAGGGCCAATCTAGAGACTGTGAGGGGAGTTCCTTAGGATATGAACAAAGGGCAAGTGTGAGGCAGTTGCTCAGCTTTGGTCTCTGGATGTTGTGTCAAGGACGGGCGTGGAAATTCGGGGTGGCCTCAACGGCCATGGACCAGGCTCCCTCTCTGGGGATTTGGCCCAGCTCCCAAGAGTTTGATGTCATTCTGAGGGAAGGGAGGAGTCCTGTTTACTCCCTCCAGTGTCCCTCCAAAGGAGGGATTCCAGAGCAGAGTCCTGGGTATGGGCTACTGGAAAACCCGAGCTCTGGTTAGGATTGGGGGCCTACGGGAAGGGCCCATGGGAAGCCCCATATGCGGGCTCTTGGTCCAGCCCCTGAGAGGCCTTACTTGAGCACATGGCTCACTCTGAGGGTCACAATGCGTGTTTGTGCCAAAGGTGGCCCTCAAGTATGGGCGTGTCCTCATGGGCCATGCTGGTTTCTCCTACCCTGAAGGGTGGACACCATGCAAACAGCAAGGTTTCTTGCCACGGGGATGGAGGAGTTCTGATGACTGTATCAGGTTCCCCCCATGCAGTTATTGGAGATAAAATCTAGGTTCTGAAGCCTGAAAACCCTGTTTGAGACGAGATGACAGCCTAAGGCCATGGCAGATCCAATGTGCTAGGTGTGCGGCCAGCTGTCTGGGTGTTGGTTGGGAGGTCCGGGCTCAGACTGCGTCAGACAGAGCATTAGTGCCCAGGGCAGCCTCTATATTTGGGGTGCAGTGGAGTGGCGTGCAGGTTGAGTCTCATTTTGGGTTTTTGGGCAGCCCCAGAGGGCAACGTTTTTCTTCTGGTGGGCAGGCAGAGTGCTGCCCTGTGTCTCTGGAATTCCCAACCTGGATGGCTTGTGGGCCAGGAGTGTAAGGTCTGAAGACTGAGAACACAAGCTAGGCTTAGGTTATGGGGCGTGGGCACATCAGGCCCACTCTGCAGAGTCTGAATCCGAGATCTCCTGCATCTGAAGTCAGGACGAGTATCTGATATAGGATCAGGTTGGAGTTTTTGTCCTTGATGGCCCCTTCAGGAAGGGGGGAGTGCTCATGAGGTCATGGACGTTTTCCCATGCTCGCAGTTGTGAGATGCTCCAAACCGAAAGGATACCTTCTGTGGGACAGTTGAGTCCTGTTGGATGGCTCCAGGATGCCCCATACAGCAAGAATCGAGAGCATAGTTCTAAGGATGGATGCCTGGGCACCCCACTTCGCATCCCCATTGGCTGCTTGCGACATGGCAGGTTCGATCTGCTGGCTCTGGGGCGTGCTACCCAGGGGGCTGAGTTGAAATGGACTCTCCTGAGGATGGGTCATCATGTGGGTTCTTGTCCATGGAGACCTTGGAATGTGGCGGTGGCTCGGTGAACTGGAAGGATTCTCCAACCAGAGGGTTGGACACAGCTCCAAAGAGCAAGTTTCCCATGTGGAGACGACAGGTGTTCTGATTGGTGCCTCAGGAAACCCCCTGGTATTGGAAACCAGTCCTCTGAGGAGAGACGCCTGGAAACCAACACAAGGGTTCAGATTAGGGCCTAGGGGGCCTGTCTGGTTCAATCTTCTTTCTCTGGGTACATCCTTCTGTTTGTCTGAGGGGAGGTCTTTGCTCAGCTTGTGTCAGATCAGTCCTGTTGGTCCAGGATGACCTAAACTATTGGGATGGCCTCAGGGACCTTGGAGGTTTCTCCTAATCTGTAGGGTTGTGGCCAATGGAATGGGCAGAGTTTCCTTGGAGAGGGCAGGCCCAGTCCTGCGGTGTGGCTCCAGGGGCCCCAGCCTGGAGGATGTGTGGGCCAGGGCTGTGGGGACAGAAGTCTGAAAACACAAACTCGGCTCAAGTTTGGGCCCGAGGATATGGCAAGCCTGATCTAAAGACCTTGCAGGGAGCTCCTCAGGATATGAATGAAGGGCGAGTGTGAGGCTGTTGATCAGGCTTTTTTCTCTGGATTTTGTGTCAAGGAGGGCTGTCGAATGGAGGAATGGCTTCATAGGCGATGGCCAATTCGCCATCTCTGGGGATTTGGCCTGGCTCCCAAGGGTATGTGGTCATTCTGTGGGAAGGGAGGAGTCCTGTTTACTGCCTCCGGTGTCCCTCCCAAAGAGGGATTCCAGAGCAGGGCCCTGGGTCCCGGCGACTGGAAAACCCAAACTCGGGTTAGGATGGGGGCCCAAGGGGCATGGGAAGCCCCCTAGGCGGGCTCGTGGTCCAGCCACTGAGAGACCTGATTGGAGCACGAGGCTTATGGTGAGGGTCACCAGGCGTCTTTGTGCCCAAGGCGACCCTGAAGCATGGGCGTGGCCTCCTGGGCCATGCAGGTTTCTCCTACCCTGAAGGTGGGACACCAGGCCAACAGCAAGGTTTCTTGGATGGGGATGGAGGAGTTCAGATTTCTGCATCAGGTTCCCTCCTGTCCGGGGATTGGAGATAAGTTCTAGATTCAGATGCCTGAACACCTATCTTGGCAAGTGATGCCAGCCTAAGGCCATGGAGGTTCTGATGTGCTGGCTTTGCGGCCAAATATGTGGGTGTCTGTCAGGAGGTCTGGGCTCAGGCTGCGTCAGACAGAGCATTAGTGCCCAGGGCAGCCTAGGAAATTGGGGTGCATTCTAGGGCCGTGCATATTGAACCTCATTTGGGGTTTCTGGGCAGCCCTAGAGGGCAATGTTTTCCTTCTGGTGGGCAGGCAGCGTGGTGTTGTGGCTCCAGAATTCCCAATCATGAGGGCTTGTGGGCCAGAAGTGTCAGGATGGAAGTCTGAAAACCCAAGCTCGTGTTAGTTTTGGGGCTGAGGGCATGGCTGGCCCACTCTGCAGACACGAAATTGAGATCTCCTTCAACTGAATTCAGGGGCGTATCAGACATTGGCTCAGGCTGGAGGATGGGTTCATGATGTCCCCTTCATGATGTGGGGGCCTCATGAGGCCATGGAGTCTTTCCCACGCTGGGGGTTGTTAGCTGCTCCAAACTGCAAGGTTTCCTTCTGTGGGACAGTTGAGTCCTGGTGGATGGCTCAAGAACACCCTGTCTGAAAGTACCGAGAGCAGGCTCCTAAGGATGGATGCCTGGACACCCCACCTCGAATTCCCATTGGCTCCTAGTGACAAGGCAGGTTCGATCTGCTGGCTCTGGGGCGAACTCCCCAGGGGGCTGGGTTGAAATGGACTCTCCTGAGGATGGGTCATCATGTGGGTTTGTGTCCATGGAGATCTTGGAATGTGGGGGTGGCTCATGGGACGTGCAGCGTTATCCTACATGGAGGGTTTGCCACAGCTCCAAAGAGCAAACATCCCATGTTGAGAAGAGAGGTGTTCCTTTTGGGGGCTCAGGAAACCCCATATGCTGGTATTAGAAACCAGGCCTTGGGGCACCTGGGTGGCTCAGTGGGTTAAACCTCTGCCTTTGGTGCAGGTCATCATCTCAGGGTCCTGGGATCGAGCCCCGCATCGGGCTGTCTGCTCGGCGGGGAGCCTGCTTCCTCTCTCCCTCTCTCTGCCTGCCTCACTGTCTACTTGTGATCTCTCTCTCTGTGTCAAATAAATAAATAAAATCTAAAAAAAAATAGTCTCTTATGCTTTAAGAAACCAGGCCTTGGAGGAGAGGCACCCAGAAACAAAAACAACGTATCAGATTAGGAACTGGTGCCTGTCCGGATCAATCTTCTGTCTCTGGGGACATCCGTCTGCTTGTCTGAGTGGAGGTAATTGCTCATCTTGTGTCAAATCGCCCCTGTTTGTCCAGGGCGGCCTACACTATCGGGATGGCCTCGGGGACCTTGCAGGTTTCTCCTCATCTGTAGGGTTGTGGCCAATGAAATGGGTAGAGTTTCCTTGGAGAGGGCAGGCACAGTCCTGCGGTGTGGCTTCAGGGGTCCCATCCTGGAGGGTGTGTGGGCCAGAACTGTGGGGACAGAAGTCTGAAAACACTAACTCGGCTTAGGTTTGGGGCTGAGAGTATGGCAGGGCCAATCTAGAGACTGTGAGGGGAGTTCCTTAGGATATGAACAAAGGGCAAGTGTGAGGCAGTTGCTCAGCTTTGGTCTCTGGATGTTGTGTCAAGGACGGGCGTGGAAATTCGGGGTGGCCTCAACGGCCATGGACCAGGCTCCCTCTCTGGGGATTTGGCCCAGCTCCCAAGAGTTTGATGTCATTCTGAGGGAAGGGAGGAGTCCTGTTTACTCCCTCCAGTGTCCCTCCAAAGGAGGGATTCCAGAGCAGAGTCCTGGGTATGGGCTACTGGAAAACCCGAGCTCTGGTTAGGATTGGGGGCCTACGGGAAGGGCCCATGGGAAGCCCCATATGCGGGCTCTTGGTCCAGCCCCTGAGAGGCCTTACTTGAGCACATGGCTCACTCTGAGGGTCACAATGCGTGTTTGTGCCAAAGGTGGCCCTCAAGTATGGGCGTGTCCTCATGGGCCATGCTGGTTTCTCCTACCCTGAAGGGTGGACACCATGCAAACAGCAAGGTTTCTTGCCATGGGGATGGAGGAGTTCTGATGACTGTATCAGGTTCCCCCCATGCAGTTATTGGAGATAAAATCTAGGTTCTGAAGCCTGAAAACCCTGTTTGAGACGAGATGACAGCCTAAGGCCATGGCAGATCCAATGTGCTAGGTGTGCGGCCAGCTGTCTGGGTGTTGGTTGGGAGGTCCGGGCTCAGACTGCGTCAGACAGAGCATTAGTGCCCAGGGCAGCCTCTATATTTGGGGTGCAGTGGAGTGGCGTGCAGGTTGAGTCTCATTTTGGGTTTTTGGGCAGCCCCAGAGGGCAACGTTTTTCTTCTGGTGGGCAGGCAGAGTGCTGCCCTGTGTCTCTGGAATTCCCAACCTGGATGGCTTGTGGGCCAGGAGTGTAAGGTCTGAAGACTGAGAACACAAGCTAGGCTTAGGTTATGGGGCGTGGGCACATCAGGCCCACTCTGCAGAGTCTGAATCCGAGATCTCCTGCATCTGAAGTCAGGACGAGTATCTGATATAGGATCAGGTTGGAGTTTTTGTCCTTGATGGCCCCTTCAGGAAGGGGGGAGTGCTCATGAGGTCATGGACGTTTTCCCATGCTCGCAGTTGTGAGATGCTCCAAACCGAAAGGATACCTTCTGTGGGACAGTTGAGTCCTGTTGGATGGCTCCAGGATGCCCCATACAGCAAGAATCGAGAGCATAGTTCTAAGGATGGATGCCTGGGCACCCCACTTCGCATCCCCATTGGCTGCTTGCGACATGGCAGGTTCGATCTGCTGGCTCTGGGGCGTGCTACCCAGGGGGCTGAGTTGAAATGGACTCTCCTGAGGATGGGTCATCATGTGGGTTCTTGTCCATGGAGACCTTGGAATGTGGCGGTGGCTCGGTGAACTGGAAGGATTCTCCAACCAGAGGGTTGGACACAGCTCCAAAGAGCAAGTTTCCCATGTGGAGACGACAGGTGTTCTGATTGGTGCCTCAGGAAACCCCCTGGTATTGGAAACCAGTCCTCTGAGGAGAGACGCCTGGAAACCAACAAAAGGGTTCAGATTAGGGCCTAGGGGGCCTGTCTGGTTCAATCTTCTTTCTCTGGGTACATCCTTCTGTTTGTCTGAGGGGAGGTCTTTGCTCAGCTTGTGTCAGATCAGTCCTGTTGGTCCAGGATGACCTAAACTATTGGGATGGCCTCAGGGACCTTGGAGGTTTCTCCTAATCTGTAGGGTTGTGGCCAATGGAATGGGCAGAGTTTCCTTGGAGAGGGCAGGCCCAGTCCTGCGGTGTGGCTCCAGGGGCCCCAGCCTGGAGGATGTGTGGGCCAGGGCTGTGGGGACAGAAGTCTGAAAACACAAACTCGGCTCAAGTTTGGGCCCGAGGATATGGCAAGCCTGATCTAAAGACCTTGCAGGGAGCTCCTCAGGATATGAATGAAGGGCGAGTGTGAGGCTGTTGATCAGGCTTTTTTCTCTGGATTTTGTGTCAAGGAGGGCTGTCGAATGGAGGAATGGCTTCATAGGCGATGGCCAATTCGCCATCTCTGGGGATTTGGCCTGGCTCCCAAGGGTATGTGGTCATTCTGTGGGAAGGGAGGAGTCCTGTTTACTGCCTCCGGTGTCCCTCCCAAAGAGGGATTCCAGAGCAGGGCCCTGGGTCCCGGCGACTGGAAAACCCAAACTCGGGTTAGGATGGGGGCCCAAGGGGCATGGGAAGCCCCCTAGGCGGGCTCGTGGTCCAGCCACTGAGAGACCTGATTGGAGCACGAGGCTTATGGTGAGGGTCACCAGGCGTCTTTGTGCCCAAGGCGACCCTGAAGCATGGGCGTGGCCTCCTGGGCCATGCAGGTTTCTCCTACCCTGAAGGTGGGACACCAGGCCAACAGCAAGGTTTCTTGGATGGGGATGGAGGAGTTCAGATTTCTGCATCAGGTTCCCTCCTGTCCGGGGATTGGAGATAAGGTCTAGATTCAGATGCCTGAACACCTATCTTGGCAAGTGATGCCAGCCTAAGGCCATGGAGGTTCTGATGTGCTGGCTTTGCGGCCAAATATGTGGGTGTCTGTCAGGAGGTCTGGGCTCAGGCTGCGTCAGACAGAGCATTAGTGCCCAGGGCAGCCTAGGAAATTGGGGTGCATTCTAGGGCCGTGCATATTGAACCTCATTTGGGGTTTCTGGGCAGCCCTAGAGGGCAATGTTTTCCTTCTGGTGGGCAGGCAGCGTGGTGTTGTGGCTCCAGAATTCCCAATCATGAGGGCTTGTGGGCCAGAAGTGTCAGGATGGAAGTCTGAAAACCCAAGCTCGTGTTAGTTTTGGGGCTGAGGGCATGGCTGGCCCACTCTGCAGACACGAAATTGAGATCTCCTTCAACTGAATTCAGGGGCGTATCAGACATTGGCTCAGGCTGGAGGATGGGTTCATGATGTCCCCTTCATGATGTGGGGGCCTCATGAGGCCATGGAGTCTTTCCCACGCTGGGGGTTGTTAGCTGCTCCAAACTGCAAGGTTTCCTTCTGTGGGACAGTTGAGTCCTGGTGGATGGCTCAAGAACACCCTGTCTGAAAGTACCGAGAGCAGGCTCCTAAGGATGGATGCCTGGACACCCCACCTCGAATTCCCATTGGCTCCTAGTGACAAGGCAGGTTCGATCTGCTGGCTCTGGGGCGAACTCCCCAGGGGGCTGGGTTGAAATGGACTCTCCTGAGGATGGGTCATCATGTGGGTTTGTGTCCATGGAGATCTTGGAATGTGGGGGTGGCTCATGGGACGTGCAGCGTTATCCTACATGGAGGGTTTGCCACAGCTCCAAAGAGCAAACATCCCATGTTGAGAAGAGAGGTGTTCCTTTTGGGGGCTCAGGAAACCCCATATGCTGGTATTAGAAACCAGGCCTTGGGGCACCTGGGTGGCTCAGTGGGTTAAACCTCTGCCTTTGGTGCAGGTCATCATCTCAGGGTCCTGGGATCGAGCCCCGCATCGGGCTGTCTGCTCGGCGGGGAGCCTGCTTCCTCTCTCCCTCTCTCTGCCTGCCTCACTGTCTACTTGTGATCTCTCTCTCTGTGTCAAATAAATAAATAAAATCTAAAAAAAAATAGTCTCTTATGCTTTAAGAAACCAGGCCTTGGAGGAGAGGCACCCAGAAACAAAAACAACGTATCAGATTAGGAACTGGTGCCTGTCCGGATCAATCTTCTGTCTCTGGGGACATCCGTCTGCTTGTCTGAGTGGAGGTAATTGCTCATCTTGTGTCAAATCGCCCCTGTTTGTCCAGGGCGGCCTACACTATCGGGATGGCCTCGGGGACCTTGCAGGTTTCTCCTCATCTGTAGGGTTGTGGCCAATGAAATGGGTAGAGTTTCCTTGGAGAGGGCAGGCACAGTCCTGCGGTGTGGCTTCAGGGGTCCCATCCTGGAGGGTGTGTGGGCCAGAACTGTGGGGACAGAAGTCTGAAAACACTAACTCGGCTTAGGTTTGGGGCTGAGAGTATGGCAGGGCCAATCTAGAGACTGTGAGGGGAGTTCCTTAGGATATGAACAAAGGGCAAGTGTGAGGCAGTTGCTCAGCTTTGGTCTCTGGATGTTGTGTCAAGGACGGGCGTGGAAATTCGGGGTGGCCTCAACGGCCATGGACCAGGCTCCCTCTCTGGGGATTTGGCCCAGCTCCCAAGAGTTTGATGTCATTCTGAGGGAAGGGAGGAGTCCTGTTTACTCCCTCCAGTGTCCCTCCAAAGGAGGGATTCCAGAGCAGAGTCCTGGGTATGGGCTACTGGAAAACCCGAGCTCTGGTTAGGATTGGGGGCCTACGGGAAGGGCCCATGGGAAGCCCCATATGCGGGCTCTTGGTCCAGCCCCTGAGAGGCCTTACTTGAGCACATGGCTCACTCTGAGGGTCACAATGCGTGTTTGTGCCAAAGGTGGCCCTCAAGTATGGGCGTGTCCTCATGGGCCATGCTGGTTTCTCCTACCCTGAAGGGTGGACACCATGCAAACAGCAAGGTTTCTTGCCATGGGGATGGAGGAGTTCTGATGACTGTATCAGGTTCCTCCCATGCAGTTATTGGAGATAAAATCTAGGTTCTGAAGCCTGAAAACCCTGTTTGAGACGAGATGACAGCCTAAGGCCATGGCAGATCCAATGTGCTAGGTGTGCGGCCAGCTGTCTGGGTGTTGCTTGGGAGGTCCGGGCTCAGACTGCGTCAGACAGAGCATTAGTGCCCAGGGCAGCCTCTATATTTGGGGTGCAGTGGAGTGGCGTGCAGGTTGAGTCTCATTTTGGGTTTTTGGGCAGCCCCAGAGGGCAACGTTTTTCTTCTGGTGGGCAGGCAGAGTGCTGCCCTGTGTCTCTGGAATTCCCAACCTGGATGGCTTGTGGGCCAGGAGTGTAAGGTCTGAAGACTGAGAACACAAGCTAGGCTTAGGTTATGGGGCGTGGGCACATCAGGCCCACTCTGCAGAGTCTGAATCCGAGATCTCCTGCATCTGAAGTCAGGACGAGTATCTGATATAGGATCAGGTTGGAGTTTTTGTCCTTGATGGCCCCTTCAGGAAGGGGGGAGTGCTCATGAGGTCATGGACGTTTTCCCATGCTCGCAGTTGTGAGATGCTCCAAACCGAAAGGATACCTTCTGTGGGACAGTTGAGTCCTGTTGGATGGCTCCAGGATGCCCCATACAGCAAGAATCGAGAGCATAGTTCTAAGGATGGATGCCTGGGCACCCCACTTCGCATCCCCATTGGCTGCTTGCGACATGGCAGGTTCGATCTGCTGGCTCTGGGGCGTGCTACCCAGGGGGCTGAGTTGAAATGGACTCTCCTGAGGATGGGTCATCATGTGGGTTCTTGTCCATGGAGACCTTGGAATGTGGCGGTGGCTCGGTGAACTGGAAGGATTCTCCAACCAGAGGGTTGGACACAGCTCCAAAGAGCAAGTTTCCCATGTGGAGACGACAGGTGTTCTGATTGGTGCCTCAGGAAACCCCCTGGTATTGGAAACCAGTCCTCTGAGGAGAGACGCCTGGAAACCAACACAAGGGTTCAGATTAGGGCCTAGGGGGCCTGTCTGGTTCAATCTTCTTTCTCTGGGTACATCCTTCTGTTTGTCTGAGGGGAGGTCTTTGCTCAGCTTGTGTCAGATCAGTCCTGTTGGTCCAGGATGACCTAAACTATTGGGATGGCCTCAGGGACCTTGGAGGTTTCTCCTAATCTGTAGGGTTGTGGCCAATGGAATGGGCAGAGTTTCCTTGGAGAGGGCAGGCCCAGTCCTGCGGTGTGGCTCCAGGGGCCCCAGCCTGGAGGATGTGTGGGCCAGGGCTGTGGGGACAGAAGTCTGAAAACACAAACTCGGCTCAAGTTTGGGCCCGAGGATATGGCAAGCCTGATCTAAAGACCTTGCAGGGAGCTCCTCAGGATATGAATGAAGGGCGAGTGTGAGGCTGTTGATCAGGCTTTTTTCTCTGGATTTTGTGTCAAGGAGGGCTGTCGAATGGAGGAATGGCTTCATAGGCGATGGCCAATTCGCCATCTCTGGGGATTTGGCCTGGCTCCCAAGGGTATGTGGTCATTCTGTGGGAAGGGAGGAGTCCTGTTTACTGCCTCCGGTGTCCCTCCCAAAGAGGGATTCCAGAGCAGGGCCCTGGGTCCCGGCGACTGGAAAACCCAAACTCGGGTTAGGATGGGGGCCCAAGGGGCATGGGAAGCCCCCTAGGCGGGCTCGTGGTCCAGCCACTGAGAGACCTGATTGGAGCACGAGGCTTATGGTGAGGGTCACCAGGCGTCTTTGTGCCCAAGGCGACCCTGAAGCATGGGCGTGGCCTCCTGGGCCATGCAGGTTTCTCCTACCCTGAAGGTGGGACACCAGGCCAACAGCAAGGTTTCTTGGATGGGGATGGAGGAGTTCAGATTTCTGCATCAGGTTCCCTCCTGTCCGGGGATTGGAGATAAGTTCTAGATTCAGATGCCTGAACACCTATCTTGGCAAGTGATGCCAGCCTAAGGCCATGGAGGTTCTGATGTGCTGGCTTTGCGGCCAAATATGTGGGTGTCTGTCAGGAGGTCTGGGCTCAGGCTGCGTCAGACAGAGCATTAGTGCCCAGGGCAGCCTAGGAAATTGGGGTGCATTCTAGGGCCGTGCATATTGAACCTCATTTGGGGTTTCTGGGCAGCCCTAGAGGGCAATGTTTTCCTTCTGGTGGGCAGGCAGCGTGGTGTTGTGGCTCCAGAATTCCCAATCATGAGGGCTTGTGGGCCAGAAGTGTCAGGATGGAAGTCTGAAAACCCAAGCTCGTGTTAGTTTTGGGGCTGAGGGCATGGCTGGCCCACTCTGCAGACACGAAATTGAGATCTCCTTCAACTGAATTCAGGGGCGTATCAGACATTGGCTCAGGCTGGAGGATGGGTTCATGATGTCCCCTTCATGATGTGGGGGCCTCATGAGGCCATGGAGTCTTTCCCACGCTGGGGGTTGTTAGCTGCTCCAAACTGCAAGGTTTCCTTCTGTGGGACAGTTGAGTCCTGGTGGATGGCTCAAGAACACCCTGTCTGAAAGTACCGAGAGCAGGCTCCTAAGGATGGATGCCTGGACACCCCACCTCGAATTCCCATTGGCTCCTAGTGACAAGGCAGGTTCGATCTGCTGGCTCTGGGGCGAACTCCCCAGGGGGCTGGGTTGAAATGGACTCTCCTGAGGATGGGTCATCATGTGGGTTTGTGTCCATGGAGATCTTGGAATGTGGGGGTGGCTCATGGGACGTGCAGCGTTATCCTACATGGAGGGTTTGCCACAGCTCCAAAGAGCAAACATCCCATGTTGAGAAGAGAGGTGTTCCTTTTGGGGGCTCAGGAAACCCCATATGCTGGTATTAGAAACCAGGCCTTGGGGCACCTGGGTGGCTCAGTGGGTTAAACCTCTGCCTTTGGTGCAGGTCATCATCTCAGGGTCCTGGGATCGAGCCCCGCATCGGGCTGTCTGCTCGGCGGGGAGCCTGCTTCCTCTCTCCCTCTCTCTGCCTGCCTCACTGTCTACTTGTGATCTCTCTCTCTGTGTCAAATAAATAAATAAAATCTAAAAAAAAATAGTCTCTTATGCTTTAAGAAACCAGGCCTTGGAGGAGAGGCACCCAGAAACAAAAACAACGTATCAGATTAGGAACTGGTGCCTGTCCGGATCAATCTTCTGTCTCTGGGGACATCCGTCTGCTTGTCTGAGTGGAGGTAATTGCTCATCTTGTGTCAAATCGCCCCTGTTTGTCCAGGGCGGCCTACACTATCGGGATGGCCTCGGGGACCTTGCAGGTTTCTCCTCATCTGTAGGGTTGTGGCCAATGAAATGGGTAGAGTTTCCTTGGAGAGGGCAGGCACAGTCCTGCGGTGTGGCTTCAGGGGTCCCATCCTGGAGGGTGTGTGGGCCAGAACTGTGGGGACAGAAGTCTGAAAACACTAACTCGGCTTAGGTTTGGGGCTGAGAGTATGGCAGGGCCAATCTAGAGACTGTGAGGGGAGTTCCTTAGGATATGAACAAAGGGCAAGTGTGAGGCAGTTGCTCAGCTTTGGTCTCTGGATGTTGTGTCAAGGACGGGCGTGGAAATTCGGGGTGGCCTCAACGGCCATGGACCAGGCTCCCTCTCTGGGGATTTGGCCCAGCTCCCAAGAGTTTGATGTCATTCTGAGGGAAGGGAGGAGTCCTGTTTACTCCCTCCAGTGTCCCTCCAAAGGAGGGATTCCAGAGCAGAGTCCTGGGTATGGGCTACTGGAAAACCCGAGCTCTGGTTAGGATTGGGGGCCTACGGGAAGGGCCCATGGGAAGCCCCATATGCGGGCTCTTGGTCCAGCCCCTGAGAGGCCTTACTTGAGCACATGGCTCACTCTGAGGGTCACAATGCGTGTTTGTGCCAAAGGTGGCCCTCAAGTATGGGCGTGTCCTCATGGGCCATGCTGGTTTCTCCTACCCTGAAGGGTGGACACCATGCAAACAGCAAGGTTTCTTGCCATGGGGATGGAGGAGTTCTGATGACTGTATCAGGTTCCCCCCATGCAGTTATTGGAGATAAAATCTAGGTTCTGAAGCCTGAAAACCCTGTTTGAGACGAGATGACAGCCTAAGGCCATGGCAGATCCAATGTGCTAGGTGTGCGGCCAGCTGTCTGGGTGTTGGTTGGGAGGTCCGGGCTCAGACTGCGTCAGACAGAGCATTAGTGCCCAGGGCAGCCTCTATATTTGGGGTGCAGTGGAGTGGCGTGCAGGTTGAGTCTCATTTTGGGTTTTTGGGCAGCCCCAGAGGGCAACGTTTTTCTTCTGGTGGGCAGGCAGAGTGCTGCCCTGTGTCTCTGGAATTCCCAACCTGGATGGCTTGTGGGCCAGGAGTGTAAGGTCTGAAGACTGAGAACACAAGCTAGGCTTAGGTTATGGGGCGTGGGCACATCAGGCCCACTCTGCAGAGTCTGAATCCGAGATCTCCTGCATCTGAAGTCAGGACGAGTATCTGATATAGGATCAGGTTGGAGTTTTTGTCCTTGATGGCCCCTTCAGGAAGGGGGGAGTGCTCATGAGGTCATGGACGTTTTCCCATGCTCGCAGTTGTGAGATGCTCCAAACCGAAAGGATACCTTCTGTGGGACAGTTGAGTCCTGTTGGATGGCTCCAGGATGCCCCATACAGCAAGAATCGAGAGCATAGTTCTAAGGATGGATGCCTGGGCACCCCACTTCGCATCCCCATTGGCTGCTTGCGACATGGCAGGTTCGATCTGCTGGCTCTGGGGCGTGCTACCCAGGGGGCTGAGTTGAAATGGACTCTCCTGAGGATGGGTCATCATGTGGGTTCTTGTCCATGGAGACCTTGGAATGTGGCGGTGGCTCGGTGAACTGGAAGGATTCTCCAACCAGAGGGTTGGACACAGCTCCAAAGAGCAAGTTTCCCATGTGGAGACGACAGGTGTTCTGATTGGTGCCTCAGGAAACCCCCTGGTATTGGAAACCAGTCCTCTGAGGAGAGACGCCTGGAAACCAACAAAAGGGTTCAGATTAGGGCCTAGGGGGCCTGTCTGGTTCAATCTTCTTTCTCTGGGTACATCCTTCTGTTTGTCTGAGGGGAGGTCTTTGCTCAGCTTGTGTCAGATCAGTCCTGTTGGTCCAGGATGACCTAAACTATTGGGATGGCCTCAGGGACCTTGGAGGTTTCTCCTAATCTGTAGGGTTGTGGCCAATGGAATGGGCAGAGTTTCCTTGGAGAGGGCAGGCCCAGTCCTGCGGTGTGGCTCCAGGGGCCCCAGCCTGGAGGATGTGTGGGCCAGGGCTGTGGGGACAGAAGTCTGAAAACACAAACTCGGCTCAAGTTTGGGCCCGAGGATATGGCAAGCCTGATCTAAAGACCTTGCAGGGAGCTCCTCAGGATATGAATGAAGGGCGAGTGTGAGGCTGTTGATCAGGCTTTTTTCTCTGGATTTTGTGTCAAGGAGGGCTGTCGAATGGAGGAATGGCTTCATAGGCGATGGCCAATTCGCCATCTCTGGGGATTTGGCCTGGCTCCCAAGGGTATGTGGTCATTCTGTGGGAAGGGAGGAGTCCTGTTTACTGCCTCCGGTGTCCCTCCCAAAGAGGGATTCCAGAGCAGGGCCCTGGGTCCCGGCGACTGGAAAACCCAAACTCGGGTTAGGATGGGGGCCCAAGGGGCATGGGAAGCCCCCTAGGCGGGCTCGTGGTCCAGCCACTGAGAGACCTGATTGGAGCACGAGGCTTATGGTGAGGGTCACCAGGCGTCTTTGTGCCCAAGGCGACCCTGAAGCATGGGCGTGGCCTCCTGGGCCATGCAGGTTTCTCCTACCCTGAAGGTGGGACACCAGGCCAACAGCAAGGTTTCTTGGATGGGGATGGAGGAGTTCAGATTTCTGCATCAGGTTCCCTCCTGTCCGGGGATTGGAGATAAGGTCTAGATTCAGATGCCTGAACACCTATCTTGGCAAGTGATGCCAGCCTAAGGCCATGGAGGTTCTGATGTGCTGGCTTTGCGGCCAAATATGTGGGTGTCTGTCAGGAGGTCTGGGCTCAGGCTGCGTCAGACAGAGCATTAGTGCCCAGGGCAGCCTAGGAAATTGGGGTGCATTCTAGGGCCGTGCATATTGAACCTCATTTGGGGTTTCTGGGCAGCCCTAGAGGGCAATGTTTTCCTTCTGGTGGGCAGGCAGCGTGGTGTTGTGGCTCCAGAATTCCCAATCATGAGGGCTTGTGGGCCAGAAGTGTCAGGATGGAAGTCTGAAAACCCAAGCTCGTGTTAGTTTTGGGGCTGAGGGCATGGCTGGCCCACTCTGCAGACACGAAATTGAGATCTCCTTCAACTGAATTCAGGGGCGTATCAGACATTGGCTCAGGCTGGAGGATGGGTTCATGATGTCCCCTTCATGATGTGGGGGCCTCATGAGGCCATGGAGTCTTTCCCACGCTGGGGGTTGTTAGCTGCTCCAAACTGCAAGGTTTCCTTCTGTGGGACAGTTGAGTCCTGGTGGATGGCTCAAGAACACCCTGTCTGAAAGTACCGAGAGCAGGCTCCTAAGGATGGATGCCTGGACACCCCACCTCGAATTCCCATTGGCTCCTAGTGACAAGGCAGGTTCGATCTGCTGGCTCTGGGGCGAACTCCCCAGGGGGCTGGGTTGAAATGGACTCTCCTGAGGATGGGTCATCATGTGGGTTTGTGTCCATGGAGATCTTGGAATGTGGGGGTGGCTCATGGGACGTGCAGCGTTATCCTACATGGAGGGTTTGCCACAGCTCCAAAGAGCAAACATCCCATGTTGAGAAGAGAGGTGTTCCTTTTGGGGGCTCAGGAAACCCCATATGCTGGTATTAGAAACCAGGCCTTGGGGCACCTGGGTGGCTCAGTGGGTTAAACCTCTGCCTTTGGTGCAGGTCATCATCTCAGGGTCCTGGGATCGAGCCCCGCATCGGGCTGTCTGCTCGGCGGGGAGCCTGCTTCCTCTCTCCCTCTCTCTGCCTGCCTCACTGTCTACTTGTGATCTCTCTCTCTGTGTCAAATAAATAAATAAAATCTAAAAAAAAATAGTCTCTTATGCTTTAAGAAACCAGGCCTTGGAGGAGAGGCACCCAGAAACAAAAACAACGTATCAGATTAGGAACTGGTGCCTGTCCGGATCAATCTTCTGTCTCTGGGGACATCCGTCTGCTTGTCTGAGTGGAGGTAATTGCTCATCTTGTGTCAAATCGCCCCTGTTTGTCCAGGGCGGCCTACACTATCGGGATGGCCTCGGGGACCTTGCAGGTTTCTCCTCATCTGTAGGGTTGTGGCCAATGAAATGGGTAGAGTTTCCTTGGAGAGGGCAGGCACAGTCCTGCGGTGTGGCTTCAGGGGTCCCATCCTGGAGGGTGTGTGGGCCAGAACTGTGGGGACAGAAGTCTGAAAACACTAACTCGGCTTAGGTTTGGGGCTGAGAGTATGGCAGGGCCAATCTAGAGACTGTGAGGGGAGTTCCTTAGGATATGAACAAAGGGCAAGTGTGAGGCAGTTGCTCAGCTTTGGTCTCTGGATGTTGTGTCAAGGACGGGCGTGGAAATTCGGGGTGGCCTCAACGGCCATGGACCAGGCTCCCTCTCTGGGGATTTGGCCCAGCTCCCAAGAGTTTGATGTCATTCTGAGGGAAGGGAGGAGTCCTGTTTACTCCCTCCAGTGTCCCTCCAAAGGAGGGATTCCAGAGCAGAGTCCTGGGTATGGGCTACTGGAAAACCCGAGCTCTGGTTAGGATTGGGGGCCTACGGGAAGGGCCCATGGGAAGCCCCATATGCGGGCTCTTGGTCCAGCCCCTGAGAGGCCTTACTTGAGCACATGGCTCACTCTGAGGGTCACAATGCGTGTTTGTGCCAAAGGTGGCCCTCAAGTATGGGCGTGTCCTCATGGGCCATGCTGGTTTCTCCTACCCTGAAGGGTGGACACCATGCAAACAGCAAGGTTTCTTGCCATGGGGATGGAGGAGTTCTGATGACTGTATCAGGTTCCTCCCATGCAGTTATTGGAGATAAAATCTAGGTTCTGAAGCCTGAAAACCCTGTTTGAGACGAGATGACAGCCTAAGGCCATGGCAGATCCAATGTGCTAGGTGTGCGGCCAGCTGTCTGGGTGTTGCTTGGGAGGTCCGGGCTCAGACTGTGTCAGACAGAGCATTAGTGCCCAGGGCAGCCTCTATATTTGGGGTGCAGTGGAGTGGCGTGCAGGTTGAGTCTCATTTTGGGTTTTTGGGCAGCCCCAGAGGGCAACGTTTTTCTTCTGGTGGGCAGGCAGAGTGCTGCCCTGTGTCTCTGGAATTCCCAACCTGGATGGCTTGTGGGCCAGGAGTGTAAGGTCTGAAGACTGAGAACACAAGCTAGGCTTAGGTTATGGGGCGTGGGCACATCAGGCCCACTCTGCAGAGTCTGAATCCGAGATCTCCTGCATCTGAAGTCAGGACGAGTATCTGATATAGGATCAGGTTGGAGTTTTTGTCCTTGATGGCCCCTTCAGGAAGGGGGGAGTGCTCATGAGGTCATGGACGTTTTCCCATGCTCGCAGTTGTGAGATGCTCCAAACCGAAAGGATACCTTCTGTGGGACAGTTGAGTCCTGTTGGATGGCTCCAGGATGCCCCATACAGCAAGAATCGAGAGCATAGCTCTAAGGATGGATGCCTGGGCACCCCACTTCGCATCCCCATTGGCTGCTTGCGACATGGCAGGTTCGATCTGCTGGCTCTGGGGCGTGCTACCCAGGGGGCTGAGTTGAAATGGACTCTCCTGAGGATGGGTCATCATGTGGGTTCTTGTCCATGGAGACCTTGGAATGTGGCGGTGGCTCGGTGAACTGGAAGGATTCTCCAACCAGAGGGTTGGACACAGCTCCAAAGAGCAAGTTTCCCATGTGGAGACGACAGGTGTTCTGATTGGTGCCTCAGGAAACCCCCTGGTATTGGAAACCAGTCCTCTGAGGAGAGACGCCTGGAAACCAACAAAAGGGTTCAGATTAGGGCCTAGGGGGCCTGTCTGGTTCAATCTTCTTTCTCTGGGTACATCCTTCTGTTTGTCTGAGGGGAGGTCTTTGCTCAGCTTGTGTCAGATCAGTCCTGTTGGTCCAGGATGGCCTAAACTATTGGGATGGCCTCAGGGACCTTGGAGGTTTCTCCTAATCTGTAGGGTTGTGGCCAATGGAATGGGCAGAGTTTCCTTGGAGAGGGCAGGCCCAGTCCTGCGGTGTGGCTCCAGGGGCCCCAGCCTGGAGGATGTGTGGGCCAGGGCTGTGGGGACAGAAGTCTGAAAACACAAACTCGGCTCAAGTTTGGGCCCGAGGATATGGCAAGCCTGATCTAAAGACCTTGCAGGGAGCTCCTCAGGATATGAATGAAGGGCGAGTGTGAGGCTGTTGATCAGGCTTTTTTCTCTGGATTTTGTGTCAAGGAGGGCTGTCGAATGGAGGAATGGCTTCATAGGCGATGGCCAATTCGCCATCTCTGGGGATTTGGCCTGGCTCCCAAGGGTATGTGGTCATTCTGTGGGAAGGGAGGAGTCCTGTTTACTGCCTCCGGTGTCCCTCCCAAAGAGGGATTCCAGAGCAGGGCCCTGGGTCCCGGCGACTGGAAAACCCAAACTCGGGTTAGGATGGGGGCCCAAGGGGCATGGGAAGCCCCCTAGGCGGGCTCGTGGTCCAGCCACTGAGAGACCTGATTGGAGCACGAGGCTTATGGTGAGGGTCACCAGGCGTCTTTGTGCCCAAGGCGACCCTGAAGCATGGGCGTGGCCTCCTGGGCCATGCAGGTTTCTCCTACCCTGAAGGTGGGACACCAGGCCAACAGCAAGGTTTCTTGGATGGGGATGGAGGAGTTCAGATTTCTGCATCAGGTTCCCTCCTGTCCGGGGATTGGAGATAAGTTCTAGATTCAGATGCCTGAACACCTATCTTGGCAAGTGATGCCAGCCTAAGGCCATGGAGGTTCTGATGTGCTGGCTTTGCGGCCAAATATGTGGGTGTCTGTCAGGAGGTCTGGGCTCAGGCTGCGTCAGACAGAGCATTAGTGCCCAGGGCAGCCTAGGAAATTGGGGTGCATTCTAGGGCCGTGCATATTGAACCTCATTTGGGGTTTCTGGGCAGCCCTAGAGGGCAATGTTTTCCTTCTGGTGGGCAGGCAGCGTGGTGTTGTGGCTCCAGAATTCCCAATCATGAGGGCTTGTGGGCCAGAAGTGTCAGGATGGAAGTCTGAAAACCCAAGCTCGTGTTAGTTTTGGGGCTGAGGGCATGGCTGGCCCACTCTGCAGACACGAAATTGAGATCTCCTTCAACTGAATTCAGGGGCGTATCAGACATTGGCTCAGGCTGGAGGATGGGTTCATGATGTCCCCTTCATGATGTGGGGGCCTCATGAGGCCATGGAGTCTTTCCCACGCTGGGGGTTGTTAGCTGCTCCAAACTGCAAGGTTTCCTTCTGTGGGACAGTTGAGTCCTGGTGGATGGCTCAAGAACACCCTGTCTGAAAGTACCGAGAGCAGGCTCCTAAGGATGGATGCCTGGACACCCCACCTCGAATTCCCATTGGCTCCTAGTGACAAGGCAGGTTCGATCTGCTGGCTCTGGGGCGAACTCCCCAGGGGGCTGGGTTGAAATGGACTCTCCTGAGGATGGGTCATCATGTGGGTTTGTGTCCATGGAGATCTTGGAATGTGGGGGTGGCTCATGGGACGTGCAGCGTTATCCTACATGGAGGGTTTGCCACAGCTCCAAAGAGCAAACATCCCATGTTGAGAAGAGAGGTGTTCCTTTTGGGGGCTCAGGAAACCCCATATGCTGGTATTAGAAACCAGGCCTTGGGGCACCTGGGTGGCTCAGTGGGTTAAACCTCTGCCTTTGGTGCAGGTCATCATCTCAGGGTCCTGGGATCGAGCCCCGCATCGGGCTGTCTGCTCGGCGGGGAGCCTGCTTCCTCTCTCCCTCTCTCTGCCTGCCTCACTGTCTACTTGTGATCTCTCTCTCTGTGTCAAATAAATAAATAAAATCTAAAAAAAAATAGTCTCTTATGCTTTAAGAAACCAGGCCTTGGAGGAGAGGCACCCAGAAACAAAAACAACGTATCAGATTAGGAACTGGTGCCTGTCCGGATCAATCTTCTGTCTCTGGGGACATCCGTCTGCTTGTCTGAGTGGAGGTAATTGCTCATCTTGTGTCAAATCGCCCCTGTTTGTCCAGGGCGGCCTACACTATCGGGATGGCCTCGGGGACCTTGCAGGTTTCTCCTCATCTGTAGGGTTGTGGCCAATGAAATGGGTAGAGTTTCCTTGGAGAGGGCAGGCACAGTCCTGCGGTGTGGCTTCAGGGGTCCCATCCTGGAGGGTGTGTGGGCCAGAACTGTGGGGACAGAAGTCTGAAAACACTAACTCGGCTTAGGTTTGGGGCTGAGAGTATGGCAGGGCCAATCTAGAGACTGTGAGGGGAGTTCCTTAGGATATGAACAAAGGGCAAGTGTGAGGCAGTTGCTCAGCTTTGGTCTCTGGATGTTGTGTCAAGGACGGGCGTGGAAATTCGGGGTGGCCTCAACGGCCATGGACCAGGCTCCCTCTCTGGGGATTTGGCCCAGCTCCCAAGAGTTTGATGTCATTCTGAGGGAAGGGAGGAGTCCTGTTTACTCCCTCCAGTGTCCCTCCAAAGGAGGGATTCCAGAGCAGAGTCCTGGGTATGGGCTACTGGAAAACCCGAGCTCTGGTTAGGATTGGGGGCCTACGGGAAGGGCCCATGGGAAGCCCCATATGCGGGCTCTTGGTCCAGCCCCTGAGAGGCCTTACTTGAGCACATGGCTCACTCTGAGGGTCACAATGCGTGTTTGTGCCAAAGGTGGCCCTCAAGTATGGGCGTGTCCTCATGGGCCATGCTGGTTTCTCCTACCCTGAAGGGTGGACACCATGCAAACAGCAAGGTTTCTTGCCATGGGGATGGAGGAGTTCTGATGACTGTATCAGGTTCCTCCCATGCAGTTATTGGAGATAAAATCTAGGTTCTGAAGCCTGAAAACCCTGTTTGAGACGAGATGACAGCCTAAGGCCATGGCAGATCCAATGTGCTAGGTGTGCGGCCAGCTGTCTGGGTGTTGCTTGGGAGGTCCGGGCTCAGACTGTGTCAGACAGAGCATTAGTGCCCAGGGCAGCCTCTATATTTGGGGTGCAGTGGAGTGGCGTGCAGGTTGAGTCTCATTTTGGGTTTTTGGGCAGCCCCAGAGGGCAACGTTTTTCTTCTGGTGGGCAGGCAGAGTGCTGCCCTGTGTCTCTGGAATTCCCAACCTGGATGGCTTGTGGGCCAGGAGTGTAAGGTCTGAAGACTGAGAACACAAGCTAGGCTTAGGTTATGGGGCGTGGGCACATCAGGCCCACTCTGCAGAGTCTGAATCCGAGATCTCCTGCATCTGAAGTCAGGACGAGTATCTGATATAGGATCAGGTTGGAGTTTTTGTCCTTGATGGCCCCTTCAGGAAGGGGGGAGTGCTCATGAGGTCATGGACGTTTTCCCATGCTCGCAGTTGTGAGATGCTCCAAACCGAAAGGATACCTTCTGTGGGACAGTTGAGTCCTGTTGGATGGCTCCAGGATGCCCCATACAGCAAGAATCGAGAGCATAGCTCTAAGGATGGATGCCTGGGCACCCCACTTCGCATCCCCATTGGCTGCTTGCGACATGGCAGGTTCGATCTGCTGGCTCTGGGGCGTGCTACCCAGGGGGCTGAGTTGAAATGGACTCTCCTGAGGATGGGTCATCATGTGGGTTCTTGTCCATGGAGACCTTGGAATGTGGCGGTGGCTCGGTGAACTGGAAGGATTCTCCAACCAGAGGGTTGGACACAGCTCCAAAGAGCAAGTTTCCCATGTGGAGACGACAGGTGTTCTGATTGGTGCCTCAGGAAACCCCCTGGTATTGGAAACCAGTCCTCTGAGGAGAGACGCCTGGAAACCAACAAAAGGGTTCAGATTAGGGCCTAGGGGGCCTGTCTGGTTCAATCTTCTTTCTCTGGGTACATCCTTCTGTTTGTCTGAGGGGAGGTCTTTGCTCAGCTTGTGTCAGATCAGTCCTGTTGGTCCAGGATGGCCTAAACTATTGGGATGGCCTCAGGGACCTTGGAGGTTTCTCCTAATCTGTAGGGTTGTGGCCAATGGAATGGGCAGAGTTTCCTTGGAGAGGGCAGGCCCAGTCCTGCGGTGTGGCTCCAGGGGCCCCAGCCTGGAGGATGTGTGGGCCAGGGCTGTGGGGACAGAAGTCTGAAAACACAAACTCGGCTCAAGTTTGGGCCCGAGGATATGGCAAGCCTGATCTAAAGACCTTGCAGGGAGCTCCTCAGGATATGAATGAAGGGCGAGTGTGAGGCTGTTGATCAGGCTTTTTTCTCTGGATTTTGTGTCAAGGAGGGCTGTCGAAAGGAGGAATGGCTTCATAGGCGATGGCCAATTCGCCATCTCTGGGGATTTGGCCTGGCTCCCAAGGGTATGTGGTCATTCTGTGGGAAGGGAGGAGTCCTGTTTACTGCCTCCGGTGTCCCTCCCAAAGAGGGATTCCAGAGCAGGGCCCTGGGTCCCGGCGACTGGAAAACCCAAACTCGGGTTAGGATGGGGGCCCAAGGGGCATGGGAAGCCCCCTAGGCGGGCTCGTGGTCCAGCCACTGAGAGACCTGATTGGAGCACGAGGCTTATGGTGAGGGTCACCAGGCGTCTTTGTGCCCAAGGCGACCCTGAAGCATGGGCGTGGCCTCCTGGGCCATGCAGGTTTCTCCTACCCTGAAGGTGGGACACCAGGCCAACAGCAAGGTTTCTTGGATGGGGATGGAGGAGTTCAGATTTCTGCATCAGGTTCCCTCCTGTCCGGGGATTGGAGATAAGGTCTAGATTCAGATGCCTGAACACCTATCTTGGCAAGTGATGCCAGCCTAAGGCCATGGAGGTTCTGATGTGCTGGCTTTGCGGCCAAATATGTGGGTGTCTGTCAGGAGGTCTGGGCTCAGGCTGCGTCAGACAGAGCATTAGTGCCCAGGGCAGCCTAGGAAATTGGGGTGCATTCTAGGGCCGTGCATATTGAACCTCATTTGGGGTTTCTGGGCAGCCCTAGAGGGCAATGTTTTCCTTCTGGTGGGCAGGCAGCGTGGTGTTGTGGCTCCAGAATTCCCAATCATGAGGGCTTGTGGGCCAGAAGTGTCAGGATGGAAGTCTGAAAACCCAAGCTCGTGTTAGTTTTGGGGCTGAGGGCATGGCTGGCCCACTCTGCAGACACGAAATTGAGATCTCCTTCAACTGAATTCAGGGGCGTATCAGACATTGGCTCAGGCTGGAGGATGGGTTCATGATGTCCCCTTCATGATGTGGGGGCCTCATGAGGCCATGGAGTCTTTCCCACGCTGGGGGTTGTTAGCTGCTCCAAACTGCAAGGTTTCCTTCTGTGGGACAGTTGAGTCCTGGTGGATGGCTCAAGAACACCCTGTCTGAAAGTACCGAGAGCAGGCTCCTAAGGATGGATGCCTGGACACACCACCTCGAATTCCCATTGGCTCCTAGTGACAAGGCAGGTTCGATCTGCTGGCTCTGGGGCGAACTCCCCAGGGGGCTGGGTTGAAATGGACTCTCCTGAGGATGGGTCATCATGTGGGTTTGTGTCCATGGAGATCTTGGAATGTGGGGGTGGCTCATGGGACGTGCAGCGTTATCCTACATGGAGGGTTTGCCACAGCTCCAAAGAGCAAACATCCCATGTTGAGAAGAGAGGTGTTCCTTTTGGGGGCTCAGGAAACCCCATATGCTGGTATTAGAAACCAGGCCTTGGGGCACCTGGGTGGCTCAGTGGGTTAAACCTCTGCCTTTGGTGCAGGTCATCATCTCAGGGTCCTGGGATCGAGCCCCGCATCGGGCTGTCTGCTCGGCGGGGAGCCTGCTTCCTCTCTCCCTCTCTCTGCCTGCCTCACTGTCTACTTGTGATCTCTCTCTCTGTGTCAAATAAATAAATAAAATCTAAAAAAAAATAGTCTCTTATGCTTTAAGAAACCAGGCCTTGGAGGAGAGGCACCCAGAAACAAAAACAACGTATCAGATTAGGAACTGGTGCCTGTCCGGATCAATCTTCTGTCTCTGGGGACATCCGTCTGCTTGTCTGAGTGGAGGTAATTGCTCATCTTGTGTCAAATCGCCCCTGTTTGTCCAGGGCGGCCTACACTATCGGGATGGCCTCGGGGACCTTGCAGGTTTCTCCTCATCTGTAGGGTTGTGGCCAATGAAATGGGTAGAGTTTCCTTGGAGAGGGCAGGCACAGTCCTGCGGTGTGGCTTCAGGGGTCCCATCCTGGAGGGTGTGTGGGCCAGAACTGTGGGGACAGAAGTCTGAAAACACTAACTCGGCTTAGGTTTGGGGCTGAGAGTATGGCAGGGCCAATCTAGAGACTGTGAGGGGAGTTCCTTAGGATATGAACAAAGGGCAAGTGTGAGGCAGTTGCTCAGCTTTGGTCTCTGGATGTTGTGTCAAGGACGGGCGTGGAAATTCGGGGTGGCCTCAACGGCCATGGACCAGGCTCCCTCTCTGGGGATTTGGCCCAGCTCCCAAGAGTTTGATGTCATTCTGAGGGAAGGGAGGAGTCCTGTTTACTCCCTCCAGTGTCCCTCCAAAGGAGGGATTCCAGAGCAGAGTCCTGGGTATGGGCTACTGGAAAACCCGAGCTCTGGTTAGGATTGGGGGCCTACGGGAAGGGCCCATGGGAAGCCCCATATGCGGGCTCTTGGTCCAGCCACTGAGAGGCCTTACTTGAGCACATGGCTCACTCTGAGGGTCACAATGCGTGTTTGTGCCAAAGGTGGCCCTCAAGTATGGGCGTGTCCTCATGGGCCATGCTGGTTTCTCCTACCCTGAAGGGTGGACACCATGCAAACAGCAAGGTTTCTTGCCACGGGGATGGAGGAGTTCTGATGACTGTATCAGGTTCCCCCCATGCAGTTATTGGAGATAAAATCTAGGTTCTGAAGCCTGAAAACCCTGTTTGAGACGAGATGACAGCCTAAGGCCATGGCAGATCCAATGTGCTAGGTGTGCGGCCAGCTGTCTGGGTGTTGGTTGGGAGGTCCGGGCTCAGACTGTGTCAGACAGAGCATTAGTGCCCAGGGCAGCCTCTATATTTGGGGTGCAGTGGAGTGGCGTGCAGGTTGAGTCTCATTTTGGGTTTTTGGGCAGCCCCAGAGGGCAACGTTTTTCTTCTGGTGGGCAGGCAGAGTGCTGCACTGTGTCTCTGGAATTCCCAACCTGGATGGCTTGTGGGCCAGGAGTGTAAGGTCTGAAGACTGAGAACACAAGCTAGGCTTAGGTTATGGGGCGTGGGCACATCAGGCCCACTCTGCAGAGTCTGAATCCGAGATCTCCTGCATCTGAAGTCAGGACGAGTATCTGATATAGGATCAGGTTGGAGTTTTTGTCCTTGATGGCCCCTTCAGGAAGGGGGGAGTGCTCATGAGGTCATGGACGTTTTCCCATGCTCGCAGTTGTGAGATGCTCCAAACCGAAAGGATACCTTCTGTGGGACAGTTGAGTCCTGTTGGATGGCTCCAGGATGCCCCATACAGCAAGAATCGAGAGCATAGTTCTAAGGATGGATGCCTGGGCACCCCACTTCGCATCCCCATTGGCTGCTTGCGACATGGCAGGTTCGATCTGCTGGCTCTGGGGCGTGCTACCCAGGGGGCTGAGTTGAAATGGACTCTCCTGAGGATGGGTCATCATGTGGGTTCTTGTCCATGGAGACCTTGGAATGTGGCGGTGGCTCGGTGAACTGGAAGGATTCTCCAACCAGAGGGTTGGACACAGCTCCAAAGAGCAAGTTTCCCATGTGGAGACGACAGGTGTTCTGATTGGTGCCTCAGGAAACCCCCTGGTATTGGAAACCAGTCCTCTGAGGAGAGACGCCTGGAAACCAACAAAAGGGTTCAGATTAGGGCCTAGGGGGCCTGTCTGGTTCAATCTTCTTTCTCTGGGTACATCCTTCTGTTTGTCTGAGGGGAGGTCTTTGCTCAGCTTGTGTCAGATCAGTCCTGTTGGTCCAGGATGGCCTAAACTATTGGGATGGCCTCAGGGACCTTGGAGGTTTCTCCTAATCTGTAGGGTTGTGGCCAATGGAATGGGCAGAGTTTCCTTGGAGAGGGCAGGCCCAGTCCTGCGGTGTGGCTCCAGGGGCCCCAGCCTGGAGGATGTGTGGGCCAGGGCTGTGGGGACAGAAGTCTGAAAACACAAACTCGGCTCAAGTTTGGGCCCGAGGATATGGCAAGCCTGATCTAAAGACCTTGCAGGGAGCTCCTCAGGATATGAATGAAGGGCGAGTGTGAGGCTGTTGATCAGGCTTTTTTCTCTGGATTTTGTGTCAAGGAGGGCTGTCGAATGGAGGAATGGCTTCATAGGCGATGGCCAATTCGCCATCTCTGGGGATTTGGCCTGGCTCCCAAGGGTATGTGGTCATTCTGTGGGAAGGGAGGAGTCCTGTTTACTGCCTCCGGTGTCCCTCCCAAAGAGGGATTCCAGAGCAGGGCCCTGGGTCCCGGCGACTGGAAAACCCAAACTCGGGTTAGGATGGGGGCCCAAGGGGCATGGGAAGCCCCCTAGGCGGGCTCGTGGTCCAGCCACTGAGAGACCTGATTGGAGCACGAGGCTTATGGTGAGGGTCACCAGGCGTCTTTGTGCCCAAGGCGACCCTGAAGCATGGGCGTGGCCTCCTGGGCCATGCAGGTTTCTCCTACCCTGAAGGTGGGACACCAGGCCAACAGCAAGGTTTCTTGGATGGGGATGGAGGAGTTCAGATTTCTGCATCAGGTTCCCTCCTGTCCGGGGATTGGAGATAAGGTCTAGATTCAGATGCCTGAACACCTATCTTGGCAAGTGATGCCAGCCTAAGGCCATGGAGGTTCTGATGTGCTGGCTTTGCGGCCAAATATGTGGGTGTCTGTCAGGAGGTCTGGGCTCAGGCTGCGTCAGACAGAGCATTAGTGCCCAGGGCAGCCTAGGAAATTGGGGTGCATTCTAGGGCCGTGCATATTGAACCTCATTTGGGGTTTCTGGGCAGCCCTAGAGGGCAATGTTTTCCTTCTGGTGGGCAGGCAGCGTGGTGTTGTGGCTCCAGAATTCCCAATCATGAGGGCTTGTGGGCCAGAAGTGTCAGGATGGAAGTCTGAAAACCCAAGCTCGTGTTAGTTTTGGGGCTGAGGGCATGGCTGGCCCACTCTGCAGACACGAAATTGAGATCTCCTTCAACTGAATTCAGGGGCGTATCAGACATTGGCTCAGGCTGGAGGATGGGTTCATGATGTCCCCTTCATGATGTGGGGGCCTCATGAGGCCATGGAGTCTTTCCCACGCTGGGGGTTGTTAGCTGCTCCAAACTGCAAGGTTTCCTTCTGTGGGACAGTTGAGTCCTGGTGGATGGCTCAAGAACACCCTGTCTGAAAGTACCGAGAGCAGGCTCCTAAGGATGGATGCCTGGACACCCCACCTCGAATTCCCATTGGCTCCTAGTGACAAGGCAGGTTCGATCTGCTGGCTCTGGGGCGAACTCCCCAGGGGGCTGGGTTGAAATGGACTCTCCTGAGGATGGGTCATCATGTGGGTTTGTGTCCATGGAGATCTTGGAATGTGGGGGTGGCTCATGGGACGTGCAGCGTTATCCTACATGGAGGGTTTGCCACAGCTCCAAAGAGCAAACATCCCATGTTGAGAAGAGAGGTGTTCCTTTTGGGGGCTCAGGAAACCCCATATGCTGGTATTAGAAACCAGGCCTTGGGGCACCTGGGTGGCTCAGTGGGTTAAACCTCTGCCTTTGGTGCAGGTCATCATCTCAGGGTCCTGGGATCGAGCCCCGCATCGGGCTGTCTGCTCGGCGGGGAGCCTGCTTCCTCTCTCCCTCTCTCTGCCTGCCTCACTGTCTACTTGTGATCTCTCTCTCTGTGTCAAATAAATAAATAAAATCTAAAAAAAAATAGTCTCTTATGCTTTAAGAAACCAGGCCTTGGAGGAGAGGCACCCAGAAACAAAAACAACGTATCAGATTAGGAACTGGTGCCTGTCCGGATCAATCTTCTGTCTCTGGGGACATCCGTCTGCTTGTCTGAGTGGAGGTAATTGCTCATCTTGTGTCAAATCGCCCCTGTTTGTCCAGGGCGGCCTACACTATCGGGATGGCCTCGGGGACCTTGCAGGTTTCTCCTCATCTGTAGGGTTGTGGCCAATGAAATGGGTAGAGTTTCCTTGGAGAGGGCAGGCACAGTCCTGCGGTGTGGCTTCAGGGGTCCCATCCTGGAGGGTGTGTGGGCCAGAACTGTGGGGACAGAAGTCTGAAAACACTAACTCGGCTTAGGTTTGGGGCTGAGAGTATGGCAGGGCCAATCTAGAGACTGTGAGGGGAGTTCCTTAGGATATGAACAAAGGGCAAGTGTGAGGCAGTTGCTCAGCTTTGGTCTCTGGATGTTGTGTCAAGGACGGGCGTGGAAATTCGGGGTGGCCTCAACGGCCATGGACCAGGCTCCCTCTCTGGGGATTTGGCCCAGCTCCCAAGAGTTTGATGTCATTCTGAGGGAAGGGAGGAGTCCTGTTTACTCCCTCCAGTGTCCCTCCAAAGGAGGGATTCCAGAGCAGAGTCCTGGGTATGGGCTACTGGAAAACCCGAGCTCTGGTTAGGATTGGGGGCCTACGGGAAGGGCCCATGGGAAGCCCCATATGCGGGCTCTTGGTCCAGCCACTGAGAGGCCTTACTTGAGCACATGGCTCACTCTGAGGGTCACAATGCGTGTTTGTGCCAAAGGTGGCCCTCAAGTATGGGCGTGTCCTCATGGGCCATGCTGGTTTCTCCTACCCTGAAGGGTGGACACCATGCAAACAGCAAGGTTTCTTGCCATGGGGATGGAGGAGTTCTGATGACTGTATCAGGTTCCCCCCATGCAGTTATTGGAGATAAAATCTAGGTTCTGAAGCCTGAAAACCCTGTTTGAGACGAGATGACAGCCTAAGGCCATGGCAGATCCAATGTGCTAGGTGTGCGGCCAGCTGTCTGGGTGTTGGTTGGGAGGTCCGGGCTTAGACTGTGTCAGACAGAGCATTAGTGCCCAGGGCAGCCTCTATATTTGGGGTGCAGTGGAGTGGCGTGCAGGTTGAGTCTCATTTTGGGTTTTTGGGCAGCCCCAGAGGGCAACGTTTTTCTTCTGGTGGGCAGGCAGAGTGCTGCACTGTGTCTCTGGAATTCCCAACCTGGATGGCTTGTGGGCCAGGAGTGTAAGGTCTGAAGACTGAGAACACAAGCTAGGCTTAGGTTATGGGGCGTGGGCACATCAGGCCCACTCTGCAGAGTCTGAATCCGAGATCTCCTGCATCTGAAGTCAGGACGAGTATCTGATATAGGATCAGGTTGGAGTTTTTGTCCTTGATGGCCCCTTCAGGAAGGGGGGAGTGCTCATGAGGTCATGGACGTTTTCCCATGCTCGCAGTTGTGAGATGCTCCAAACCGAAAGGATACCTTCTGTGGGACAGTTGAGTCCTGTTGGATGGCTCCAGGATGCCCCATACAGCAAGAATCGAGAGCATAGTTCTAAGGATGGATGCCTGGGCACCCCACTTCGCATCCCCATTGGCTGCTTGCGACATGGCAGGTTCGATCTGCTGGCTCTGGGGCGTGCTACCCAGGGGGCTGAGTTGAAATGGACTCTCCTGAGGATGGGTCATCATGTGGGTTCTTGTCCATGGAGACCTTGGAATGTGGCGGTGGCTCGGTGAACTGGAAGGATTCTCCAACCAGAGGGTTGGACACAGCTCCAAAGAGCAAGTTTCCCATGTGGAGACGACAGGTGTTCTGATTGGTGCCTCAGGAAACCCCCTGGTATTGGAAACCAGTCCTCTGAGGAGAGACGCCTGGAAACCAACACAAGGGTTCAGATTAGGGCCTAGGGGGCCTGTCTGGTTCAATCTTCTTTCTCTGGGTACATCCTTCTGTTTGTCTGAGGGGAGGTCTTTGCTCAGCTTGTGTCAGATCAGTCCTGTTGGTCCAGGATGGCCTAAACTATTGGGATGGCCTCAGGGACCTTGGAGGTTTCTCCTAATCTGTAGGGTTGTGGCCAATGGAATGGGCAGAGTTTCCTTGGAGAGGGCAGGCCCAGTCCTGCGGTGTGGCTCCAGGGGCCCCAGCCTGGAGGATGTGTGGGCCAGGGCTGTGGGGACAGAAGTCTGAAAACACAAACTCGGCTCAAGTTTGGGCCCGAGGATATGGCAAGCCTGATCTAAAGACCTTGCAGGGAGCTCCTCAGGATATGAATGAAGGGCGAGTGTGAGGCTGTTGATCAGGCTTTTTTCTCTGGATTTTGTGTCAAGGAGGGCTGTCGAATGGAGGAATGGCTTCATAGGCGATGGCCAATTCGCCATCTCTGGGGATTTGGCCTGGCTCCCAAGGGTATGTGGTCATTCTGTGGGAAGGGAGGAGTCCTGTTTACTGCCTCCGGTGTCCCTCCCAAAGAGGGATTCCAGAGCAGGGCCCTGGGTCCCGGCGACTGGAAAACCCAAACTCGGGTTAGGATGGGGGCCCAAGGGGCATGGGAAGCCCCCTAGGCGGGCTCGTGGTCCAGCCACTGAGAGACCTGATTGGAGCACGAGGCTTATGGTGAGGGTCACCAGGCGTCTTTGTGCCCAAGGCGACCCTCAAGCATGGGCGTGGCCTCCTGGGCCATGCAGGTTTCTCCTACCCTGAAGGTGGGACACCAGGCCAACAGCAAGGTTTCTTGGATGGGGATGGAGGAGTTCAGATTTCTGCATCAGGTTCCCTCCTGTCCGGGGATTGGAGATAAGGTCTAGATTCAGATGCCTGAACACCTATCTTGGCAAGTGATGCCAGCCTAAGGCCATGGAGGTTCTGATGTGCTGGCTTTGCGGCCAAATATGTGGGTGTCTGTCAGGAGGTCTGGGCTCAGGCTGCGTCAGACAGAGCATTAGTGCCCAGGGCAGCCTAGGAAATTGGGGTGCATTCTAGGGCCGTGCATATTGAACCTCATTTGGGGTTTCTGGGCAGCCCTAGAGGGCAATGTTTTCCTTCTGGTGGGCAGGCAGCGTGGTGTTGTGGCTCCAGAATTCCCAATCATGAGGGCTTGTGGGCCAGAAGTGTCAGGATGGAAGTCTGAAAACCCAAGCTCGTGTTAGTTTTGGGGCTGAGGGCATGGCTGGCCCACTCTGCAGACACGAAATTGAGATCTCCTTCAACTGAATTCAGGGGCGTATCAGACATTGGCTCAGGCTGGAGGATGGGTTCATGATGTCCCCTTCATGATGTGGGGGCCTCATGAGGCCATGGAGTCTTTCCCACGCTGGGGGTTGTTAGCTGCTCCAAACTGCAAGGTTTCCTTCTGTGGGACAGTTGAGTCCTGGTGGATGGCTCAAGAACACCCTGTCTGAAAGTACCGAGAGCAGGCTCCTAAGGATGGATGCCTGGACACCCCACCTCGAATTCCCATTGGCTCCTAGTGACAAGGCAGGTTCGATCTGCTGGCTCTGGGGCGAACTCCCCAGGGGGCTGGGTTGAAATGGACTCTCCTGAGGATGGGTCATCATGTGGGTTTGTGTCCATGGAGATCTTGGAATGTGGGGGTGGCTCATGGGACGTGCAGCGTTATCCTACATGGAGGGTTTGCCACAGCTCCAAAGAGCAAACATCCCATGTTGAGAAGAGAGGTGTTCCTTTTGGGGGCTCAGGAAACCCCATATGCTGGTATTAGAAACCAGGCCTTGGGGCACCTGGGTGGCTCAGTGGGTTAAACCTCTGCCTTTGGTGCAGGTCATCATCTCAGGGTCCTGGGATCGAGCCCCGCATCGGGCTGTCTGCTCGGCGGGGAGCCTGCTTCCTCTCTCCCTCTCTCTGCCTGCCTCACTGTCTACTTGTGATCTCTCTCTCTGTGTCAAATAAATAAATAAAATCTAAAAAAAAATAGTCTCTTATGCTTTAAGAAACCAGGCCTTGGAGGAGAGGCACCCAGAAACAAAAACAACGTATCAGATTAGGAACTGGTGCCTGTCCGGATCAATCTTCTGTCTCTGGGGACATCCGTCTGCTTGTCTGAGTGGAGGTAATTGCTCATCTTGTGTCAAATCGCCCCTGTTTGTCCAGGGCGGCCTACACTATCGGGATGGCCTCGGGGACCTTGCAGGTTTCTCCTCATCTGTAGGGTTGTGGCCAATGAAATGGGTAGAGTTTCCTTGGAGAGGGCAGGCACAGTCCTGCGGTGTGGCTTCAGGGGTCCCATCCTGGAGGGTGTGTGGGCCAGAACTGTGGGGACAGAAGTCTGAAAACACTAACTCGGCTTAGGTTTGGGGCTGAGAGTATGGCAGGGCCAATCTAGAGACTGTGAGGGGAGTTCCTTAGGATATGAACAAAGGGCAAGTGTGAGGCAGTTGCTCAGCTTTGGTCTCTGGATGTTGTGTCAAGGACGGGCGTGGAAATTCGGGGTGGCCTCAACGGCCATGGACCAGGCTCCCTCTCTGGGGATTTGGCCCAGCTCCCAAGAGTTTGATGTCATTCTGAGGGAAGGGAGGAGTCCTGTTTACTCCCTCCAGTGTCCCTCCAAAGGAGGGATTCCAGAGCAGAGTCCTGGGTATGGGCTACTGGAAAACCCGAGCTCTGGTTAGGATTGGGGGCCTACGGGAAGGGCCCATGGGAAGCCCCATATGCGGGCTCTTGGTCCAGCCCCTGAGAGGCCTTACTTGAGCACATGGCTCACTCTGAGGGTCACAATGCGTGTTTGTGCCAAAGGTGGCCCTCAAGTATGGGCGTGTCCTCATGGGCCATGCTGGTTTCTCCTACCCTGAAGGGTGGACACCATGCAAACAGCAAGGTTTCTTGCCATGGGGATGGAGGAGTTCTGATGACTGTATCAGGTTCCCCCCATGCAGTTATTGGAGATAAAATCTAGGTTCTGAAGCCTGAAAACCCTGTTTGAGACGAGATGACAGCCTAAGGCCATGGCAGATCCAATGTGCTAGGTGTGCGGCCAGCTGTCTGGGTGTTGGTTGGGAGGTCCGGGCTCAGACTGTGTCAGACAGAGCATTAGTGCCCAGGGCAGCCTCTATATTTGGGGTGCAGTGGAGTGGCGTGCAGGTTGAGTCTCATTTTGGGTTTTTGGGCAGCCCCAGAGGGCAACGTTTTTCTTCTGGTGGGCAGGCAGAGTGCTGCCCTGTGTCTCTGGAATTCCCAACCTGGATGGCTTGTGGGCCAGGAGTGTAAGGTCTGAAGACTGAGAACACAAGCTAGGCTTAGGTTATGGGGCGTGGGCACATCAGGCCCACTCTGCAGAGTCTGAATCCGAGATCTCCTGCATCTGAAGTCAGGACGAGTATCTGATATAGGATCAGGTTGGAGTTTTTGTCCTTGATGGCCCCTTCAGGAAGGGGGGAGTGCTCATGAGGTCATGGACGTTTTCCCATGCTCGCAGTTGTGAGATGCTCCAAACCGAAAGGATGCCTTCTGTGGGACAGTTGAGTCCTGTTGGATGGCTCCAGGATGCCCCATACAGCAAGAATCGAGAGCATAGTTCTAAGGATGGATGCCTGGGCACCCCACTTCGCATCCCCATTGGCTGCTTGCGACATGGCAGGTTCGATCTGCTGGCTCTGGGGCGTGCTACCCAGGGGGCTGAGTTGAAATGGACTCTCCTGAGGATGGGTCATCATGTGGGTTCTTGTCCATGGAGACCTTGGAATGTGGCGGTGGCTCGGTGAACTGGAAGGATTCTCCAACCAGAGGGTTGGACACAGCTCCAAAGAGCAAGTTTCCCATGTGGAGACGACAGGTGTTCTGATTGGTGCCTCAGGAAACCCCCTGGTATTGGAAACCAGTCCTCTGAGGAGAGACGCCTGGAAACCAACAAAAGGGTTCAGATTAGGGCCTAGGGGGCCTGTCTGGTTCAATCTTCTTTCTCTGGGTACATCCTTCTGTTTGTCTGAGGGGAGGTCTTTGCTCAGCTTGTGTCAGATCAGTCCTGTTGGTCCAGGATGGCCTAAACTATTGGGATGGCCTCAGGGACCTTGGAGGTTTCTCCTAATCTGTAGGGTTGTGGCCAATGGAATGGGCAGAGTTTCCTTGGAGAGGGCAGGCCCAGTCCTGCGGTGTGGCTCCAGGGGCCCCAGCCTGGAGGATGTGTGGGCCAGGGCTGTGGGGACAGAAGTCTGAAAACACAAACTCGGCTCAAGTTTGGGCCCGAGGATATGGCAAGCCTGATCTAAAGACCTTGCAGGGAGCTCCTCAGGATATGAATGAAGGGCGAGTGTGAGGCTGTTGATCAGGCTTTTTTCTCTGGATTTTGTGTCAAGGAGGGCTGTCGAATGGAGGAATGGCTTCATAGGCGATGGCCAATTCGCCATCTCTGGGGATTTGGCCTGGCTCCCAAGGGTATGTGGTCATTCTGTGGGAAGGGAGGAGTCCTGTTTACTGCCTCCGGTGTCCCTCCCAAAGAGGGATTCCAGAGCAGGGCCCTGGGTCCCGGCGACTGGAAAACCCAAACTCGGGTTAGGATGGGGGCCCAAGGGGCATGGGAAGCCCCCTAGGCGGGCTCGTGGTCCAGCCACTGAGAGACCTGATTGGAGCACGAGGCTTATGGTGAGGGTCACCAGGCGTCTTTGTGCCCAAGGCGACCCTGAAGCATGGGCGTGGCCTCCTGGGCCATGCAGGTTTCTCCTACCCTGAAGGTGGGACACCAGGCCAACAGCAAGGTTTCTTGGATGGGGATGGAGGAGTTCAGATTTCTGCATCAGGTTCCCTCCTGTCCGGGGATTGGAGATAAGGTCTAGATTCAGATGCCTGAACACCTATCTTGGCAAGTGATGCCAGCCTAAGGCCATGGAGGTTCTGATGTGCTGGCTTTGCGGCCAAATATGTGGGTGTCTGTCAGGAGGTCTGGGCTCAGGCTGCGTCAGACAGAGCATTAGTGCCCAGGGCAGCCTAGGAAATTGGGGTGCATTCTAGGGCCGTGCATATTGAACCTCATTTGGGGTTTCTGGGCAGCCCTAGAGGGCAATGTTTTCCTTCTGGTGGGCAGGCAGCGTGGTGTTGTGGCTCCAGAATTCCCAATCATGAGGGCTTGTGGGCCAGAAGTGTCAGGATGGAAGTCTGAAAACCCAAGCTCGTGTTAGTTTTGGGGCTGAGGGCATGGCTGGCCCACTCTGCAGACACGAAATTGAGATCTCCTTCAACTGAATTCAGGGGCGTATCAGACATTGGCTCAGGCTGGAGGATGGGTTCATGATGTCCCCTTCATGATGTGGGGGCCTCATGAGGCCATGGAGTCTTTCCCACGCTGGGGGTTGTTAGCTGCTCCAAACTGCAAGGTTTCCTTCTGTGGGACAGTTGAGTCCTGGTGGATGGCTCAAGAACACCCTGTCTGAAAGTACCGAGAGCAGGCTCCTAAGGATGGATGCCTGGACACCCCACCTCGAATTCCCATTGGCTCCTAGTGACAAGGCAGGTTCGATCTGCTGGCTCTGGGGCGAACTCCCCAGGGGGCTGGGTTGAAATGGACTCTCCTGAGGATGGGTCATCATGTGGGTTTGTGTCCATGGAGATCTTGGAATGTGGGGGTGGCTCATGGGACGTGCAGCGTTATCCTACATGGAGCGTTTGCCACAGCTCCAAAGAGCAAACATCCCATGTTGAGAAGAGAGGTGTTCCTTTTGGGGGCTCAGGAAACCCCATATGCTGGTATTAGAAACCAGGCCTTGGGGCACCTGGGTGGCTCAGTGGGTTAAACCTCTGCCTTTGGTGCAGGTCATCATCTCAGGGTCCTGGGATCGAGCCCCGCATCGGGCTGTCTGCTCGGCGGGGAGCCTGCTTCCTCTCTCCCTCTCTCTGCCTGCCTCACTGTCTACTTGTGATCTCTCTCTCTGTGTCAAATAAATAAATAAAATCTAAAAAAAAATAGTCTCTTATGCTTTAAGAAACCAGGCCTTGGAGGAGAGGCACCCAGAAACAAAAACAACGTATCAGATTAGGAACTGGTGCCTGTCCGGATCAATCTTCTGTCTCTGGGGACATCCGTCTGCTTGTCTGAGTGGAGGTAATTGCTCATCTTGTGTCAAATCGCCCCTGTTTGTCCAGGGCGGCCTACACTATCGGGATGGCCTCGGGGACCTTGCAGGTTTCTCCTCATCTGTAGGGTTGTGGCCAATGAAATGGGTAGAGTTTCCTTGGAGAGGGCAGGCACAGTCCTGCGGTGTGGCTTCAGGGGTCCCATCCTGGAGGGTGTGTGGGCCAGAACTGTGGGGACAGAAGTCTGAAAACACTAACTCGGCTTAGGTTTGGGGCTGAGAGTATGGCAGGGCCAATCTAGAGACTGTGAGGGGAGTTCCTTAGGATATGAACAAAGGGCAAGTGTGAGGCAGTTGCTCAGCTTTGGTCTCTGGATGTTGTGTCAAGGACGGGCGTGGAAATTCGGGGTGGCCTCAACGGCCATGGACCAGGCTCCCTCTCTGGGGATTTGGCCCAGCTCCCAAGAGTTTGATGTCATTCTGAGGGAAGGGAGGAGTCCTGTTTACTCCCTCCAGTGTCCCTCCAAAGGAGGGATTCCAGAGCAGAGTCCTGGGTATGGGCTACTGGAAAACCCGAGCTCTGGTTAGGATTGGGGGCCTACGGGAAGGGCCCATGGGAAGCCCCATATGCGGGCTCTTGGTCCAGCCCCTGAGAGGCCTTACTTGAGCACATGGCTCACTCTGAGGGTCACAATGCGTGTTTGTGCCAAAGGTGGCCCTCAAGTATGGGCGTGTCCTCATGGGCCATGCTGGTTTCTCCTACCCTGAAGGGTGGACACCATGCAAACAGCAAGGTTTCTTGCCACGGGGATGGAGGAGTTCTGATGACTGTATCAGGTTCCCCCCATGCAGTTATTGGAGATAAAATCTAGGTTCTGAAGCCTGAAAACCCTGTTTGAGACGAGATGACAGCCTAAGGCCATGGCAGATCCAATGTGCTAGGTGTGCGGCCAGCTGTCTGGGTGTTGGTTGGGAGGTCCGGGCTCAGACTGTGTCAGACAGAGCATTAGTGCCCAGGGCAGCCTCTATATTTGGGGTGCAGTGGAGTGGCGTGCAGGTTGAGTCTCATTTTGGGTTTTTGGGCAGCCCCAGAGGGCAACGTTTTTCTTCTGGTGGGCAGGCAGAGTGCTGCCCTGTGTCTCTGGAATTCCCAACCTGGATGGCTTGTGGGCCAGGAGTGTAAGGTCTGAAGACTGAGAACACAAGCTAGGCTTAGGTTATGGGGCGTGGGCACATCAGGCCCACTCTGCAGAGTCTGAATCCGAGATCTCCTGCATCTGAAGTCAGGACGAGTATCTGATATAGGATCAGGTTGGAGTTTTTGTCCTTGATGGCCCCTTCAGGAAGGGGGGAGTGCTCATGAGGTCATGGACGTTTTCCCATGCTCGCAGTTGTGAGATGCTCCAAACCGAAAGGATGCCTTCTGTGGGACAGTTGAGTCCTGTTGGATGGCTCCAGGATGCCCCATACAGCAAGAATCGAGAGCATAGTTCTAAGGATGGATGCCTGGGCACCCCACTTCGCATCCCCATTGGCTGCTTGCGACATGGCAGGTTCGATCTGCTGGCTCTGGGGCGTGCTACCCAGGGGGCTGAGTTGAAATGGACTCTCCTGAGGATGGGTCATCATGTGGGTTCTTGTCCATGGAGACCTTGGAATGTGGCGGTGGCTCGGTGAACTGGAAGGATTCTCCAACCAGAGGGTTGGACACAGCTCCAAAGAGCAAGTTTCCCATGTGGAGACGACAGGTGTTCTGATTGGTGCCTCAGGAAACCCCCTGGTATTGGAAACCAGTCCTCTGAGGAGAGACGCCTGGAAACCAACAAAAGGGTTCAGATTAGGGCCTAGGGGGCCTGTCTGGTTCAATCTTCTTTCTCTGGGTACATCCTTCTGTTTGTCTGAGGGGAGGTCTTTGCTCAGCTTGTGTCAGATCAGTCCTGTTGGTCCAGGATGGCCTAAACTATTGGGATGGCCTCAGGGACCTTGGAGGTTTCTCCTAATCTGTAGGGTTGTGGCCAATGGAATGGGCAGAGTTTCCTTGGAGAGGGCAGGCCCAGTCCTGCGGTGTGGCTCCAGGGGCCCCAGCCTGGAGGATGTGTGGGCCAGGGCTGTGGGGACAGAAGTCTGAAAACACAAACTCGGCTCAAGTTTGGGCCCGAGGATATGGCAAGCCTGATCTAAAGACCTTGCAGGGAGCTCCTCAGGATATGAATGAAGGGCGAGTGTGAGGCTGTTGATCAGGCTTTTTTCTCTGGATTTTGTGTCAAGGAGGGCTGTCGAATGGAGGAATGGCTTCATAGGCGATGGCCAATTCGCCATCTCTGGGGATTTGGCCTGGCTCCCAAGGGTATGTGGTCATTCTGTGGGAAGGGAGGAGTCCTGTTTACTGCCTCCGGTGTCCCTCCCAAAGAGGGATTCCAGAGCAGGGCCCTGGGTCCCGGCGACTGGAAAACCCAAACTCGGGTTAGGATGGGGGCCCAAGGGGCATGGGAAGCCCCCTAGGCGGGCTCGTGGTCCAGCCACTGAGAGACCTGATTGGAGCACGAGGCTTATGGTGAGGGTCACCAGGCGTCTTTGTGCCCAAGGCGACCCTGAAGCATGGGCGTGGCCTCCTGGGCCATGCAGGTTTCTCCTACCCTGAAGGTGGGACACCAGGCCAACAGCAAGGTTTCTTGGATGGGGATGGAGGAGTTCAGATTTCTGCATCAGGTTCCCTCCTGTCCGGGGATTGGAGATAAGGTCTAGATTCAGATGCCTGAACACCTATCTTGGCAAGTGATGCCAGCCTAAGGCCATGGAGGTTCTGATGTGCTGGCTTTGCGGCCAAATATGTGGGTGTCTGTCAGGAGGTCTGGGCTCAGGCTGCGTCAGACAGAGCATTAGTGCCCAGGGCAGCCTAGGAAATTGGGGTGCATTCTAGGGCCGTGCATATTGAACCTCATTTGGGGTTTCTGGGCAGCCCTAGAGGGCAATGTTTTCCTTCTGGTGGGCAGGCAGCGTGGTGTTGTGGCTCCAGAATTCCCAATCATGAGGGCTTGTGGGCCAGAAGTGTCAGGATGGAAGTCTGAAAACCCAAGCTCGTGTTAGTTTTGGGGCTGAGGGCATGGCTGGCCCACTCTGCAGACACGAAATTGAGATCTCCTTCAACTGAATTCAGGGGCGTATCAGACATTGGCTCAGGCTGGAGGATGGGTTCATGATGTCCCCTTCATGATGTGGGGGCCTCATGAGGCCATGGAGTCTTTCCCACGCTGGGGGTTGTTAGCTGCTCCAAACTGCAAGGTTTCCTTCTGTGGGACAGTTGAGTCCTGGTGGATGGCTCAAGAACACCCTGTCTGAAAGTACCGAGAGCAGGCTCCTAAGGATGGATGCCTGGACACCCCACCTCGAATTCCCATTGGCTCCTAGTGACAAGGCAGGTTCGATCTGCTGGCTCTGGGGCGAACTCCCCAGGGGGCTGGGTTGAAATGGACTCTCCTGAGGATGGGTCATCATGTGGGTTTGTGTCCATGGAGATCTTGGAATGTGGGGGTGGCTCATGGGACGTGCAGCGTTATCCTACATGGAGGGTTTGCCACAGCTCCAAAGAGCAAACATCCCATGTTGAGAAGAGAGGTGTTCCTTTTGGGGGCTCAGGAAACCCCATATGCTGGTATTAGAAACCAGGCCTTGGGGCACCTGGGTGGCTCAGTGGGTTAAACCTCTGCCTTTGGTGCAGGTCATCATCTCAGGGTCCTGGGATCGAGCCCCGCATCGGGCTGTCTGCTCGGCGGGGAGCCTGCTTCCTCTCTCCCTCTCTCTGCCTGCCTCACTGTCTACTTGTGATCTCTCTCTCTGTGTCAAATAAATAAATAAAATCTAAAAAAAAATAGTCTCTTATGCTTTAAGAAACCAGGCCTTGGAGGAGAGGCACCCAGAAACAAAAACAACGTATCAGATTAGGAACTGGTGCCTGTCCGGATCAATCTTCTGTCTCTGGGGACATCCGTCTGCTTGTCTGAGTGGAGGTAATTGCTCATCTTGTGTCAAATCGCCCCTGTTTGTCCAGGGCGGCCTACACTATCGGGATGGCCTCGGGGACCTTGCAGGTTTCTCCTCATCTGTAGGGTTGTGGCCAATGAAATGGGTAGAGTTTCCTTGGAGAGGGCAGGCACAGTCCTGCGGTGTGGCTTCAGGGGTCCCATCCTGGAGGGTGTGTGGGCCAGAACTGTGGGGACAGAAGTCTGAAAACACTAACTCGGCTTAGGTTTGGGGCTGAGAGTATGGCAGGGCCAATCTAGAGACTGTGAGGGGAGTTCCTTAGGATATGAACAAAGGGCAAGTGTGAGGCAGTTGCTCAGCTTTGGTCTCTGGATGTTGTGTCAAGGACGGGCGTGGAAATTCGGGGTGGCCTCAACGGCCATGGACCAGGCTCCCTCTCTGGGGATTTGGCCCAGCTCCCAAGAGTTTGATGTCATTCTGAGGGAAGGGAGGAGTCCTGTTTACTCCCTCCAGTGTCCCTCCAAAGGAGGGATTCCAGAGCAGAGTCCTGGGTATGGGCTACTGGAAAACCCGAGCTCTGGTTAGGATTGGGGGCCTACGGGAAGGGCCCATGGGAAGCCCCATATGCGGGCTCTTGGTCCAGCCCCTGAGAGGCCTTACTTGAGCACATGGCTCACTCTGAGGGTCACAATGCGTGTTTGTGCCAAAGGTGGCCCTCAAGTATGGGCGTGTCCTCATGGGCCATGCTGGTTTCTCCTACCCTGAAGGGTGGACACCATGCAAACAGCAAGGTTTCTTGCCACGGGGATGGAGGAGTTCTGATGACTGTATCAGGTTCCCCCCATGCAGTTATTGGAGATAAAATCTAGGTTCTGAAGCCTGAAAACCCTGTTTGAGACGAGATGACAGCCTAAGGCCATGGCAGATCCAATGTGCTAGGTGTGCGGCCAGCTGTCTGGGTGTTGGTTGGGAGGTCCGGGCTCAGACTGTGTCAGACAGAGCATTAGTGCCCAGGGCAGCCTCTATATTTGGGGTGCAGTGGAGTGGCGTGCAGGTTGAGTCTCATTTTGGGTTTTTGGGCAGCCCCAGAGGGCAACGTTTTTCTTCTGGTGGGCAGGCAGAGTGCTGCCCTGTGTCTCTGGAATTCCCAACCTGGATGGCTTGTGGGCCAGGAGTGTAAGGTCTGAAGACTGAGAACACAAGCTAGGCTTAGGTTATGGGGCGTGGGCACATCAGGCCCACTCTGCAGAGTCTGAATCCGAGATCTCCTGCATCTGAAGTCAGGACGAGTATCTGATATAGGATCAGGTTGGAGTTTTTGTCCTTGATGGCCCCTTCAGGAAGGGGGGAGTGCTCATGAGGTCATGGACGTTTTCCCATGCTCGCAGTTGTGAGATGCTCCAAACCGAAAGGATGCCTTCTGTGGGACAGTTGAGTCCTGTTGGATGGCTCCAGGATGCCCCATACAGCAAGAATCGAGAGCATAGTTCTAAGGATGGATGCCTGGGCACCCCACTTCGCATCCCCATTGGCTGCTTGCGACATGGCAGGTTCGATCTGCTGGCTCTGGGGCGTGCTACCCAGGGGGCTGAGTTGAAATGGACTCTCCTGAGGATGGGTCATCATGTGGGTTCTTGTCCATGGAGACCTTGGAATGTGGCGGTGGCTCGGTGAACTGGAAGGATTCTCCAACCAGAGGGTTGGACACAGCTCCAAAGAGCAAGTTTCCCATGTGGAGACGACAGGTGTTCTGATTGGTGCCTCAGGAAACCCCCTGGTATTGGAAACCAGTCCTCTGAGGAGAGACGCCTGGAAACCAACAAAAGGGTTCAGATTAGGGCCTAGGGGGCCTGTCTGGTTCAATCTTCTTTCTCTGGGTACATCCTTCTGTTTGTCTGAGGGGAGGTCTTTGCTCAGCTTGTGTCAGATCAGTCCTGTTGGTCCAGGATGGCCTAAACTATTGGGATGGCCTCAGGGACCTTGGAGGTTTCTCCTAATCTGTAGGGTTGTGGCCAATGGAATGGGCAGAGTTTCCTTGGAGAGGGCAGGCCCAGTCCTGCGGTGTGGCTCCAGGGGCCCCAGCCTGGAGGATGTGTGGGCCAGGGCTGTGGGGACAGAAGTCTGAAAACACAAACTCGGCTCAAGTTTGGGCCCGAGGATATGGCAAGCCTGATCTAAAGACCTTGCAGGGAGCTCCTCAGGATATGAATGAAGGGCGAGTGTGAGGCTGTTGATCAGGCTTTTTTCTCTGGATTTTGTGTCAAGGAGGGCTGTCGAATGGAGGAATGGCTTCATAGGCGATGGCCAATTCGCCATCTCTGGGGATTTGGCCTGGCTCCCAAGGGTATGTGGTCATTCTGTGGGAAGGGAGGAGTCCTGTTTACTGCCTCCGGTGTCCCTCCCAAAGAGGGATTCCAGAGCAGGGCCCTGGGTCCCGGCGACTGGAAAACCCAAACTCGGGTTAGGATGGGGGCCCAAGGGGCATGGGAAGCCCCCTAGGCGGGCTCGTGGTCCAGCCACTGAGAGACCTGATTGGAGCACGAGGCTTATGGTGAGGGTCACCAGGCGTCTTTGTGCCCAAGGCGACCCTGAAGCATGGGCGTGGCCTCCTGGGCCATGCAGGTTTCTCCTACCCTGAAGGTGGGACACCAGGCCAACAGCAAGGTTTCTTGGATGGGGATGGAGGAGTTCAGATTTCTGCATCAGGTTCCCTCCTGTCCGGGGATTGGAGATAAGGTCTAGATTCAGATGCCTGAACACCTATCTTGGCAAGTGATGCCAGCCTAAGGCCATGGAGGTTCTGATGTGCTGGCTTTGCGGCCAAATATGTGGGTGTCTGTCAGGAGGTCTGGGCTCAGGCTGCGTCAGACAGAGCATTAGTGCCCAGGGCAGCCTAGGAAATTGGGGTGCATTCTAGGGCCGTGCATATTGAACCTCATTTGGGGTTTCTGGGCAGCCCTAGAGGGCAATGTTTTCCTTCTGGTGGGCAGGCAGCGTGGTGTTGTGGCTCCAGAATTCCCAATCATGAGGGCTTGTGGGCCAGAAGTGTCAGGATGGAAGTCTGAAAACCCAAGCTCGTGTTAGTTTTGGGGCTGAGGGCATGGCTGGCCCACTCTGCAGACACGAAATTGAGATCTCCTTCAACTGAATTCAGGGGCGTATCAGACATTGGCTCAGGCTGGAGGATGGGTTCATGATGTCCCCTTCATGATGTGGGGGCCTCATGAGGCCATGGAGTCTTTCCCACGCTGGGGGTTGTTAGCTGCTCCAAACTGCAAGGTTTCCTTCTGTGGGACAGTTGAGTCCTGGTGGATGGCTCAAGAACACCCTGTCTGAAAGTACCGAGAGCAGGCTCCTAAGGATGGATGCCTGGACACCCCACCTCGAATTCCCATTGGCTCCTAGTGACAAGGCAGGTTCGATCTGCTGGCTCTGGGGCGAACTCCCCAGGGGGCTGGGTTGAAATGGACTCTCCTGAGGATGGGTCATCATGTGGGTTTGTGTCCATGGAGATCTTGGAATGTGGGGGTGGCTCATGGGACGTGCAGCGTTATCCTACATGGAGGGTTTGCCACAGCTCCAAAGAGCAAACATCCCATGTTGAGAAGAGAGGTGTTCCTTTTGGGGGCTCAGGAAACCCCATATGCTGGTATTAGAAACCAGGCCTTGGGGCACCTGGGTGGCTCAGTGGGTTAAACCTCTGCCTTTGGTGCAGGTCATCATCTCAGGGTCCTGGGATCGAGCCCCGCATCGGGCTGTCTGCTCGGCGGGGAGCCTGCTTCCTCTCTCCCTCTCTCTGCCTGCCTCACTGTCTACTTGTGATCTCTCTCTCTGTGTCAAATAAATAAATAAAATCTAAAAAAAAATAGTCTCTTATGCTTTAAGAAACCAGGCCTTGGAGGAGAGGCACCCAGAAACAAAAACAACGTATCAGATTAGGAACTGGTGCCTGTCCGGATCAATCTTCTGTCTCTGGGGACATCCGTCTGCTTGTCTGAGTGGAGGTAATTGCTCATCTTGTGTCAAATCGCCCCTGTTTGTCCAGGGCGGCCTACACTATCGGGATGGCCTCGGGGACCTTGCAGGTTTCTCCTCATCTGTAGGGTTGTGGCCAATGAAATGGGTAGAGTTTCCTTGGAGAGGGCAGGCACAGTCCTGCGGTGTGGCTTCAGGGGTCCCATCCTGGAGGGTGTGTGGGCCAGAACTGTGGGGACAGAAGTCTGAAAACACTAACTCGGCTTAGGTTTGGGGCTGAGAGTATGGCAGGGCCAATCTAGAGACTGTGAGGGGAGTTCCTTAGGATATGAACAAAGGGCAAGTGTGAGGCAGTTGCTCAGCTTTGGTCTCTGGATGTTGTGTCAAGGACGGGCGTGGAAATTCGGGGTGGCCTCAACGGCCATGGACCAGGCTCCCTCTCTGGGGATTTGGCCCAGCTCCCAAGAGTTTGATGTCATTCTGAGGGAAGGGAGGAGTCCTGTTTACTCCCTCCAGTGTCCCTCCAAAGGAGGGATTCCAGAGCAGAGTCCTGGGTATGGGCTACTGGAAAACCCGAGCTCTGGTTAGGATTGGGGGCCTACGGGAAGGGCCCATGGGAAGCCCCATATGCGGGCTCTTGGTCCAGCCCCTGAGAGGCCTTACTTGAGCACATGGCTCACTCTGAGGGTCACAATGCGTGTTTGTGCCAAAGGTGGCCCTCAAGTATGGGCGTGTCCTCATGGGCCATGCTGGTTTCTCCTACCCTGAAGGGTGGACACCATGCAAACAGCAAGGTTTCTTGCCACGGGGATGGAGGAGTTCTGATGACTGTATCAGGTTCCCCCCATGCAGTTATTGGAGATAAAATCTAGGTTCTGAAGCCTGAAAACCCTGTTTGAGACGAGATGACAGCCTAAGGCCATGGCAGATCCAATGTGCTAGGTGTGCGGCCAGCTGTCTGGGTGTTGGTTGGGAGGTCCGGGCTCAGACTGCGTCAGACAGAGCATTAGTGCCCAGGGCAGCCTCTATATTTGGGGTGCAGTGGAGTGGCGTGCAGGTTGAGTCTCATTTTGGGTTTTTGGGCAGCCCCAGAGGGCAACGTTTTTCTTCTGGTGGGCAGGCAGAGTGCTGCCCTGTGTCTCTGGAATTCCCAACCTGGATGGCTTGTGGGCCAGGAGTGTAAGGTCTGAAGACTGAGAACACAAGCTAGGCTTAGGTTATGGGGCGTGGGCACATCAGGCCCACTCTGCAGAGTCTGAATCCGAGATCTCCTGCATCTGAAGTCAGGACGAGTATCTGATATAGGATCAGGTTGGAGTTTTTGTCCTTGATGGCCCCTTCAGGAAGGGGGGAGTGCTCATGAGGTCATGGACGTTTTCCCATGCTCGCAGTTGTGAGATGCTCCAAACCGAAAGGATGCCTTCTGTGGGACAGTTGAGTCCTGTTGGATGGCTCCAGGATGCCCCATACAGCAAGAATCGAGAGCATAGTTCTAAGGATGGATGCCTGGGCACCCCACTTCGCATCCCCATTGGCTGCTTGCGACATGGCAGGTTCGATCTGCTGGCTCTGGGGCGTGCTACCCAGGGGGCTGAGTTGAAATGGACTCTCCTGAGGATGGGTCATCATGTGGGTTCTTGTCCATGGAGACCTTGGAATGTGGCGGTGGCTCGGTGAACTGGAAGGATTCTCCAACCAGAGGGTTGGACACAGCTCCAAAGAGCAAGTTTCCCATGTGGAGACGACAGGTGTTCTGATTGGTGCCTCAGGAAACCCCCTGGTATTGGAAACCAGTCCTCTGAGGAGAGACGCCTGGAAACCAACAAAAGGGTTCAGATTAGGGCCTAGGGGGCCTGTCTGGTTCAATCTTCTTTCTCTGGGTACATCCTTCTGTTTGTCTGAGGGGAGGTCTTTGCTCAGCTTGTGTCAGATCAGTCCTGTTGGTCCAGGATGGCCTAAACTATTGGGATGGCCTCAGGGACCTTGGAGGTTTCTCCTAATCTGTAGGGTTGTGGCCAATGGAATGGGCAGAGTTTCCTTGGAGAGGGCAGGCCCAGTCCTGCGGTGTGGCTCCAGGGGCCCCAGCCTGGAGGATGTGTGGGCCAGGGCTGTGGGGACAGAAGTCTGAAAACACAAACTCGGCTCAAGTTTGGGCCCGAGGATATGGCAAGCCTGATCTAAAGACCTTGCAGGGAGCTCCTCAGGATATGAATGAAGGGCGAGTGTGAGGCTGTTGATCAGGCTTTTTTTCTCTGGATTTTGTGTCAAGGAGGGCTGTCGAATGGAGGAATGGCTTCATAGGCGATGGCCAATTCGCCATCTCTGGGGATTTGGCCTGGCTCCCAAGGGTATGTGGTCATTCTGTGGGAAGGGAGGAGTCCTGTTTACTGCCTCCGGTGTCCCTCCCAAAGAGGGATTCCAGAGCAGGGCCCTGGGTCCCGGCGACTGGAAAACCCAAACTCGGGTTAGGATGGGGGCCCAAGGGGCATGGGAAGCCCCCTAGGCGGGCTCGTGGTCCAGCCACTGAGAGACCTGATTGGAGCACGAGGCTTATGGTGAGGGTCACCAGGCGTCTTTGTGCCCAAGGCGACCCTCAAGCATGGGCGTGGCCTCCTGGGCCATGCAGGTTTCTCCTACCCTGAAGGTGGGACACCAGGCCAACAGCAAGGTTTCTTGGATGGGGATGGAGGAGTTCAGATTTCTGCATCAGGTTCCCTCCTGTCCGGGGATTGGAGATAAGGTCTAGATTCAGATGCCTGAACACCTATCTTGGCAAGTGATGCCAGCCTAAGGCCATGGAGGTTCTGATGTGCTGGCTTTGCGGCCAAATATGTGGGTGTCTGTCAGGAGGTCTGGGCTCAGGCTGCGTCAGACAGAGCATTAGTGCCCAGGGCAGCCTAGGAAATTGGGGTGCATTCTAGGGCCGTGCATATTGAACCTCATTTGGGGTTTCTGGGCAGCCCTAGAGGGCAATGTTTTCCTTCTGGTGGGCAGGCAGCGTGGTGTTGTGGCTCCAGAATTCCCAATCATGAGGGCTTGTGGGCCAGAAGTGTCAGGATGGAAGTCTGAAAACCCAAGCTCGTGTTAGTTTTGGGGCTGAGGGCATGGCTGGCCCACTCTGCAGACACGAAATTGAGATCTCCTTCAACTGAATTCAGGGGCGTATCAGACATTGGCTCAGGCTGGAGGATGGGTTCATGATGTCCCCTTCATGATGTGGGGGCCTCATGAGGCCATGGAGTCTTTCCCACGCTGGGGGTTGTTAGCTGCTCCAAACTGCAAGGTTTCCTTCTGTGGGACAGTTGAGTCCTGGTGGATGGCTCAAGAACACCCTGTCTGAAAGTACCGAGAGCAGGCTCCTAAGGATGGATGCCTGGACACCCCACCTCGAATTCCCATTGGCTCCTAGTGACAAGGCAGGTTCGATCTGCTGGCTCTGGGGCGAACTCCCCAGGGGGCTGGGTTGAAATGGACTCTCCTGAGGATGGGTCATCATGTGGGTTTGTGTCCATGGAGATCTTGGAATGTGGGGGTGGCTCATGGGACGTGCAGCGTTATCCTACATGGAGGGTTTGCCACAGCTCCAAAGAGCAAACATCCCATGTTGAGAAGAGAGGTGTTCCTTTTGGGGGCTCAGGAAACCCCATATGCTGGTATTAGAAACCAGGCCTTGGGGCACCTGGGTGGCTCAGTGGGTTAAACCTCTGCCTTTGGTGCAGGTCATCATCTCAGGGTCCTGGGATCGAGCCCCGCATCGGGCTGTCTGCTCGGCGGGGAGCCTGCTTCCTCTCTCCCTCTCTCTGCCTGCCTCACTGTCTACTTGTGATCTCTCTCTCTGTGTCAAATAAATAAATAAAATCTAAAAAAAAATAGTCTCTTATGCTTTAAGAAACCAGGCCTTGGAGGAGAGGCACCCAGAAACAAAAACAACGTATCAGATTAGGAACTGGTGCCTGTCCGGATCAATCTTCTGTCTCTGGGGACATCCGTCTGCTTGTCTGAGTGGAGGTAATTGCTCATCTTGTGTCAAATCGCCCCTGTTTGTCCAGGGCGGCCTACACTATCGGGATGGCCTCGGGGACCTTGCAGGTTTCTCCTCATCTGTAGGGTTGTGGCCAATGAAATGGGTAGAGTTTCCTTGGAGAGGGCAGGCACAGTCCTGCGGTGTGGCTTCAGGGGTCCCATCCTGGAGGGTGTGTGGGCCAGAACTGTGGGGACAGAAGTCTGAAAACACTAACTCGGCTTAGGTTTGGGGCTGAGAGTATGGCAGGGCCAATCTAGAGACTGTGAGGGGAGTTCCTTAGGATATGAACAAAGGGCAAGTGTGAGGCAGTTGCTCAGCTTTGGTCTCTGGATGTTGTGTCAAGGACGGGCGTGGAAATTCGGGGTGGCCTCAACGGCCATGGACCAGGCTCCCTCTCTGGGGATTTGGCCCAGCTCCCAAGAGTTTGATGTCATTCTGAGGGAAGGGAGGAGTCCTGTTTACTCCCTCCAGTGTCCCTCCAAAGGAGGGATTCCAGAGCAGAGTCCTGGGTATGGGCTACTGGAAAACCCGAGCTCTGGTTAGGATTGGGGGCCTACGGGAAGGGCCCATGGGAAGCCCCATATGCGGGCTCTTGGTCCAGCCCCTGAGAGGCCTTACTTGAGCACATGGCTCACTCTGAGGGTCACAATGCGTGTTTGTGCCAAAGGTGGCCCTCAAGTATGGGCGTGTCCTCATGGGCCATGCTGGTTTCTCCTACCCTGAAGGGTGGACACCATGCAAACAGCAAGGTTTCTTGCCACGGGGATGGAGGAGTTCTGATGACTGTATCAGGTTCCCCCCATGCAGTTATTGGAGATAAAATCTAGGTTCTGAAGCCTGAAAACCCTGTTTGAGACGAGATGACAGCCTAAGGCCATGGCAGATCCAATGTGCTAGGTGTGCGGCCAGCTGTCTGGGTGTTGGTTGGGAGGTCCGGGCTCAGACTGCGTCAGACAGAGCATTAGTGCCCAGGGCAGCCTCTATATTTGGGGTGCAGTGGAGTGGCGTGCAGGTTGAGTCTCATTTTGGGTTTTTGGGCAGCCCCAGAGGGCAACGTTTTTCTTCTGGTGGGCAGGCAGAGTGCTGCCCTGTGTCTCTGGAATTCCCAACCTGGATGGCTTGTGGGCCAGGAGTGTAAGGTCTGAAGACTGAGAACACAAGCTAGGCTTAGGTTATGGGGCGTGGGCACATCAGGCCCACTCTGCAGAGTCTGAATCCGAGATCTCCTGCATCTGAAGTCAGGACGAGTATCTGATATAGGATCAGGTTGGAGTTTTTGTCCTTGATGGCCCCTTCAGGAAGGGGGGAGTGCTCATGAGGTCATGGACGTTTTCCCATGCTCGCAGTTGTGAGATGCTCCAAACCGAAAGGATACCTTCTGTGGGACAGTTGAGTCCTGTTGGATGGCTCCAGGATGCCCCATACAGCAAGAATCGAGAGCATAGTTCTAAGGATGGATGCCTGGGCACCCCACTTCGCATCCCCATTGGCTGCTTGCGACATGGCAGGTTCGATCTGCTGGCTCTGGGGCGTGCTACCCAGGGGGCTGAGTTGAAATGGACTCTCCTGAGGATGGGTCATCATGTGGGTTCTTGTCCATGGAGACCTTGGAATGTGGCGGTGGCTCGGTGAACTGGAAGGATTCTCCAACCAGAGGGTTGGACACAGCTCCAAAGAGCAAGTTTCCCATGTGGAGACGACAGGTGTTCTGATTGGTGCCTCAGGAAACCCCCTGGTATTGGAAACCAGTCCTCTGAGGAGAGACGCCTGGAAACCAACACAAGGGTTCAGATTAGGGCCTAGGGGGCCTGTCTGGTTCAATCTTCTTTCTCTGGGTACATCCTTCTGTTTGTCTGAGGGGAGGTCTTTGCTCAGCTTGTGTCAGATCAGTCCTGTTGGTCCAGGATGACCTAAACTATTGGGATGGCCTCAGGGACCTTGGAGGTTTCTCCTAATCTGTAGGGTTGTGGCCAATGGAATGGGCAGAGTTTCCTTGGAGAGGGCAGGCCCAGTCCTGCGGTGTGGCTCCAGGGGCCCCAGCCTGGAGGATGTGTGGGCCAGGGCTGTGGGGACAGAAGTCTGAAAACACAAACTCGGCTCAAGTTTGGGCCCGAGGATATGGCAAGCCTGATCTAAAGACCTTGCAGGGAGCTCCTCAGGATATGAATGAAGGGCGAGTGTGAGGCTGTTGATCAGGCTTTTTTCTCTGGATTTTGTGTCAAGGAGGGCTGTCGAATGGAGGAATGGCTTCATAGGCGATGGCCAATTCGCCATCTCTGGGGATTTGGCCTGGCTCCCAAGGGTATGTGGTCATTCTGTGGGAAGGGAGGAGTCCTGTTTACTGCCTCCGGTGTCCCTCCCAAAGAGGGATTCCAGAGCAGGGCCCTGGGTCCCGGCGACTGGAAAACCCAAACTCGGGTTAGGATGGGGGCCCAAGGGGCATGGGAAGCCCCCTAGGCGGGCTCGTGGTCCAGCCACTGAGAGACCTGATTGGAGCACGAGGCTTATGGTGAGGGTCACCAGGCGTCTTTGTGCCCAAGGCGACCCTGAAGCATGGGCGTGGCCTCCTGGGCCATGCAGGTTTCTCCTACCCTGAAGGTGGGACACCAGGCCAACAGCAAGGTTTCTTGGATGGGGATGGAGGAGTTCAGATTTCTGCATCAGGTTCCCTCCTGTCCGGGGATTGGAGATAAGGTCTAGATTCAGATGCCTGAACACCTATCTTGGCAAGTGATGCCAGCCTAAGGCCATGGAGGTTCTGATGTGCTGGCTTTGCGGCCAAATATGTGGGTGTCTGTCAGGAGGTCTGGGCTCAGGCTGCGTCAGACAGAGCATTAGTGCCCAGGGCAGCCTAGGAAATTGGGGTGCATTCTAGGGCCGTGCATATTGAACCTCATTTGGGGTTTCTGGGCAGCCCTAGAGGGCAATGTTTTCCTTCTGGTGGGCAGGCAGCGTGGTGTTGTGGCTCCAGAATTCCCAATCATGAGGGCTTGTGGGCCAGAAGTGTCAGGATGGAAGTCTGAAAACCCAAGCTCGTGTTAGTTTTGGGGCTGAGGGCATGGCTGGCCCACTCTGCAGACACGAAATTGAGATCTCCTTCAACTGAATTCAGGGGCGTATCAGACATTGGCTCAGGCTGGAGGATGGGTTCATGATGTCCCCTTCATGATGTGGGGGCCTCATGAGGCCATGGAGTCTTTCCCACGCTGGGGGTTGTTAGCTGCTCCAAACTGCAAGGTTTCCTTCTGTGGGACAGTTGAGTCCTGGTGGATGGCTCAAGAACACCCTGTCTGAAAGTACCGAGAGCAGGCTCCTAAGGATGGATGCCTGGACACCCCACCTCGAATTCCCATTGGCTCCTAGTGACAAGGCAGGTTCGATCTGCTGGCTCTGGGGCGAACTCCCCAGGGGGCTGGGTTGAAATGGACTCTCCTGAGGATGGGTCATCATGTGGGTTTGTGTCCATGGAGATCTTGGAATGTGGGGGTGGCTCATGGGACGTGCAGCGTTATCCTACATGGAGGGTTTGCCACAGCTCCAAAGAGCAAACATCCCATGTTGAGAAGAGAGGTGTTCCTTTTGGGGGCTCAGGAAACCCCATATGCTGGTATTAGAAACCAGGCCTTGGGGCACCTGGGTGGCTCAGTGGGTTAAACCTCTGCCTTTGGTGCAGGTCATCATCTCAGGGTCCTGGGATCGAGCCCCGCATCGGGCTGTCTGCTCGGCGGGGAGCCTGCTTCCTCTCTCCCTCTCTCTGCCTGCCTCACTGTCTACTTGTGATCTCTCTCTCTGTGTCAAATAAATAAATAAAATCTAAAAAAAAATAGTCTCTTATGCTTTAAGAAACCAGGCCTTGGAGGAGAGGCACCCAGAAACAAAAACAACGTATCAGATTAGGAACTGGTGCCTGTCCGGATCAATCTTCTGTCTCTGGGGACATCCGTCTGCTTGTCTGAGTGGAGGTAATTGCTCATCTTGTGTCAAATCGCCCCTGTTTGTCCAGGGCGGCCTACACTATCGGGATGGCCTCGGGGACCTTGCAGGTTTCTCCTCATCTGTAGGGTTGTGGCCAATGAAATGGGTAGAGTTTCCTTGGAGAGGGCAGGCACAGTCCTGCGGTGTGGCTTCAGGGGTCCCATCCTGGAGGGTGTGTGGGCCAGAACTGTGGGGACAGAAGTCTGAAAACACTAACTCGGCTTAGGTTTGGGGCTGAGAGTATGGCAGGGCCAATCTAGAGACTGTGAGGGGAGTTCCTTAGGATATGAACAAAGGGCAAGTGTGAGGCAGTTGCTCAGCTTTGGTCTCTGGATGTTGTGTCAAGGACGGGCGTGGAAATTCGGGGTGGCCTCAACGGCCATGGACCAGGCTCCCTCTCTGGGGATTTGGCCCAGCTCCCAAGAGTTTGATGTCATTCTGAGGGAAGGGAGGAGTCCTGTTTACTCCCTCCAGTGTCCCTCCAAAGGAGGGATTCCAGAGCAGAGTCCTGGGTATGGGCTACTGGAAAACCCGAGCTCTGGTTAGGATTGGGGGCCTACGGGAAGGGCCCATGGGAAGCCCCATATGCGGGCTCTTGGTCCAGCCCCTGAGAGGCCTTACTTGAGCACATGGCTCACTCTGAGGGTCACAATGCGTGTTTGTGCCAAAGGTGGCCCTCAAGTATGGGCGTGTCCTCATGGGCCATGCTGGTTTCTCCTACCCTGAAGGGTGGACACCATGCAAACAGCAAGGTTTCTTGCCACGGGGATGGAGGAGTTCTGATGACTGTATCAGGTTCCCCCCATGCAGTTATTGGAGATAAAATCTAGGTTCTGAAGCCTGAAAACCCTGTTTGAGACGAGATGACAGCCTAAGGCCATGGCAGATCCAATGTGCTAGGTGTGCGGCCAGCTGTCTGGGTGTTGGTTGGGAGGTCCGGGCTCAGACTGCGTCAGACAGAGCATTAGTGCCCAGGGCAGCCTCTATATTTGGGGTGCAGTGGAGTGGCGTGCAGGTTGAGTCTCATTTTGGGTTTTTGGGCAGCCCCAGAGGGCAACGTTTTTCTTCTGGTGGGCAGGCAGAGTGCTGCCCTGTGTCTCTGGAATTCCCAACCTGGATGGCTTGTGGGCCAGGAGTGTAAGGTCTGAAGACTGAGAACACAAGCTAGGCTTAGGTTATGGGGCGTGGGCACATCAGGCCCACTCTGCAGAGTCTGAATCCGAGATCTCCTGCATCTGAAGTCAGGACGAGTATCTGATATAGGATCAGGTTGGAGTTTTTGTCCTTGATGGCCCCTTCAGGAAGGGGGGAGTGCTCATGAGGTCATGGACGTTTTCCCATGCTCGCAGTTGTGAGATGCTCCAAACCGAAAGGATACCTTCTGTGGGACAGTTGAGTCCTGTTGGATGGCTCCAGGATGCCCCATACAGCAAGAATCGAGAGCATAGTTCTAAGGATGGATGCCTGGGCACCCCACTTCGCATCCCCATTGGCTGCTTGCGACATGGCAGGTTCGATCTGCTGGCTCTGGGGCGTGCTACCCAGGGGGCTGAGTTGAAATGGACTCTCCTGAGGATGGGTCATCATGTGGGTTCTTGTCCATGGAGACCTTGGAATGTGGCGGTGGCTCGGTGAACTGGAAGGATTCTCCAACCAGAGGGTTGGACACAGCTCCAAAGAGCAAGTTTCCCATGTGGAGACGACAGGTGTTCTGATTGGTGCCTCAGGAAACCCCCTGGTATTGGAAACCAGTCCTCTGAGGAGAGACGCCTGGAAACCAACAAAAGGGTTCAGATTAGGGCCTAGGGGGCCTGTCTGGTTCAATCTTCTTTCTCTGGGTACATCCTTCTGTTTGTCTGAGGGGAGGTCTTTGCTCAGCTTGTGTCAGATCAGTCCTGTTGGTCCAGGATGGCCTAAACTATTGGGATGGCCTCAGGGACCTTGGAGGTTTCTCCTAATCTGTAGGGTTGTGGCCAATGGAATGGGCAGAGTTTCCTTGGAGAGGGCAGGCCCAGTCCTGCGGTGTGGCTCCAGGGGCCCCAGCCTGGAGGATGTGTGGGCCAGGGCTGTGGGGACAGAAGTCTGAAAACACAAACTCGGCTCAAGTTTGGGCCCGAGGATATGGCAAGCCTGATCTAAAGACCTTGCAGGGAGCTCCTCAGGATATGAATGAAGGGCGAGTGTGAGGCTGTTGATCAGGCTTTTTTTCTCTGGATTTTGTGTCAAGGAGGGCTGTCGAATGGAGGAATGGCTTCATAGGCGATGGCCAATTCGCCATCTCTGGGGATTTGGCCTGGCTCCCAAGGGTATGTGGTCATTCTGTGGGAAGGGAGGAGTCCTGTTTACTGCCTCCGGTGTCCCTCCCAAAGAGGGATTCCAGAGCAGGGCCCTGGGTCCCGGCGACTGGAAAACCCAAACTCGGGTTAGGATGGGGGCCCAAGGGGCATGGGAAGCCCCCTAGGCGGGCTCGTGGTCCAGCCACTGAGAGACCTGATTGGAGCACGAGGCTTATGGTGAGGGTCACCAGGCGTCTTTGTGCCCAAGGCGACCCTCAAGCATGGGCGTGGCCTCCTGGGCCATGCAGGTTTCTCCTACCCTGAAGGTGGGACACCAGGCCAACAGCAAGGTTTCTTGGATGGGGATGGAGGAGTTCAGATTTCTGCATCAGGTTCCCTCCTGTCCGGGGATTGGAGATAAGGTCTAGATTCAGATGCCTGAACACCTATCTTGGCAAGTGATGCCAGCCTAAGGCCATGGAGGTTCTGATGTGCTGGCTTTGCGGCCAAATATGTGGGTGTCTGTCAGGAGGTCTGGGCTCAGGCTGCGTCAGACAGAGCATTAGTGCCCAGGGCAGCCTAGGAAATTGGGGTGCATTCTAGGGCCGTGCATATTGAACCTCATTTGGGGTTTCTGGGCAGCCCTAGAGGGCAATGTTTTCCTTCTGGTGGGCAGGCAGCGTGGTGTTGTGGCTCCAGAATTCCCAATCATGAGGGCTTGTGGGCCAGAAGTGTCAGGATGGAAGTCTGAAAACCCAAGCTCGTGTTAGTTTTGGGGCTGAGGGCATGGCTGGCCCACTCTGCAGACACGAAATTGAGATCTCCTTCAACTGAATTCAGGGGCGTATCAGACATTGGCTCAGGCTGGAGGATGGGTTCATGATGTCCCCTTCATGATGTGGGGGCCTCATGAGGCCATGGAGTCTTTCCCACGCTGGGGGTTGTTAGCTGCTCCAAACTGCAAGGTTTCCTTCTGTGGGACAGTTGAGTCCTGGTGGATGGCTCAAGAACACCCTGTCTGAAAGTACCGAGAGCAGGCTCCTAAGGATGGATGCCTGGACACCCCACCTCGAATTCCCATTGGCTCCTAGTGACAAGGCAGGTTCGATCTGCTGGCTCTGGGGCGAACTCCCCAGGGGGCTGGGTTGAAATGGACTCTCCTGAGGATGGGTCATCATGTGGGTTTGTGTCCATGGAGATCTTGGAATGTGGGGGTGGCTCATGGGACGTGCAGCGTTATCCTACATGGAGGGTTTGCCACAGCTCCAAAGAGCAAACATCCCATGTTGAGAAGAGAGGTGTTCCTTTTGGGGGCTCAGGAAACCCCATATGCTGGTATTAGAAACCAGGCCTTGGGGCACCTGGGTGGCTCAGTGGGTTAAACCTCTGCCTTTGGTGCAGGTCATCATCTCAGGGTCCTGGGATCGAGCCCCGCATCGGGCTGTCTGCTCGGCGGGGAGCCTGCTTCCTCTCTCCCTCTCTCTGCCTGCCTCACTGTCTACTTGTGATCTCTCTCTCTGTGTCAAATAAATAAATAAAATCTAAAAAAAAATAGTCTCTTATGCTTTAAGAAACCAGGCCTTGGAGGAGAGGCACCCAGAAACAAAAACAACGTATCAGATTAGGAACTGGTGCCTGTCCGGATCAATCTTCTGTCTCTGGGGACATCCGTCTGCTTGTCTGAGTGGAGGTAATTGCTCATCTTGTGTCAAATCGCCCCTGTTTGTCCAGGGCGGCCTACACTATCGGGATGGCCTCGGGGACCTTGCAGGTTTCTCCTCATCTGTAGGGTTGTGGCCAATGAAATGGGTAGAGTTTCCTTGGAGAGGGCAGGCACAGTCCTGCGGTGTGGCTTCAGGGGTCCCATCCTGGAGGGTGTGTGGGCCAGAACTGTGGGGACAGAAGTCTGAAAACACTAACTCGGCTTAGGTTTGGGGCTGAGAGTATGGCAGGGCCAATCGAGAGACTGTGAGGGGAGTTCCTTAGGATATGAACAAAGGGCAAGTGTGAGGCAGTTGCTCAGCTTTGGTCTCTGGATGTTGTGTCAAGGACGGGCGTGGAAATTCGGGGTGGCCTCAACGGCCATGGACCAGGCTCCCTCTCTGGGGATTTGGCCCAGCTCCCAAGAGTTTGATGTCATTCTGAGGGAAGGGAGGAGTCCTGTTTACTCCCTCCAGTGTCCCTCCAAAGGAGGGATTCCAGAGCAGAGTCCTGGGTATGGGCTACTGGAAAACCCGAGCTCTGGTTAGGATTGGGGGCCTACGGGAAGGGCCCATGGGAAGCCCCATATGCGGGCTCTTGGTCCAGCCCCTGAGAGGCCTTACTTGAGCACATGGCTCACTCTGAGGGTCACAATGCGTGTTTGTGCCAAAGGTGGCCCTCAAGTATGGGCGTGTCCTCATGGGCCATGCTGGTTTCTCCTACCCTGAAGGGTGGACACCATGCAAACAGCAAGGTTTCTTGCCACGGGGATGGAGGAGTTCTGATGACTGTATCAGGTTCCCCCCATGCAGTTATTGGAGATAAAATCTAGGTTCTGAAGCCTGAAAACCCTGTTTGAGACGAGATGACAGCCTAAGGCCATGGCAGATCCAATGTGCTAGGTGTGCGGCCAGCTGTCTGGGTGTTGGTTGGGAGGTCCGGGCTCAGACTGCGTCAGACAGAGCATTAGTGCCCAGGGCAGCCTCTATATTTGGGGTGCAGTGGAGTGGCGTGCAGGTTGAGTCTCATTTTGGGTTTTTGGGCAGCCCCAGAGGGCAACGTTTTTCTTCTGGTGGGCAGGCAGAGTGCTGCCCTGTGTCTCTGGAATTCCCAACCTGGATGGCTTGTGGGCCAGGAGTGTAAGGTCTGAAGACTGAGAACACAAGCTAGGCTTAGGTTATGGGGCGTGGGCACATCAGGCCCACTCTGCAGAGTCTGAATCCGAGATCTCCTGCATCTGAAGTCAGGACGAGTATCTGATATAGGATCAGGTTGGAGTTTTTGTCCTTGATGGCCCCTTCAGGAAGGGGGGAGTGCTCATGAGGTCATGGACGTTTTCCCATGCTCGCAGTTGTGAGATGCTCCAAACCGAAAGGATACCTTCTGTGGGACAGTTGAGTCCTGTTGGATGGCTCCAGGATGCCCCATACAGCAAGAATCGAGAGCATAGTTCTAAGGATGGATGCCTGGGCACCCCACTTCGCATCCCCATTGGCTGCTTGCGACATGGCAGGTTCGATCTGCTGGCTCTGGGGCGTGCTACCCAGGGGGCTGAGTTGAAATGGACTCTCCTGAGGATGGGTCATCATGTGGGTTCTTGTCCATGGAGACCTTGGAATGTGGCGGTGGCTCGGTGAACTGGAAGGATTCTCCAACCAGAGGGTTGGACACAGCTCCAAAGAGCAAGTTTCCCATGTGGAGACGACAGGTGTTCTGATTGGTGCCTCAGGAAACCCCCTGGTATTGGAAACCAGTCCTCTGAGGAGAGACGCCTGGAAACCAACAAAAGGGTTCAGATTAGGGCCTAGGGGGCCTGTCTGGTTCAATCTTCTTTCTCTGGGTACATCCTTCTGTTTGTCTGAGGGGAGGTCTTTGCTCAGCTTGTGTCAGATCAGTCCTGTTGGTCCAGGATGACCTAAACTATTGGGATGGCCTCAGGGACCTTGGAGGTTTCTCCTAATCTGTAGGGTTGTGGCCAATGGAATGGGCAGAGTTTCCTTGGAGAGGGCAGGCCCAGTCCTGCGGTGTGGCTCCAGGGGCCCCAGCCTGGAGGATGTGTGGGCCAGGGCTGTGGGGACAGAAGTCTGAAAACACAAACTCGGCTCAAGTTTGGGCCCGAGGATATGGCAAGCCTGATCTAAAGACCTTGCAGGGAGCTCCTCAGGATATGAATGAAGGGCGAGTGTGAGGCTGTTGATCAGGCTTTTTTCTCTGGATTTTGTGTCAAGGAGGGCTGTCGAATGGAGGAATGGCTTCATAGGCGATGGCCAATTCGCCATCTCTGGGGATTTGGCCTGGCTCCCAAGGGTATGTGGTCATTCTGTGGGAAGGGAGGAGTCCTGTTTACTGCCTCCGGTGTCCCTCCCAAAGAGGGATTCCAGAGCAGGGCCCTGGGTCCCGGCGACTGGAAAACCCAAACTCGGGTTAGGATGGGGGCCCAAGGGGCATGGGAAGCCCCCTAGGCGGGCTCGTGGTCCAGCCACTGAGAGACCTGATTGGAGCACGAGGCTTATGGTGAGGGTCACCAGGCGTCTTTGTGCCCAAGGCGACCCTGAAGCATGGGCGTGGCCTCCTGGGCCATGCAGGTTTCTCCTACCCTGAAGGTGGGACACCAGGCCAACAGCAAGGTTTCTTGGATGGGGATGGAGGAGTTCAGATTTCTGCATCAGGTTCCCTCCTGTCCGGGGATTGGAGATAAGGTCTAGATTCAGATGCCTGAACACCTATCTTGGCAAGTGATGCCAGCCTAAGGCCATGGAGGTTCTGATGTGCTGGCTTTGCGGCCAAATATGTGGGTGTCTGTCAGGAGGTCTGGGCTCAGGCTGCGTCAGACAGAGCATTAGTGCCCAGGGCAGCCTAGGAAATTGGGGTGCATTCTAGGGCCGTGCATATTGAACCTCATTTGGGGTTTCTGGGCAGCCCTAGAGGGCAATGTTTTCCTTCTGGTGGGCAGGCAGCGTGGTGTTGTGGCTCCAGAATTCCCAATCATGAGGGCTTGTGGGCCAGAAGTGTCAGGATGGAAGTCTGAAAACCCAAGCTCGTGTTAGTTTTGGGGCTGAGGGCATGGCTGGCCCACTCTGCAGACACGAAATTGAGATCTCCTTCAACTGAATTCAGGGGCGTATCAGACATTGGCTCAGGCTGGAGGATGGGTTCATGATGTCCCCTTCATGATGTGGGGGCCTCATGAGGCCATGGAGTCTTTCCCACGCTGGGGGTTGTTAGCTGCTCCAAACTGCAAGGTTTCCTTCTGTGGGACAGTTGAGTCCTGGTGGATGGCTCAAGAACACCCTGTCTGAAAGTACCGAGAGCAGGCTCCTAAGGATGGATGCCTGGACACCCCACCTCGAATTCCCATTGGCTCCTAGTGACAAGGCAGGTTCGATCTGCTGGCTCTGGGGCGAACTCCCCAGGGGGCTGGGTTGAAATGGACTCTCCTGAGGATGGGTCATCATGTGGGTTTGTGTCCATGGAGATCTTGGAATGTGGGGGTGGCTCATGGGACGTGCAGCGTTATCCTACATGGAGGGTTTGCCACAGCTCCAAAGAGCAAACATCCCATGTTGAGAAGAGAGGTGTTCCTTTTGGGGGCTCAGGAAACCCCATATGCTGGTATTAGAAACCAGGCCTTGGGGCACCTGGGTGGCTCAGTGGGTTAAACCTCTGCCTTTGGTGCAGGTCATCATCTCAGGGTCCTGGGATCGAGCCCCGCATCGGGCTGTCTGCTCGGCGGGGAGCCTGCTTCCTCTCTCCCTCTCTCTGCCTGCCTCACTGTCTACTTGTGATCTCTCTCTCTGTGTCAAATAAATAAATAAAATCTAAAAAAAAATAGTCTCTTATGCTTTAAGAAACCAGGCCTTGGAGGAGAGGCACCCAGAAACAAAAACAACGTATCAGATTAGGAACTGGTGCCTGTCCGGATCAATCTTCTGTCTCTGGGGACATCCGTCTGCTTGTCTGAGTGGAGGTAATTGCTCATCTTGTGTCAAATCGCCCCTGTTTGTCCAGGGCGGCCTACACTATCGGGATGGCCTCGGGGACCTTGCAGGTTTCTCCTCATCTGTAGGGTTGTGGCCAATGAAATGGGTAGAGTTTCCTTGGAGAGGGCAGGCACAGTCCTGCGGTGTGGCTTCAGGGGTCCCATCCTGGAGGGTGTGTGGGCCAGAACTGTGGGGACAGAAGTCTGAAAACACTAACTCGGCTTAGGTTTGGGGCTGAGAGTATGGCAGGGCCAATCTAGAGACTGTGAGGGGAGTTCCTTAGGATATGAACAAAGGGCAAGTGTGAGGCAGTTGCTCAGCTTTGGTCTCTGGATGTTGTGTCAAGGACGGGCGTGGAAATTCGGGGTGGCCTCAACGGCCATGGACCAGGCTCCCTCTCTGGGGATTTGGCCCAGCTCCCAAGAGTTTGATGTCATTCTGAGGGAAGGGAGGAGTCCTGTTTACTCCCTCCAGTGTCCCTCCAAAGGAGGGATTCCAGAGCAGAGTCCTGGGTATGGGCTACTGGAAAACCCGAGCTCTGGTTAGGATTGGGGGCCTACGGGAAGGGCCCATGGGAAGCCCCATATGCGGGCTCTTGGTCCAGCCCCTGAGAGGCCTTACTTGAGCACATGGCTCACTCTGAGGGTCACAATGCGTGTTTGTGCCAAAGGTGGCCCTCAAGTATGGGCGTGTCCTCATGGGCCATGCTGGTTTCTCCTACCCTGAAGGGTGGACACCATGCAAACAGCAAGGTTTCTTGCCACGGGGATGGAGGAGTTCTGATGACTGTATCAGGTTCCCCCCATGCAGTTATTGGAGATAAAATCTAGGTTCTGAAGCCTGAAAACCCTGTTTGAGAAGAGATGACAGCCTAAGGCCATGGCAGATCCAATGTGCTAGGTGTGCGGCCAGCTGTCTGGGTGTTGGTTGGGAGGTCCGGGCTCAGACTGCGTCAGACAGAGCATTAGTGCCCAGGGCAGCCTCTATATTTGGGGTGCAGTGGAGTGGCGTGCAGGTTGAGTCTCATTTTGGGTTTTTGGGCAGCCCCAGAGGGCAACGTTTTTCTTCTGGTGGGCAGGCAGAGTGCTGCCCTGTGTCTCTGGAATTCCCAACCTGGATGGCTTGTGGGCCAGGAGTGTAAGGTCTGAAGACTGAGAACACAAGCTAGGCTTAGGTTATGGGGCGTGGGCACATCAGGCCCACTCTGCAGAGTCTGAATCCGAGATCTCCTGCATCTGAAGTCAGGACGAGTATCTGATATAGGATCAGGTTGGAGTTTTTGTCCTTGATGGCCCCTTCAGGAAGGGGGGAGTGCTCATGAGGTCATGGACGTTTTCCCATGCTCGCAGTTGTGAGATGCTCCAAACCGAAAGGATACCTTCTGTGGGACAGTTGAGTCCTGTTGGATGGCTCCAGGATGCCCCATACAGCAAGAATCGAGAGCATAGTTCTAAGGATGGATGCCTGGGCACCCCACTTCGCATCCCCATTGGCTGCTTGCGACATGGCAGGTTCGATCTGCTGGCTCTGGGGCGTGCTACCCAGGGGGCTGAGTTGAAATGGACTCTCCTGAGGATGGGTCATCATGTGGGTTCTTGTCCATGGAGACCTTGGAATGTGGCGGTGGCTCGGTGAACTGGAAGGATTCTCCAACCAGAGGGTTGGACACAGCTCCAAAGAGCAAGTTTCCCATGTGGAGACGACAGGTGTTCTGATTGGTGCCTCAGGAAACCCCCTGGTATTGGAAACCAGTCCTCTGAGGAGAGACGCCTGGAAACCAACAAAAGGGTTCAGATTAGGGCCTAGGGGGCCTGTCTGGTTCAATCTTCTTTCTCTGGGTACATCCTTCTGTTTGTCTGAGGGGAGGTCTTTGCTCAGCTTGTGTCAGATCAGTCCTGTTGGTCCAGGATGGCCTAAACTATTGGGATGGCCTCAGGGACCTTGGAGGTTTCTCCTAATCTGTAGGGTTGTGGCCAATGGAATGGGCAGAGTTTCCTTGGAGAGGGCAGGCCCAGTCCTGCGGTGTGGCTCCAGGGGCCCCAGCCTGGAGGATGTGTGGGCCAGGGCTGTGGGGACAGAAGTCTGAAAACACAAACTCGGCTCAAGTTTGGGCCCGAGGATATGGCAAGCCTGATCTAAAGACCTTGCAGGGAGCTCCTCAGGATATGAATGAAGGGCGAGTGTGAGGCTGTTGATCAGGCTTTTTTCTCTGGATTTTGTGTCAAGGAGGGCTGTCGAATGGAGGAATGGCTTCATAGGCGATGGCCAATTCGCCATCTCTGGGGATTTGGCCTGGCTCCCAAGGGTATGTGGTCATTCTGTGGGAAGGGAGGAGTCCTGTTTACTGCCTCCGGTGTCCCTCCCAAAGAGGGATTCCAGAGCAGGGCCCTGGGTCCCGGCGACTGGAAAACCCAAACTCGGGTTAGGATGGGGGCCCAAGGGGCATGGGAAGCCCCCTAGGCGGGCTCGTGGTCCAGCCACTGAGAGACCTGATTGGAGCACGAGGCTTATGGTGAGGGTCACCAGGCGTCTTTGTGCCCAAGGCGACCCTCAAGCATGGGCGTGGCCTCCTGGGCCATGCAGGTTTCTCCTACCCTGAAGGTGGGACACCAGGCCAACAGCAAGGTTTCTTGGATGGGGATGGAGGAGTTCAGATTTCTGCATCAGGTTCCCTCCTGTCCGGGGATTGGAGATAAGGTCTAGATTCAGATGCCTGAACACCTATCTTGGCAAGTGATGCCAGCCTAAGGCCATGGAGGTTCTGATGTGCTGGCTTTGCGGCCAAATATGTGGGTGTCTGTCAGGAGGTCTGGGCTCAGGCTGCGTCAGACAGAGCATTAGTGCCCAGGGCAGCCTAGGAAATTGGGGTGCATTCTAGGGCCGTGCATATTGAACCTCATTTGGGGTTTCTGGGCAGCCCTAGAGGGCAATGTTTTCCTTCTGGTGGGCAGGCAGCGTGGTGTTGTGGCTCCAGAATTCCCAATCATGAGGGCTTGTGGGCCAGAAGTGTCAGGATGGAAGTCTGAAAACCCAAGCTCGTGTTAGTTTTGGGGCTGAGGGCATGGCTGGCCCACTCTGCAGACACGAAATTGAGATCTCCTTCAACTGAATTCAGGGGCGTATCAGACATTGGCTCAGGCTGGAGGATGGGTTCATGATGTCCCCTTCATGATGTGGGGGCCTCATGAGGCCATGGAGTCTTTCCCACGCTGGGGGTTGTTAGCTGCTCCAAACTGCAAGGTTTCCTTCTGTGGGACAGTTGAGTCCTGGTGGATGGCTCAAGAACACCCTGTCTGAAAGTACCGAGAGCAGGCTCCTAAGGATGGATGCCTGGACACCCCACCTCGAATTCCCATTGGCTCCTAGTGACAAGGCAGGTTCGATCTGCTGGCTCTGGGGCGAACTCCCCAGGGGGCTGGGTTGAAATGGACTCTCCTGAGGATGGGTCATCATGTGGGTTTGTGTCCATGGAGATCTTGGAATGTGGGGGTGGCTCATGGGACGTGCAGCGTTATCCTACATGGAGGGTTTGCCACAGCTCCAAAGAGCAAACATCCCATGTTGAGAAGAGAGGTGTTCCTTTTGGGGGCTCAGGAAACCCCATATGCTGGTATTAGAAACCAGGCCTTGGGGCACCTGGGTGGCTCAGTGGGTTAAACCTCTGCCTTTGGTGCAGGTCATCATCTCAGGGTCCTGGGATCGAGCCCCGCATCGGGCTGTCTGCTCGGCGGGGAGCCTGCTTCCTCTCTCCCTCTCTCTGCCTGCCTCACTGTCTACTTGTGATCTCTCTCTCTGTGTCAAATAAATAAATAAAATCTAAAAAAAAATAGTCTCTTATGCTTTAAGAAACCAGGCCTTGGAGGAGAGGCACCCAGAAACAAAAACAACGTATCAGATTAGGAACTGGTGCCTGTCCGGATCAATCTTCTGTCTCTGGGGACATCCGTCTGCTTGTCTGAGTGGAGGTAATTGCTCATCTTGTGTCAAATCGCCCCTGTTTGTCCAGGGCGGCCTACACTATCGGGATGGCCTCGGGGACCTTGCAGGTTTCTCCTCATCTGTAGGGTTGTGGCCAATGAAATGGGTAGAGTTTCCTTGGAGAGGGCAGGCACAGTCCTGCGGTGTGGCTTCAGGGGTCCCATCCTGGAGGGTGTGTGGGCCAGAACTGTGGGGACAGAAGTCTGAAAACACTAACTCGGCTTAGGTTTGGGGCTGAGAGTATGGCAGGGCCAATCTAGAGACTGTGAGGGGAGTTCCTTAGGATATGAACAAAGGGCAAGTGTGAGGCAGTTGCTCAGCTTTGGTCTCTGGATGTTGTGTCAAGGACGGGCGTGGAAATTCGGGGTGGCCTCAACGGCCATGGACCAGGCTCCCTCTCTGGGGATTTGGCCCAGCTCCCAAGAGTTTGATGTCATTCTGAGGGAAGGGAGGAGTCCTGTTTACTCCCTCCAGTGTCCCTCCAAAGGAGGGATTCCAGAGCAGAGTCCTGGGTATGGGCTACTGGAAAACCCGAGCTCTGGTTAGGATTGGGGGCCTACGGGAAGGGCCCATGGGAAGCCCCATATGCGGGCTCTTGGTCCAGCCCCTGAGAGGCCTTACTTGAGCACATGGCTCACTCTGAGGGTCACAATGCGTGTTTGTGCCAAAGGTGGCCCTCAAGTATGGGCGTGTCCTCATGGGCCATGCTGGTTTCTCCTACCCTGAAGGGTGGACACCATGCAAACAGCAAGGTTTCTTGCCACGGGGATGGAGGAGTTCTGATGACTGTATCAGGTTCCCCCCATGCAGTTATTGGAGATAAAATCTAGGTTCTGAAGCCTGAAAACCCTGTTTGAGACGAGATGACAGCCTAAGGCCATGGCAGATCCAATGTGCTAGGTGTGCGGCCAGCTGTCTGGGTGTTGGTTGGGAGGTCCGGGCTCAGACTGCGTCAGACAGAGCATTAGTGCCCAGGGCAGCCTCTATATTTGGGGTGCAGTGGAGTGGCGTGCAGGTTGAGTCTCATTTTGGGTTTTTGGGCAGCCCCAGAGGGCAACGTTTTTCTTCTGGTGGGCAGGCAGAGTGCTGCCCTGTGTCTCTGGAATTCCCAACCTGGATGGCTTGTGGGCCAGGAGTGTAAGGTCTGAAGACTGAGAACACAAGCTAGGCTTAGGTTATGGGGCGTGGGCACATCAGGCCCACTCTGCAGAGTCTGAATCCGAGATCTCCTGCATCTGAAGTCAGGACGAGTATCTGATATAGGATCAGGTTGGAGTTTTTGTCCTTGATGGCCCCTTCAGGAAGGGGGGAGTGCTCATGAGGTCATGGACGTTTTCCCATGCTCACAGTTGTGAGATGCTCCAAACCGAAAGGATACCTTCTGTGGGACAGTTGAGTCCTGTTGGATGGCTCCAGGATGCCCCATACAGCAAGAATCGAGAGCATAGTTCTAAGGATGGATGCCTGGGCACCCCACTTCGCATCCCCATTGGCTGCTTGCGACATGGCAGGTTCGATCTGCTGGCTCTGGGGCGTGCTACCCAGGGGGCTGAGTTGAAATGGACTCTCCTGAGGATGGGTCATCATGTGGGTTCTTGTCCATGGAGACCTTGGAATGTGGCGGTGGCTCGGTGAACTGGAAGGATTCTCCAACCAGAGGGTTGGACACAGCTCCAAAGAGCAAGTTTCCCATGTGGAGACGACAGGTGTTCTGATTGGTGCCTCAGGAAACCCCCTGGTATTGGAAACCAGTCCTCTGAGGAGAGACGCCTGGAAACCAACAAAAGGGTTCAGATTAGGGCCTAGGGGGCCTGTCTGGTTCAATCTTCTTTCTCTGGGTACATCCTTCTGTTTGTCTGAGGGGAGGTCTTTGCTCAGCTTGTGTCAGATCAGTCCTGTTGGTCCAGGATGACCTAAACTATTGGGATGGCCTCAGGGACCTTGGAGGTTTCTCCTAATCTGTAGGGTTGTGGCCAATGGAATGGGCAGAGTTTCCTTGGAGAGGGCAGGCCCAGTCCTGCGGTGTGGCTCCAGGGGCCCCAGCCTGGAGGATGTGTGGGCCAGGGCTGTGGGGACAGAAGTCTGAAAACACAAACTCGGCTCAAGTTTGGGCCCGAGGATATGGCAAGCCTGATCTAAAGACCTTGCAGGGAGCTCCTCAGGATATGAATGAAGGGCGAGTGTGAGGCTGTTGATCAGGCTTTTTTCTCTGGATTTTGTGTCAAGGAGGGCTGTCGAATGGAGGAATGGCTTCATAGGCGATGGCCAATTCGCCATCTCTGGGGATTTGGCCTGGCTCCCAAGGGTATGTGGTCATTCTGTGGGAAGGGAGGAGTCCTGTTTACTGCCTCCGGTGTCCCTCCCAAAGAGGGATTCCAGAGCAGGGCCCTGGGTCCCGGCGACTGGAAAACCCAAACTCGGGTTAGGATGGGGGCCCAAGGGGCATGGGAAGCCCCCTAGGCGGGCTCGTGGTCCAGCCACTGAGAGACCTGATTGGAGCACGAGGCTTATGGTGAGGGTCACCAGGCGTCTTTGTGCCCAAGGCGACCCTGAAGCATGGGCGTGGCCTCCTGGGCCATGCAGGTTTCTCCTACCCTGAAGGTGGGACACCAGGCCAACAGCAAGGTTTCTTGGATGGGGATGGAGGAGTTCAGATTTCTGCATCAGGTTCCCTCCTGTCCGGGGATTGGAGATAAGGTCTAGATTCAGATGCCTGAACACCTATCTTGGCAAGTGATGCCAGCCTAAGGCCATGGAGGTTCTGATGTGCTGGCTTTGCGGCCAAATATGTGGGTGTCTGTCAGGAGGTCTGGGCTCAGGCTGCGTCAGACAGAGCATTAGTGCCCAGGGCAGCCTAGGAAATTGGGGTGCATTCTAGGGCCGTGCATATTGAACCTCATTTGGGGTTTCTGGGCAGCCCTAGAGGGCAATGTTTTCCTTCTGGTGGGCAGGCAGCGTGGTGTTGTGGCTCCAGAATTCCCAATCATGAGGGCTTGTGGGCCAGAAGTGTCAGGATGGAAGTCTGAAAACCCAAGCTCGTGTTAGTTTTGGGGCTGAGGGCATGGCTGGCCCACTCTGCAGACACGAAATTGAGATCTCCTTCAACTGAATTCAGGGGCGTATCAGACATTGGCTCAGGCTGGAGGATGGGTTCATGATGTCCCCTTCATGATGTGGGGGCCTCATGAGGCCATGGAGTCTTTCCCACGCTGGGGGTTGTTAGCTGCTCCAAACTGCAAGGTTTCCTTCTGTGGGACAGTTGAGTCCTGGTGGATGGCTCAAGAACACCCTGTCTGAAAGTACCGAGAGCAGGCTCCTAAGGATGGATGCCTGGACACCCCACCTCGAATTCCCATTGGCTCCTAGTGACAAGGCAGGTTCGATCTGCTGGCTCTGGGGCGAACTCCCCAGGGGGCTGGGTTGAAATGGACTCTCCTGAGGATGGGTCATCATGTGGGTTTGTGTCCATGGAGATCTTGGAATGTGGGGGTGGCTCATGGGACGTGCAGCGTTATCCTACATGGAGGGTTTGCCACAGCTCCAAAGAGCAAACATCCCATGTTGAGAAGAGAGGTGTTCCTTTTGGGGGCTCAGGAAACCCCATATGCTGGTATTAGAAACCAGGCCTTGGGGCACCTGGGTGGCTCAGTGGGTTAAACCTCTGCCTTTGGTGCAGGTCATCATCTCAGGGTCCTGGGATCGAGCCCCGCATCGGGCTGTCTGCTCGGCGGGGAGCCTGCTTCCTCTCTCCCTCTCTCTGCCTGCCTCACTGTCTACTTGTGATCTCTCTCTCTGTGTCAAATAAATAAATAAAATCTAAAAAAAAATAGTCTCTTATGCTTTAAGAAACCAGGCCTTGGAGGAGAGGCACCCAGAAACAAAAACAACGTATCAGATTAGGAACTGGTGCCTGTCCGGATCAATCTTCTGTCTCTGGGGACATCCGTCTGCTTGTCTGAGTGGAGGTAATTGCTCATCTTGTGTCAAATCGCCCCTGTTTGTCCAGGGCGGCCTACACTATCGGGATGGCCTCGGGGACCTTGCAGGTTTCTCCTCATCTGTAGGGTTGTGGCCAATGAAATGGGTAGAGTTTCCTTGGAGAGGGCAGGCACAGTCCTGCGGTGTGGCTTCAGGGGTCCCATCCTGGAGGGTGTGTGGGCCAGAACTGTGGGGACAGAAGTCTGAAAACACTAACTCGGCTTAGGTTTGGGGCTGAGAGTATGGCAGGGCCAATCTAGAGACTGTGAGGGGAGTTCCTTAGGATATGAACAAAGGGCAAGTGTGAGGCAGTTGCTCAGCTTTGGTCTCTGGATGTTGTGTCAAGGACGGGCGTGGAAATTCGGGGTGGCCTCAACGGCCATGGACCAGGCTCCCTCTCTGGGGATTTGGCCCAGCTCCCAAGAGTTTGATGTCATTCTGAGGGAAGGGAGGAGTCCTGTTTACTCCCTCCAGTGTCCCTCCAAAGGAGGGATTCCAGAGCAGAGTCCTGGGTATGGGCTACTGGAAAACCCGAGCTCTGGTTAGGATTGGGGGCCTACGGGAAGGGCCCATGGGAAGCCCCATATGCGGGCTCTTGGTCCAGCCCCTGAGAGGCCTTACTTGAGCACATGGCTCACTCTGAGGGTCACAATGCGTGTTTGTGCCAAAGGTGGCCCTCAAGTATGGGCGTGTCCTCATGGGCCATGCTGGTTTCTCCTACCCTGAAGGGTGGACACCATGCAAACAGCAAGGTTTCTTGCCACGGGGATGGAGGAGTTCTGATGACTGTATCAGGTTCCCCCCATGCAGTTATTGGAGATAAAATCTAGGTTCTGAAGCCTGAAAACCCTGTTTGAGACGAGATGACAGCCTAAGGCCATGGCAGATCCAATGTGCTAGGTGTGCGGCCAGCTGTCTGGGTGTTGGTTGGGAGGTCCGGGCTCAGACTGCGTCAGACAGAGCATTAGTGCCCAGGGCAGCCTCTATATTTGGGGTGCAGTGGAGTGGCGTGCAGGTTGAGTCTCATTTTGGGTTTTTGGGCAGCCCCAGAGGGCAACGTTTTTCTTCTGGTGGGCAGGCAGAGTGCTGCCCTGTGTCTCTGGAATTCCCAACCTGGATGGCTTGTGGGCCAGGAGTGTAAGGTCTGAAGACTGAGAACACAAGCTAGGCTTAGGTTATGGGGCGTGGGCACATCAGGCCCACTCTGCAGAGTCTGAATCCGAGATCTCCTGCATCTGAAGTCAGGACGAGTATCTGATATAGGATCAGGTTGGAGTTTTTGTCCTTGATGGCCCCTTCAGGAAGGGGGGAGTGCTCATGAGGTCATGGACGTTTTCCCATGCTCGCAGTTGTGAGATGCTCCAAACCGAAAGGATACCTTCTGTGGGACAGTTGAGTCCTGTTGGATGGCTCCAGGATGCCCCATACAGCAAGAATCGAGAGCATAGTTCTAAGGATGGATGCCTGGGCACCCCACTTCGCATCCCCATTGGCTGCTTGCGACATGGCAGGTTCGATCTGCTGGCTCTGGGGCGTGCTACCCAGGGGGCTGAGTTGAAATGGACTCTCCTGAGGATGGGTCATCATGTGGGTTCTTGTCCATGGAGACCTTGTAATGTGGCGGTGGCTCGGTGAACTGGAAGGATTCTCCAACCAGAGGGTTGGACACAGCTCCAAAGAGCAAGTTTCCCATGTGGAGACGACAGGTGTTCTGATTGGTGCCTCAGGAAACCCCCTGGTATTGGAAACCAGTCCTCTGAGGAGAGACGCCTGGAAACCAACAAAAGGGTTCAGATTAGGGCCTAGGGGGCCTGTCTGGTTCAATCTTCTTTCTCTGGGTACATCCTTCTGTTTGTCTGAGGGGAGGTCTTTGCTCAGCTTGTGTCAGATCAGTCCTGTTGGTCCAGGATGGCCTAAACTATTGGGATGGCCTCAGGGACCTTGGAGGTTTCTCCTAATCTGTAGGGTTGTGGCCAATGGAATGGGCAGAGTTTCCTTGGAGAGGGCAGGCCCAGTCCTGCGGTGTGGCTCCAGGGGCCCCAGCCTGGAGGATGTGTGGGCCAGGGCTGTGGGGACAGAAGTCTGAAAACACAAACTCGGCTCAAGTTTGGGCCCGAGGATATGGCAAGCCTGATCTAAAGACCTTGCAGGGAGCTCCTCAGGATATGAATGAAGGGCGAGTGTGAGGCTGTTGATCAGGCTTTTTTCTCTGGATTTTGTGTCAAGGAGGGCTGTCGAATGGAGGAATGGCTTCATAGGCGATGGCCAATTCGCCATCTCTGGGGATTTGGCCTGGCTCCCAAGGGTATGTGGTCATTCTGTGGGAAGGGAGGAGTCCTGTTTACTGCCTCCGGTGTCCCTCCCAAAGAGGGATTCCAGAGCAGGGCCCTGGGTCCCGGCGACTGGAAAACCCAAACTCGGGTTAGGATGGGGGCCCAAGGGGCATGGGAAGCCCCCTAGGCGGGCTCGTGGTCCAGCCACTGAGAGACCTGATTGGAGCACGAGGCTTATGGTGAGGGTCACCAGGCGTCTTTGTGCCCAAGGCGACCCTGAAGCATGGGCGTGGCCTCCTGGGCCATGCAGGTTTCTCCTACCCTGAAGGTGGGACACCAGGCCAACAGCAAGGTTTCTTGGATGGGGATGGAGGAGTTCAGATTTCTGCATCAGGTTCCCTCCTGTCCGGGGATTGGAGATAAGGTCTAGATTCAGATGCCTGAACACCTATCTTGGCAAGTGATGCCAGCCTAAGGCCATGGAGGTTCTGATGTGCTGGCTTTGCGGCCAAATATGTGGGTGTCTGTCAGGAGGTCTGGGCTCAGGCTGCGTCAGACAGAGCATTAGTGCCCAGGGCAGCCTAGGAAATTGGGGTGCATTCTAGGGCCGTGCATATTGAACCTCATTTGGGGTTTCTGGGCAGCCCTAGAGGGCAATGTTTTCCTTCTGGTGGGCAGGCAGCGTGGTGTTGTGGCTCCAGAATTCCCAATCATGAGGGCTTGTGGGCCAGAAGTGTCAGGATGGAAGTCTGAAAACCCAAGCTCGTGTTAGTTTTGGGGCTGAGGGCATGGCTGGCCCACTCTGCAGACACGAAATTGAGATCTCCTTCAACTGAATTCAGGGGCGTATCAGACATTGGCTCAGGCTGGAGGATGGGTTCATGATGTCCCCTTCATGATGTGGGGGCCTCATGAGGCCATGGAGTCTTTCCCACGCTGGGGGTTGTTAGCTGCTCCAAACTGCAAGGTTTCCTTCTGTGGGACAGTTGAGTCCTGGTGGATGGCTCAAGAACACCCTGTCTGAAAGTACCGAGAGCAGGCTCCTAAGGATGGATGCCTGGACACCCCACCTCGAATTCCCATTGGCTCCTAGTGACAAGGCAGGTTCGATCTGCTGGCTCTGGGGCGAACTCCCCAGGGGGCTGGGTTGAAATGGACTCTCCTGAGGATGGGTCATCATGTGAGTTTGTGTCCATGGAGATCTTGGAATGTGGGGGTGGCTCATGGGACGTGCAGCGTTATCCTACATGGAGGGTTTGCCACAGCTCCAAAGAGCAAACATCCCATGTTGAGAAGAGAGGTGTTCCTTTTGGGGGCTCAGGAAACCCCATATGCTGGTATTAGAAACCAGGCCTTGGGGCACCTGGGTGGCTCAGTGGGTTAAACCTCTGCCTTTGGTGCAGGTCATCATCTCAGGGTCCTGGGATCGAGCCCCGCATCGGGCTGTCTGCTCGGCGGGGAGCCTGCTTCCTCTCTCCCTCTCTCTGCCTGCCTCACTGTCTACTTGTGATCTCTCTCTCTGTGTCAAATAAATAAATAAAATCTAAAAAAAAATAGTCTCTTATGCTTTAAGAAACCAGGCCTTGGAGGAGAGGCACCCAGAAACAAAAACAACGTATCAGATTAGGAACTGGTGCCTGTCCGGATCAATCTTCTGTCTCTGGGGACATCCGTCTGCTTGTCTGAGTGGAGGTAATTGCTCATCTTGTGTCAAATCGCCCCTGTTTGTCCAGGGCGGCCTACACTATCGGGATGGCCTCGGGGACCTTGCAGGTTTCTCCTCATCTGTAGGGTTGTGGCCAATGAAATGGGTAGAGTTTCCTTGGAGAGGGCAGGCACAGTCCTGCGGTGTGGCTTCAGGGGTCCCATCCTGGAGGGTGTGTGGGCCAGAACTGTGGGGACAGAAGTCTGAAAACACTAACTCGGCTTAGGTTTGGGGCTGAGAGTATGGCAGGGCCAATCTAGAGACTGTGAGGGGAGTTCCTTAGGATATGAACAAAGGGCAAGTGTGAGGCAGTTGCTCAGCTTTGGTCTCTGGATGTTGTGTCAAGGACGGGCGTGGAAATTCGGGGTGGCCTCAACGGCCATGGACCAGGCTCCCTCTCTGGGGATTTGGCCCAGCTCCCAAGAGTTTGATGTCATTCTGAGGGAAGGGAGGAGTCCTGTTTACTCCCTCCAGTGTCCCTCCAAAGGAGGGATTCCAGAGCAGAGTCCTGGGTATGGGCTACTGGAAAACCCGAGCTCTGGTTAGGATTGGGGGCCTACGGGAAGGGCCCATGGGAAGCCCCATATGCGGGCTCTTGGTCCAGCCCCTGAGAGGCCTTACTTGAGCACATGGCTCACTCTGAGGGTCACAATGCGTGTTTGTGCCAAAGGTGGCCCTCAAGTATGGGCGTGTCCTCATGGGCCATGCTGGTTTCTCCTACCCTGAAGGGTGGACACCATGCAAACAGCAAGGTTTCTTGCCATGGGGATGGAGGAGTTCTGATGACTGTATCAGGTTCCTCCCATGCAGTTATTGGAGATAAAATCTAGGTTCTGAAGCCTGAAAACCCTGTTTGAGACGAGATGACAGCCTAAGGCCATGGCAGATCCAATGTGCTAGGTGTGCGGCCAGCTGTCTGGGTGTTGGTTGGGAGGTCCGGGCTCAGACTGTGTCAGACAGAGCATTAGTGCCCAGGGCAGCCTCTATATTTGGGGTGCAGTGGAGTGGCGTGCAGGTTGAGTCTCATTTTGGGTTTTTGGGCAGCCCCAGAGGGCAACGTTTTTCTTCTGGTGGGCAGGCAGAGTGCTGCCCTGTGTCTCTGGAATTCCCAACCTGGATGGCTTGTGGGCCAGGAGTGTAAGGTCTGAAGACTGAGAACACAAGCTAGGCTTAGGTTATGGGGCGTGGGCACATCAGGCCCACTCTGCAGAGTCTGAATCCGAGATCTCCTGCATCTGAAGTCAGGACGAGTATCTGATATAGGATCAGGTTGGAGTTTTTGTCCTTGATGGCCCCTTCAGGAAGGGGGGAGTGCTCATGAGGTCATGGACGTTTTCCCATGCTCGCAGTTGTGAGATGCTCCAAACCGAAAGGATACCTTCTGTGGGACAGTTGAGTCCTGTTGGATGGCTCCAGGATGCCCCATACAGCAAGAATCGAGAGCATAGTTCTAAGGATGGATGCCTGGGCACCCCACTTCGCATCCCCATTGGCTGCTTGCGACATGGCAGGTTCGATCTGCTGGCTCTGGGGCGTGCTACCCAGGGGGCTGAGTTGAAATGGACTCTCCTGAGGATGGGTCATCATGTGGGTTCTTGTCCATGGAGACCTTGGAATGTGGCGGTGGCTCGGTGAACTGGAAGGATTCTCCAACCAGAGGGTTGGACACAGCTCCAAAGAGCAAGTTTCCCATGTGGAGACGACAGGTGTTCTGATTGGTGCCTCAGGAAACCCCCTGGTATTGGAAACCAGTCCTCTGAGGAGAGACGCCTGGAAACCAACAAAAGGGTTCAGATTAGGGCCTAGGGGGCCTGTCTGGTTCAATCTTCTTTCTCTGGGTACATCCTTCTGTTTGTCTGAGGGGAGGTCTTTGCTCAGCTTGTGTCAGATCAGTCCTGTTGGTCCAGGATGGCCTAAACTATTGGGATGGCCTCAGGGACCTTGGAGGTTTCTCCTAATCTGTAGGGTTGTGGCCAATGGAATGGGCAGAGTTTCCTTGGAGAGGGCAGGCCCAGTCCTGCGGTGTGGCTCCAGGGGCCCCAGCCTGGAGGATGTGTGGGCCAGGGCTGTGGGGACAGAAGTCTGAAAACACAAACTCGGCTCAAGTTTGGGCCCGAGGATATGGCAAGCCTGATCTAAAGACCTTGCAGGGAGCTCCTCAGGATATGAATGAAGGGCGAGTGTGAGGCTGTTGATCAGGCTTTTTTCTCTGGATTTTGTGTCAAGGAGGGCTGTCGAATGGAGGAATGGCTTCATAGGCGATGGCCAATTCGCCATCTCTGGGGATTTGGCCTGGCTCCCAAGGGTATGTGGTCATTCTGTGGGAAGGGAGGAGTCCTGTTTACTGCCTCCGGTGTCCCTCCCAAAGAGGGATTCCAGAGCAGGGCCCTGGGTCCCGGCGACTGGAAAACCCAAACTCGGGTTAGGATGGGGGCCCAAGGGGCATGGGAAGCCCCCTAGGCGGGCTCGTGGTCCAGCCACTGAGAGACCTGATTGGAGCACGAGGCTTATGGTGAGGGTCACCAGGCGTCTTTGTGCCCAAGGCGACCCTGAAGCATGGGCGTGGCCTCCTGGGCCATGCAGGTTTCTCCTACCCTGAAGGTGGGACACCAGGCCAACAGCAAGGTTTCTTGGATGGGGATGGAGGAGTTCAGATTTCTGCATCAGGTTCCCTCCTGTCCGGGGATTGGAGATAAGGTCTAGATTCAGATGCCTGAACACCTATCTTGGCAAGTGATGCCAGCCTAAGGCCATGGAGGTTCTGATGTGCTGGCTTTGCGGCCAAATATGTGGGTGTCTGTCAGGAGGTCTGGGCTCAGGCTGCGTCAGACAGAGCATTAGTGCCCAGGGCAGCCTAGGAAATTGGGGTGCATTCTAGGGCCGTGCATATTGAACCTCATTTGGGGTTTCTGGGCAGCCCTAGAGGGCAATGTTTTCCTTCTGGTGGGCAGGCAGCGTGGTGTTGTGGCTCCAGAATTCCCAATCATGAGGGCTTGTGGGCCAGAAGTGTCAGGATGGAAGTCTGAAAACCCAAGCTCGTGTTAGTTTTGGGGCTGAGGGCATGGCTGGCCCACTCTGCAGACACGAAATTGAGATCTCCTTCAACTGAATTCAGGGGCGTATCAGACATTGGCTCAGGCTGGAGGATGGGTTCATGATGTCCCCTTCATGATGTGGGGGCCTCATGAGGCCATGGAGTCTTTCCCACGCTGGGGGTTGTTAGCTGCTCCAAACTGCAAGGTTTCCTTCTGTGGGACAGTTGAGTCCTGGTGGATGGCTCAAGAACACCCTGTCTGAAAGTACCGAGAGCAGGCTCCTAAGGATGGATGCCTGGACACCCCACCTCGAATTCCCATTGGCTCCTAGTGACAAGGCAGGTTCGATCTGCTGGCTCTGGGGCGAACTCCCCAGGGGGCTGGGTTGAAATGGACTCTCCTGAGGATGGGTCATCATGTGGGTTTGTGTCCATGGAGATCTTGGAATGTGGGGGTGGCTCATGGGACGTGCAGCGTTATCCTACATGGAGCGTTTGCCACAGCTCCAAAGAGCAAACATCCCATGTTGAGAAGAGAGGTGTTCCTTTTGGGGGCTCAGGAAACCCCATATGCTGGTATTAGAAACCAGGCCTTGGGGCACCTGGGTGGCTCAGTGGGTTAAACCTCTGCCTTTGGTGCAGGTCATCATCTCAGGGTCCTGGGATCGAGCCCCGCATCGGGCTGTCTGCTCGGCGGGGAGCCTGCTTCCTCTCTCCCTCTCTCTGCCTGCCTCACTGTCTACTTGTGATCTCTCTCTCTGTGTCAAATAAATAAATAAAATCTAAAAAAAAATAGTCTCTTATGCTTTAAGAAACCAGGCCTTGGAGGAGAGGCACCCAGAAACAAAAACAACGTATCAGATTAGGAACTGGTGCCTGTCCGGATCAATCTTCTGTCTCTGGGGACATCCGTCTGCTTGTCTGAGTGGAGGTAATTGCTCATCTTGTGTCAAATCGCCCCTGTTTGTCCAGGGCGGCCTACACTATCGGGATGGCCTCGGGGACCTTGCAGGTTTCTCCTCATCTGTAGGGTTGTGGCCAATGAAATGGGTAGAGTTTCCTTGGAGAGGGCAGGCACAGTCCTGCGGTGTGGCTTCAGGGGTCCCATCCTGGAGGGTGTGTGGGCCAGAACTGTGGGGACAGAAGTCTGAAAACACTAACTCGGCTTAGGTTTGGGGCTGAGAGTATGGCAGGGCCAATCTAGAGACTGTGAGGGGAGTTCCTTAGGATATGAACAAAGGGCAAGTGTGAGGCAGTTGCTCAGCTTTGGTCTCTGGATGTTGTGTCAAGGACGGGCGTGGAAATTCGGGGTGGCCTCAACGGCCATGGACCAGGCTCCCTCTCTGGGGATTTGGCCCAGCTCCCAAGAGTTTGATGTCATTCTGAGGGAAGGGAGGAGTCCTGTTTACTCCCTCCAGTGTCCCTCCAAAGGAGGGATTCCAGAGCAGAGTCCTGGGTATGGGCTACTGGAAAACCCGAGCTCTGGTTAGGATTGGGGGCCTACGGGAAGGGCCCATGGGAAGCCCCATATGCGGGCTCTTGGTCCAGCCCCTGAGAGGCCTTACTTGAGCACATGGCTCACTCTGAGGGTCACAATGCGTGTTTGTGCCAAAGGTGGCCCTCAAGTATGGGCGTGTCCTCATGGGCCATGCTGGTTTCTCCTACCCTGAAGGGTGGACACCATGCAAACAGCAAGGTTTCTTGCCACGGGGATGGAGGAGTTCTGATGACTGTATCAGGTTCCCCCCATGCAGTTATTGGAGATAAAATCTAGGTTCTGAAGCCTGAAAACCCTGTTTGAGACGAGATGACAGCCTAAGGCCATGGCAGATCCAATGTGCTAGGTGTGCGGCCAGCTGTCTGGGTGTTGGTTGGGAGGTCCGGGCTCAGACTGTGTCAGACAGAGCATTAGTGCCCAGGGCAGCCTCTATATTTGGGGTGCAGTGGAGTGGCGTGCAGGTTGAGTCTCATTTTGGGTTTTTGGGCAGCCCCAGAGGGCAACGTTTTTCTTCTGGTGGGCAGGCAGAGTGCTGCCCTGTGTCTCTGGAATTCCCAACCTGGATGGCTTGTGGGCCAGGAGTGTAAGGTCTGAAGACTGAGAACACAAGCTAGGCTTAGGTTATGGGGCGTGGGCACATCAGGCCCACTCTGCAGAGTCTGAATCCGAGATCTCCTGCATCTGAAGTCAGGACGAGTATCTGATATAGGATCAGGTTGGAGTTTTTGTCCTTGATGGCCCCTTCAGGAAGGGGGGAGTGCTCATGAGGTCATGGACGTTTTCCCATGCTCGCAGTTGTGAGATGCTCCAAACCGAAAGGATACCTTCTGTGGGACAGTTGAGTCCTGTTGGATGGCTCCAGGATGCCCCATACAGCAAGAATCGAGAGCATAGCTCTAAGGATGGATGCCTGGGCACCCCACTTCGCATCCCCATTGGCTGCTTGCGACATGGCAGGTTCGATCTGCTGGCTCTGGGGCGTGCTACCCAGGGGGCTGAGTTGAAATGGACTCTCCTGAGGATGGGTCATCATGTGGGTTCTTGTCCATGGAGACCTTGGAATGTGGCGGTGGCTCGGTGAACTGGAAGGATTCTCCAACCAGAGGGTTGGACACAGCTCCAAAGAGCAAGTTTCCCATGTGGAGACGACAGGTGTTCTGATTGGTGCCTCAGGAAACCCCCTGGTATTGGAAACCAGTCCTCTGAGGAGAGACGCCTGGAAACCAACACAAGGGTTCAGATTAGGGCCTAGGGGGCCTGTCTGGTTCAATCTTCTTTCTCTGGGTACATCCTTCTGTTTGTCTGAGGGGAGGTCTTTGCTCAGCTTGTGTCAGATCAGTCCTGTTGGTCCAGGATGGCCTAAACTATTGGGATGGCCTCAGGGACCTTGGAGGTTTCTCCTAATCTGTAGGGTTGTGGCCAATGGAATGGGCAGAGTTTCCTTGGAGAGGGCAGGCCCAGTCCTGCGGTGTGGCTCCAGGGGCCCCAGCCTGGAGGATGTGTGGGCCAGGGCTGTGGGGACAGAAGTCTGAAAACACAAACTCGGCTCAAGTTTGGGCCCGAGGATATGGCAAGCCTGATCTAAAGACCTTGCAGGGAGCTCCTCAGGATATGAATGAAGGGCGAGTGTGAGGCTGTTGATCAGGCTTTTTTCTCTGGATTTTGTGTCAAGGAGGGCTGTCGAATGGAGGAATGGCTTCATAGGCGATGGCCAATTCGCCATCTCTGGGGATGTGGCCTGGCTCCCAAGGGTATGTGGTCATTCTGTGGGAAGGGAGGAGTCCTGTTTACTGCCTCCGGTGTCCGTCCCCAAGAGGGATTCCAGAGCAGGGCCCTGGGTCCCGGCGACTGGAAAACCCAAACTCGGGTTAGGATGGGGGCCCAAGGGGCATGGGAAGCCCCCTAGGCGGGCTCGTGGTCCAGCCACTGAGAGACCTGATTGGAGCACGAGGCTTATGGTGAGGGTCACCAGGCGTCTTTGTGCCCAAGGCGACCCTGAAGCATGGGCGTGGCCTCCTGGGCCATGCAGGTTTCTCCTACCCTGAAGGTGGGACACCAGGCCAACAGCAAGGTTTCTTGGATGGGGATGGAGGAGTTCAGATTTCTGCATCAGGTTCCCTCCTGTCCGGGGATTGGAGATAAGGTCTAGATTCAGATGCCTGAACACCTATCTTGGCAAGTGATGCCAGCCTAAGGCCATGGAGGTTCTGATGTGCTGGCTTTGCGGCCAAATATGTGGGTGTCTGTCAGGAGGTCTGGGCTCAGGCTGCGTCAGACAGAGCATTAGTGCCCAGGGCAGCCTAGGAAATTGGGGTGCATTCTAGGGCCGTGCATATTGAACCTCATTTGGGGTTTCTGGGCAGCCCTAGAGGGCAATGTTTTCCTTCTGGTGGGCAGGCAGCGTGGTGTTGTGGCTCCAGAATTCCCAATCATGAGGGCTTGTGGGCCAGAAGTGTCAGGATGGAAGTCTGAAAACCCAAGCTCGTGTTAGTTTTGGGGCTGAGGGCATGGCTGGCCCACTCTGCAGACACGAAATTGAGATCTCCTTCAACTGAATTCAGGGGCGTATCAGACATTGGCTCAGGCTGGAGGATGGGTTCATGATGTCCCCTTCATGATGTGGGGGCCTCATGAGGCCATGGAGTCTTTCCCACGCTGGGGGTTGTTAGCTGTTCCAAACTGCAAGGTTTCCTTCTGTGGGACAGTTGAGTCCTGGTGGATGGCTCAAGAACACCCTGTCTGAAAGAACCGAGAGCAGGCTTCTAAGGATGGATGCCTGGACACCCCACCTCGAATTCCCATTGGCTCCTAGTGACAAGGCAGGTTCGATCTGCTGGCTCTGGGGCGAACTCCCCAGGGGGCTGGGTTGAAATGGACTCTCCTGAGGATGGGTCATCATGTGGGTTTGTGTCCATGGAGATCTTGGAATGTGGGGGTGGCTCATGGGACGTGCAGCGTTATCCTACATGGAGGGTTTGCCACAGCTCCAAAGAGCAAACATCCCATGTTGAGAAGAGAGGTGTTCCTTTTGGGGGCTCAGGAAACCCCATATGCTGGTATTAGAAACCAGGCCTTGGGGCACCTGGGTGGCTCAGTGGGTTAAACCTCTGCCTTTGGTGCAGGTCATCATCTCAGGGTCCTGGGATCGAGCCCCGCATCGGGCTGTCTGCTCGGCGGGGAGCCTGCTTCCTCTCTCCCTCTCTCTGCCTGCCTCACTGTCTACTTGTGATCTCTCTCTCTGTGTCAAATAAATAAATAAAATCTAAAAAAAAATAGTCTCTTATGCTTTAAGAAACCAGGCCTTGGAGGAGAGGCACCCAGAAACAAAAACAACGTATCAGATTAGGAACTGGTGCCTGTCCGGATCAATCTTCTGTCTCTGGGGACATCCGTCTGCTTGTCTGAGTGGAGGTAATTGCTCATCTTGTGTCAAATCGCCCCTGTTTGTCCAGGGCGGCCTACACTATCGGGATGGCCTCGGGGACCTTGCAGGTTTCTCCTCATCTGTAGGGTTGTGGCCAATGAAATGGGTAGAGTTTCCTTGGAGAGGGCAGGCACAGTCCTGCGGTGTGGCTTCAGGGGTCCCATCCTGGAGGGTGTGTGGGCCAGAACTGTGGGGACAGAAGTCTGAAAACACTAACTCGGCTTAGGTTTGGGGCTGAGAGTATGGCAGGGCCAATCTAGAGACTGTGAGGGGAGTTCCTTAGGATATGAACAAAGGGCAAGTGTGAGGCAGTAGCTCAGCTTTGGTCTCTGGATGTTGTGTCAAGGACGGGCGTGGAAATTCGGGGTGGCCTCAACGGCCATGGACCAGGCTCCCTCTCTGGGGATTTGGCCCAGCTCCCAAGAGTTTGATGTCATTCTGAGGGAAGGGAGGAGTCCTGTTTACTCCCTCCAGTGTCCCTCCAAAGGAGGGATTCCAGAGCAGAGTCCTGGGTATGGGCTACTGGAAAACCCGAGCTCTGGTTAGGATTGGGGGCCTACGGGAAGGGCCCATGGGAAGCCCCATATGCGGGCTCTTGGTCCAGCCCCTGAGAGGCCTTACTTGAGCACATGGCTCACTCTGAGGGTCACAATGCGTGTTTGTGCCAAAGGTGGCCCTCAAGTATGGGCGTGTCCTCATGGGCCATGCTGGTTTCTCCTACCCTGAAGGTTGGACACCATGCAAACAGCAAGGTTTCTTGCCATGGGGATGGAGGAGTTCTGATGACTGTATCAGGTTCCCCCCATGCAGTTATTGGAGATAAAATCTAGGTTCTGAAGCCTGAAAACCCTGTTTGAGACGAGATGACAGCCTAAGGCCATGGCAGATCCAATGTGCTAGGTGTGCGGCCAGCTGTCTGGGTGTTGGTTGGGAGGTCCGGGCTCAGACTGTGTCAGACAGAGCATTAGTGCCCAGGGCAGCCTCTATATTTGGGGTGCAGTGGAGTGGCGTGCAGGTTGAGTCTCATTTTGGGTTTTTGGGCAGCCCCAGAGGGCAACGTTTTTCTTCTGGTGGGCAGGCAGAGTGCTGCCCTGTGTCTCTGGAATTCCCAACCTGGATGGCTTGTGGGCCAGGAGTGTAAGGTCTGAAGACTGAGAACACAAGCTAGGCTTAGGTTATGGGGCGTGGGCACATCAGGCCCACTCTGCAGAGTCTGAATCCGAGATCTCCTGCATCTGAAGTCAGGACGAGTATCTGATATAGGATCAGGTTGGAGTTTTTGTCCTTGATGGCCCCTTCAGGAAGGGGGGAGTGCTCATGAGGTCATGGACGTTTTCCCATGCTCGCAGTTGTGAGATGCTCCAAACCGAAAGGATACCTTCTGTGGGACAGTTGAGTCCTGTTGGATGGCTCCAGGATGCCCCATACAGCAAGAATCGAGAGCATAGTTCTAAGGATGGATGCCTGGGCACCCCACTTCGCATCCCCATTGGCTGCTTGCGACATGGCAGGTTCGATCTGCTGGCTCTGGGGCGTGCTACCCAGGGGGCTGAGTTGAAATGGACTCTCCTGAGGATGGGTCATCATGTGGGTTCTTGTCCATGGAGACCTTGGAATGTGGCGGTGGCTCGGTGAACTGGAAGGATTCTCCAACCAGAGGGTTGGACACAGCTCCAAAGAGCAAGTTTCCCATGTGGAGACGACAGGTGTTCTGATTGGTGCCTCAGGAAACCCCCTGGTATTGGAAACCAGTCCTCTGAGGAGAGACGCCTGGAAACCAACACAAGGGTTCAGATTAGGGCCTAGGGGGCCTGTCTGGTTCAATCTTCTTTCTCTGGGTACATCCTTCTGTTTGTCTGAGGGGAGGTCTTTGCTCAGCTTGTGTCAGATCAGTCCTGTTGGTCCAGGATGGCCTAAACTATTGGGATGGCCTCAGGGACCTTGGAGGTTTCTCCTAATCTGTAGGGTTGTGGCCAATGGAATGGGCAGAGTTTCCTTGGAGAGGGCAGGCCCAGTCCTGCGGTGTGGCTCCAGGGGCCCCAGCCTGGAGGATGTGTGGGCCAGGGCTGTGGGGACAGAAGTCTGAAAACACAAACTCGGCTCAAGTTTGGGCCCGAGGATATGGCAAGCCTGATCTAAAGACCTTGCAGGGAGCTCCTCAGGATATGAATGAAGGGCGAGTGTGAGGCTGTTGATCAGGCTTTTTTCTCTGGATTTTGTGTCAAGGAGGGCTGTCGAATGGAGGAATGGCTTCATAGGCGATGGCCAATTCGCCATCTCTGGGGATGTGGCCTGGCTCCCAAGGGTATGTGGTCATTCTGTGGGAAGGGAGGAGTCCTGTTTACTGCCTCCGGTGTCCCTCCCAAAGAGGGATTCCAGAGCAGGGCCCTGGGTCCCGGCGACTGGAAAACCCAAACTCGGGTTAGGATGGGGGCCCAAGGGGCATGGGAAGCCCCCTAGGCGGGCTCGTGGTCCAGCCACTGAGAGACCTGATTGGAGCACGAGGCTTATGGTGAGGGTCACCAGGCGTCTTTGTGCCCAAGGCGACCCTGAAGCATGGGCGTGGCCTCCTGGGCCATGCAGGTTTCTCCTACCCTGAAGGTGGGACACCAGGCCAACAGCAAGGTTTCTTGGATGGGGATGGAGGAGTTCAGATTTCTGCATCAGGTTCCCTCCTGTCCGGGGATTGGAGATAAGGTCTAGATTCAGATGCCTGAACACCTATCTTGGCAAGTGATGCCAGCCTAAGGCCATGGAGGTTCTGATGTGCTGGCTTTGCGGCCAAATATGTGGGTGTCTGTCAGGAGGTCTGGGCTCAGGCTGCGTCAGACAGAGCATTAGTGCCCAGGGCAGCCTAGGAAATTGGGGTGCATTCTAGGGCCGTGCATATTGAACCTCATTTGGGGTTTCTGGGCAGCCCTAGAGGGCAATGTTTTCCTTCTGGTGGGCAGGCAGCGTGGTGTTGTGGCTCCAGAATTCCCAATCATGAGGGCTTGTGGGCCAGAAGTGTCAGGATGGAAGTCTGAAAACCCAAGCTCGTGTTAGTTTTGGGGCTGAGGGCATGGCTGGCCCACTCTGCAGACACGAAATTGAGATCTCCTTCAACTGAATTCAGGGGCGTATCAGACATTGGCTCAGGCTGGAGGATGGGTTCATGATGTCCCCTTCATGATGTGGGGGCCTCATGAGGCCATGGAGTCTTTCCCACGCTGGGGGTTGTTAGCTGCTCCAAACTGCAAGGTTTCCTTCTGTGGGACAGTTGAGTCCTGGTGGATGGCTCAAGAACACCCTGTCTGAAAGTACCGAGAGCAGGCTCCTAAGGATGGATGCCTGGACACCCCACCTCGAATTCCCATTGGCTCCTAGTGACAAGGCAGGTTCGATCTGCTGGCTCTGGGGCGAACTCCCCAGGGGGCTGGGTTGAAATGGACTCTCCTGAGGATGGGTCATCATGTGGGTTTGTGTCCATGGAGATCTTGGAATGTGGGGGTGGCTCATGGGACGTGCAGCGTTATCCTACATGGAGCGTTTGCCACAGCTCCAAAGAGCAAACATCCCATGTTGAGAAGAGAGGTGTTCCTTTTGGGGGCTCAGGAAACCCCATATGCTGGTATTAGAAACCAGGCCTTGGGGCACCTGGGTGGCTCAGTGGGTTAAACCTCTGCCTTTGGTGCAGGTCATCATCTCAGGGTCCTGGGATCGAGCCCCGCATCGGGCTGTCTGCTCGGCGGGGAGCCTGCTTCCTCTCTCCCTCTCTCTGCCTGCCTCACTGTCTACTTGTGATCTCTCTCTCTGTGTCAAATAAATAAATAAAATCTAAAAAAAAATAGTCTCTTATGCTTTAAGAAACCAGGCCTTGGAGGAGAGGCACCCAGAAACAAAAACAACGTATCAGATTAGGAACTGGTGCCTGTCCGGATCAATCTTCTGTCTCTGGGGACATCCGTCTGCTTGTCTGAGTGGAGGTAATTGCTCATCTTGTGTCAAATCGCCCCTGTTTGTCCAGGGCGGCCTACACTATCGGGATGGCCTCGGGGACCTTGCAGGTTTCTCCTCATCTGTAGGGTTGTGGCCAATGAAATGGGTAGAGTTTCCTTGGAGAGGGCAGGCACAGTCCTGCGGTGTGGCTTCAGGGGTCCCATCCTGGAGGGTGTGTGGGCCAGAACTGTGGGGACAGAAGTCTGAAAACACTAACTCGGCTTAGGTTTGGGGCTGAGAGTATGGCAGGGCCAATCTAGAGACTGTGAGGGGAGTTCCTTAGGATATGAACAAAGGGCAAGTGTGAGGCAGTTGCTCAGCTTTGGTCTCTGGATGTTGTGTCAAGGACGGGCGTGGAAATTCGGGGTGGCCTCAACGGCCATGGACCAGGCTCCCTCTCTGGGGATTTGGCCCAGCTCCCAAGAGTTTGATGTCATTCTGAGGGAAGGGAGGAGTCCTGTTTACTCCCTCCAGTGTCCCTCCAAAGGAGGGATTCCAGAGCAGAGTCCTGGGTATGGGCTACTGGAAAACCCGAGCTCTGGTTAGGATTGGTGGCCTACGGGAAGGGCCCATGGGAAGCCCCATATGCGGGCTCTTGGTCCAGCCCCTGAGAGGCCTTACTTGAGCACATGGCTCACTCTGAGGGTCACAATGCGTGTTTGTGCCAAAGGTGGCCCTCAAGTATGGGCGTGTCCTCATGGGCCATGCTGGTTTCTCCTACCCTGAAGGGTGGACACCATGCAAACAGCAAGGTTTCTTGCCATGGGGATGGAGGAGTTCTGATGACTGTATCAGGTTCCCCCCATGCAGTTATTGGAGATAAAATCTAGGTTCTGAAGCCTGAAAACCCTGTTTGAGACGAGATGACAGCCTAAGGCCATGGCAGATCCAATGTGCTAGGTGTGCGGCCAGCTGTCTGGGTGTTGGTTGGGAGGTCCGGGCTCAGACTGTGTCAGACAGAGCATTAGTGCCCAGGGCAGCCTCTATATTTGGGGTGCAGTGGAGTGGCGTGCAGGTTGAGTCTCATTTTGGGTTTTTGGGCAGCCCCAGAGGGCAACGTTTTTCTTCTGGTGGGCAGGCAGAGTGCTGCCCTGTGTCTCTGGAATTCCCAACCTGGATGGCTTGTGGGCCAGGAGTGTAAGGTCTGAAGACTGAGAACACAAGCTAGGCTTAGGTTATGGGGCGTGGGCACATCAGGCCCACTCTGCAGAGTCTGAATCCGAGATCTCCTGCATCTGAAGTCAGGACGAGTATCTGATATAGGATCAGGTTGGAGTTTTTGTCCTTGATGGCCCCTTCAGGAAGGGGGGAGTGCTCATGAGGTCATGGACGTTTTCCCATGCTCGCAGTTGTGAGATGCTCCAAACCGAAAGGATACCTTCTGTGGGACAGTTGAGTCCTGTTGGATGGCTCCAGGATGCCCCATACAGCAAGAATCGAGAGCATAGTTCTAAGGATGGATGCCTGGGCACCCCACTTCGCATCCCCATTGGCTGCTTGCGACATGGCAGGTTCGATCTGCTGGCTCTGGGGCGTGCTACCCAGGGGGCTGAGTTGAAATGGACTCTCCTGAGGATGGGTCATCATGTGGGTTCTTGTCCATGGAGACCTTGGAATGTGGCGGTGGCTCGGTGAACTGGAAGGATTCTCCAACCAGAGGGTTGGACACAGCTCCAAAGAGCAAGTTTCCCATGTGGAGACGACAGGTGTTCTGATTGGTGCCTCAGGAAACCCCCTGGTATTGGAAACCAGTCCTCTGAGGAGAGACGCCTGGAAACCAACAAAAGGGTTCAGATTAGGGCCTAGGGGGCCTGTCTGGTTCAATCTTCTTTCTCTGGGTACATCCTTCTGTTTGTCTGAGGGGAGGTCTTTGCTCAGCTTGTGTCAGATCAGTCCTGTTGGTCCAGGATGGCCTAAACTATTGGGATGGCCTCAGGGACCTTGGAGGTTTCTCCTAATCTGTAGGGTTGTGGCCAATGGAATGGGCAGAGTTTCCTTGGAGAGGGCAGGCCCAGTCCTGCGGTGTGGCTCCAGGGGCCCCAGCCTGGAGGATGTGTGCCAGGGCTGTGGGGACAGAAGTCTGAAAACACAAACTCGGCTCAAGTTTGGGCCCGAGGATATGGCAAGCCTGATCTAAAGACCTTGCAGGGAGCTCCTCAGGATATGAATGAAGGGCGAGTGTGAGGCTGTTGATCAGGCTTTTTTTCTCTGGATTTTGTGTCAAGGAGGGCTGTCGAATGGAGGAATGGCTTCATAGGCGATGGCCAATTCGCCATCTCTGGGGATTTGGCCTGGCTCCCAAGGGTATGTGGTCATTCTGTGGGAAGGGAGGAGTCCTGTTTACTGCCTCCGGTGTCCGTCCCCAAGAGGGATTCCAGAGCAGGGCCCTGGGTCCCGGCGACTGGAAAACCCAAACTCGGGTTAGGATGGGGGCCCAAGGGGCATGGGAAGCCCCCTAGGCGGGCTCGTGGTCCAGCCACTGAGAGACCTGATTGGAGCACGAGGCTTATGGTGAGGGTCACCAGGCGTCTTTGTGCCCAAGGCGACCCTCAAGCATGGGCGTGGCCTCCTGGGCCATGCAGGTTTCTCCTACCCTGAAGGTGGGACACCAGGCCAACAGCAAGGTTTCTTGGATGGGGATGGAGGAGTTCAGATTTCTGCATCAGGTTCCCTCCTGTCCGGGGATTGGAGATAAGGTCTAGATTCAGATGCCTGAACACCTATCTTGGCAAGTGATGCCAGCCTAAGGCCATGGAGGTTCTGATGTGCTGGCTTTGCGGCCAAATATGTGGGTGTCTGTCAGGAGGTCTGGGCTCAGGCTGCGTCAGACAGAGCATTAGTGCCCAGGGCAGCCTAGGAAATTGGGGTGCATTCTAGGGCCGTGCATATTGAACCTCATTTGGGGTTTCTGGGCAGCCCTAGAGGGCAATGTTTTCCTTCTGGTGGGCAGGCAGCGTGGTGTTGTGGCTCCAGAATTCCCAATCATGAGGGCTTGTGGGCCAGAAGTGTCAGGATGGAAGTCTGAAAACCCAAGCTCGTGTTAGTTTTGGGGCTGAGGGCATGGCTGGCCCACTCTGCAGACACGAAATTGAGATCTCCTTCAACTGAATTCAGGGGCGTATCAGACATTGGCTCAGGCTGGAGGATGGGTTCATGATGTCCCCTTCATGATGTGGGGGCCTCATGAGGCCATGGAGTCTTTCCCACGCTGGGGGTTGTTAGCTGCTCCAAACTGCAAGGTTTCCTTCTGTGGGACAGTTGAGTCCTGGTGGATGGCTCAAGAACACCCTGTCTGAAAGTACCGAGAGCAGGCTCCTAAGGATGGATGCCTGGACACCCCACCTCGAATTCCCATTGGCTCCTAGTGACAAGGCAGGTTCGATCTGCTGGCTCTGGGGCGAACTCCCCAGGGGGCTGGGTTGAAATGGACTCTCCTGAGGATGGGTCATCATGTGGGTTTGTGTCCATGGAGATCTTGGAATGTGGGGGTGGCTCATGGGACGTGCAGCGTTATCCTACATGGAGGGTTTGCCACAGCTCCAAAGAGCAAACATCCCATGTTGAGAAGAGAGGTGTTCCTTTTGGGGGCTCAGGAAACCCCATATGCTGGTATTAGAAACCAGGCCTTGGGGCACCTGGGTGGCTCAGTGGGTTAAACCTCTGCCTTTGGTGCAGGTCATCATCTCAGGGTCCTGGGATCGAGCCCCGCATCGGGCTGTCTGCTCGGCGGGGAGCCTGCTTCCTCTCTCCCTCTCTCTGCCTGCCTCACTGTCTACTTGTGATCTCTCTCTCTGTGTCAAATAAATAAATAAAATCTAAAAAAAAATAGTCTCTTATGCTTTAAGAATCCAGGCCTTGGAGGAGAGGCACCCAGAAACAAAAACAACGTATCAGATTAGGAACTGGTGCCTGTCCGGATCAATCTTCTGTCTCTGGGGACATCCGTCTGCTTGTCTGAGTGGAGGTAATTGCTCATCTTGTGTCAAATCGCCCCTGTTTGTCCAGGGCGGCCTACACTATCGGGATGGCCTCGGGGACCTTGCAGGTTTCTCCTCATCTGTAGGGTTGTGGCCAATGAAATGGGTAGAGTTTCCTTGGAGAGGGCAGGCACAGTCCTGCGGTGTGGCTTCAGGGGTCCCATCCTGGAGGGTGTGTGGGCCAGAACTGTGGGGACAGAAGTCTGAAAACACTAACTCGGCTTAGGTTTGGGGCTGAGAGTATGGCAGGGCCAATCTAGAGACTGTGAGGGGAGTTCCTTAGGATATGAACAAAGGGCAAGTGTGAGGCAGTTGCTCAGCTTTGGTCTCTGGATGTTGTGTCAAGGACGGGCGTGGAAATTCGGGGTGGCCTCAACGGCCATGGAACAGGCTCCCTCTCTGGGGATTTGGCCCAGCTCCCAAGAGTTTGATGTCATTCTGAGGGAAGGGAGGAGTCCTGTTTACTCCCTCCAGTGTCCCTCCAAAGGAGGGATTCCAGAGCAGAGTCCTGGGTATGGGCTACTGGAAAACCCGAGCTCTGGTTAGGATTGGGGGCCTACGGGAAGGGCCCATGGGAAGCCCCATATGCGGGCTCTTGGTCCAGCCCCTGAGAGGCCTTACTTGAGCACATGGCTCACTCTGAGGGTCACAATGCGTGTTTGTGCCAAAGGTGGCCCTCAAGTATGGGCGTGTCCTCATGGGCCATGCTGGTTTCTCCTACCCTGAAGGGTGGACACCATGCAAACAGCAAGGTTTCTTGCCATGGGGATGGAGGAGTTCTGATGACTGTATCAGGTTCCCCCCATGCAGTTATTGGAGATAAAATCTAGGTTCTGAAGCCTGAAAACCCTGTTTGAGACGAGATGACAGCCTAAGGCCATGGCAGATCCAATGTGCTAGGTGTGCGGCCAGCTGTCTGGGTGTTGGTTGGGAGGTCCGGGCTCAGACTGTGTCAGACAGAGCATTAGTGCCCAGGGCAGCCTCTATATTTGGGGTGCAGTGGAGTGGCGTGCAGGTTGAGTCTCATTTTGGGTTTTTGGGCAGCCCCAGAGGGCAACGTTTTTCTTCTGGTGGGCAGGCAGAGTGCTGCCCTGTGTCTCTGGAATTCCCAACCTGGATGGCTTGTGGGCCAGGAGTGTAAGGTCTGAAGACTGAGAACACAAGCTAGGCTTAGGTTATGGGGCGTGGGCACATCAGGCCCACTCTGCAGAGTCTGAATCCGAGATCTCCTGCATCTGAAGTCAGGACGAGTATCTGATATAGGATCAGGTTGGAGTTTTTGTCCTTGATGGCCCCTTCAGGAAGGGGGGAGTGCTCATGAGGTCATGGACGTTTTCCCATGCTCGCAGTTGTGAGATGCTCCAAACCGAAAGGATACCTTCTGTGGGACAGTTGAGTCCTGTTGGATGGCTCCAGGATGCCCCATACAGCAAGAATCGAGAGCATAGTTCTAAGGATGGATGCCTGGGCACCCCACTTCGCATCCCCATTGGCTGCTTGCGACATGGCAGGTTCGATCTGCTGGCTCTGGGGCGTGCTACCCAGGGGGCTGAGTTGAAATGGACTCTCCTGAGGATGGGTCATCATGTGGGTTCTTGTTCATGGAGACCTTGGAATGTGGCGGTGGCTCGGTGAACTGGAAGGATTCTCCAACCAGAGGGTTGGACACAGCTCCAAAGAGCAAGTTTCCCATGTGGAGACGACAGGTGTTCTGATTGGTGCCTCAGGAAACCCCCTGGTATTGGAAACCAGTCCTCTGAGGAGAGACGCCTGGAAACCAACAAAAGGGTTCAGATTAGGGCCTAGGGGGCCTGTCTGGTTCAATCTTCTTTCTCTGGGTACATCCTTCTGTTTGTCTGAGGGGAGGTCTTTGCTCAGCTTGTGTCAGATCAGTCCTGTTGGTCCAGGATGGCCTAAACTATTGGGATGGCCTCAGGGACCTTGGAGGTTTCTCCTAATCTGTAGGGTTGTGGCCAATGGAATGGGCAGAGTTTCCTTGGAGAGGGCAGGCCCAGTCCTGCGGTGTGGCTCCAGGGGCCCCAGCCTGGAGGATGTGTGGGCCAGGGCTGTGGGGACAGAAGTCTGAAAACACAAACTCGGCTCAAGTTTGGGCCCGAGGATATGGCAAGCCTGATCTAAAGACCTTGCAGGGAGCTCCTCAGGATATGAATGAAGGGCGAGTGTGAGGCTGTTGATCAGGCTTTTTTCTCTGGATTTTGTGTCAAGGAGGGCTGTCGAATGGAGGAATGGCTTCATAGGCGATGGCCAATTCGCCATCTCTGGGGATTTGGCCTGGCTCCCAAGGGTATGTGGTCATTCTGTGGGAAGGGAGGAGTCCTGTTTACTGCCTCCGGTGTCCGTCCCCAAGAGGGATTCCAGAGCAGGGCCCTGGGTCCCGGCGACTGGAAAACCCAAACTCGGGTTAGGATGGGGGCCCAAGGGGCATGGGAAGCCCCCTAGGCGGGCTCGTGGTCCAGCCACTGAGAGACCTGATTGGAGCACGAGGCTTATGGTGAGGGTCACCAGGCGTCTTTGTGCCCAAGGCGACCCTCAAGCATGGGCGTGGCCTCCTGGGCCATGTAGGTTTCTCCTACCCTGAAGGTGGGACACCAGGCCAACAGCAAGGTTTCTTGGATGGGGATGGAGGAGTTCAGATTTCTGCATCAGGTTCCCTCCTGTCCGGGGATTGGAGATAAGGTCTAGATTCAGATGCCTGAACACCTATCTTGGCAAGTGATGCCAGCCTAAGGCCATGGAGGTTCTGATGTGCTGGCTTTGCGGCCAAATATGTGGGTGTCTGTCAGGAGGTCTGGGCTCAGGCTGCGTCAGACAGAGCATTAGTGCCCAGGGCAGCCTAGGAAATTGGGGTGCATTCTAGGGCCGTGCATATTGAACCTCATTTGGGGTTTCTGGGCAGCCCTAGAGGGCAATGTTTTCCTTCTGGTGGGCAGGCAGCGTGGTGTTGTGGCTCCAGAATTCCCAATCATGAGGGCTTGTGGGCCAGAAGTGTCAGGATGGAAGTCTGAAAACCCAAGCTCGTGTTAGTTTTGGGGCTGAGGGCATGGCTGGCCCACTCTGCAGACACGAAATTGAGATCTCCTTCAACTGAATTCAGGGGCGTATCAGACATTGGCTCAGGCTGGAGGATGGGTTCATGATGTCCCCTTCATGATGTGGGGGCCTCATGAGGCCATGGAGTCTTTCCCACGCTGGGGGTTGTTAGCTGCTCCAAACTGCAAGGTTTCCTTCTGTGGGACAGTTGAGTCCTGGTGGATGGCTCAAGAACACCCTGTCTGAAAGTACCGAGAGCAGGCTCCTAAGGATGGATGCCTGGACACCCCACCTCGAATTCCCATTGGCTCCTAGTGACAAGGCAGGTTCGATCTGCTGGCTCTGGGGCGAACTCCCCAGGGGGCTGGGTTGAAATGGACTCTCCTGAGGATGGGTCATCATGTGGGTTTGTGTCCATGGAGATCTTGGAATGTGGGGGTGGCTCATGGGACGTGCAGCGTTATCCTACATGGAGCGTTTGCCACAGCTCCAAAGAGCAAACATCCCATGTTGAGAAGAGAGGTGTTCCTTTTGGGGGCTCAGGAAACCCCATATGCTGGTATTAGAAACCAGGCCTTGGGGCACCTGGGTGGCTCAGTGGGTTAAACCTCTGCCTTTGGTGCAGGTCATCATCTCAGGGTCCTGGGATCGAGCCCCGCATCGGGCTGTCTGCTCGGCGGGGAGCCTGCTTCCTCTCTCCCTCTCTCTGCCTGCCTCACTGTCTACTTGTGATCTCTCTCTCTGTGTCAAATAAATAAATAAAATCTAAAAAAAAATAGTCTCTTATGCTTTAAGAAACCAGGCCTTGGAGGAGAGGCACCCAGAAACAAAAACAACGTATCAGATTAGGAACTGGTGCCTGTCCGGATCAATCTTCTGTCTCTGGGGACATCCGTCTGCTTGTCTGAGTGGAGGTAATTGCTCATCTTGTGTCAAATCGCCCCTGTTTGTCCAGGGCGGCCTACACTATCGGGATGGCCTCGGGGACCTTGCAGGTTTCTCCTCATCTGTAGGGTTGTGGCCAATGAAATGGGTAGAGTTTCCTTGGAGAGGGCAGGCACAGTCCTGCGGTGTGGCTTCAGGGGTCCCATCCTGGAGGGTGTGTGGGCCAGAACTGTGGGGACAGAAGTCTGAAAACACTAACTCGGCTTAGGTTTGGGGCTGAGAGTATGGCAGGGCCAATCTAGAGACTGTGAGGGGAGTTCCTTAGGATATGAACAAAGGGCAAGTGTGAGGCAGTAGCTCAGCTTTGGTCTCTGGATGTTGAGTCAAGGACGGGCGTGGAAATTCGGGGTGGCCTCAACGGCCATGGACCAGGCTCCCTCTCTGGGGATTTGGCCCAGCTCCCAAGAGTTTGATGTCATTCTGAGGGAAGGGAGGAGTCCTGTTTACTCCCTCCAGTGTCCCTCCAAAGGAGGGATTCCAGAGCAGAGTCCTGGGTATGGGCTACTGGAAAACCCGAGCTCTGGTTAGGATTGGGGGCCTACGGGAAGGGCCCATGGGAAGCCCCATATGCGGGCTCTTGGTCCAGCCACTGAGAGGCCTTACTTGAGCACATGGCTCACTCTGAGGGTCACAATGCGTGTTTGTGCCAAAGGTGGCCCTCAAGTATGGGCGTGTCCTCATGGGCCATGCTGGTTTCTCCTACCCTGAAGGGTGGACACCATGCAAACAGCAAGGTTTCTTGCCATGGGGATGGAGGAGTTCTGATGACTGTATCAGGTTCCCCCCATGCAGTTATTGGAGATAAAATCTAGGTTCTGAACCCTGAAAACCCTGTTTGAGACGAGATGACAGCCTAAGGCCATGGCAGATCCAATGTGCTAGGTGTGCGGCCAGCTGTCTGGGTGTTGGTTGGGAGGTCCGGGCTCAGACTGTGTCAGACAGAGCATTAGTGCCCAGGGCAGCCTCTATATTTGGGGTGCAGTGGAGTGGCGTGCAGGTTGAGTCTCATTTTGGGTTTTTGGGCAGCCCCAGAGGGCAACGTTTTTCTTCTGGTGGGCAGGCAGAGTGCTGCCCTGTGTCTCTGGAATTCCCAACCTGGATGGCTTGTGGGCCAGGAGTGTAAGGTCTGAAGACTGAGAACACAAGCTAGGCTTAGGTTATGGGGCGTGGGCACATCAGGCCCACTCTGCAGAGTCTGAATCCGAGATCTCCTGCATCTGAAGTCAGGACGAGTATCTGATATAGGATCAGGTTGGAGTTTTTGTCCTTGATGGCCCCTTCAGGAAGGGGGGAGTGCTCATGAGGTCATGGACGTTTTCCCATGCTCGCAGTTGTGAGATGCTCCAAACCGAAAGGATACCTTCTGTGGGACAGTTGAGTCCTGTTGGATGGCTCCAGGATGCCCCATACAGCAAGAATCGAGAGCATAGTTCTAAGGATGGATGCCTGGGCACCCCACTTCGCATCCCCATTGGCTGCTTGCGACATGGCAGGTTCGATCTGCTGGCTCTGGGGCGTGCTACCCAGGGGGCTGAGTTGAAATGGACTCTCCTGAGGATGGGTCATCATGTGGGTTCTTGTCCATGGAGACCTTGGAATGTGGCGGTGGCTCGGTGAACTGGAAGGATTCTCCAACCAGAGGGTTGGACACAGCTCCAAAGAGCAAGTTTCCCATGTGGAGACGACAGGTGTTCTGATTGGTGCCTCAGGAAACCCCCTGGTATTGGAAACCAGTCCTCTGAGGAGAGACGCCTGGAAACCAACAAAAGGGTTCAGATTAGGGCCTAGGGGGCCTGTCTGGTTCAATCTTCTTTCTCTGGGTACATCCTTCTGTTTGTCTGAGGGGAGGTCTTTGCTCAGCTTGTGTCAGATCAGTCCTGTTGGTCCAGGATGGCCTAAACTATTGGGATGGCCTCAGGGACCTTGGAGGTTTCTCCTAATCTGTAGGGTTGTGGCCAATGGAATGGGCAGAGTTTCCTTGGAGAGGGCAGGCCCAGTCCTGCGGTGTGGCTCCAGGGGCCCCAGCCTGGAGGATGTGTGGGCCAGGGCTGTGGGGACAGAAGTCTGAAAACACAAACTCGGCTCAAGTTTGGGCCCGAGGATATGGCAAGCCTGATCTAAAGACCTTGCAGGGAGCTCCTCAGGATATGAATGAAGGGCGAGTGTGAGGCTGTTGATCAGGCTTTTTTCTCTGGATTTTGTGTCAAGGAGGGCTGTCGAATGGAGGAATGGCTTCATAGGCGATGGCCAATTCGCCATCTCTGGGGATTTGGCCTGGCTCCCAAGGGTATGTGGTCATTCTGTGGGAAGGGAGGAGTCCTGTTTACTGCCTCCGGTGTCCGTCCCCAAGAGGGATTCCAGAGCAGGGCCCTGGGTCCCGGCGACTGGAAAACCCAAACTCGGGTTAGGATGGGGGCCCAAGGGGCATGGGAAGCCCCCTAGGCGGGCTCGTGGTCCAGCCACTGAGAGACCTGATTGGAGCACGAGGCTTATGGTGAGGGTCACCAGGCGTCTTTGTGCCCAAGGCGACCCTCAAGCATGGGCGTGGCCTCCTGGGCCATGCAGGTTTCTCCTACCCTGAAGGTGGGACACCAGGCCAACAGCAAGGTTTCTTGGATGGGGATGGAGGAGTTCAGATTTCTGCATCAGGTTCCCTCCTGTCCGGGGATTGGAGATAAGGTCTAGATTCAGATGCCTGAACACCTATCTTGGCAAGTGATGCCAGCCTAAGGCCATGGAGGTTCTGATGTGCTGGCTTTGCGGCCAAATATGTGGGTGTCTGTCAGGAGGTCTGGGCTCAGGCTGCGTCAGACAGAGCATTAGTGCCCAGGGCAGCCTAGGAAATTGGGGTGCATTCTAGGGCCGTGCATATTGAACCTCATTTGGGGTTTCTGGGCAGCCCTAGAGGGCAATGTTTTCCTTCTGGTGGGCAGGCAGCGTGGTGTTGTGGCTCCAGAATTCCCAATCATGAGGGCTTGTGGGCCAGAAGTGTCAGGATGGAAGTCTGAAAACCCAAGCTCGTGTTAGTTTTGGGGCTGAGGGCATGGCTGGCCCACTCTGCAGACACGAAATTGAGATCTCCTTCAACTGAATTCAGGGGCGTATCAGACATTGGCTCAGGCTGGAGGATGGGTTCATGATGTCCCCTTCATGATGTGGGGGCCTCATGAGGCCATGGAGTCTTTCCCACGCTGGGGGTTGTTAGCTGCTCCAAACTGCAAGGTTTCCTTCTGTGGGACAGTTGAGTCCTGGTGGATGGCTCAAGAACACCCTGTCTGAAAGTACCGAGAGCAGGCTCCTAAGGATGGATGCCTGGACACCCCACCTCGAATTCCCATTGGCTCCTAGTGACAAGGCAGGTTCGATCTGCTGGCTCTGGGGCGAACTCCCCAGGGGGCTGGGTTGAAATGGACTCTCCTGAGGATGGGTCATCATGTGGGTTTGTGTCCATGGAGATCTTGGAATGTGGGGGTGGCTCATGGGACGTGCAGCGTTATCCTACATGGAGCGTTTGCCACAGCTCCAAAGAGCAAACATCCCATGTTGAGAAGAGAGGTGTTCCTTTTGGGGGCTCAGGAAACCCCATATGCTGGTATTAGAAACCAGGCCTTGGGGCACCTGGGTGGCTCAGTGGGTTAAACCTCTGCCTTTGGTGCAGGTCATCATCTCAGGGTCCTGGGATCGAGCCCCGCATCGGGCTGTCTGCTCGGCGGGGAGCCTGCTTCCTCTCTCCCTCTCTCTGCCTGCCTCACTGTCTACTTGTGATCTCTCTCTCTGTGTCAAATAAATAAATAAAATCTAAAAAAAAATAGTCTCTTATGCTTTAAGAAACCAGGCCTTGGAGGAGAGGCACCCAGAAACAAAAACAACGTATCAGATTAGGAACTGGTGCCTGTCCGGATCAATCTTCTGTCTCTGGGGACATCCGTCTGCTTGTCTGAGTGGAGGTAATTGCTCATCTTGTGTCAAATCGCCCCTGTTTGTCCAGGGCGGCCTACACTATCGGGATGGCCTCGGGGACCTTGCAGGTTTCTCCTCATCTGTAGGGTTGTGGCCAATGAAATGGGTAGAGTTTCCTTGGAGAGGGCAGGCACAGTCCTGCGGTGTGGCTTCAGGGGTCCCATCCTGGAGGGTGTGTGGGCCAGAACTGTGGGGACAGAAGTCTGAAAACACTAACTCGGCTTAGGTTTGGGGCTGAGAGTATGGCAGGGCCAATCTAGAGACTGTGAGGGGAGTTCCTTAGGATATGAACAAAGGGCAAGTGTGAGGCAGTAGCTCAGCTTTGGTCTCTGGATGTTGAGTCAAGGACGGGCGTGGAAATTCGGGGTGGCCTCAACGGCCATGGACCAGGCTCCCTCTCTGGGGATTTGGCCCAGCTCCCAAGAGTTTGATGTCATTCTGAGGGAAGGGAGGAGTCCTGTTTACTCCCTCCAGTGTCCCTCCAAAGGAGGGATTCCAGAGCAGAGTCCTGGGTATGGGCTACTGGAAAACCCGAGCTCTGGTTAGGATTGGGGGCCTACGGGAAGGGCCCATGGGAAGCCCCATATGCGGGCTCTTGGTCCAGCCACTGAGAGGCCTTACTTGAGCACATGGCTCACTCTGAGGGTCACAATGCGTGTTTGTGCCAAAGGTGGCCCTCAAGTATGGGCGTGTCCTCATGGGCCATGCTGGTTTCTCCTACCCTGAAGGGTGGACACCATGCAAACAGCAAGGTTTCTTGCCATGGGGATGGAGGAGTTCTGATGACTGTATCAGGTTCCCCCCATGCAGTTATTGGAGATAAAATCTAGGTTCTGAAGCCTGAAAACCCTGTTTGAGACGAGATGACAGCCTAAGGCCATGGCAGATCCAATGTGCTAGGTGTGCGGCCAGCTGTCTGGGTGTTGGTTGGGAGGTCCGGGCTCAGACTGTGTCAGACAGAGCATTAGTGCCCAGGGCAGCCTCTATATTTGGGGTGCAGTGGAGTGGCGTGCAGGTTGAGTCTCATTTTGGGTTTTTGGGCAGCCCCAGAGGGCAACGTTTTTCTTCTGGTGGGCAGGCAGAGTGCTGCCCTGTGTCTCTGGAATTCCCAACCTGGATGGCTTGTGGGCCAGGAGTGTAAGGTCTGAAGACTGAGAACACAAGCTAGGCTTAGGTTATGGGGCGTGGGCACATCAGGCCCACTCTGCAGAGTCTGAATCCGAGATCTCCTGCATCTGAAGTCAGGACGAGTATCTGATATAGGATCAGGTTGGAGTTTTTGTCCTTGATGGCCCCTTCAGGAAGGGGGGAGTGCTCATGAGGTCATGGACGTTTTCCCATGCTCGCAGTTGTGAGATGCTCCAAACCGAAAGGATACCTTCTGTGGGACAGTTGAGTCCTGTTGGATGGCTCCAGGATGCCCCATACAGCAAGAATCGAGAGCATAGTTCTAAGGATGGATGCCTGGGCACCCCACTTCGCATCCCCATTGGCTGCTTGCGACATGGCAGGTTCGATCTGCTGGCTCTGGGGCGTGCTACCCAGGGGGCTGAGTTGAAATGGACTCTCCTGAGGATGGGTCATCATGTGGGTTCTTGTCCATGGAGACCTTGGAATGTGGCGGTGGCTCGGTGAACTGGAAGGATTCTCCAACCAGAGGGTTGGACACAGCTCCAAAGAGCAAGTTTCCCATGTGGAGACGACAGGTGTTCTGATTGGTGCCTCAGGAAACCCCCTGGTATTGGAAACCAGTCCTCTGAGGAGAGACGCCTGGAAACCAACAAAAGGGTTCAGATTAGGGCCTAGGGGGCCTGTCTGGTTCAATCTTCTTTCTCTGGGTACATCCTTCTGTTTGTCTGAGGGGAGGTCTTTGCTCAGCTTGTGTCAGATCAGTCCTGTTGGTCCAGGATGGCCTAAACTATTGGGATGGCCTCAGGGACCTTGGAGGTTTCTCCTAATCTGTAGGGTTGTGGCCAATGGAATGGGCAGAGTTTCCTTGGAGAGGGCAGGCCCAGTCCTGCGGTGTGGCTCCAGGGGCCCCAGCCTGGAGGATGTGTGGGCCAGGGCTGTGGGGACAGAAGTCTGAAAACACAAACTCGGCTCAAGTTTGGGCCCGAGGATATGGCAAGCCTGATCTAAAGACCTTGCAGGGAGCTCCTCAGGATATGAATGAAGGGCGAGTGTGAGGCTGTTGATCAGGCTTTTTTCTCTGGATTTTGTGTCAAGGAGGGCTGTCGAATGGAGGAATGGCTTCATAGGCGATGGCCAATTCGCCATCTCTGGGGATTTGGCCTGGCTCCCAAGGGTATGTGGTCATTCTGTGGGAAGGGAGGAGTCCTGTTTACTGCCTCCGGTGTCCGTCCCCAAGAGGGATTCCAGAGCAGGGCCCTGGGTCCCGGCGACTGGAAAACCCAAACTCGGGTTAGGATGGGGGCCCAAGGGGCATGGGAAGCCCCCTAGGCGGGCTCGTGGTCCAGCCACTGAGAGACCTGATTGGAGCACGAGGCTTATGGTGAGGGTCACCAGGCGTCTTTGTGCCCAAGGCGACCCTCAAGCATGGGCGTGGCCTCCTGGGCCATGCAGGTTTCTCCTACCCTGAAGGTGGGACACCAGGCCAACAGCAAGGTTTCTTGGATGGGGATGGAGGAGTTCAGATTTCTGCATCAGGTTCCCTCCTGTCCGGGGATTGGAGATAAGGTCTAGATTCAGATGCCTGAACACCTATCTTGGCAAGTGATGCCAGCCTAAGGCCATGGAGGTTCTGATGTGCTGGCTTTGCGGCCAAATATGTGGGTGTCTGTCAGGAGGTCTGGGCTCAGGCTGCGTCAGACAGAGCATTAGTGCCCAGGGCAGCCTAGGAAATTGGGGTGCATTCTAGGGCCGTGCATATTGAACCTCATTTGGGGTTTCTGGGCAGCCCTAGAGGGCAATGTTTTCCTTCTGGTGGGCAGGCAGCGTGGTGTTGTGGCTCCAGAATTCCCAATCATGAGGGCTTGTGGGCCAGAAGTGTCAGGATGGAAGTCTGAAAACCCAAGCTCGTGTTAGTTTTGGGGCTGAGGGCATGGCTGGCCCACTCTGCAGACACGAAATTGAGATCTCCTTCAACTGAATTCAGGGGCGTATCAGACATTGGCTCAGGCTGGAGGATGGGTTCATGATGTCCCCTTCATGATGTGGGGGCCTCATGAGGCCATGGAGTCTTTCCCACGCTGGGGGTTGTTAGCTGCTCCAAACTGCAAGGTTTCCTTCTGTGGGACAGTTGAGTCCTGGTGGATGGCTCAAGAACACCCTGTCTGAAAGTACCGAGAGCAGGCTCCTAAGGATGGATGCCTGGACACCCCACCTCGAATTCCCATTGGCTCCTAGTGACAAGGCAGGTTCGATCTGCTGGCTCTGGGGCGAACTCCCCAGGGGGCTGGGTTGAAATGGACTCTCCTGAGGATGGGTCATCATGTGGGTTTGTGTCCATGGAGATCTTGGAATGTGGGGGTGGCTCATGGGACGTGCAGCGTTATCCTACATGGAGCGTTTGCCACAGCTCCAAAGAGCAAACATCCCATGTTGAGAAGAGAGGTGTTCCTTTTGGGGGCTCAGGAAACCCCATATGCTGGTATTAGAAACCAGGCCTTGGGGCACCTGGGTGGCTCAGTGGGTTAAACCTCTGCCTTTGGTGCAGGTCATCATCTCAGGGTCCTGGGATCGAGCCCCGCATCGGGCTGTCTGCTCGGCGGGGAGCCTGCTTCCTCTCTCCCTCTCTCTGCCTGCCTCACTGTCTACTTGTGATCTCTCTCTCTGTGTCAAATAAATAAATAAAATCTAAAAAAAAAATAGTCTCTTATGCTTTAAGAAACCAGGCCTTGGAGGAGAGGCACCCAGAAACAAAAACAACGTATCAGATTAGGAACTGGTGCCTGTCCGGATCAATCTTCTGTCTCTGGGGACATCCGTCTGCTTGTCTGAGTGGAGGTAATTGCTCATCTTGTGTCAAATCGCCCCTGTTTGTCCAGGGCGGCCTACACTATCGGGATGGCCTCGGGGACCTTGCAGGTTTCTCCTCATCTGTAGGGTTGTGGCCAATGAAATGGGTAGAGTTTCCTTGGAGAGGGCAGGCACAGTCCTGCGGTGTGGCTTCAGGGGTCCCATCCTGGAGGGTGTGTGGGCCAGAACTGTGGGGACAGAAGTCTGAAAACACTAACTCGGCTTAGGTTTGGGGCTGAGAGTATGGCAGGGCCAATCTAGAGACTGTGAGGGGAGTTCCTTAGGATATGAACAAAGGGCAAGTGTGAGGCAGTAGCTCAGCTTTGGTCTCTGGATGTTGAGTCAAGGACGGGCGTGGAAATTCGGGGTGGCCTCAACTTCCATGGACCAGGCTCCCTCTCTGGGGATTTGGCCCAGCTCCCAAGAGTTTGATGTCATTCTGAGGGAAGGGAGGAGTCCTGTTTACTCCCTCCAGTGTCCCTCCAAAGGAGGGATTCCAGAGCAGAGTCCTGGGTATGGGCTACTGGAAAACCCGAGCTCTGGTTAGGATTGGGGGCCTACGGGAAGGGCCCATGGGAAGCCCCATATGCGGGCTCTTGGTCCAGCCCCTGAGAGGCCTTACTTGAGCACATGGCTCACTCTGAGGGTCACAATGCGTGTTTGTGCCAAAGGTGGCCCTCAAGTATGGGCGTGTCCTCATGGGCCATGCTGGTTTCTCCTACCCTGAAGGGTGGACACCATGCAAACAGCAAGGTTTCTTGCCATGGGGATGGAGGAGTTCTGATGACTGTATCAGGTTCCCCCCATGCAGTTATTGGAGATAAAATCTAGGTTCTGAAGCCTGAAAACCCTGTTTGAGACGAGATGACAGCCTAAGGCCATGGCAGATCCAATGTGCTAGGTGTGCGGCCAGCTGTCTGGGTGTTGGTTGGGAGGTCCGGGCTCAGACTGTGTCAGACAGAGCATTAGTGCCCAGGGCAGCCTCTATATTTGGGGTGCAGTGGAGTGGCGTGCAGGTTGAGTCTCATTTTGGGTTTTTGGGCAGCCCCAGAGGGCAACGTTTTTCTTCTGGTGGGCAGGCAGAGTGCTGCCCTGTGTCTCTGGAATTCCCAACCTGGATGGCTTGTGGGCCAGGAGTGTAAGGTCTGAAGACTGAGAACACAAGCTAGGCTTAGGTTATGGGGCGTGGGCACATCAGGCCCACTCTGCAGAGTCTGAATCCGAGATCTCCTGCATCTGAAGTCAGGACGAGTATCTGATATAGGATCAGGTTGGAGTTTTTGTCCTTGATGGCCCCTTCAGGAAGGGGGGAGTGCTCATGAGGTCATGGACGTTTTCCCATGCTCGCAGTTGTGAGATGCTCCAAACCGAAAGGATACCTTCTGTGGGACAGTTGAGTCCTGTTGGATGGCTCCAGGATGCCCCATACAGCAAGAATCGAGAGCATAGTTCTAAGGATGGATGCCTGGGCACCCCACTTCGCATCCCCATTGGCTGCTTGCGACATGGCAGGTTCGATCTGCTGGCTCTGGGGCGTGCTACCCAGGGGGCTGAGTTGAAATGGACTCTCCTGAGGATGGGTCATCATGTGGGTTCTTGTCCATGGAGACCTTGGAATGTGGCGGTGGCTCGGTGAACTGGAAGGATTCTCCAACCAGAGGGTTGGACACAGCTCCAAAGAGCAAGTTTCCCATGTGGAGACGACAGGTGTTCTGATTGGTGCCTCAGGAAACCCCCTGGTATTGGAAACCAGTCCTCTGAGGAGAGACGCCTGGAAACCAACAAAAGGGTTCAGATTAGGGCCTAGGGGGCCTGTCTGGTTCAATCTTCTTTCTCTGGGTACATCCTTCTGTTTGTCTGAGGGGAGGTCTTTGCTCAGCTTGTGTCAGATCAGTCCTGTTGGTCCAGGATGGCCTAAACTATTGGGATGGCCTCAGGGACCTTGGAGGTTTCTCCTAATCTGTAGGGTTGTGGCCAATGGAATGGGCAGAGTTTCCTTGGAGAGGGCAGGCCCAGTCCTGCGGTGTGGCTCCAGGGGCCCCAGCCTGGAGGATGTGTGGGCCAGGGCTGTGGGGACAGAAGTCTGAAAACACAAACTCGGCTCAAGTTTGGGCCCGAGGATATGGCAAGCCTGATCTAAAGACCTTGCAGGGAGCTCCTCAGGATATGAATGAAGGGCGAGTGTGAGGCTGTTGATCAGGCTTTTTTCTCTGGATTTTGTGTCAAGGAGGGCTGTCGAATGGAGGAATGGCTTCATAGGCGATGGCCAATTCGCCATCTCTGGGGATTTGGCCTGGCTCCCAAGGGTATGTGGTCATTCTGTGGGAAGGGAGGAGTCCTGTTTACTGCCTCCGGTGTCCGTCCCCAAGAGGGATTCCAGAGCAGGGCCCTGGGTCCCGGCGACTGGAAAACCCAAACTCGGGTTAGGATGGGGGCCCAAGGGGCATGGGAAGCCCCCTAGGCGGGCTCGTGGTCCAGCCACTGAGAGACCTGATTGGAGCACGAGGCTTATGGTGAGGGTCACCAGGCGTCTTTGTGCCCAAGGCGACCCTCAAGCATGGGCGTGGCCTCCTGGGCCATGCAGGTTTCTCCTACCCTGAAGGTGGGACACCAGGCCAACAGCAAGGTTTCTTGGATGGGGATGGAGGAGTTCAGATTTCTGCATCAGGTTCCCTCCTGTCCGGGGATTGGAGATAAGGTCTAGATTCAGATGCCTGAACACCTATCTTGGCAAGTGATGCCAGCCTAAGGCCATGGAGGTTCTGATGTGCTGGCTTTGCGGCCAAATATGTGGGTGTCTGTCAGGAGGTCTGGGCTCAGGCTGCGTCAGACAGAGCATTAGTGCCCAGGGCAGCCTAGGAAATTGGGGTGCATTCTAGGGCCGTGCATATTGAACCTCATTTGGGGTTTCTGGGCAGCCCTAGAGGGCAATGTTTTCCTTCTGGTGGGCAGGCAGCGTGGTGTTGTGGCTCCAGAATTCCCAATCATGAGGGCTTGTGGGCCAGAAGTGTCAGGATGGAAGTCTGAAAACCCAAGCTCGTGTTAGTTTTGGGGCTGAGGGCATGGCTGGCCCACTCTGCAGACACGAAATTGAGATCTCCTTCAACTGAATTCAGGGGCGTATCAGACATTGGCTCAGGCTGGAGGATGGGTTCATGATGTCCCCTTCATGATGTGGGGGCCTCATGAGGCCATGGAGTCTTTCCCACGCTGGGGGTTGTTAGCTGCTCCAAACTGCAAGGTTTCCTTCTGTGGGACAGTTGAGTCCTGGTGGATGGCTCAAGAACACCCTGTCTGAAAGTACCGAGAGCAGGCTCCTAAGGATGGATGCCTGGACACCCCACCTCGAATTCCCATTGGCTCCTAGTGACAAGGCAGGTTCGATCTGCTGGCTCTGGGGCGAACTCCCCAGGGGGCTGGGTTGAAATGGACTCTCCTGAGGATGGGTCATCATGTGGGTTTGTGTCCATGGAGATCTTGGAATGTGGGGGTGGCTCATGGGACGTGCAGCGTTATCCTACATGGAGCGTTTGCCACAGCTCCAAAGAGCAAACATCCCATGTTGAGAAGAGAGGTGTTCCTTTTGGGGGCTCAGGAAACCCCATATGCTGGTATTAGAAACCAGGCCTTGGGGCACCTGGGTGGCTCAGTGGGTTAAACCTCTGCCTTTGGTGCAGGTCATCATCTCAGGGTCCTGGGATCGAGCCCCGCATCGGGCTGTCTGCTCGGCGGGGAGCCTGCTTCCTCTCTCCCTCTCTCTGCCTGCCTCACTGTCTACTTGTGATCTCTCTCTCTGTGTCAAATAAATAAATAAAATCTAAAAAAAAAATAGTCTCTTATGCTTTAAGAAACCAGGCCTTGGAGGAGAGGCACCCAGAAACAAAAACAACGTATCAGATTAGGAACTGGTGCCTGTCCGGATCAATCTTCTGTCTCTGGGGACATCCGTCTGCTTGTCTGAGTGGAGGTAATTGCTCATCTTGTGTCAAATCGCCCCTGTTTGTCCAGGGCGGCCTACACTATCGGGATGGCCTCGGGGACCTTGCAGGTTTCTCCTCATCTGTAGGGTTGTGGCCAATGAAATGGGTAGAGTTTCCTTGGAGAGGGCAGGCACAGTCCTGCGGTGTGGCTTCAGGGGTCCCATCCTGGAGGGTGTGTGGGCCAGAACTGTGGGGACAGAAGTCTGAAAACACTAACTCGGCTTAGGTTTGGGGCTGAGAGTATGGCAGGGCCAATCTAGAGACTGTGAGGGGAGTTCCTTAGGATATGAACAAAGGGCAAGTGTGAGGCAGTAGCTCAGCTTTGGTCTCTGGATGTTGAGTCAAGGACGGGCGTGGAAATTCGGGGTGGCCTCAACTTCCATGGACCAGGCTCCCTCTCTGGGGATTTGGCCCAGCTCCCAAGAGTTTGATGTCATTCTGAGGGAAGGGAGGAGTCCTGTTTACTCCCTCCAGTGTCCCTCCAAAGGAGGGATTCCAGAGCAGAGTCCTGGGTATGGGCTACTGGAAAACCCGAGCTCTGGTTAGGATTGGGGGCCTACGGGAAGGGCCCATGGGAAGCCCCATATGCGGGCTCTTGGTCCAGCCCCTGAGAGGCCTTACTTGAGCACATGGCTCACTCTGAGGGTCACAATGCGTGTTTGTGCCAAAGGTGGCCCTCAAGTATGGGCGTGTCCTCATGGGCCATGCTGGTTTCTCCTACCCTGAAGGGTGGACACCATGCAAACAGCAAGGTTTCTTGCCATGGGGATGGAGGAGTTCTGATGACTGTATCAGGTTCCCCCCATGCAGTTATTGGAGATAAAATCTAGGTTCTGAAGCCTGAAAACCCTGTTTGAGACGAGATGACAGCCTAAGGCCATGGCAGATCCAATGTGCTAGGTGTGCGGCCAGCTGTCTGGGTGTTGGTTGGGAGGTCCGGGCTCAGACTGTGTCAGACAGAGCATTAGTGCCCAGGGCAGCCTCTATATTTGGGGTGCAGTGGAGTGGCGTGCAGGTTGAGTCTCATTTTGGGTTTTTGGGCAGCCCCAGAGGGCAACGTTTTTCTTCTGGTGGGCAGGCAGAGTGCTGCCCTGTGTCTCTGGAATTCCCAACCTGGATGGCTTGTGGGCCAGGAGTGTAAGGTCTGAAGACTGAGAACACAAGCTAGGCTTAGGTTATGGGGCGTGGGCACATCAGGCCCACTCTGCAGAGTCTGAATCCGAGATCTCCTGCATCTGAAGTCAGGACGAGTATCTGATATAGGATCAGGTTGGAGTTTTTGTCCTTGATGGCCCCTTCAGGAAGGGGGGAGTGCTCATGAGGTCATGGACGTTTTCCCATGCTCGCAGTTGTGAGATGCTCCAAACCGAAAGGATACCTTCTGTGGGACAGTTGAGTCCTGTTGGATGGCTCCAGGATGCCCCATACAGCAAGAATCGAGAGCATAGTTCTAAGGATGGATGCCTGGGCACCCCACTTCGCATCCCCATTGGCTGCTTGCGACATGGCAGGTTCGATCTGCTGGCTCTGGGGCGTGCTACCCAGGGGGCTGAGTTGAAATGGACTCTCCTGAGGATGGGTCATCATGTGGGTTCTTGTCCATGGAGACCTTGGAATGTGGCGGTGGCTCGGTGAACTGGAAGGATTCTCCAACCAGAGGGTTGGACACAGCTCCAAAGAGCAAGTTTCCCATGTGGAGACGACAGGTGTTCTGATTGGTGCCTCAGGAAACCCCCTGGTATTGGAAACCAGTCCTCTGAGGAGAGACGCCTGGAAACCAACAAAAGGGTTCAGATTAGGGCCTAGGGGGCCTGTCTGGTTCAATCTTCTTTCTCTGGGTACATCCTTCTGTTTGTCTGAGGGGAGGTCTTTGCTCAGCTTGTGTCAGATCAGTCCTGTTGGTCCAGGATGGCCTAAACTATTGGGATGGCCTCAGGGACCTTGGAGGTTTCTCCTAATCTGTAGGGTTGTGGCCAATGGAATGGGCAGAGTTTCCTTGGAGAGGGCAGGCCCAGTCCTGCGGTGTGGCTCCAGGGGCCCCAGCCTGGAGGATGTGTGGGCCAGGGCTGTGGGGACAGAAGTCTGAAAACACAAACTCGGCTCAAGTTTGGGCCCGAGGATATGGCAAGCCTGATCTAAAGACCTTGCAGGGAGCTCCTCAGGATATGAATGAAGGGCGAGTGTGAGGCTGTTGATCAGGCTTTTTTCTCTGGATTTTGTGTCAAGGAGGGCTGTCGAATGGAGGAATGGCTTCATAGGCGATGGCCAATTCGCCATCTCTGGGGATTTGGCCTGGCTCCCAAGGGTATGTGGTCATTCTGTGGGAAGGGAGGAGTCCTGTTTACTGCCTCCGGTGTCCGTCCCCAAGAGGGATTCCAGAGCAGGGCCCTGGGTCCCGGCGACTGGAAAACCCAAACTCGGGTTAGGATGGGGGCCCAAGGGGCATGGGAAGCCCCCTAGGCGGGCTCGTGGTCCAGCCACTGAGAGACCTGATTGGAGCACGAGGCTTATGGTGAGGGTCACCAGGCGTCTTTGTGCCCAAGGCGACCCTCAAGCATGGGCGTGGCCTCCTGGGCCATGCAGGTTTCTCCTACCCTGAAGGTGGGACACCAGGCCAACAGCAAGGTTTCTTGGATGGGGATGGAGGAGTTCAGATTTCTGCATCAGGTTCCCTCCTGTCCGGGGATTGGAGATAAGGTCTAGATTCAGATGCCTGAACACCTATCTTGGCAAGTGATGCCAGCCTAAGGCCATGGAGGTTCTGATGTGCTGGCTTTGCGGCCAAATATGTGGGTGTCTGTCAGGAGGTCTGGGCTCAGGCTGCGTCAGACAGAGCATTAGTGCCCAGGGCAGCCTAGGAAATTGGGGTGCATTCTAGGGCCGTGCATATTGAACCTCATTTGGGGTTTCTGGGCAGCCCTAGAGGGCAATGTTTTCCTTCTGGTGGGCAGGCAGCGTGGTGTTGTGGCTCCAGAATTCCCAATCATGAGGGCTTGTGGGCCAGAAGTGTCAGGATGGAAGTCTGAAAACCCAAGCTCGTGTTAGTTTTGGGGCTGAGGGCATGGCTGGCCCACTCTGCAGACACGAAATTGAGATCTCCTTCAACTGAATTCAGGGGCGTATCAGACATTGGCTCAGGCTGGAGGATGGGTTCATGATGTCCCCTTCATGATGTGGGGGCCTCATGAGGCCATGGAGTCTTTCCCACGCTGGGGGTTGTTAGCTGCTCCAAACTGCAAGGTTTCCTTCTGTGGGACAGTTGAGTCCTGGTGGATGGCTCAAGAACACCCTGTCTGAAAGTACCGAGAGCAGGCTCCTAAGGATGGATGCCTGGACACCCCACCTCGAATTCCCATTGGCTCCTAGTGACAAGGCAGGTTCGATCTGCTGGCTCTGGGGCGAACTCCCCAGGGGGCTGGGTTGAAATGGACTCTCCTGAGGATGGGTCATCATGTGGGTTTGTGTCCATGGAGATCTTGGAATGTGGGGGTGGCTCATGGGACGTGCAGCGTTATCCTACATGGAGCGTTTGCCACAGCTCCAAAGAGCAAACATCCCATGTTGAGAAGAGAGGTGTTCCTTTTGGGGGCTCAGGAAACCCCATATGCTGGTATTAGAAACCAGGCCTTGGGGCACCTGGGTGGCTCAGTGGGTTAAACCTCTGCCTTTGGTGCAGGTCATCATCTCAGGGTCCTGGGATCGAGCCCCGCATCGGGCTGTCTGCTCGGCGGGGAGCCTGCTTCCTCTCTCCCTCTCTCTGCCTGCCTCACTGTCTACTTGTGATCTCTCTCTCTGTGTCAAATAAATAAATAAAATCTAAAAAAAAAATAGTCTCTTATGCTTTAAGAAACCAGGCCTTGGAGGAGAGGCACCCAGAAACAAAAACAACGTATCAGATTAGGAACTGGTGCCTGTCCGGATCAATCTTCTGTCTCTGGGGACATCCGTCTGCTTGTCTGAGTGGAGGTAATTGCTCATCTTGTGTCAAATCGCCCCTGTTTGTCCAGGGCGGCCTACACTATCGGGATGGCCTCGGGGACCTTGCAGGTTTCTCCTCATCTGTAGGGTTGTGGCCAATGAAATGGGTAGAGTTTCCTTGGAGAGGGCAGGCACAGTCCTGCGGTGTGGCTTCAGGGGTCCCATCCTGGAGGGTGTGTGGGCCAGAACTGTGGGGACAGAAGTCTGAAAACACTAACTCGGCTTAGGTTTGGGGCTGAGAGTATGGCAGGGCCAATCTAGAGACTGTGAGGGGAGTTCCTTAGGATATGAACAAAGGGCAAGTGTGAGGCAGTTGCTCAGCTTTGGTCTCTGGATGTTGTGTCAAGGACGGGCGTGGAAATTCGGGGTGGCCTCAACGGCCATGGACCAGGCTCCCTCTCTGGGGATTTGGCCCAGCTCCCAAGAGTTTGATGTCATTCTGAGGGAAGGGAGGAGTCCTGTTTACTCCCTCCAGTGTCCCTCCAAAGGAGGGATTCCAGAGCAGAGTCCTGGGTATGGGCTACTGGAAAACCCGAGCTCTGGTTAGGATTGGGGGCCTACGGGAAGGGCCCATGGGAAGCCCCATATGCGGGCTCTTGGTCCAGCCCCTGAGAGGCCTTACTTGAGCACATGGCTCACTCTGAGGGTCACAATGCGTGTTTGTGCCAAAGGTGGCCCTCAAGTATGGGCGTGTCCTCATGGGCCATGCTGGTTTCTCCTACCCTGAAGGGTGGACACCATGCAAACAGCAAGGTTTCTTGCCATGGGGATGGAGGAGTTCTGATGACTGTATCAGGTTCCCCCCATGCAGTTATTGGAGATAAAATCTAGGTTCTGAAGCCTGAAAACCCTGTTTGAGACGAGATGACAGCCTAAGGCCATGGCAGATCCAATGTGCTAGGTGTGCGGCCAGCTGTCTGGGTGTTGGTTGGGAGGTCCGGGCTCAGACTGTGTCAGACAGAGCATTAGTGCCCAGGGCAGCCTCTATATTTGGGGTGCAGTGGAGTGGCGTGCAGGTTGAGTCTCATTTTGGGTTTTTGGGCAGCCCCAGAGGGCAACGTTTTTCTTCTGGTGGGCAGGCAGAGTGCTGCCCTGTGTCTCTGGAATTCCCAACCTGGATGGCTTGTGGGCCAGGAGTGTAAGGTCTGAAGACTGAGAACACAAGCTAGGCTTAGGTTATGGGGCGTGGGCACATCAGGCCCACTCTGCAGAGTCTGAATCCGAGATCTCCTGCATCTGAAGTCAGGACGAGTATCTGATATAGGATCAGGTTGGAGTTTTTGTCCTTGATGGCCCCTTCAGGAAGGGGGGAGTGCTCATGAGGTCATGGACGTTTTCCCATGCTCGCAGTTGTGAGATGCTCCAAACCGAAAGGATACCTTCTGTGGGACAGTTGAGTCCTGTTGGATGGCTCCAGGATGCCCCATACAGCAAGAATCGAGAGAATAGTTCTAAGGATGGATGCCTGGGCACCCCACTTCGCATCCCCATTGGCTGCTTGCGACATGGCAGGTTCGATCTGCTGGCTCTGGGGCGTGCTACCCAGGGGGCTGAGTTGAAATGGACTCTCCTGAGGATGGGTCATCATGTGGGTTCTTGTCCATGGAGACCTTGGAATGTGGCGGTGGCTCGGTGAACTGGAAGGATTCTCCAACCAGAGGGTTGGACACAGCTCCAAAGAGCAAGTTTCCCATGTGGAGACGACAGGTGTTCTGATTGGTGCCTCAGGAAACCCCCTGGTATTGGAAACCAGTCCTCTGAGGAGAGACGCCTGGAAACCAACACAAGGGTTCAGATTAGGGCCTAGGGGGCCTGTCTGGTTCAATCTTCTTTCTCTGGGTACATCCTTCTGTTTGTCTGAGGGGAGGTCTTTGCTCAGCTTGTGTCAGATCAGTCCTGTTGGTCCAGGATGGCCTAAACTATTGGGATGGCCTCAGGGACCTTGGAGGTTTCTCCTAATCTGTAGGGTTGTGGCCAATGGAATGGGCAGAGTTTCCTTGGAGAGGGCAGGCCCAGTCCTGCGGTGTGGCTCCAGGGGCCCCAGCCTGGAGGATGTGTGGGCCAGGGCTGTGGGGACAGAAGTCTGAAAACACAAACTCGGCTCAAGTTTGGGCCCGAGGATATGGCAAGCCTGATCTAAAGACCTTGCAGGGAGCTCCTCAGGATATGAATGAAGGGCGAGTGTGAGGCTGTTGATCAGGCTTTTTTCTCTGGATTTTGTGTCAAGGAGGGCTGTCGAATGGAGGAATGGCTTCATAGGCGATGGCCAATTCGCCATCTCTGGGGATTTGGCCTGGCTCCCAAGGGTATGTGGTCATTCTGTGGGAAGGGAGGAGTCCTGTTTACTGCCTCCGGTGTCCGTCCCCAAGAGGGATTCCAGAGCAGGGCCCTGGGTCCCGGCGACTGGAAAACCCAAACTCGGGTTAGGATGGGGGCCCAAGGGGCATGGGAAGCCCCCTAGGCGGGCTCGTGGTCCAGCCACTGAGAGACCTGATTGGAGCACGAGGCTTATGGTGAGGGTCACCAGGCGTCTTTGTGCCCAAGGCGACCCTGAAGCATGGGCGTGGCCTCCTGGGCCATGCAGGTTTCTCCTACCCTGAAGGTGGGACACCAGGCCAACAGCAAGGTTTCTTGGATGGGGATGGAGGAGTTCAGATTTCTGCATCAGGTTCCCTCCTGTCCGGGGATTGGAGATAAGGTCTAGATTCAGATGCCTGAACACCTATCTTGGCAAGTGATGCCAGCCTAAGGCCATGGAGGTTCTGATGTGCTGGCTTTGCGGCCAAATATGTGGGTGTCTGTCAGGAGGTCTGGGCTCAGGCTGCGTCAGACAGAGCATTAGTGCCCAGGGCAGCCTAGGAAATTGGGGTGCATTCTAGGGCCGTGCATATTGAACCTCATTTGGGGTTTCTGGGCAGCCCTAGAGGGCAATGTTTTCCTTCTGGTGGGCAGGCAGCGTGGTGTTGTGGCTCCAGAATTCCCAATCATGAGGGCTTGTGGGCCAGAAGTGTCAGGATGGAAGTCTGAAAACCCAAGCTCGTGTTAGTTTTGGGGCTGAGGGCATGGCTGGCCCACTCTGCAGACACGAAATTGAGATCTCCTTCAACTGAATTCAGGGGCGTATCAGACATTGGCTCAGGCTGGAGGATGGGTTCATGATGTCCCCTTCATGATGTGGGGGCCTCATGAGGCCATGGAGTCTTTCCCACGCTGGGGGTTGTTAGCTGCTCCAAACTGCAAGGTTTCCTTCTGTGGGACAGTTGAGTCCTGGTGGATGGCTCAAGAACACCCTGTCTGAAAGTACCGAGAGCAGGCTCCTAAGGATGGATGCCTGGACACCCCACCTCGAATTCCCATTGGCTCCTAGTGACAAGGCAGGTTCGATCTGCTGGCTCTGGGGCGAACTCCCCAGGGGGCTGGGTTGAAATGGACTCTCCTGAGGATGGGTCATCATGTGGGTTTGTGTCCATGGAGATCTTGGAATGTGGGGGTGGCTCATGGGACGTGCAGCGTTATCCTACATGGAGCGTTTGCCACAGCTCCAAAGAGCAAACATCCCATGTTGAGAAGAGAGGTGTTCCTTTTGGGGGCTCAGGAAACCCCATATGCTGGTATTAGAAACCAGGCCTTGGGGCACCTGGGTGGCTCAGTGGGTTAAACCTCTGCCTTTGGTGCAGGTCATCATCTCAGGGTCCTGGGATCGAGCCCCGCATCGGGCTGTCTGCTCGGCGGGGAGCCTGCTTCCTCTCTCCCTCTCTCTGCCTGCCTCACTGTCTACTTGTGATCTCTCTCTCTGTGTCAAATAAATAAATAAAATCTAAAAAAAAATAGTCTCTTATGCTTTAAGAAACCAGGCCTTGGAGGAGAGGCACCCAGAAACAAAAACAACGTATCAGATTAGGAACTGGTGCCTGTCCGGATCAATCTTCTGTCTCTGGGGACATCCGTCTGCTTGTCTGAGTGGAGGTAATTGCTCATCTTGTGTCAAATCGCCCCTGTTTGTCCAGGGCGGCCTACACTATCGGGATGGCCTCGGGGACCTTGCAGGTTTCTCCTCATCTGTAGGGTTGTGGCCAATGAAATGGGTAGAGTTTCCTTGGAGAGGGCAGGCACAGTCCTGCGGTGTGGCTTCAGGGGTCCCATCCTGGAGGGTGTGTGGGCCAGAACTGTGGGGACAGAAGTCTGAAAACACTAACTCGGCTTAGGTTTGGGGCTGAGAGTATGGCAGGGCCAATCTAGAGACTGTGAGGGGAGTTCCTTAGGATATGAACAAAGGGCAAGTGTGAGGCAGTAGCTCAGCTTTGGTCTCTGGATGTTGAGTCAAGGACGGGCGTGGAAATTCGGGGTGGCCTCAACTTCCATGGACCAGGCTCCCTCTCTGGGGATTTGGCCCAGCTCCCAAGAGTTTGATGTCATTCTGAGGGAAGGGAGGAGTCCTGTTTACTCCCTCCAGTGTCCCTCCAAAGGAGGGATTCCAGAGCAGAGTCCTGGGTATGGGCTACTGGAAAACCCGAGCTCTGGTTAGGATTGGGGGCCTACGGGAAGGGCCCATGGGAAGCCCCATATGCTGGCTCTTGGTCCAGCCACTGAGAGGCCTTACTTGAGCACATGGCTCACTCTGAGGGTCACAATGCGTGTTTGTGCCAAAGGTGGCCCTCAAGTATGGGCGTGTCCTCATGGGCCATGCTGGTTTCTCCTACCCTGAAGGGTGGACACCATGCAAACAGCAAGGTTTCTTGCCATGGGGATGGAGGAGTTCTGATGACTGTATCAGGTTCCCCCCATGCAGTTATTGGAGATAAAATCTAGGTTCTGAAGCCTGAAAACCCTGTTTGAGACGAGATGACAGCCTAAGGCCATGGCAGATCCAATGTGCTAGGTGTGCGGCCAGCTGTCTGGGTGTTGGTTGGGAGGTCCGGGCTCAGACTGTGTCAGACAGAGCATTAGTGCCCAGGGCAGCCTCTATATTTGGGGTGCAGTGGAGTGGCGTGCAGGTTGAGTCTCATTTTGGGTTTTTGGGCAGCCCCAGAGGGCAACGTTTTTCTTCTGGTGGGCAGGCAGAGTGCTGCACTGTGTCTCTGGAATTCCCAACCTGGATGGCTTGTGGGCCAGGAGTGTAAGGTCTGAAGACTGAGAACACAAGCTAGGCTTAGGTTATGGGGCGTGGGCACATCAGGCCCACTCTGCAGAGTCTGAATCCGAGATCTCCTGCATCTGAAGTCAGGACGAGTATCTGATATAGGATCAGGTTGGAGTTTTTGTCCTTGATGGCCCCTTCAGGAAGGGGGGAGTGCTCATGAGGTCATGGACGTTTTCCCATGCTCGCAGTTGTGAGATGCTCCAAACCGAAAGGATACCTTCTGTGGGACAGTTGAGTCCTGTTGGATGGCTCCAGGATGCCCCATACAGCAAGAATCGAGAGCATAGTTCTAAGGATGGATGCCTGGGCACCCCACTTCGCATCCCCATTGGCTGCTTGCGACATGGCAGGTTCGATCTGCTGGCTCTGGGGCGTGCTACCCAGGGGGCTGAGTTGAAATGGACTCTCCTGAGGATGGGTCATCATGTGGGTTCTTGTCCATGGAGACCTTGGAATGTGGCGGTGGCTCGGTGAACTGGAAGGATTCTCCAACCAGAGGGTTGGACACAGCTCCAAAGAGCAAGTTTCCCATGTGGAGACGACAGGTGTTCTGATTGGTGCCTCAGGAAACCCCCTGGTATTGGAAACCAGTCCTCTGAGGAGAGACGCCTGGAAACCAACAAAAGGGTTCAGATTAGGGCCTAGGGGGCCTGTCTGGTTCAATCTTCTTTCTCTGGGTACATCCTTCTGTTTGTCTGAGGGGAGGTCTTTGCTCAGCTTGTGTCAGATCAGTCCTGTTGGTCCAGGATGGCCTAAACTATTGGGATGGCCTCAGGGACCTTGGAGGTTTCTCCTAATCTGTAGGGTTGTGGCCAATGGAATGGGCAGAGTTTCCTTGGAGAGGGCAGGCCCAGTCCTGCGGTGTGGCTCCAGGGGCCCCAGCCTGGAGGATGTGTGGGCCAGGGCTGTGGGGACAGAAGTCTGAAAACACAAACTCGGCTCAAGTTTGGGCCCGAGGATATGGCAAGCCTGATCTAAAGACCTTGCAGGGAGCTCCTCAGGATATGAATGAAGGGCGAGTGTGAGGCTGTTGATCAGGCTTTTTTCTCTGGATTTTGTGTCAAGGAGGGCTGTCGAATGGAGGAATGGCTTCATAGGCGATGGCCAATTCGCCATCTCTGGGGATTTGGCCTGGCTCCCAAGGGTATGTGGTCATTCTGTGGGAAGGGAGGAGTCCTGTTTACTGCCTCCGGTGTCCGTCCCCAAGAGGGATTCCAGAGCAGGGCCCTGGGTCCCGGCGACTGGAAAACCCAAACTCGGGTTAGGATGGGGGCCCAAGGGGCATGGGAAGCCCCCTAGGCGGGCTCGTGGTCCAGCCACTGAGAGACCTGATTGGAGCACGAGGCTTATGGTGAGGGTCACCAGGCGTCTTTGTGCCCAAGGCGACCCTCAAGCATGGGCGTGGCCTCCTGGGCCATGCAGGTTTCTCCTACCCTGAAGGTGGGACACCAGGCCAACAGCAAGGTTTCTTGGATGGGGATGGAGGAGTTCAGATTTCTGCATCAGGTTCCCTCCTGTCCGGGGATTGGAGATAAGGTCTAGATTCAGATGCCTGAACACCTATCTTGGCAAGTGATGCCAGCCTAAGGCCATGGAGGTTCTGATGTGCTGGCTTTGCGGCCAAATATGTGGGTGTCTGTCAGGAGGTCTGGGCTCAGGCTGCGTCAGACAGAGCATTAGTGCCCAGGGCAGCCTAGGAAATTGGGGTGCATTCTAGGGCCGTGCATATTGAACCTCATTTGGGGTTTCTGGGCAGCCCTAGAGGGCAATGTTTTCCTTCTGGTGGGCAGGCAGCGTGGTGTTGTGGCTCCAGAATTCCCAATCATGAGGGCTTGTGGGCCAGAAGTGTCAGGATGGAAGTCTGAAAACCCAAGCTCGTGTTAGTTTTGGGGCTGAGGGCATGGCTGGCCCACTCTGCAGACACGAAATTGAGATCTCCTTCAACTGAATTCAGGGGCGTATCAGACATTGGCTCAGGCTGGAGGATGGGTTCATGATGTCCCCTTCATGATGTGGGGGCCTCATGAGGCCATGGAGTCTTTCCCACGCTGGGGGTTGTTAGCTGCTCCAAACTGCAAGGTTTCCTTCTGTGGGACAGTTGAGTCCTGGTGGATGGCTCAAGAACACCCTGTCTGAAAGTACCGAGAGCAGGCTCCTAAGGATGGATGCCTGGACACCCCACCTCGAATTCCCATTGGCTCCTAGTGACAAGGCAGGTTCGATCTGCTGGCTCTGGGGCGAACTCCCCAGGGGGCTGGGTTGAAATGGACTCTCCTGAGGATGGGTCATCATGTGGGTTTGTGTCCATGGAGATCTTGGAATGTGGGGGTGGCTCATGGGACGTGCAGCGTTATCCTACATGGAGCGTTTGCCACAGCTCCAAAGAGCAAACATCCCATGTTGAGAAGAGAGGTGTTCCTTTTGGGGGCTCAGGAAACCCCATATGCTGGTATTAGAAACCAGGCCTTGGGGCACCTGGGTGGCTCAGTGGGTTAAACCTCTGCCTTTGGTGCAGGTCATCATCTCAGGGTCCTGGGATCGAGCCCCGCATCGGGCTGTCTGCTCGGCGGGGAGCCTGCTTCCTCTCTCCCTCTCTCTGCCTGCCTCACTGTCTACTTGTGATCTCTCTCTCTGTGTCAAATAAATAAATAAAATCTAAAAAAAAAATAGTCTCTTATGCTTTAAGAAACCAGGCCTTGGAGGAGAGGCACCCAGAAACAAAAACAACGTATCAGATTAGGAACTGGTGCCTGTCCGGATCAATCTTCTGTCTCTGGGGACATCCGTCTGCTTGTCTGAGTGGAGGTAATTGCTCATCTTGTGTCAAATCGCCCCTGTTTGTCCAGGGCGGCCTACACTATCGGGATGGCCTCGGGGACCTTGCAGGTTTCTCCTCATCTGTAGGGTTGTGGCCAATGAAATGGGTAGAGTTTCCTTGGAGAGGGCAGGCACAGTCCTGCGGTGTGGCTTCAGGGGTCCCATCCTGGAGGGTGTGTGGGCCAGAACTGTGGGGACAGAAGTCTGAAAACACTAACTCGGCTTAGGTTTGGGGCTGAGAGTATGGCAGGGCCAATCTAGAGACTGTGAGGGGAGTTCCTTAGGATATGAACAAAGGGCAAGTGTGAGGCAGTTGCTCAGCTTTGGTCTCTGGATGTTGTGTCAAGGACGGGCGTGGAAATTCGGGGTGGCCTCAACGGCCATGGACCAGGCTCCCTCTCTGGGGATTTGGCCCAGCTCCCAAGAGTTTGATGTCATTCTGAGGGAAGGGAGGAGTCCTGTTTACTCCCTCCAGTGTCCCTCCAAAGGAGGGATTCCAGAGCAGAGTCCTGGGTATGGGCTACTGGAAAACCCGAGCTCTGGTTAGGATTGGGGGCCTACGGGAAGGGCCCATGGGAAGCCCCATATGCGGGCTCTTGGTCCAGCCCCTGAGAGGCCTTACTTGAGCACATGGCTCACTCTGAGGGTCACAATGCGTGTTTGTGCCAAAGGTGGCCCTCAAGTATGGGCGTGTCCTCATGGGCCATGCTGGTTTCTCCTACCCTGAAGGGTGGACACCATGCAAACAGCAAGGTTTCTTGCCATGGGGATGGAGGAGTTCTGATGACTGTATCAGGTTCCCCCCATGCAGTTATTGGAGATAAAATCTAGGTTCTGAAGCCTGAAAACCCTGTTTGAGACGAGATGACAGCCTAAGGCCATGGCAGATCCAATGTGCTAGGTGTGCGGCCAGCTGTCTGGGTGTTGGTTGGGAGGTCCGGGCTCAGACTGTGTCAGACAGAGCATTAGTGCCCAGGGCAGCCTCTATATTTGGGGTGCAGTGGAGTGGCGTGCAGGTTGAGTCTCATTTTGGGTTTTTGGGCAGCCCCAGAGGGCAACGTTTTTCTTCTGGTGGGCAGGCAGAGTGCTGCCCTGTGTCTCTGGAATTCCCAACCTGGATGGCTTGTGGGCCAGGAGTGTAAGGTCTGAAGACTGAGAACACAAGCTAGGCTTAGGTTATGGGGCGTGGGCACATCAGGCCCACTCTGCAGAGTCTGAATCCGAGATCTCCTGCATCTGAAGTCAGGACGAGTATCTGATATAGGATCAGGTTGGAGTTTTTGTCCTTGATGGCCCCTTCAGGAAGGGGGGAGTGCTCATGAGGTCATGGACGTTTTCCCATGCTCGCAGTTGTGAGATGCTCCAAACCGAAAGGATACCTTCTGTGGGACAGTTGAGTCCTGTTGGATGGCTCCAGGATGCCCCATACAGCAAGAATCGAGAGCATAGTTCTAAGGATGGATGCCTGGGCACCCCACTTCGCATCCCCATTGGCTGCTTGCGACATGGCAGGTTCGATCTGCTGGCTCTGGGGCGTGCTACCCAGGGGGCTGAGTTGAAATGGACTCTCCTGAGGATGGGTCATCATGTGGGTTCTTGTCCATGGAGACCTTGGAATGTGGCGGTGGCTCGGTGAACTGGAAGGATTCTCCAACCAGAGGGTTGGACACAGCTCCAAAGAGCAAGTTTCCCATGTGGAGACGACAGGTGTTCTGATTGGTGCCTCAGGAAACCCCCTGGTATTGGAAACCAGTCCTCTGAGGAGAGACGCCTGGAAACCAACACAAGGGTTCAGATTAGGGCCTAGGGGGCCTGTCTGGTTCAATCTTCTTTCTCTGGGTACATCCTTCTGTTTGTCTGAGGGGAGGTCTTTGCTCAGCTTGTGTCAGATCAGTCCTGTTGGTCCAGGATGGCCTAAACTATTGGGATGGCCTCAGGGACCTTGGAGGTTTCTCCTAATCTGTAGGGTTGTGGCCAATGGAATGGGCAGAGTTTCCTTGGAGAGGGCAGGCCCAGTCCTGCGGTGTGGCTCCAGGGGCCCCAGCCTGGAGGATGTGTGGGCCAGGGCTGTGGGGACAGAAGTCTGAAAACACAAACTCGGCTCAAGTTTGGGCCCGAGGATATGGCAAGCCTGATCTAAAGACCTTGCAGGGAGCTCCTCAGGATATGAATGAAGGGCGAGTGTGAGGCTGTTGATCAGGCTTTTTTCTCTGGATTTTGTGTCAAGGAGGGCTGTCGAATGGAGGAATGGCTTCATAGGCGATGGCCAATTCGCCATCTCTGGGGATTTGGCCTGGCTCCCAAGGGTATGTGGTCATTCTGTGGGAAGGGAGGAGTCCTGTTTACTGCCTCCGGTGTCCGTCCCCAAGAGGGATTCCAGAGCAGGGCCCTGGGTCCCGGCGACTGGAAAACCCAAACTCGGGTTAGGATGGGGGCCCAAGGGGCATGGGAAGCCCCCTAGGCGGGCTCGTGGTCCAGCCACTGAGAGACCTGATTGGAGCACGAGGCTTATGGTGAGGGTCACCAGGCGTCTTTGTGCCCAAGGCGACCCTGAAGCATGGGCGTGGCCTCCTGGGCCATGCAGGTTTCTCCTACCCTGAAGGTGGGACACCAGGCCAACAGCAAGGTTTCTTGGATGGGGATGGAGGAGTTCAGATTTCTGCATCAGGTTCCCTCCTGTCCGGGGATTGGAGATAAGGTCTAGATTCAGATGCCTGAACACCTATCTTGGCAAGTGATGCCAGCCTAAGGCCATGGAGGTTCTGATGTGCTGGCTTTGCGGCCAAATATGTGGGTGTCTGTCAGGAGGTCTGGGCTCAGGCTGCGTCAGACAGAGCATTAGTGCCCAGGGCAGCCTAGGAAATTGGGGTGCATTCTAGGGCCGTGCATATTGAACCTCATTTGGGGTTTCTGGGCAGCCCTAGAGGGCAATGTTTTCCTTCTGGTGGGCAGGCAGCGTGGTGTTGTGGCTCCAGAATTCCCAATCATGAGGGCTTGTGGGCCAGAAGTGTCAGGATGGAAGTCTGAAAACCCAAGCTCGTGTTAGTTTTGGGGCTGAGGGCATGGCTGGCCCACTCTGCAGACACGAAATTGAGATCTCCTTCAACTGAATTCAGGGGCGTATCAGACATTGGCTCAGGCTGGAGGATGGGTTCATGATGTCCCCTTCATGATGTGGGGGCCTCATGAGGCCATGGAGTCTTTCCCACGCTGGGGGTTGTTAGCTGCTCCAAACTGCAAGGTTTCCTTCTGTGGGACAGTTGAGTCCTGGTGGATGGCTCAAGAACACCCTGTCTGAAAGTACCGAGAGCAGGCTCCTAAGGATGGATGCCTGGACACCCCACCTCGAATTCCCATTGGCTCCTAGTGACAAGGCAGGTTCGATCTGCTGGCTCTGGGGCGAACTCCCCAGGGGGCTGGGTTGAAATGGACTCTCCTGAGGATGGGTCATCATGTGGGTTTGTGTCCATGGAGATCTTGGAATGTGGGGGTGGCTCATGGGACGTGCAGCGTTATCCTACATGGAGCGTTTGCCACAGCTCCAAAGAGCAAACATCCCATGTTGAGAAGAGAGGTGTTCCTTTTGGGGGCTCAGGAAACCCCATATGCTGGTATTAGAAACCAGGCCTTGGGGCACCTGGGTGGCTCAGTGGGTTAAACCTCTGCCTTTGGTGCAGGTCATCATCTCAGGGTCCTGGGATCGAGCCCCGCATCGGGCTGTCTGCTCGGCGGGGAGCCTGCTTCCTCTCTCCCTCTCTCTGCCTGCCTCACTGTCTACTTGTGATCTCTCTCTCTGTGTCAAATAAATAAATAAAATCTAAAAAAAAATAGTCTCTTATGCTTTAAGAAACCAGGCCTTGGAGGAGAGGCACCCAGAAACAAAAACAACGTATCAGATTAGGAACTGGTGCCTGTCCGGATCAATCTTCTGTCTCTGGGGACATCCGTCTGCTTGTCTGAGTGGAGGTAATTGCTCATCTTGTGTCAAATCGCCCCTGTTTGTCCAGGGCGGCCTACACTATCGGGATGGCCTCGGGGACCTTGCAGGTTTCTCCTCATCTGTAGGGTTGTGGCCAATGAAATGGGTAGAGTTTCCTTGGAGAGGGCAGGCACAGTCCTGCGGTGTGGCTTCAGGGGTCCCATCCTGGAGGGTGTGTGGGCCAGAACTGTGGGGACAGAAGTCTGAAAACACTAACTCGGCTTAGGTTTGGGGCTGAGAGTATGGCAGGGCCAATCTAGAGACTGTGAGGGGAGTTCCTTAGGATATGAACAAAGGGCAAGTGTGAGGCAGTAGCTCAGCTTTGGTCTCTGGATGTTGAGTCAAGGACGGGCGTGGAAATTCGGGGTGGCCTCAACTTCCATGGACCAGGCTCCCTCTCTGGGGATTTGGCCCAGCTCCCAAGAGTTTGATGTCATTCTGAGGGAAGGGAGGAGTCCTGTTTACTCCCTCCAGTGTCCCTCCAAAGGAGGGATTCCAGAGCAGAGTCCTGGGTATGGGCTACTGGAAAACCCGAGCTCTGGTTAGGATTGGGGGCCTACGGGAAGGGCCCATGGGAAGCCCCATATGCTGGCTCTTGGTCCAGCCACTGAGAGGCCTTACTTGAGCACATGGCTCACTCTGAGGGTCACAATGCGTGTTTGTGCCAAAGGTGGCCCTCAAGTATGGGCGTGTCCTCATGGGCCATGCTGGTTTCTCCTACCCTGAAGGGTGGACACCATGCAAACAGCAAGGTTTCTTGCCATGGGGATGGAGGAGTTCTGATGACTGTATCAGGTTCCCCCCATGCAGTTATTGGAGATAAAATCTAGGTTCTGAAGCCTGAAAACCCTGTTTGAGACGAGATGACAGCCTAAGGCCATGGCAGATCCAATGTGCTAGGTGTGCGGCCAGCTGTCTGGGTGTTGGTTGGGAGGTCCGGGCTCAGACTGTGTCAGACAGAGCATTAGTGCCCAGGGCAGCCTCTATATTTGGGGTGCAGTGGAGTGGCGTGCAGGTTGAGTCTCATTTTGGGTTTTTGGGCAGCCCCAGAGGGCAACGTTTTTCTTCTGGTGGGCAGGCAGAGTGCTGCACTGTGTCTCTGGAATTCCCAACCTGGATGGCTTGTGGGCCAGGAGTGTAAGGTCTGAAGACTGAGAACACAAGCTAGGCTTAGGTTATGGGGCGTGGGCACATCAGGCCCACTCTGCAGAGTCTGAATCCGAGATCTCCTGCATCTGAAGTCAGGACGAGTATCTGATATAGGATCAGGTTGGAGTTTTTGTCCTTGATGGCCCCTTCAGGAAGGGGGGAGTGCTCATGAGGTCATGGACGTTTTCCCATGCTCGCAGTTGTGAGATGCTCCAAACCGAAAGGATACCTTCTGTGGGACAGTTGAGTCCTGTTGGATGGCTCCAGGATGCCCCATACAGCAAGAATCGAGAGCATAGTTCTAAGGATGGATGCCTGGGCACCCCACTTCGCATCCCCATTGGCTGCTTGCGACATGGCAGGTTCGATCTGCTGGCTCTGGGGCGTGCTACCCAGGGGGCTGAGTTGAAATGGACTCTCCTGAGGATGGGTCATCATGTGGGTTCTTGTCCATGGAGACCTTGGAATGTGGCGGTGGCTCGGTGAACTGGAAGGATTCTCCAACCAGAGGGTTGGACACAGCTCCAAAGAGCAAGTTTCCCATGTGGAGACGACAGGTGTTCTGATTGGTGCCTCAGGAAACCCCCTGGTATTGGAAACCAGTCCTCTGAGGAGAGACGCCTGGAAACCAACAAAAGGGTTCAGATTAGGGCCTAGGGGGCCTGTCTGGTTCAATCTTCTTTCTCTGGGTACATCCTTCTGTTTGTCTGAGGGGAGGTCTTTGCTCAGCTTGTGTCAGATCAGTCCTGTTGGTCCAGGATGGCCTAAACTATTGGGATGGCCTCAGGGACCTTGGAGGTTTCTCCTAATCTGTAGGGTTGTGGCCAATGGAATGGGCAGAGTTTCCTTGGAGAGGGCAGGCCCAGTCCTGCGGTGTGGCTCCAGGGGCCCCAGCCTGGAGGATGTGTGGGCCAGGGCTGTGGGGACAGAAGTCTGAAAACACAAACTCGGCTCAAGTTTGGGCCCGAGGATATGGCAAGCCTGATCTAAAGACCTTGCAGGGAGCTCCTCAGGATATGAATGAAGGGCGAGTGTGAGGCTGTTGATCAGGCTTTTTTCTCTGGATTTTGTGTCAAGGAGGGCTGTCGAATGGAGGAATGGCTTCATAGGCGATGGCCAATTCGCCATCTCTGGGGATTTGGCCTGGCTCCCAAGGGTATGTGGTCATTCTGTGGGAAGGGAGGAGTCCTGTTTACTGCCTCCGGTGTCCCTCCCAAAGAGGGATTCCAGAGCAGGGCCCTGGGTCCCGGCGACTGGAAAACCCAAACTCGGGTTAGGATGGGGGCCCAAGGGGCATGGGAAGCCCACTAGGCGGGCTCGTGGTCCAGCCACTGAGAGACCTGATTGGAGCACGAGGCTTATGGTGAGGGTCACCAGGCGTCTTTGTGCCCAAGGCGACCCTCAAGCATGGGCGTGGCCTCCTGGGCCATGCAGGTTTCTCCTACCCTGAAGGTGGGACACCAGGCCAACAGCAAGGTTTCTTGGATGGGGATGGAGGAGTTCAGATTTCTGCATCAGGTTCCCTCCTGTCCGGGGATTGGAGATAAGGTCTAGATTCAGATGCCTGAACACCTATCTTGGCAAGTGATGCCAGCCTAAGGCCATGGAGGTTCTGATGTGCTGGCTTTGCGGCCAAATATGTGGGTGTCTGTCAGGAGGTCTGGGCTCAGGCTGCGTCAGACAGAGCATTAGTGCCCAGGGCAGCCTAGGAAATTGGGGTGCATTCTAGGGCCGTGCATATTGAACCTCATTTGGGGTTTCTGGGCAGCCCTAGAGGGCAATGTTTTCCTTCTGGTGGGCAGGCAGCGTGGTGTTGTGGCTCCAGAATTCCCAATCATGAGGGCTTGTGGGCCAGAAGTGTCAGGATGGAAGTCTGAAAACCCAAGCTCGTGTTAGTTTTGGGGCTGAGGGCATGGCTGGCCCACTCTGCAGACACGAAATTGAGATCTCCTTCAACTGAATTCAGGGGCGTATCAGACATTGGCTCAGGCTGGAGGATGGGTTCATGATGTCCCCTTCATGATGTGGGGGCCTCATGAGGCCATGGAGTCTTTCCCACGCTGGGGGTTGTTAGCTGCTCCAAACTGCAAGGTTTCCTTCTGTGGGACAGTTGAGTCCTGGTGGATGGCTCAAGAACACCCTGTCTGAAAGTACCGAGAGCAGGCTCCTAAGGATGGATGCCTGGACACCCCACCTCGAATTCCCATTGGCTCCTAGTGACAAGGCAGGTTCGATCTGCTGGCTCTGGGGCGAACTCCCCAGGGGGCTGGGTTGAAATGGACTCTCCTGAGGATGGGTCATCATGTGGGTTTGTGTCCATGGAGATCTTGGAATGTGGGGGTGGCTCATGGGACGTGCAGCGTTATCCTACATGGAGCGTTTGCCACAGCTCCAAAGAGCAAACATCCCATGTTGAGAAGAGAGGTGTTCCTTTTGGGGGCTCAGGAAACCCCATATGCTGGTATTAGAAACCAGGCCTTGGGGCACCTGGGTGGCTCAGTGGGTTAAACCTCTGCCTTTGGTGCAGGTCATCATCTCAGGGTCCTGGGATCGAGCCCCGCATCGGGCTGTCTGCTCGGCGGGGAGCCTGCTTCCTCTCTCCCTCTCTCTGCCTGCCTCACTGTCTACTTGTGATCTCTCTCTCTGTGTCAAATAAATAAATAAAATCTAAAAAAAAATAGTCTCTTATGCTTTAAGAAACCAGGCCTTGGAGGAGAGGCACCCAGAAACAAAAACAACGTATCAGATTAGGAACTGGTGCCTGTCCGGATCAATCTTCTGTCTCTGGGGACATCCGTCTGCTTGTCTGAGTGGAGGTAATTGCTCATCTTGTGTCAAATCGCCCCTGTTTGTCCAGGGCGGCCTACACTATCGGGATGGCCTCGGGGACCTTGCAGGTTTCTCCTCATCTGTAGGGTTGTGGCCAATGAAATGGGTAGAGTTTCCTTGGAGAGGGCAGGCACAGTCCTGCGGTGTGGCTTCAGGGGTCCCATCCTGGAGGGTGTGTGGGCCAGAACTGTGGGGACAGAAGTCTGAAAACACTAACTCGGCTTAGGTTTGGGGCTGAGAGTATGGCAGGGCCAATCGAGAGACTGTGAGGGGAGTTCCTTAGGATATGAACAAAGGGCAAGTGTGAGGCAGTTGCTCAGCTTTGGTCTCTGGATGTTGTGTCAAGGACGGGCGTGGAAATTCGGGGTGGCCTCAACGGCCATGGACCAGGCTCCCTCTCTGGGGATTTGGCCCAGCTCCCAAGAGTTTGATGTCATTCTGAGGGAAGGGAGGAGTCCTGTTTACTCCCTCCAGTGTCCCTCCAAAGGAGGGATTCCAGAGCAGAGTCCTGGGTATGGGCTACTGGAAAACCCGAGCTCTGGTTAGGATTGGGGGCCTACGGGAAGGGCCCATGGGAAGCCCCATATGCGGGCTCTTGGTCCAGCCCCTGAGAGGCCTTACTTGAGCACATGGCTCACTCTGAGGGTCACAATGCGTGTTTGTGCCAATGGTGGCCCTCAAGTATGGGCGTGTCCTCATGGGCCATGCTGGTTTCTCCTACCCTGAAGGTTGGACACCATGCAAACAGCAAGGTTTCTTGCCATGGGGATGGAGGAGTTCTGATGACTGTATCAGGTTCCCCCCATGCAGTTATTGGAGATAAAATCTAGGTTCTGAAGCCTGAAAACCCTGTTTGAGACGAGATGACAGCCTAAGGCCATGGCAGATCCAATGTGCTAGGTGTGCGGCCAGCTGTCTGGGTGTTGGTTGGGAGGTCCGGGCTCAGACTGTGTCAGACAGAGCATTAGTGCCCAGGGCAGCCTCTATATTTGGGGTGCAGTGGAGTGGCGTGCAGGTTGAGTCTCATTTTGGGTTTTTGGGCAGCCCCAGAGGGCAACGTTTTTCTTCTGGTGGGCAGGCAGAGTGCTGCACTGTGTCTCTGGAATTCCCAACCTGGATGGCTTGTGGGCCAGGAGTGTAAGGTCTGAAGACTGAGAACACAAGCTAGGCTTAGGTTATGGGGCGTGGGCACATCAGGCCCACTCTGCAGAGTCTGAATCCGAGATCTCCTGCATCTGAAGTCAGGACGAGTATCTGATATAGGATCAGGTTGGAGTTTTTGTCCTTGATGGCCCCTTCAGGAAGGGGGGAGTGCTCATGAGGTCATGGACGTTTTCCCATGCTCGCAGTTGTGAGATGCTCCAAACCGAAAGGATACCTTCTGTGGGACAGTTGAGTCCTGTTGGATGGCTCCAGGATGCCCCATACAGCAAGAATCGAGAGCATAGTTCTAAGGATGGATGCCTGGGCACCCCACTTCGCATCCCCATTGGCTGCTTGCGACATGGCAGGTTCGATCTGCTGGCTCTGGGGCGTGCTACCCAGGGGGCTGAGTTGAAATGGACTCTCCTGAGGATGGGTCATCATGTGGGTTCTTGTCCATGGAGACCTTGGAATGTGGCGGTGGCTCGGTGAACTGGAAGGATTCTCCAACCAGAGGGTTGGACACAGCTCCAAAGAGCAAGTTTCCCATGTGGAGACGACAGGTGTTCTGATTGGTGCCTCAGGAAACCCCCTGGTATTGGAAACCAGTCCTCTGAGGAGAGACGCCTGGAAACCAACACAAGGGTTCAGATTAGGGCCTAGGGGGCCTGTCTGGTTCAATCTTCTTTCTCTGGGTACATCCTTCTGTTTGTCTGAGGGGAGGTCTTTGCTCAGCTTGTGTCAGATCAGTCCTGTTGGTCCAGGATGGCCTAAACTATTGGGATGGCCTCAGGGACCTTGGAGGTTTCTCCTAATCTGTAGGGTTGTGGCCAATGGAATGGGCAGAGTTTCCTTGGAGAGGGCAGGCCCAGTCCTGCGGTGTGGCTCCAGGGGCCCCAGCCTGGAGGATGTGTGGGCCAGGGCTGTGGGGACAGAAGTCTGAAAACACAAACTCGGCTCAAGTTTGGGCCCGAGGATATGGCAAGCCTGATCTAAAGACCTTGCAGGGAGCTCCTCAAGATATGAATGAAGGGCGAGTGTGAGGCTGTTGATCAGGCTTTTTTCTCTGGATTTTGTGTCAAGGAGGGCTGTCGAATGGAGGAATGGCTTCATAGGCGATGGCCAATTCGCCATCTCTGGGGATTTGGCCTGGCTCCCAAGGGTATGTGGTCATTCTGTGGGAAGGGAGGAGTCCTGTTTACTGCCTCCGGTGTCCCTCCCAAAGAGGGATTCCAGAGCAGGGCCCTGGGTCCCGGCGACTGGAAAACCCAAACTCGGGTTAGGATGGGGGCCCAAGGGGCATGGGAAGCCCCCTAGGCGGGCTCGTGGTCCAGCCACTGAGAGACCTGATTGGAGCACGAGGCTTATGGTGAGGGTCACCAGGCGTCTTTGTGCCCAAGGCGACCCTGAAGCATGGGCGTGGCCTCCTGGGCCATGCAGGTTTCTCCTACCCTGAAGGTTGGACACCAGGCCAACAGCAAGGTTTCTTGGATGGGGATGGAGGAGTTCAGATTTCTGCATCAGGTTCCCTCCTGTCCGGGGATTGGAGATAAGGTCTAGATTCAGATGCCTGAACACCTATCTTGGCAAGTGATGCCAGCCTAAGGCCATGGAGGTTCTGATGTGCTGGCTTTGCGGCCAAATATGTGGGTGTCTGTCAGGAGGTCTGGGCTCAGGCTGCGTCAGACAGAGCATTAGTGCCCAGGGCAGCCTAGGAAATTGGGGTGCATTCTAGGGCCGTGCATATTGAACCTCATTTGGGGTTTCTGGGCAGCCCTAGAGGGCAATGTTTTCCTTCTGGTGGGCAGGCAGCGTGGTGTTGTGGCTCCAGAATTCCCAATCATGAGGGCTTGTGGGCCAGAAGTGTCAGGATGGAAGTCTGAAAACCCAAGCTCGTGTTAGTTTTGGGGCTGAGGGCATGGCTGGCCCACTCTGCAGACACGAAATTGAGATCTCCTTCAACTGAATTCAGGGGCGTATCAGACATTGGCTCAGGCTGGAGGATGGGTTCATGATGTCCCCTTCATGATGTGGGGGCCTCATGAGGCCATGGAGTCTTTCCCACGCTGGGGGTTGTTAGCTGCTCCAAACTGCAAGGTTTCCTTCTGTGGGACAGTTGAGTCCTGGTGGATGGCTCAAGAACACCCTGTCTGAAAGTACCGAGAGCAGGCTCCTAAGGATGGATGCCTGGACACCCCACCTCGAATTCCCATTGGCTCCTAGTGACAAGGCAGGTTCGATCTGCTGGCTCTGGGGCGAACTCCCCAGGGGGCTGGGTTGAAATGGACTCTCCTGAGGATGGGTCATCATGTGGGTTTGTGTCCATGGAGATCTTGGAATGTGGGGGTGGCTCATGGGACGTGCAGCGTTATCCTACATGGAGCGTTTGCCACAGCTCCAAAGAGCAAACATCCCATGTTGAGAAGAGAGGTGTTCCTTTTGGGGGCTCAGGAAACCCCATATGCTGGTATTAGAAACCAGGCCTTGGGGCACCTGGGTGGCTCAGTGGGTTAAACCTCTGCCTTTGGTGCAGGTCATCATCTCAGGGTCCTGGGATCGAGCCCCGCATCGGGCTGTCTGCTCGGCGGGGAGCCTGCTTCCTCTCTCCCTCTCTCTGCCTGCCTCACTGTCTACTTGTGATCTCTCTCTCTGTGTCAAATAAATAAATAAAATCTAAAAAAAATAGTCTCTTATGCTTTAAGAAACCAGGCCTTGGAGGAGAGGCACCCAGAAACAAAAACAACGTATCAGATTAGGAACTGGTGCCTGTCCGGATCAATCTTCTGTCTCTGGGGACATCCGTCTGCTTGTCTGAGTGGAGGTAATTGCTCATCTTGTGTCAAATCGCCCCTGTTTGTCCAGGGCGGCCTACACTATCGGGATGGCCTCGGGGACCTTGCAGGTTTCTCCTCATCTGTAGGGTTGTGGCCAATGAAATGGGTAGAGTTTCCTTGGAGAGGGCAGGCACAGTCCTGCGGTGTGGCTTCAGGGGTCCCATCCTGGAGGGTGTGTGGGCCAGAACTGTGGGGACAGAAGTCTGAAAACACTAACTCGGCTTAGGTTTGGGGCTGAGAGTATGGCAGGGCCAATCGAGAGACTGTGAGGGGAGTTCCTTAGGATATGAACAAAGGGCAAGTGTGAGGCAGTTGCTCAGCTTTGGTCTCTGGATGTTGTGTCAAGGACGGGCGTGGAAATTCGGGGTGGCCTCAACGGCCATGGACCAGGCTCCCTCTCTGGGGATTTGGCCCAGCTCCCAAGAGTTTGATGTCATTCTGAGGGAAGGGAGGAGTCCTGTTTACTCCCTCCAGTGTCCCTCCAAAGGAGGGATTCCAGAGCAGAGTCCTGGGTATGGGCTACTGGAAAACCCGAGCTCTGGTTAGGATTGGGGGCCTACGGGAAGGGCCCATGGGAAGCCCCATATGCGGGCTCTTGGTCCAGCCCCTGAGAGGCCTTACTTGAGCACATGGCTCACTCTGAGGGTCACAATGCGTGTTTGTGCCAAAGGTGGCCCTCAAGTATGGGCGTGTCCTCATGGGCCATGCTGGTTTCTCCTACCCTGAAGGTTGGACACCATGCAAACAGCAAGGTTTCTTGCCATGGGGATGGAGGAGTTCTGATGACTGTATCAGGTTCCCCCCATGCAGTTATTGGAGATAAAATCTAGGTTCTGAAGCCTGAAAACCCTGTTTGAGACGAGATGACAGCCTAAGGCCATGGCAGATCCAATGTGCTAGGTGTGCGGCCAGCTGTCTGGGTGTTGGTTGGGAGGTCCGGGCTCAGACTGTGTCAGACAGAGCATTAGTGCCCAGGGCAGCCTCTATATTTGGGGTGCAGTGGAGTGGCGTGCAGGTTGAGTCTCATTTTGGGTTTTTGGGCAGCCCCAGAGGGCAACGTTTTTCTTCTGGTGGGCAGGCAGAGTGCTGCCCTGTGTCTCTGGAATTCCCAACCTGGATGGCTTGTGGGCCAGGAGTGTAAGGTCTGAAGACTGAGAACACAAGCTAGGCTTAGGTTATGGGGCGTGGGCACATCAGGCCCACTCTGCAGAGTCTGAATCCGAGATCTCCTGCATCTGAAGTCAGGACGAGTATCTGATATAGGATCAGGTTGGAGTTTTTGTCCTTGATGGCCCCTTCAGGAAGGGGGGAGTGCTCATGAGGTCATGGACGTTTTCCCATGCTCGCAGTTGTGAGATGCTCCAAACCGAAAGGATACCTTCTGTGGGACAGTTGAGTCCTGTTGGATGGCTCCAGGATGCCCCATACAGCAAGAATCGAGAGCATAGTTCTAAGGATGGATGCCTGGGCACCCCACTTCGCATCCCCATTGGCTGCTTGCGACATGGCAGGTTCGATCTGCTGGCTCTGGGGCGTGCTACCCAGGGGGCTGAGTTGAAATGGACTCTCCTGAGGATGGGTCATCATGTGGGTTCTTGTCCATGGAGACCTTGGAATGTGGCGGTGGCTCGGTGAACTGGAAGGATTCTCCAACCAGAGGGTTGGACACAGCTCCAAAGAGCAAGTTTCCCATGTGGAGACGACAGGTGTTCTGATTGGTGCCTCAGGAAACCCCCTGGTATTGGAAACCAGTCCTCTGAGGAGAGACGCCTGGAAACCAACACAAGGGTTCAGATTAGGGCCTAGGGGGCCTGTCTGGTTCAATCTTCTTTCTCTGGGTACATCCTTCTGTTTGTCTGAGGGGAGGTCTTTGCTCAGCTTGTGTCAGATCAGTCCTGTTGGTCCAGGATGGCCTAAACTATTGGGATGGCCTCAGGGACCTTGGAGGTTTCTCCTAATCTGTAGGGTTGTGGCCAATGGAATGGGCAGAGTTTCCTTGGAGAGGGCAGGCCCAGTCCTGCGGTGTGGCTCCAGGGGCCCCAGCCTGGAGGATGTGTGGGCCAGGGCTGTGGGGACAGAAGTCTGAAAACACAAACTCGGCTCAAGTTTGGGCCCGAGGATATGGCAAGCCTGATCTAAAGACCTTGCAGGGAGCTCCTCAGGATATGAATGAAGGGCGAGTGTGAGGCTGTTGATCAGGCTTTTTTCTCTGGATTTTGTGTCAAGGAGGGCTGTCGAATGGAGGAATGGCTTCATAGGCGATGGCCAATTCGCCATCTCTGGGGATTTGGCCTGGCTCCCAAGGGTATGTGGTCATTCTGTGGGAAGGGAGGAGTCCTGTTTACTGCCTCCGGTGTCCCTCCCAAAGAGGGATTCCAGAGCAGGGCCCTGGGTCCCGGCGACTGGAAAACCCAAACTCGGGTTAGGATGGGGGCCCAAGGGGCATGGGAAGCCCCCTAGGCGGGCTCGTGGTCCAGCCACTGAGAGACCTGATTGGAGCACGAGGCTTATGGTGAGGGTCACCAGGCGTCTTTGTGCCCAAGGCGACCCTCAAGCATGGGCGTGGCCTCCTGGGCCATGCAGGTTTCTCCTACCCTGAAGGTTGGACACCAGGCCAACAGCAAGGTTTCTTGGATGGGGATGGAGGAGTTCAGATTTCTGCATCAGGTTCCCTCCTGTCCGGGGATTGGAGATAAGGTCTAGATTCAGATGCCTGAACACCTATCTTGGCAAGTGATGCCAGCCTAAGGCCATGGAGGTTCTGATGTGCTGGCTTTGCGGCCAAATATGTGGGTGTCTGTCAGGAGGTCTGGGCTCAGGCTGCGTCAGACAGAGCATTAGTGCCCAGGGCAGCCTAGGAAATTGGGGTGCATTCTAGGGCCGTGCATATTGAACCTCATTTGGGGTTTCTGGGCAGCCCTAGAGGGCAATGTTTTCCTTCTGGTGGGCAGGCAGCGTGGTGTTGTGGCTCCAGAATTCCCAATCATGAGGGCTTGTGGGCCAGAAGTGTCAGGATGGAAGTCTGAAAACCCAAGCTCGTGTTAGTTTTGGGGCTGAGGGCATGGCTGGCCCACTCTGCAGACACGAAATTGAGATCTCCTTCAACTGAATTCAGGGGCGTATCAGACATTGGCTCAGGCTGGAGGATGGGTTCATGATGTCCCCTTCATGATGTGGGGGCCTCATGAGGCCATGGAGTCTTTCCCACGCTGGGGGTTGTTAGCTGCTCCAAACTGCAAGGTTTCCTTCTGTGGGACAGTTGAGTCCTGGTGGATGGCTCAAGAACACCCTGTCTGAAAGTACCGAGAGCAGGCTCCTAAGGATGGATGCCTGGACACCCCACCTCGAATTCCCATTGGCTCCTAGTGACAAGGCAGGTTCGATCTGCTGGCTCTGGGGCGAACTCCCCAGGGGGCTGGGTTGAAATGGACTCTCCTGAGGATGGGTCATCATGTGGGTTTGTGTCCATGGAGATCTTGGAATGTGGGGGTGGCTCATGGGACGTGCAGCGTTATCCTACATGGAGCGTTTGCCACAGCTCCAAAGAGCAAACATCCCATGTTGAGAAGAGAGGTGTTCCTTTTGGGGGCTCAGGAAACCCCATATGCTGGTATTAGAAACCAGGCCTTGGGGCACCTGGGTGGCTCAGTGGGTTAAACCTCTGCCTTTGGTGCAGGTCATCATCTCAGGGTCCTGGGATCGAGCCCCGCATCGGGCTGTCTGCTCGGCGGGGAGCCTGCTTCCTCTCTCCCTCTCTCTGCCTGCCTCACTGTCTACTTGTGATCTCTCTCTCTGTGTCAAATAAATAAAATCTAAAAAAAAATAGTCTCTTATGCTTTAAGAAACCAGGCCTTGGAGGAGAGGCACCCAGAAACAAAAACAACGTATCAGATTAGGAACTGGTGCCTGTCCGGATCAATCTTCTGTCTCTGGGGACATCCGTCTGCTTGTCTGAGTGGAGGTAATTGCTCATCTTGTGTCAAATCGCCCCTGTTTGTCCAGGGCGGCCTACACTATCGGGATGGCCTCGGGGACCTTGCAGGTTTCTCCTCATCTGTAGGGTTGTGGCCAATGAAATGGGTAGAGTTTCCTTGGAGAGGGCAGGCACAGTCCTGCGGTGTGGCTTCAGGGGTCCCATCCTGGAGGGTGTGTGGGCCAGAACTGTGGGGACAGAAGTCTGAAAACACTAACTCGGCTTAGGTTTGGGGCTGAGAGTATGGCAGGGCCAATCTAGAGACTGTGAGGGGAGTTCCTTAGGATATGAACAAAGGGCAAGTGTGAGGCAGTTGCTCAGCTTTGGTCTCTGGATGTTGTGTCAAGGACGGGCGTGGAAATTCGGGGTGGCCTCAACGGCCATGGACCAGGCTCCCTCTCTGGGGATTTGGCCCAGCTCCCAAGAGTTTGATGTCATTCTGAGGGAAGGGAGGAGTCCTGTTTACTCCCTCCAGTGTCCCTCCAAAGGAGGGATTCCAGAGCAGAGTCCTGGGTATGGGCTACTGGAAAACCCGAGCTCTGGTTAGGATTGGGGGCCTACGGGAAGGGCCCATGGGAAGCCCCATATGCGGGCTCTTGGTCCAGCCCCTGAGAGGCCTTACTTGAGCACATGGCTCACTCTGAGGGTCACAATGCGTGTTTGTGCCAAAGGTGGCCCTCAAGTATGGGCGTGTCCTCATGGGCCATGCTGGTTTCTCCTACCCTGAAGGGTGGACACCATGCAAACAGCAAGGTTTCTTGCCACGGGGATGGAGGAGTTCTGATGACTGTATCAGGTTCCCCCCATGCAGTTATTGGAGATAAAATCTAGGTTCTGAAGCCTGAAAACCCTGTTTGAGACGAGATGACAGCCTAAGGCCATGGCAGATCCAATGTGCTAGGTGTGCGGCCAGCTGTCTGGGTGTTGGTTGGGAGGTCCGGGCTCAGACTGCGTCAGACAGAGCATTAGTGCCCAGGGCAGCCTCTATATTTGGGGTGCAGTGGAGTGGCGTGCAGGTTGAGTCTCATTTTGGGTTTTTGGGCAGCCCCAGAGGGCAACGTTTTTCTTCTGGTGGGCAGGCAGAGTGCTGCCCTGTGTCTCTGGAATTCCCAACCTGGATGGCTTGTGGGCCAGGAGTGTAAGGTCTGAAGACTGAGAACACAAGCTAGGCTTAGGTTATGGGGCGTGGGCACATCAGGCCCACTCTGCAGAGTCTGAATCCGAGATCTCCTGCATCTGAAGTCAGGACGAGTATCTGATATAGGATCAGGTTGGAGTTTTTGTCCTTGATGGCCCCTTCAGGAAGGGGGGAGTGCTCATGAGGTCATGGACGTTTTCCCATGCTCGCAGTTGTGAGATGCTCCAAACCGAAAGGATACCTTCTGTGGGACAGTTGAGTCCTGTTGGATGGCTCCAGGATGCCCCATACAGCAAGAATCGAGAGCATAGTTCTAAGGATGGATGCCTGGGCACCCCACTTCGCATCCCCATTGGCTGCTTGCGACATGGCAGGTTCGATCTGCTGGCTCTGGGGCGTGCTACCCAGGGGGCTGAGTTGAAATGGACTCTCCTGAGGATGGGTCATCATGTGGGTTCTTGTCCATGGAGACCTTGGAATGTGGCGGTGGCTCGGTGAACTGGAAGGATTCTCCAACCAGAGGGTTGGACACAGCTCCAAAGAGCAAGTTTCCCATGTGGAGACGACAGGTGTTCTGATTGGTGCCTCAGGAAACCCCCTGGTATTGGAAACCAGTCCTCTGAGGAGAGACGCCTGGAAACCAACAAAAGGGTTCAGATTAGGGCCTAGGGGGCCTGTCTGGTTCAATCTTCTTTCTCTGGGTACATCCTTCTGTTTGTCTGAGGGGAGGTCTTTGCTCAGCTTGTGTCAGATCAGTCCTGTTGGTCCAGGATGACCTAAACTATTGGGATGGCCTCAGGGACCTTGGAGGTTTCTCCTAATCTGTAGGGTTGTGGCCAATGGAATGGGCAGAGTTTCCTTGGAGAGGGCAGGCCCAGTCCTGCGGTGTGGCTCCAGGGGCCCCAGCCTGGAGGATGTGTGGGCCAGGGCTGTGGGGACAGAAGTCTGAAAACACAAACTCGGCTCAAGTTTGGGCCCGAGGATATGGCAAGCCTGATCTAAAGACCTTGCAGGGAGCTCCTCAGGATATGAATGAAGGGCGAGTGTGAGGCTGTTGATCAGGCTTTTTTCTCTGGATTTTGTGTCAAGGAGGGCTGTCGAATGGAGGAATGGCTTCATAGGCGATGGCCAATTCGCCATCTCTGGGGATTTGGCCTGGCTCCCAAGGGTATGTGGTCATTCTGTGGGAAGGGAGGAGTCCTGTTTACTGCCTCCGGTGTCCCTCCCAAAGAGGGATTCCAGAGCAGGGCCCTGGGTCCCGGCGACTGGAAAACCCAAACTCGGGTTAGGATGGGGGCCCAAGGGGCATGGGAAGCCCCCTAGGCGGGCTCGTGGTCCAGCCACTGAGAGACCTGATTGGAGCACGAGGCTTATGGTGAGGGTCACCAGGCGTCTTTGTGCCCAAGGCGACCCTGAAGCATGGGCGTGGCCTCCTGGGCCATGCAGGTTTCTCCTACCCTGAAGGTGGGACACCAGGCCAACAGCAAGGTTTCTTGGATGGGGATGGAGGAGTTCAGATTTCTGCATCAGGTTCCCTCCTGTCCGGGGATTGGAGATAAGGTCTAGATTCAGATGCCTGAACACCTATCTTGGCAAGTGATGCCAGCCTAAGGCCATGGAGGTTCTGATGTGCTGGCTTTGCGGCCAAATATGTGGGTGTCTGTCAGGAGGTCTGGGCTCAGGCTGCGTCAGACAGAGCATTAGTGCCCAGGGCAGCCTAGGAAATTGGGGTGCATTCTAGGGCCGTGCATATTGAACCTCATTTGGGGTTTCTGGGCAGCCCTAGAGGGCAATGTTTTCCTTCTGGTGGGCAGGCAGCGTGGTGTTGTGGCTCCAGAATTCCCAATCATGAGGGCTTGTGGGCCAGAAGTGTCAGGATGGAAGTCTGAAAACCCAAGCTCGTGTTAGTTTTGGGGCTGAGGGCATGGCTGGCCCACTCTGCAGACACGAAATTGAGATCTCCTTCAACTGAATTCAGGGGCGTATCAGACATTGGCTCAGGCTGGAGGATGGGTTCATGATGTCCCCTTCATGATGTGGGGGCCTCATGAGGCCATGGAGTCTTTCCCACGCTGGGGGTTGTTAGCTGCTCCAAACTGCAAGGTTTCCTTCTGTGGGACAGTTGAGTCCTGGTGGATGGCTCAAGAACACCCTGTCTGAAAGTACCGAGAGCAGGCTCCTAAGGATGGATGCCTGGACACCCCACCTCGAATTCCCATTGGCTCCTAGTGACAAGGCAGGTTCGATCTGCTGGCTCTGGGGCGAACTCCCCAGGGGGCTGGGTTGAAATGGACTCTCCTGAGGATGGGTCATCATGTGGGTTTGTGTCCATGGAGATCTTGGAATGTGGGGGTGGCTCATGGGACGTGCAGCGTTATCCTACATGGAGCGTTTGCCACAGCTCCAAAGAGCAAACATCCCATGTTGAGAAGAGAGGTGTTCCTTTTGGGGGCTCAGGAAACCCCATATGCTGGTATTAGAAACCAGGCCTTGGGGCACCTGGGTGGCTCAGTGGGTTAAACCTCTGCCTTTGGTGCAGGTCATCATCTCAGGGTCCTGGGATCGAGCCCCGCATCGGGCTGTCTGCTCGGCGGGGAGCCTGCTTCCTCTCTCCCTCTCTCTGCCTGCCTCACTGTCTACTTGTGATCTCTCTCTCTGTGTCAAATAAATAAATAAAATCTAAAAAAAAAATAGTCTCTTATGCTTTAAGAAACCAGGCCTTGGAGGAGAGGCACCCAGAAACAAAAACAACGTATCAGATTAGGAACTGGTGCCTGTCCGGATCAATCTTCTGTCTCTGGGGACATCCGTCTGCTTGTCTGAGTGGAGGTAATTGCTCATCTTGTGTCAAATCGCCCCTGTTTGTCCAGGGCGGCCTACACTATCGGGATGGCCTCGGGGACCTTGCAGGTTTCTCCTCATCTGTAGGGTTGTGGCCAATGAAATGGGTAGAGTTTCCTTGGAGAGGGCAGGCACAGTCCTGCGGTGTGGCTTCAGGGGTCCCATCCTGGAGGGTGTGTGGGCCAGAACTGTGGGGACAGAAGTCTGAAAACACTAACTCGGCTTAGGTTTGGGGCTGAGAGTATGGCAGGGCCAATCTAGAGACTGTGAGGGGAGTTCCTTAGGATATGAACAAAGGGCAAGTGTGAGGCAGTTGCTCAGCTTTGGTCTCTGGATGTTGTGTCAAGGACGGGCGTGGAAATTCGGGGTGGCCTCAACGGCCATGGACCAGGCTCCCTCTCTGGGGATTTGGCCCAGCTCCCAAGAGTTTGATGTCATTCTGAGGGAAGGGAGGAGTCCTGTTTACTCCCTCCAGTGTCCCTCCAAAGGAGGGATTCCAGAGCAGAGTCCTGGGTATGGGCTACTGGAAAACCCGAGCTCTGGTTAGGATTGGGGGCCTACGGGAAGGGCCCATGGGAAGCCCCATATGCGGGCTCTTGGTCCAGCCCCTGAGAGGCCTTACTTGAGCACATGGCTCACTCTGAGGGTCACAATGCGTGTTTGTGCCAAAGGTGGCCCTCAAGTATGGGCGTGTCCTCATGGGCCATGCTGGTTTCTCCTACCCTGAAGGGTGGACACCATGCAAACAGCAAGGTTTCTTGCCATGGGGATGGAGGAGTTCTGATGACTGTATCAGGTTCCCCCCATGCAGTTATTGGAGATAAAATCTAGGTTCTGAAGCCTGAAAACCCTGTTTGAGACGAGATGACAGCCTAAGGCCAGGGCAGATCCAATGTGCTAGGTGTGCGGCCAGCTGTCTGGGTGTTGGTTGGGAGGTCCGGGCTCAGACTGTGTCAGACAGAGCATTAGTGCCCAGGGCAGCCTCTATATTTGGGGTGCAGTGGAGTGGCGTGCAGGTTGAGTCTCATTTTGGGTTTTTGGGCAGCCCCAGAGGGCAACGTTTTTCTTCTGGTGGGCAGGCAGAGTGCTGCACTGTGTCTCTGGAATTCCCAACCTGGATGGCTTGTGGGCCAGGAGTGTAAGGTCTGAAGACTGAGAACACAAGCTAGGCTTAGGTTATGGGGCGTGGGCACATCAGGCCCACTCTGCAGAGTCTGAATCCGAGATCTCCTGCATCTGAAGTCAGGACGAGTATCTGATATAGGATCAGGTTGGAGTTTTTGTCCTTGATGGCCCCTTCAGGAAGGGGGGAGTGCTCATGAGGTCATGGACGTTTTCCCATGCTCGCAGTTGTGAGATGCTCCAAACCGAAAGGATACCTTCTGTGGGACAGTTGAGTCCTGTTGGATGGCTCCAGGATGCCCCATACAGCAAGAATCGAGAGCATAGTTCTAAGGATGGATGCCTGGGCACCCCACTTCGCATCCCCATTGGCTGCTTGCGACATGGCAGGTTCGATCTGCTGGCTCTGGGGCGTGCTACCCAGGGGGCTGAGTTGAAATGGACTCTCCTGAGGATGGGTCATCATGTGGGTTCTTGTCCATGGAGACCTTGGAATGTGGCGGTGGCTCGGTGAACTGGAAGGATTCTCCAACCAGAGGGTTGGACACAGCTCCAAAGAGCAAGTTTCCCATGTGGAGACGACAGGTGTTCTGATTGGTGCCTCAGGAAACCCCCTGGTATTGGAAACCAGTCCTCTGAGGAGAGACGCCTGGAAACCAACACAAGGGTTCAGATTAGGGCCTAGGGGGCCTGTCTGGTTCAATCTTCTTTCTCTGGGTACATCCTTCTGTTTGTCTGAGGGGAGGTCTTTGCTCAGCTTGTGTCAGATCAGTCCTGTTGGTCCAGGATGGCCTAAACTATTGGGATGGCCTCAGGGACCTTGGAGGTTTCTCCTAATCTGTAGGGTTGTGGCCAATGGAATGGGCAGAGTTTCCTTGGAGAGGGCAGGCCCAGTCCTGCGGTGTGGCTCCAGGGGCCCCAGCCTGGAGGATGTGTGGGCCAGGGCTGTGGGGACAGAAGTCTGAAAACACAAACTCGGCTCAAGTTTGGGCCCGAGGATATGGCAAGCCTGATCTAAAGACCTTGCAGGGAGCTCCTCAAGATATGAATGAAGGGCGAGTGTGAGGCTGTTGATCAGGCTTTTTTCTCTGGATTTTGTGTCAAGGAGGGCTGTCGAATGGAGGAATGGCTTCATAGGCGATGGCCAATTCGCCATCTCTGGGGATTTGGCCTGGCTCCCAAGGGTATGTGGTCATTCTGTGGGAAGGGAGGAGTCCTGTTTACTGCCTCCGGTGTCCCTCCCAAAGAGGGATTCCAGAGCAGGGCCCTGGGTCCCGGCGACTGGAAAACCCAAACTCGGGTTAGGATGGGGGCCCAAGGGGCATGGGAAGCCCCCTAGGCGGGCTCGTGGTCCAGCCACTGAGAGACCTGATTGGAGCACGAGGCTTATGGTGAGGGTCACCAGGCGTCTTTGTGCCCAAGGCGACCCTCAAGCATGGGCGTGGCCTCCTGGGCCATGCAGGTTTCTCCTACCCTGAAGGTTGGACACCAGGCCAACAGCAAGGTTTCTTGGATGGGGATGGAGGAGTTCAGATTTCTGCATCAGGTTCCCTCCTGTCCGGGGATTGGAGATAAGGTCTAGATTCAGATGCCTGAACACCTATCTTGGCAAGTGATGCCAGCCTAAGGCCATGGAGGTTCTGATGTGCTGGCTTTGCGGCCAAATATGTGGGTGTCTGTCAGGAGGTCTGGGCTCAGGCTGCGTCAGACAGAGCATTAGTGCCCAGGGCAGCCTAGGAAATTGGGGTGCATTCTAGGGCCGTGCATATTGAACCTCATTTGGGGTTTCTGGGCAGCCCTAGAGGGCAATGTTTTCCTTCTGGTGGGCAGGCAGCGTGGTGTTGTGGCTCCAGAATTCCCAATCATGAGGGCTTGTGGGCCAGAAGTGTCAGGATGGAAGTCTGAAAACCCAAGCTCGTGTTAGTTTTGGGGCTGAGGGCATGGTTGGCCCACTCTGCAGACACGAAATTGAGATCTCCTTCAACTGAATTCAGGGGCGTATCAGACATTGGCTCAGGCTGGAGGATGGGTTCATGATGTCCCCTTCATGATGTGGGGGCCTCATGAGGCCATGGAGTCTTTCCCACGCTGGGGGTTGTTAGCTGCTCCAAACTGCAAGGTTTCCTTCTGTGGGACAGTTGAGTCCTGGTGGATGGCTCAAGAACACCCTGTCTGAAAGTACCGAGAGCAGGCTCCTAAGGATGGATGCCTGGACACCCCACCTCGAATTCCCATTGGCTCCTAGTGACAAGGCAGGTTCGATCTGCTGGCTCTGGGGCGAACTCCCCAGGGGGCTGGGTTGAAATGGACTCTCCTGAGGATGGGTCATCATGTGGGTTTGTGTCCATGGAGATCTTGGAATGTGGGGGTGGCTCATGGGACGTGCAGCGTTATCCTACATGGAGCGTTTGCCACAGCTCCAAAGAGCAAACATCCCATGTTGAGAAGAGAGGTGTTCCTTTTGGGGGCTCAGGAAACCCCATATGCTGGTATTAGAAACCAGGCCTTGGGGCACCTGGGTGGCTCAGTGGGTTAAACCTCTGCCTTTGGTGCAGGTCATCATCTCAGGGTCCTGGGATCGAGCCCCGCATCGGGCTGTCTGCTCGGCGGGGAGCCTGCTTCCTCTCTCCCTCTCTCTGCCTGCCTCACTGTCTACTTGTGATCTCTCTCTCTGTGTCAAATAAATAAATAAAATCTAAAAAAAAATAGTCTCTTATGCTTTAAGAAACCAGGCCTTGGAGGAGAGGCACCCAGAAACAAAAACAACGTATCAGATTAGGAACTGGTGCCTGTCCGGATCAATCTTCTGTCTCTGGGGACATCCGTCTGCTTGTCTGAGTGGAGGTAATTGCTCATCTTGTGTCAAATCGCCCCTGTTTGTCCAGGGCGGCCTACACTATCGGGATGGCCTCGGGGACCTTGCAGGTTTCTCCTCATCTGTAGGGTTGTGGCCAATGAAATGGGTAGAGTTTCCTTGGAGAGGGCAGGCACAGTCCTGCGGTGTGGCTTCAGGGGTCCCATCCTGGAGGGTGTGTGGGCCAGAACTGTGGGGACAGAAGTCTGAAAACACTAACTCGGCTTAGGTTTGGGGCTGAGAGTATGGCAGGGCCAATCTAGAGACTGTGAGGGGAGTTCCTTAGGATATGAACAAAGGGCAAGTGTGAGGCAGTTGCTCAGCTTTGGTCTCTGGATGTTGTGTCAAGGACGGGCGTGGAAATTCGGGGTGGCCTCAACGGCCATGGACCAGGCTCCCTCTCTGGGGATTTGGCCCAGCTCCCAAGAGTTTGATGTCATTCTGAGGGAAGGGAGGAGTCCTGTTTACTCCCTCCAGTGTCCCTCCAAAGGAGGGATTCCAGAGCAGAGTCCTGGGTATGGGCTACTGGAAAACCCGAGCTCTGGTTAGGATTGGGGGCCTACGGGAAGGGCCCATGGGAAGCCCCATATGCGGGCTCTTGGTCCAGCCCCTGAGAGGCCTTACTTGAGCACATGGCTCACTCTGAGGGTCACAATGCGTGTTTGTGCCAAAGGTGGCCCTCAAGTATGGGCGTGTCCTCATGGGCCATGCTGGTTTCTCCTACCCTGAAGGTTGGACACCATGCAAACAGCAAGGTTTCTTGCCATGGGGATGGAGGAGTTCTGATGACTGTATCAGGTTCCCCCCATGCAGTTATTGGAGATAAAATCTAGGTTCTGAAGCCTGAAAACCCTGTTTGAGACGAGATGACAGCCTAAGGCCATGGCAGATCCAATGTGCTAGGTGTGCGGCCAGCTGTCTGGGTGTTGGTTGGGAGGTCCGGGCTCAGACTGTGTCAGACAGAGCATTAGTGCCCAGGGCAGCCTCTATATTTGGGGTGCAGTGGAGTGGCGTGCAGGTTGAGTCTCATTTTGGGTTTTTGGGCAGCCCCAGAGGGCAACGTTTTTCTTCTGGTGGGCAGGCAGAGTGCTGCACTGTGTCTCTGGAATTCCCAACCTGGATGGCTTGTGGGCCAGGAGTGTAAGGTCTGAAGACTGAGAACACAAGCTAGGCTTAGGTTATGGGGCGTGGGCACATCAGGCCCACTCTGCAGAGTCTGAATCCGAGATCTCCTGCATCTGAAGTCAGGACGAGTATCTGATATAGGATCAGGTTGGAGTTTTTGTCCTTGATGGCCCCTTCAGGAAGGGGGGAGTGCTCATGAGGTCATGGACGTTTTCCCATGCTCGCAGTTGTGAGATGCTCCAAACCGAAAGGATACCTTCTGTGGGACAGTTGAGTCCTGTTGGATGGCTCCAGGATGCCCCATACAGCAAGAATCGAGAGCATAGTTCTAAGGATGGATGCCTGGGCACCCCACTTCGCATCCCCATTGGCTGCTTGCGACATGGCAGGTTCGATCTGCTGGCTCTGTGGCGTGCTACCCAGGGGGCTGAGTTGAAATGGACTCTCCTGAGGATGGGTCATCATGTGGGTTCTTGTCCATGGAGACCTTGGAATGTGGCGGTGGCTCGGTGAACTGGAAGGATTCTCCAACCAGAGGGTTGGACACAGCTCCAAAGAGCAAGTTTCCCATGTGGAGATGACAGGTGTTCTGATTGGTGCCTCAGGAAACCCCCTGGTATTGGAAACCAGTCCTCTGAGGAGAGACGCCTGGAAACCAACACAAGGGTTCAGATTAGGGCCTAGGGGGCCTGTCTGGTTCAATCTTCTTTCTCTGGGTACATCCTTCTGTTTGTCTGAGGGGAGGTCTTTGCTCAGCTTGTGTCAGATCAGTCCTGTTGGTCCAGGATGGCCTAAACTATTGGGATGGCCTCAGGGACCTTGGAGGTTTCTCCTAATCTGTAGGGTTGTGGCCAATGGAATGGGCAGAGTTTCCTTGGAGAGGGCAGGCCCAGTCCTGCGGTGTGGCTCCAGGGGCCCCAGCCTGGAGGATGTGTGGGCCAGGGCTGTGGGGACAGAAGTCTGAAAACACAAACTCGGCTCAAGTTTGGGCCCGAGGATATGGCAAGCCTGATCTAAAGACCTTGCAGGGAGCTCCTCAAGATATGAATGAAGGGCGAGTGTGAGGCTGTTGATCAGGCTTTTTTCTCTGGATTTTGTGTCAAGGAGGGCTGTCGAATGGAGGAATGGCTTCATAGGCGATGGCCAATTCGCCATCTCTGGGGATTTGGCCTGGCTCCCAAGGGTATGTGGTCATTCTGTGGGAAGGGAGGAGTCCTGTTTACTGCCTCCGGTGTCCCTCCCAAAGATGGATTCCAGAGCAGGGCCCTGGGTCCCGGCGACTGGAAAACCCAAACTCGGGTTAGGATGGGGGCCCAAGGGGCATGGGAAGCCCCCTAGGCGGGCTCGTGGTCCAGCCACTGAGAGACCTGATTGGAGCACGAGGCTTATGGTGAGGGTCACCAGGCGTCTTTGTGCCCAAGGCGACCCTGAAGCATGGGCGTGGCCTCCTGGGCCATGCAGGTTTCTCCTACCCTGAAGGTTGGACACCAGGCCAACAGCAAGGTTTCTTGGATGGGGATGGAGGAGTTCAGATTTCTGCATCAGGTTCCCTCCTGTCCGGGGATTGGAGATAAGGTCTAGATTCAGATGCCTGAACACCTATCTTGGCAAGTGATGCCAGCCTAAGGCCATGGAGGTTCTGATGTGCTGGCTTTGCGGCCAAATATGTGGGTGTCTGTCAGGAGGTCTGGGCTCAGGCTGCGTCAGACAGAGCATTAGTGCCCAGGGCAGCCTAGGAAATTGGGGTGCATTCTAGGGCCGTGCATATTGAACCTCATTTGGGGTTTCTGGGCAGCCCTAGAGGGCAATGTTTTCCTTCTGGTGGGCAGGCAGCGTGGTGTTGTGGCTCCAGAATTCCCAATCATGAGGGCTTGTGGGCCAGAAGTGTCAGGATGGAAGTCTGAAAACCCAAGCTCGTGTTAGTTTTGGGGCTGAGGGCATGGCTGGCCCACTCTGCAGACACGAAATTGAGATCTCCTTCAACTGAATTCAGGGGCGTATCAGACATTGGCTCAGGCTGGAGGATGGGTTCATGATGTCCCCTTCATGATGTGGGGGCCTCATGAGGCCATGGAGTCTTTCCCACGCTGGGGGTTGTTAGCTGCTCCAAACTGCAAGGTTTCCTTCTGTGGGACAGTTGAGTCCTGGTGGATGGCTCAAGAACACCCTGTCTGAAAGTACCGAGAGCAGGCTCCTAAGGATGGATGCCTGGACACCCCACCTCGAATTCCCATTGGCTCCTAGTGACAAGGCAGGTTCGATCTGCTGGCTCTGGGGCGAACTCCCCAGGGGGCTGGGTTGAAATGGACTCTCCTGAGGATGGGTCATCATGTGGGTTTGTGTCCATGGAGATCTTGGAATGTGGGGGTGGCTCATGGGACGTGCAGCGTTATCCTACATGGAGGGTTTGCCACAGCTCCAAAGAGCAAACATCCCATGTTGAGAAGAGAGGTGTTCCTTTTGGGGGCTCAGGAAACCCCATATGCTGGTATTAGAAACCAGGCCTTGGGGCACCTGGGTGGCTCAGTGGGTTAAACCTCTGCCTTTGGTGCAGGTCATCATCTCAGGGTCCTGGGATCGAGCCCCGCATCGGGCTGTCTGCTCGGCGGGGAGCCTGCTTCCTCTCTCCCTCTCTCTGCCTGCCTCACTGTCTACTTGTGATCTCTCTCTCTGTGTCAAATAAATAAATAAAATCTAAAAAAAAATAGTCTCTTATGCTTTAAGAAACCAGGCCTTGGAGGAGAGGCACCCAGAAACAAAAACAACGTATCAGATTAGGAACTGGTGCCTGTCCGGATCAATCTTCTGTCTCTGGGGACATCCGTCTGCTTGTCTGAGTGGAGGTAATTGCTCATCTTGTGTCAAATCGCCCCTGTTTGTCCAGGGCGGCCTACACTATCGGGATGGCCTCGGGGACCTTGCAGGTTTCTCCTCATCTGTAGGGTTGTGGCCAATGAAATGGGTAGAGTTTCCTTGGAGAGGGCAGGCACAGTCCTGCGGTGTGGCTTCAGGGGTCCCATCCTGGAGGGTGTGTGGGCCAGAACTGTGGGGACAGAAGTCTGAAAACACTAACTCGGCTTAGGTTTGGGGCTGAGAGTATGGCAGGGCCAATCTAGAGACTGTGAGGGGAGTTCCTTAGGATATGAACAAAGGGCAAGTGTGAGGCAGTTGCTCAGCTTTGGTCTCTGGATGTTGTGTCAAGGACGGGCGTGGAAATTCGGGGTGGCCTCAACGGCCATGGACCAGGCTCCCTCTCTGGGGATTTGGCCCAGCTCCCAAGAGTTTGATGTCATTCTGAGGGAAGGGAGGAGTCCTGTTTACTCCCTCCAGTGTCCCTCCAAAGGAGGGATTCCAGAGCAGAGTCCTGGGTATGGGCTACTGGAAAACCCGAGCTCTGGTTAGGATTGGGGGCCTACGGGAAGGGCCCATGGGAAGCCCCATATGCGGGCTCTTGGTCCAGCCCCTGAGAGGCCTTACTTGAGCACATGGCTCACTCTGAGGGTCACAATGCGTGTTTGTGCCAAAGGTGGCCCTCAAGTATGGGCGTGTCCTCATGGGCCATGCTGGTTTCTCCTACCCTGAAGGGTGGACACCATGCAAACAGCAAGGTTTCTTGCCATGGGGATGGAGGAGTTCTGATGACTGTATCAGGTTCCCCCCATGCAGTTATTGGAGATAAAATCTAGGTTCTGAAGCCTGAAAACCCTGTTTGAGACGAGATGACAGCCTAAGGCCATGGCAGATCCAATGTGCTAGGTGTGCGGCCAGCTGTCTGGGTGTTGGTTGGGAGGTCCGGGCTCAGACTGTGTCAGACAGAGCATTAGTGCCCAGGGCAGCCTCTATATTTGGGGTGCAGTGGAGTGGCGTGCAGGTTGAGTCTCATTTTGGGTTTTTGGGCAGCCCCAGAGGGCAACGTTTTTCTTCTGGTGGGCAGGCAGAGTGCTGCCCTGTGTCTCTGGAATTCCCGACCTGGATGGCTTGTGGGCCAGGAGTGTAAGGTCTGAAGACTGAGAACACAAGCTAGGCTTAGGTTATGGGGCGTGGGCACATCAGGCCCACTCTGCAGAGTCTGAATCCGAGATCTCCTGCATCTGAAGTCAGGACGAGTATCTGATATAGGATCAGGTTGGAGTTTTTGTCCTTGATGGCCCCTTCAGGAAGGGGGGAGTGCTCATGAGGTCATGGACGTTTTCCCATGCTCGCAGTTGTGAGATGCTCCAAACCGAAAGGATACCTTCTGTGGGACAGTTGAGTCCTGTTGGATGGCTCCAGGATGCCCCATACAGCAAGAATCGAGAGCATAGTTCTAAGGATGGATGCCTGGGCACCCCACTTCGCATCCCCATTGGCTGCTTGCGACATGGCAGGTTCGATCTGCTGGCTCTGGGGCGTGCTACCCAGGGGGCTGAGTTGAAATGGACTCTCCTGAGGATGGGTCATCATGTGGGTTCTTGTCCATGGAGACCTTGGAATGTGGCGGTGGCTCGGTGAACTGGAAGGATTCTCCAACCAGAGGGTTGGACACAGCTCCAAAGAGCAAGTTTCCCATGTGGAGATGACAGGTGTTCTGATTGGTGCCTCAGGAAACCCCCTGGTATTGGAAACCAGTCCTCTGAGGAGAGAGGCCTGGAAACCAACACAAGGGTTCAGATTAGGGCCTAGGGGGCCTGTCTGGTTCAATCTTCTTTCTCTGGGTACATCCTTCTGTTTGTCTGAGGGGAGGTCTTTGCTCAGCTTGTGTCAGATCAGTCCTGTTGGTCCAGGATGGCCTAAACTATTGGGATGGCCTCAGGGACCTTGGAGGTTTCTCCTAATCTGTAGGGTTGTGGCCAATGGAATGGGCAGAGTTTCCTTGGAGAGGGCAGGCCCAGTCCTGCGGTGTGGCTCCAGGGGCCCCAGCCTGGAGGATGTGTGGGCCAGGGCTGTGGGGACAGAAGTCTGAAAACACAAACTCGGCTCAAGTTTGGGCCCGAGGATATGGCAAGCCTGATCTAAAGACCTTGCAGGGAGCTCCTCAGGATATGAATGAAGGGCGAGTGTGAGGCTGTTGATCAGGCTTTTTTCTCTGGATTTTGTGTCAAGGAGGGCTGTCGAATGGAGGAATGGCTTCATAGGCGATGGCCAATTCGCCATCTCTGGGGATTTGGCCTGGCTCCCAAGGGTATGTGGTCATTCTGTGGGAAGGGAGGAGTCCTGTTTACTGCCTCCGGTGTCCCTCCCAAAGAGGGATTCCAGAGCAGGGCCCTGGGTCCCGGCGACTGGAAAACCCAAACTCGGGTTAGGATGGGGGCCCAAGGGGCATGGGAAGCCCCCTAGGCGGGCTCGTGGTCCAGCCACTGAGAGACCTGATTGGAGCACGAGGCTTATGGTGAGGGTCACCAGGCGTCTTTGTGCCCAAGGCGACCCTGAAGCATGGGCGTGGCCTCCTGGGCCATGCAGGTTTCTCCTACCCTGAAGGTTGGACACCAGGCCAACAGCAAGGTTTCTTGGATGGGGATGGAGGAGTTCAGATTTCTGCATCAGGTTCCCTCCTGTCCGGGGATTGGAGATAAGGTCTAGATTCAGATGCCTGAACACCTATCTTGGCAAGTGATGCCAGCCTAAGGCCATGGAGGTTCTGATGTGCTGGCTTTGCGGCCAAATATGTGGGTGTCTGTCAGGAGGTCTGGGCTCAGGCTGCGTCAGACAGAGCATTAGTGCCCAGGGCAGCCTAGGAAATTGGGGTGCATTCTAGGGCCGTGCATATTGAACCTCATTTGGGGTTTCTGGGCAGCCCTAGAGGGCAATGTTTTCCTTCTGGTGGGCAGGCAGCGTGGTGTTGTGGCTCCAGAATTCCCAATCATGAGGGCTTGTGGGCCAGAAGTGTCAGGATGGAAGTCTGAAAACCCAAGCTCGTGTTAGTTTTGGGGCTGAGGGCATGGCTGGCCCACTCTGCAGACACGAAATTGAGATCTCCTTCAACTGAATTCAGGGGCGTATCAGACATTGGCTCAGGCTGGAGGATGGGTTCATGATGTCCCCTTCATGATGTGGGGGCCTCATGAGGCCATGGAGTCTTTCCCACGCTGGGGGTTGTTAGCTGCTCCAAACTGCAAGGTTTCCTTCTGTGGGACAGTTGAGTCCTGGTGGATGGCTCAAGAACACCCTGTCTGAAAGTACCGAGAGCAGGCTCCTAAGGATGGATGCCTGGACACCCCACCTCGAATTCCCATTGGCTCCTAGTGACAAGGCAGGTTCGATCTGCTGGCTCTGGGGCGAACTCCCCAGGGGGCTGGGTTGAAATGGACTCTCCTGAGGATGGGTCATCATGTGGGTTTGTGTCCATGGAGATCTTGGAATGTGGGGGTGGCTCATGGGACGTGCAGCGTTATCCTACATGGAGCGTTTGCCACAGCTCCAAAGAGCAAACATCCCATGTTGAGAAGAGAGGTGTTCCTTTTGGGGGCTCAGGAAACCCCATATGCTGGTATTAGAAACCAGGCCTTGGGGCACCTGGGTGGCTCAGTGGGTTAAACCTCTGCCTTTGGTGCAGGTCATCATCTCAGGGTCCTGGGATCGAGCCCCGCATCGGGCTGTCTGCTCGGCGGGGAGCCTGCTTCCTCTCTCCCTCTCTCTGCCTGCCTCACTGTCTACTTGTGATCTCTCTCTCTGTGTCAAATAAATAAATAAAATCTAAAAAAAAATAGTCTCTTATGCTTTAAGAAACCAGGCCTTGGAGGAGAGGCACCCAGAAACAAAAACAACGTATCAGATTAGGAACTGGTGCCTGTCCGGATCAATCTTCTGTCTCTGGGGACATCCGTCTGCTTGTCTGAGTGGAGGTAATTGCTCATCTTGTGTCAAATCGCCCCTGTTTGTCCAGGGCGGCCTACACTATCGGGATGGCCTCGGGGACCTTGCAGGTTTCTCCTCATCTGTAGGGTTGTGGCCAATGAAATGGGTAGAGTTTCCTTGGAGAGGGCAGGCACAGTCCTGCGGTGTGGCTTCAGGGGTCCCATCCTGGAGGGTGTGTGGGCCAGAACTGTGGGGACAGAAGTCTGAAAACACTAACTCGGCTTAGGTTTGGGGCTGAGAGTATGGCAGGGCCAATCTAGAGACTGTGAGGGGAGTTCCTTAGGATATGAACAAAGGGCAAGTGTGAGGCAGTTGCTCAGCTTTGGTCTCTGGATGTTGTGTCAAGGACGGGCGTGGAAATTCGGGGTGGCCTCAACGGCCATGGACCAGGCTCCCTCTCTGGGGATTTGGCCCAGCTCCCAAGAGTTTGATGTCATTCTGAGGGAAGGGAGGAGTCCTGTTTACTCCCTCCAGTGTCCCTCCAAAGGAGGGATTCCAGAGCAGAGTCCTGGGTATGGGCTACTGGAAAACCCGAGCTCTGGTTAGGATTGGGGGCCTACGGGAAGGGCCCATGGGAAGCCCCATATGCGGGCTCTTGGTCCAGCCCCTGAGAGGCCTTACTTGAGCACATGGCTCACTCTGAGGGTCACAATGCGTGTTTGTGCCAAAGGTGGCCCTCAAGTATGGGCGTGTCCTCATGGGCCATGCTGGTTTCTCCTACCCTGAAGGGTGGACACCATGCAAACAGCAAGGTTTCTTGCCATGGGGATGGAGGAGTTCTGATGACTGTATCAGGTTCCCCCCATGCAGTTATTGGAGATAAAATCTAGGTTCTGAAGCCTGAAAACCCTGTTTGAGACGAGATGACAGCCTAAGGCCATGGCAGATCCAATGTGCTAGGTGTGCGGCCAGCTGTCTGGGTGTTGGTTGGGAGGTCCGGGCTCAGACTGTGTCAGACAGAGCATTAGTGCCCAGGGCAGCCTCTATATTTGGGGTGCAGTGGAGTGGCGTGCAGGTTGAGTCTCATTTTGGGTTTTTGGGCAGCCCCAGAGGGCAACGTTTTTCTTCTGGTGGGCAGGCAGAGTGCTGCCCTGTGTCTCTGGAATTCCCGACCTGGATGGCTTGTGGGCCAGGAGTGTAAGGTCTGAAGACTGAGAACACAAGCTAGGCTTAGGTTATGGGGCGTGGGCACATCAGGCCCACTCTGCAGAGTCTGAATCCGAGATCTCCTGCATCTGAAGTCAGGACGAGTATCTGATATAGGATCAGGTTGGAGTTTTTGTCCTTGATGGCCCCTTCAGGAAGGGGGGAGTGCTCATGAGGTCATGGACGTTTTCCCATGCTCGCAGTTGTGAGATGCTCCAAACCGAAAGGATACCTTCTGTGGGACAGTTGAGTCCTGTTGGATGGCTCCAGGATGCCCCATACAGCAAGAATCGAGAGCATAGTTCTAAGGATGGATGCCTGGGCACCCCACTTCGCATCCCCATTGGCTGCTTGCGACATGGCAGGTTCGATCTGCTGGCTCTGGGGCGTGCTACCCAGGGGGCTGAGTTGAAATGGACTCTCCTGAGGATGGGTCATCATGTGGGTTCTTGTCCATGGAGACCTTGGAATGTGGCGGTGGCTCGGTGAACTGGAAGGATTCTCCAACCAGAGGGTTGGACACAGCTCCAAAGAGCAAGTTTCCCATGTGGAGATGACAGGTGTTCTGATTGGTGCCTCAGGAAACCCCCTGGTATTGGAAACCAGTCCTCTGAGGAGAGAGGCCTGGAAACCAACACAAGGGTTCAGATTAGGGCCTAGGGGGCCTGTCTGGTTCAATCTTCTTTCTCTGGGTACATCCTTCTGTTTGTCTGAGGGGAGGTCTTTGCTCAGCTTGTGTCAGATCAGTCCTGTTGGTCCAGGATGGCCTAAACTATTGGGATGGCCTCAGGGACCTTGGAGGTTTCTCCTAATCTGTAGGGTTGTGGCCAATGGAATGGGCAGAGTTTCCTTGGAGAGGGCAGGCCCAGTCCTGCGGTGTGGCTCCAGGGGCCCCAGCCTGGAGGATGTGTGGGCCAGGGCTGTGGGGACAGAAGTCTGAAAACACAAACTCGGCTCAAGTTTGGGCCCGAGGATATGGCAAGCCTGATCTAAAGACCTTGCAGGGAGCTCCTCAGGATATGAATGAAGGGCGAGTGTGAGGCTGTTGATCAGGCTTTTTTCTCTGGATTTTGTGTCAAGGAGGGCTGTCGAATGGAGGAATGGCTTCATAGGCGATGGCCAATTCGCCATCTCTGGGGATTTGGCCTGGCTCCCAAGGGTATGTGGTCATTCTGTGGGAAGGGAGGAGTCCTGTTTACTGCCTCCGGTGTCCGTCCCCAAGAGGGATTCCAGAGCAGGGCCCTGGGTCCCGGCGACTGGAAAACCCAAACTCGGGTTAGGATGGGGGCCCAAGGGGCATGGGAAGCCCCCTAGGCGGGCTCGTGGTCCAGCCACTGAGAGACCTGATTGGAGCACGAGGCTTATGGTGAGGGTCACCAGGCGTCTTTGTGCCCAAGGCGACCCTGAAGCATGGGCGTGGCCTCCTGGGCCATGCAGGTTTCTCCTACCCTGAAGGTGGGACACCAGGCCAACAGCAAGGTTTCTTGGATGGGGATGGAGGAGTTCAGATTTCGGCATCAGGTTCCCTCCTGTCCGGGGATTGGAGATAAGGTCTAGATTCAGATGCCTGAACACCTATCTTGGCAAGTGATGCCAGCCTAAGGCCATGGAGGTTCTGATGTGCTGGCTTTGCGGCCAAATATGTGGGTGTCTGTCAGGAGGTCTGGGCTCAGGCTGCGTCAGACAGAGCATTAGTGCCCAGGGCAGCCTAGGAAATTGGGGTGCATTCTAGGGCCGTGCATATTGAACCTCATTTGGGGTTTCTGGGCAGCCCTAGAGGGCAATGTTTTCCTTCTGGTGGGCAGGCAGCGTGGTGTTGTGGCTCCAGAATTCCCAATCATGAGGGCTTGTGGGCCAGAAGTGTCAGGATGGAAGTCTGAAAACCCAAGCTCGTGTTAGTTTTGGGGCTGAGGGCATGGCTGGCCCACTCTGCAGACACGAAATTGAGATCTCCTTCAACTGAATTCAGGGGCGTATCAGACATTGGCTCAGGCTGGAGGATGGGTTCATGATGTCCCCTTCATGATGTGGGGGCCTCATGAGGCCATGGAGTCTTTCCCACGCTGGGGGTTGTTAGCTGCTCCAAACTGCAAGGTTTCCTTCTGTGGGACAGTTGAGTCCTGGTGGATGGCTCAAGAACACCCTGTCTGAAAGTACCGAGAGCAGGCTCCTAAGGATGGATGCCTGGACACCCCACCTCGAATTCCCATTGGCTCCTAGTGACAAGGCAGGTTCGATCTGCTGGCTCTGGGGCGAACTCCCCAGGGGGCTGGGTTGAAATGGACTCTCCTGAGGATGGGTCATCATGTGGGTTTGTGTCCATGGAGATCTTGGAATGTGGGGGTGGCTCATGGGACGTGCAGCGTTATCCTACATGGAGCGTTTGCCACAGCTCCAAAGAGCAAACATCCCATGTTGAGAAGAGAGGTGTTCCTTTTGGGGGCTCAGGAAACCCCATATGCTGGTATTAGAAACCAGGCCTTGGGGCACCTGGGTGGCTCAGTGGGTTAAACCTCTGCCTTTGGTGCAGGTCATCATCTCAGGGTCCTGGGATCGAGCCCCGCATCGGGCTGTCTGCTCGGCGGGGAGCCTGCTTCCTCTCTCCCTCTCTCTGCCTGCCTCACTGTCTACTTGTGATCTCTCTCTCTGTGTCAAATAAATAAATAAAATCTAAAAAAAAATAGTCTCTTATGCTTTAAGAAACCAGGCCTTGGAGGAGAGGCACCCAGAAACAAAAACAACGTATCAGATTAGGAACTGGTGCCTGTCCGGATCAATCTTCTGTCTCTGGGGACATCCGTCTGCTTGTCTGAGTGGAGGTAATTGCTCATCTTGTGTCAAATCGCCCCTGTTTGTCCAGGGCGGCCTACACTATCGGGATGGCCTCGGGGACCTTGCAGGTTTCTCCTCATCTGTAGGGTTGTGGCCAATGAAATGGGTAGAGTTTCCTTGGAGAGGGCAGGCACAGTCCTGCGGTGTGGCTTCAGGGGTCCCATCCTGGAGGGTGTGTGGGCCAGAACTGTGGGGACAGAAGTCTGAAAACACTAACTCGGCTTAGGTTTGGGGCTGAGAGTATGGCAGGGCCAATCTAGAGACTGTGAGGGGAGTTCCTTAGGATATGAACAAAGGGCAAGTGTGAGGCAGTAGCTCAGCTTTGGTCTCTGGATGTTGAGTCAAGGACGGGCGTGGAAATTCGGGGTGGCCTCAACTTCCATGGACCAGGCTCCCTCTCTGGGGATTTGGCCCAGCTCCCAAGAGTTTGATGTCATTCTGAGGGAAGGGAGGAGTCCTGTTTACTCCCTCCAGTGTCCCTCCAAAGGAGGGATTCCAGAGCAGAGTCCTGGGTATGGGCTACTGGAAAACCCGAGCTCTGGTTAGGATTGGGGGCCTACGGGAAGGGCCCATGGGAAGCCCCATATGCTGGCTCTTGGTCCAGCCACTGAGAGGCCTTACTTGAGCACATGGCTCACTCTGAGGGTCACAATGCGTGTTTGTGCCAAAGGTGGCCCTCAAGTATGGGCGTGTCCTCATGGGCCATGCTGGTTTCTCCTACCCTGAAGGGTGGACACCATGCAAACAGCAAGGTTTCTTGCCATGGGGATGGAGGAGTTCTGATGACTGTATCAGGTTCCCCCCATGCATTTATTGGAGATAAAATCTAGGTTCTGAAGCCTGAAAACCCTGTTTGAGACGAGATGACAGCCTAAGGCCATGGCAGATCCAATGTGCTAGGTGTGCGGCCAGCTGTCTGGGTGTTGGTTGGGAGGTCCGGGCTCAGACTGTGTCAGACAGAGCATTAGTGCCCAGGGCAGCCTCTATATTTGGGGTGCAGTGGAGTGGCGTGCAGGTTGAGTCTCATTTTGGGTTTTTGGGCAGCCCCAGAGGGCAACGTTTTTCTTCTGGTGGGCAGGCAGAGTGCTGCCCTGTGTCTCTGGAATTCCCAACCTGGATGGCTTGTGGGCCAGGAGTGTAAGGTCTGAAGACTGAGAACACAAGCTAGGCTTAGGTTATGGGGCGTGGGCACATCAGGCCCACTCTGCAGAGTCTGAATCCGAGATCTCCTGCATCTGAAGTCAGGACGAGTATCTGATATAGGATCAGGTTGGAGTTTTTGTCCTTGATGGCCCCTTCAGGAAGGGGGGAGTGCTCATGAGGTCATGGACGTTTTCCCATGCTCGCAGTTGTGAGATGCTCCAAACCGAAAGGATACCTTCTGTGGGACAGTTGAGTCCTGTTGGATGGCTCCAGGATGCCCCATACAGCAAGAATCGAGAGCATAGTTCTAAGGATGGATGCCTGGGCACCCCACTTCGCATCCCCATTGGCTGCTTGCGACATGGCAGGTTCGATCTGCTGGCTCTGGGGCGTGCTACCCAGGGGGCTGAGTTGAAATGGACTCTCCTGAGGATGGGTCATCATGTGGGTTCTTGTCCATGGAGACCTTGGAATGTGGCGGTGGCTCGGTGAACTGGAAGGATTCTCCAACCAGAGGGTTGGACACAGCTCCAAAGAGCAAGTTTCCCATGTGGAGACGACAGGTGTTCTGATTGGTGCCTCAGGAAACCCCCTGGTATTGGAAACCAGTCCTCTGAGGAGAGACGCCTGGAAACCAACAAAAGGGTTCAGATTAGGGCCTAGGGGGCCTGTCTGGTTCAATCTTCTTTCTCTGGGTACATCCTTCTGTTTGTCTGAGGGGAGGTCTTTGCTCAGCTTGTGTCAGATCAGTCCTGTTGGTCCAGGATGGCCTAAACTATTGGGATGGCCTCAGGGACCTTGGAGGTTTCTCCTAATCTGTAGGGTTGTGGCCAATGGAATGGGCAGAGTTTCCTTGGAGAGGGCAGGCCCAGTCCTGCGGTGTGGCTCCAGGGGCCCCAGCCTGGAGGATGTGTGGGCCAGGGCTGTGGGGACAGAAGTCTGAAAACACAAACTCGGCTCAAGTTTGGGCCCGAGGATATGGCAAGCCTGATCTAAAGACCTTGCAGGGAGCTCCTCAGGATATGAATGAAGGGCGAGTGTGAGGCTGTTGATCAGGCTTTTTTCTCTGGATTTTGTGTCAAGGAGGGCTGTCGAATGGAGGAATGGCTTCATAGGCGATGGCCAATTCGCCATCTCTGGGGATTTGGCCTGGCTCCCAAGGGTATGTGGTCATTCTGTGGGAAGGGAGGAGTCCTGTTTACTGCCTCCGGTGTCCCTCCCAAAGAGGGATTCCAGAGCAGGGCCCTGGGTCCCGGCGACTGGAAAACCCAAACTCGGGTTAGGATGGGGGCCCAAGGGGCATGGGAAGCCCACTAGGCGGGCTCGTGGTCCAGCCACTGAGAGACCTGATTGGAGCACGAGGCTTATGGTGAGGGTCACCAGGCGTCTTTGTGCCCAAGGCGACCCTGAAGCATGGGCGTGGCCTCCTGGGCCATGCAGGTTTCTCCTACCCTGAAGGTGGGACACCAGGCCAACAGCAAGGTTTCTTGGATGGGGATGGAGGAGTTCAGATTTCTGCATCAGGTTCCCTCCTGTCCGGGGATTGGAGATAAGGTCTAGATTCAGATGCCTGAACACCTATCTTGGCAAGTGATGCCAGCCTAAGGCCATGGAGGTTCTGATGTGCTGGCTTTGCGGCCAAATATGTGGGTGTCTGTCAGGAGGTCTGGGCTCAGGCTGCGTCAGACAGAGCATTAGTGCCCAGGGCAGCCTAGGAAATTGGGGTGCATTCTAGGGCCGTGCATATTGAACCTCATTTGGGGTTTCTGGGCAGCCCTAGAGGGCAATGTTTTCCTTCTGGTGGGCAGGCAGCGTGGTGTTGTGGCTCCAGAATTCCCAATCATGAGGGCTTGTGGGCCAGAAGTGTCAGGATGGAAGTCTGAAAACCCAAGCTCGTGTTAGTTTTGGGGCTGAGGGCATGGCTGGCCCACTCTGCAGACACGAAATTGAGATCTCCTTCAACTGAATTCAGGGGCGTATCAGACATTGGCTCAGGCTGGAGGATGGGTTCATGATGTCCCCTTCATGATGTGGGGGCCTCATGAGGCCATGGAGTCTTTCCCACGCTGGGGGTTGTTAGCTGCTCCAAACTGCAAGGTTTCCTTCTGTGGGACAGTTGAGTCCTGGTGGATGGCTCAAGAACACCCTGTCTGAAAGTACCGAGAGCAGGCTCCTAAGGATGGATGCCTGGACACCCCACCTCGAATTCCCATTGGCTCCTAGTGACAAGGCAGGTTCGATCTGCTGGCTCTGGGGCGAACTCCCCAGGGGGCTGGGTTGAAATGGACTCTCCTGAGGATGGGTCATCATGTGGGTTTGTGTCCATGGAGATCTTGGAATGTGGGGGTGGCTCATGGGACGTGCAGCGTTATCCTACATGGAGCGTTTGCCACAGCTCCAAAGAGCAAACATCCCATGTTGAGAAGAGAGGTGTTCCTTTTGGGGGCTCAGGAAACCCCATATGCTGGTATTAGAAACCAGGCCTTGGGGCACCTGGGTGGCTCAGTGGGTTAAACCTCTGCCTTTGGTGCAGGTCATCATCTCAGGGTCCTGGGATCGAGCCCCGCATCGGGCTGTCTGCTCGGCGGGGAGCCTGCTTCCTCTCTCCCTCTCTCTGCCTGCCTCACTGTCTACTTGTGATCTCTCTCTCTGTGTCAAATAAATAAATAAAATCTAAAAAAAAATAGTCTCTTATGCTTTAAGAAACCAGGCCTTGGAGGAGAGGCACCCAGAAACAAAAACAACGTATCAGATTAGGAACTGGTGCCTGTCCGGATCAATCTTCTGTCTCTGGGGACATCCGTCTGCTTGTCTGAGTGGAGGTAATTGCTCATCTTGTGTCAAATCGCCCCTGTTTGTCCAGGGCGGCCTACACTATCGGGATGGCCTCGGGGACCTTGCAGGTTTCTCCTCATCTGTAGGGTTGTGGCCAATGAAATGGGTAGAGTTTCCTTGGAGAGGGCAGGCACAGTCCTGCGGTGTGGCTTCAGGGGTCCCATCCTGGAGGGTGTGTGGGCCAGAACTGTGGGGACAGAAGTCTGAAAACACTAACTCGGCTTAGGTTTGGGGCTGAGAGTATGGCAGGGCCAATCGAGAGACTGTGAGGGGAGTTCCTTAGGATATGAACAAAGGGCAAGTGTGAGGCAGTTGCTCAGCTTTGGTCTCTGGATGTTGTGTCAAGGACGGGCGTGGAAATTCGGGGTGGCCTCAACGGCCATGGACCAGGCTCCCTCTCTGGGGATTTGGCCCAGCTCCCAAGAGTTTGATGTCATTCTGAGGGAAGGGAGGAGTCCTGTTTACTCCCTCCAGTGTCCCTCCAAAGGAGGGATTCCAGAGCAGAGTCCTGGGTATGGGCTACTGGAAAACCCGAGCTCTGGTTAGGATTGGGGGCCTACGGGAAGGGCCCATGGGAAGCCCCATATGCGGGCTCTTGGTCCAGCCCCTGAGAGGCCTTACTTGAGCACATGGCTCACTCTGAGGGTCACAATGCGTGTTTGTGCCAAAGGTGGCCCTCAAGTATGGGCGTGTCCTCATGGGCCATGCTGGTTTCTCCTACCCTGAAGGTTGGACACCATGCAAACAGCAAGGTTTCTTGCCATGGGGATGGAGGAGTTCTGATGACTGTATCAGGTTCCCCCCATGCAGTTATTGGAGATAAAATCTAGGTTCTGAAGCCTGAAAACCCTGTTTGAGACGAGATGACAGCCTAAGGCCATGGCAGATCCAATGTGCTAGGTGTGCGGCCAGCTGTCTGGGTGTTGGTTGGGAGGTCCGGGCTCAGACTGTGTCAGACAGAGCATTAGTGCCCAGGGCAGCCTCTATATTTGGGGTGCAGTGGAGTGGCGTGCAGGTTGAGTCTCATTTTGGGTTTTTGGGCAGCCCCAGAGGGCAACGTTTTTCTTCTGGTGGGCAGGCAGAGTGCTGCCCTGTGTCTCTGGAATTCCCAACCTGGATGGCTTGTGGGCCAGGAGTGTAAGGTCTGAAGACTGAGAACACAAGCTAGGCTTAGGTTATGGGGCGTGGGCACATCAGGCCCACTCTGCAGAGTCTGAATCCGAGATCTCCTGCATCTGAAGTCAGGACGAGTATCTGATATAGGATCAGGTTGGAGTTTTTGTCCTTGATGGCCCCTTCAGGAAGGGGGGAGTGCTCATGAGGTCATGGACGTTTTCCCATGCTCGCAGTTGTGAGATGCTCCAAACCGAAAGGATACCTTCTGTGGGACAGTTGAGTCCTGTTGGATGGCTCCAGGATGCCCCATACAGCAAGAATCGAGAGCATAGTTCTAAGGATGGATGCCTGGGCACCCCACTTCGCATCCCCATTGGCTGCTTGCGACATGGCAGGTTCGATCTGCTGGCTCTGGGGCGTGCTACCCAGGGGGCTGAGTTGAAATGGACTCTCCTGAGGATGGGTCATCATGTGGGTTCTTGTCCATGGAGACCTTGGAATGTGGCGGTGGCTCGGTGAACTGGAAGGATTCTCCAACCAGAGGGTTGGACACAGCTCCAAAGAGCAAGTTTCCCATGTGGAGACGACAGGTGTTCTGATTGGTGCCTCAGGAAACCCCCTGGTATTGGAAACCAGTCCTCTGAGGAGAGACGCCTGGAAACCAACACAAGGGTTCAGATTAGGGCCTAGGGGGCCTGTCTGGTTCAATCTTCTTTCTCTGGGTACATCCTTCTGTTTGTCTGAGGGGAGGTCTTTGCTCAGCTTGTGTCAGATCAGTCCTGTTGGTCCAGGATGGCCTAAACTATTGGGATGGCCTCAGGGACCTTGGAGGTTTCTCCTAATCTGTAGGGTTGTGGCCAATGGAATGGGCAGAGTTTCCTTGGAGAGGGCAGGCCCAGTCCTGCGGTGTGGCTCCAGGGGCCCCAGCCTGGAGGATGTGTGGGCCAGGGCTGTGGGGACAGAAGTCTGAAAACACAAACTCGGCTCAAGTTTGGGCCCGAGGATATGGCAAGCCTGATCTAAAGACCTTGCAGGGAGCTCCTCAGGATATGAATGAAGGGCGAGTGTGAGGCTGTTGATCAGGCTTTTTTCTCTGGATTTTGTGTCAAGGAGGGCTGTCGAATGGAGGAATGGCTTCATAGGCGATGGCCAATTCGCCATCTCTGGGGATTTGGCCTGGCTCCCAAGGGTATGTGGTCATTCTGTGGGAAGGGAGGAGTCCTGTTTACTGCCTCCGGTGTCCCTCCCAAAGAGGGATTCCAGAGCAGGGCCCTGGGTCCCGGCGACTGGAAAACCCAAACTCGGGTTAGGATGGGGGCCCAAGGGGCATGGGAAGCCCCCTAGGCGGGCTCGTGGTCCAGCCACTGAGAGACCTGATTGGAGCACGAGGCTTATGGTGAGGGTCACCAGGCGTCTTTGTGCCCAAGGCGACCCTGAAGCATGGGCGTGGCCTCCTGGGCCATGCAGGTTTCTCCTACCCTGAAGGTGGGACACCAGGCCAACAGCAAGGTTTCTTGGATGGGGATGGAGGAGTTCAGATTTCTGCATCAGGTTCCCTCCTGTCCGGGGATTGGAGATAAGGTCTAGATTCAGATGCCTGAACACCTATCTTGGCAAGTGATGCCAGCCTAAGGCCATGGAGGTTCTGATGTGCTGGCTTTGCGGCCAAATATGTGGGTGTCTGTCAGGAGGTCTGGGCTCAGGCTGCGTCAGACAGAGCATTAGTGCCCAGGGCAGCCTAGGAAATTGGGGTGCATTCTAGGGCCGTGCATATTGAACCTCATTTGGGGTTTCTGGGCAGCCCTAGAGGGCAATGTTTTCCTTCTGGTGGGCAGGCAGCGTGGTGTTGTGGCTCCAGAATTCCCAATCATGAGGGCTTGTGGGCCAGAAGTGTCAGGATGGAAGTCTGAAAACCCAAGCTCGTGTTAGTTTTGGGGCTGAGGGCATGGCTGGCCCACTCTGCAGACACGAAATTGAGATCTCCTTCAACTGAATTCAGGGGCGTATCAGACATTGGCTCAGGCTGGAGGATGGGTTCATGATGTCCCCTTCATGATGTGGGGGCCTCATGAGGCCATGGAGTCTTTCCCACGCTGGGGGTTGTTAGCTGCTCCAAACTGCAAGGTTTCCTTCTGTGGGACAGTTGAGTCCTGGTGGATGGCTCAAGAACACCCTGTCTGAAAGTACCGAGAGCAGGCTCCTAAGGATGGATGCCTGGACACCCCACCTCGAATTCCCATTGGCTCCTAGTGACAAGGCAGGTTCGATCTGCTGGCTCTGGGGCGAACTCCCCAGGGGGCTGGGTTGAAATGGACTCTCCTGAGGATGGGTCATCATGTGGGTTTGTGTCCATGGAGATCTTGGAATGTGGGGGTGGCTCATGGGACGTGCAGCGTTATCCTACATGGAGCGTTTGCCACAGCTCCAAAGAGCAAACATCCCATGTTGAGAAGAGAGGTGTTCCTTTTGGGGGCTCAGGAAACCCCATATGCTGGTATTAGAAACCAGGCCTTGGGGCACCTGGGTGGCTCAGTGGGTTAAACCTCTGCCTTTGGTGCAGGTCATCATCTCAGGGTCCTGGGATCGAGCCCCGCATCGGGCTGTCTGCTCGGCGGGGAGCCTGCTTCCTCTCTCCCTCTCTCTGCCTGCCTCACTGTCTACTTGTGATCTCTCTCTCTGTGTCAAATAAATAAATAAAATCTAAAAAAAAATAGTCTCTTATGCTTTAAGAAACCAGGCCTTGGAGGAGAGGCACCCAGAAACAAAAACAACGTATCAGATTAGGAACTGGTGCCTGTCCGGATCAATCTTCTGTCTCTGGGGACATCCGTCTGCTTGTCTGAGTGGAGGTAATTGCTCATCTTGTGTCAAATCGCCCCTGTTTGTCCAGGGCGGCCTACACTATCGGGATGGCCTCGGGGACCTTGCAGGTTTCTCCTCATCTGTAGGGTTGTGGCCAATGAAATGGGTAGAGTTTCCTTGGAGAGGGCAGGCACAGTCCTGCGGTGTGGCTTCAGGGGTCCCATCCTGGAGGGTGTGTGGGCCAGAACTGTGGGGACAGAAGTCTGAAAACACTAACTCGGCTTAGGTTTGGGGCTGAGAGTATGGCAGGGCCAATCTAGAGACTGTGAGGGGAGTTCCTTAGGATATGAACAAAGGGCAAGTGTGAGGCAGTTGCTCAGCTTTGGTCTCTGGATGTTGTGTCAAGGACGGGCGTGGAAATTCGGGGTGGCCTCAACGGCCATGGACCAGGCTCCCTCTCTGGGGATTTGGCCCAGCTCCCAAGAGTTTGATGTCATTCTGAGGGAAGGGAGGAGTCCTGTTTACTCCCTCCAGTGTCCCTCCAAAGGAGGGATTCCAGAGCAGAGTCCTGGGTATGGGCTACTGGAAAACCCGAGCTCTGGTTAGGATTGGGGGCCTACGGGAAGGGCCCATGGGAAGCCCCATATGCGGGCTCTTGGTCCAGCCCCTGAGAGGCCTTACTTGAGCACATGGCTCACTCTGAGGGTCACAATGCGTGTTTGTGCCAAAGGTGGCCCTCAAGTATGGGCGTGTCCTCATGGGCCATGCTGGTTTCTCCTACCCTGAAGGGTGGACACCATGCAAACAGCAAGGTTTCTTGCCATGGGGATGGAGGAGTTCTGATGACTGTATCAGGTTCCCCCCATGCAGTTATTGGAGATAAAATCTAGGTTCTGAAGCCTGAAAACCCTGTTTGAGACGAGATGACAGCCTAAGGCCATGGCAGATCCAATGTGCTAGGTGTGCGGCCAGCTGTCTGGGTGTTGGTTGGGAGGTCCGGGCTCAGACTGTGTCAGACAGAGCATTAGTGCCCAGGGCAGCCTCTATATTTGGGGTGCAGTGGAGTGGCGTGCAGGTTGAGTCTCATTTTGGGTTTTTGGGCAGCCCCAGAGGGCAACGTTTTTCTTCTGGTGGGCAGGCAGAGTGCTGCCCTGTGTCTCTGGAATTCCCAACCTGGATGGCTTGTGGGCCAGGAGTGTAAGGTCTGAAGACTGAGAACACAAGCTAGGCTTAGGTTATGGGGCGTGGGCACATCAGGCCCACTCTGCAGAGTCTGAATCCGAGATCTCCTGCATCTGAAGTCAGGACGAGTATCTGATATAGGATCAGGTTGGAGTTTTTGTCCTTGATGGCCCCTTCAGGAAGGGGGGAGTGCTCATGAGGTCATGGACGTTTTCCCATGCTCGCAGTTGTGAGATGCTCCAAACCGAAAGGATACCTTCTGTGGGACAGTTGAGTCCTGTTGGATGGCTCCAGGATGCCCCATACAGCAAGAATCGAGAGAATAGTTCTAAGGATGGATGCCTGGGCACCCCACTTCGCATCCCCATTGGCTGCTTGCGACATGGCAGGTTCGATCTGCTGGCTCTGGGGCGTGCTACCCAGGGGGCTGAGTTGAAATGGACTCTCCTGAGGATGGGTCATCATGTGGGTTCTTGTCCATGGAGACCTTGGAATGTGGCGGTGGCTCGGTGAACTGGAAGGATTCTCCAACCAGAGGGTTGGACACAGCTCCAAAGAGCAAGTTTCCCATGTGGAGACGACAGGTGTTCTGATTGGTGCCTCAGGAAACCCCCTGGTATTGGAAACCAGTCCTCTGAGGAGAGACGCCTGGAAACCAACACAAGGGTTCAGATTAGGGCCTAGGGGGCCTGTCTGGTTCAATCTTCTTTCTCTGGGTACATCCTTCTGTTTGTCTGAGGGGAGGTCTTTGCTCAGCTTGTGTCAGATCAGTCCTGTTGGTCCAGGATGGCCTAAACTATTGGGATGGCCTCAGGGACCTTGGAGGTTTCTCCTAATCTGTAGGGTTGTGGCCAATGGAATGGGCAGAGTTTCCTTGGAGAGGGCAGGCCCAGTCCTGCGGTGTGGCTCCAGGGGCCCCAGCCTGGAGGATGTGTGGGCCAGGGCTGTGGGGACAGAAGTCTGAAAACACAAACTCGGCTCAAGTTTGGGCCCGAGGATATGGCAAGCCTGATCTAAAGACCTTGCAGGGAGCTCCTCAGGATATGAATGAAGGGCGAGTGTGAGGCTGTTGATCAGGCTTTTTTCTCTGGATTTTGTGTCAAGGAGGGCTGTCGAATGGAGGAATGGCTTCATAGGCGATGGCCAATTCGCCATCTCTGGGGATTTGGCCTGGCTCCCAAGGGTATGTGGTCATTCTGTGGGAAGGGAGGAGTCCTGTTTACTGCCTCCGGTGTCCGTCCCCAAGAGGGATTCCAGAGCAGGGCCCTGGGTCCCGGCGACTGGAAAACCCAAACTCGGGTTAGGATGGGGGCCCAAGGGGCATGGGAAGCCCACTAGGCGGGCTCGTGGTCCAGCCACTGAGAGACCTGATTGGAGCACGAGGCTTATGGTGAGGGTCACCAGGCGTCTTTGTGCCCAAGGCGACCCTGAAGCATGGGCGTGGCCTCCTGGGCCATGCAGGTTTCTCCTACCCTGAAGGTGGGACACCAGGCCAACAGCAAGGTTTCTTGGATGGGGATGGAGGAGTTCAGATTTCTGCATCAGGTTCCCTCCTGTCCGGGGATTGGAGATAAGGTCTAGATTCAGATGCCTGAACACCTATCTTGGCAAGTGATGCCAGCCTAAGGCCATGGAGGTTCTGATGTGCTGGCTTTGCGGCCAAATATGTGGGTGTCTGTCAGGAGGTCTGGGCTCAGGCTGCGTCAGACAGAGCATTAGTGCCCAGGGCAGCCTAGGAAATTGGGGTGCATTCTAGGGCCGTGCATATTGAACCTCATTTGGGGTTTCTGGGCAGCCCTAGAGGGCAATGTTTTCCTTCTGGTGGGCAGGCAGCGTGGTGTTGTGGCTCCAGAATTCCCAATCATGAGGGCTTGTGGGCCAGAAGTGTCAGGATGGAAGTCTGAAAACCCAAGCTCGTGTTAGTTTTGGGGCTGAGGGCATGGCTGGCCCACTCTGCAGACACGAAATTGAGATCTCCTTCAACTGAATTCAGGGGCGTATCAGACATTGGCTCAGGCTGGAGGATGGGTTCATGATGTCCCCTTCATGATGTGGGGGCCTCATGAGGCCATGGAGTCTTTCCCACGCTGGGGGTTGTTAGCTGCTCCAAACTGCAAGGTTTCCTTCTGTGGGACAGTTGAGTCCTGGTGGATGGCTCAAGAACACCCTGTCTGAAAGTACCGAGAGCAGGCTCCTAAGGATGGATGCCTGGACACCCCACCTCGAATTCCCATTGGCTCCTAGTGACAAGGCAGGTTCGATCTGCTGGCTCTGGGGCGAACTCCCCAGGGGGCTGGGTTGAAATGGACTCTCCTGAGGATGGGTCATCATGTGGGTTTGTGTCCATGGAGATCTTGGAATGTGGGGGTGGCTCATGGGACGTGCAGCGTTATCCTACATGGAGCGTTTGCCACAGCTCCAAAGAGCAAACATCCCATGTTGAGAAGAGAGGTGTTCCTTTTGGGGGCTCAGGAAACCCCATATGCTGGTATTAGAAACCAGGCCTTGGGGCACCTGGGTGGCTCAGTGGGTTAAACCTCTGCCTTTGGTGCAGGTCATCATCTCAGGGTCCTGGGATCGAGCCCCGCATCGGGCTGTCTGCTCGGCGGGGAGCCTGCTTCCTCTCTCCCTCTCTCTGCCTGCCTCACTGTCTACTTGTGATCTCTCTCTCTGTGTCAAATAAATAAATAAAATCTAAAAAAAAATAGTCTCTTATGCTTTAAGAAACCAGGCCTTGGAGGAGAGGCACCCAGAAACAAAAACAACGTATCAGATTAGGAACTGGTGCCTGTCCGGATCAATCTTCTGTCTCTGGGGACATCCGTCTGCTTGTCTGAGTGGAGGTAATTGCTCATCTTGTGTCAAATCGCCCCTGTTTGTCCAGGGCGGCCTACACTATCGGGATGGCCTCGGGGACCTTGCAGGTTTCTCCTCATCTGTAGGGTTGTGGCCAATGAAATGGGTAGAGTTTCCTTGGAGAGGGCAGGCACAGTCCTGCGGTGTGGCTTCAGGGGTCCCATCCTGGAGGGTGTGTGGGCCAGAACTGTGGGGACAGAAGTCTGAAAACACTAACTCGGCTTAGGTTTGGGGCTGAGAGTATGGCAGGGCCAATCGAGAGACTGTGAGGGGAGTTCCTTAGGATATGAACAAAGGGCAAGTGTGAGGCAGTAGCTCAGCTTTGGTCTCTGGATGTTGAGTCAAGGACGGGCGTGGAAATTCGGGGTGGCCTCAACTTCCATGGACCAGGCTCCCTCTCTGGGGATTTGGCCCAGCTCCCAAGAGTTTGATGTCATTCTGAGGGAAGGGAGGAGTCCTGTTTACTCCCTCCAGTGTCCCTCCAAAGGAGGGATTCCAGAGCAGAGTCCTGGGTATGGGCTACTGGAAAACCCGAGCTCTGGTTAGGATTGGGGGCCTACGGGAAGGGCCCATGGGAAGCCCCATATGCGGGCTCTTGGTCCAGCCACTGAGAGGCCTTACTTGAGCACATGGCTCACTCTGAGGGTCACAATGCGTGTTTGTGCCAAAGGTGGCCCTCAAGTATGGGCGTGTCCTCATGGGCCATGCTGGTTTCTCCTACCCTGAAGGGTGGACACCATGCAAACAGCAAGGTTTCTTGCCATGGGGATGGAGGAGTTCTGATGACTGTATCAGGTTCCCCCCATGCAGTTATTGGAGATAAAATCTAGGTTCTGAAGCCTGAAAACCCTGTTTGAGACGAGATGACAGCCTAAGGCCATGGCAGATCCAATGTGCTAGGTGTGCGGCCAGCTGTCTGGGTGTTGGTTGGGAGGTCCGGGCTCAGACTGTGTCAGACAGAGCATTAGTGCCCAGGGCAGCCTCTATATTTGGGGTGCAGTGGAGTGGCGTGCAGGTTGAGTCTCATTTTGGGTTTTTGGGCAGCCCCAGAGGGCAACGTTTTTCTTCTGGTGGGCAGGCAGAGTGCTGCCCTGTGTCTCTGGAATTCCCAACCTGGATGGCTTGTGGGCCAGGAGTGTAAGGTCTGAAGACTGAGAACACAAGCTAGGCTTAGGTTATGGGGCGTGGGCACATCAGGCCCACTCTGCAGAGTCTGAATCCGAGATCTCCTGCATCTGAAGTCAGGACGAGTATCTGATATAGGATCAGGTTGGAGTTTTTGTCCTTGATGGCCCCTTCAGGAAGGGGGGAGTGCTCATGAGGTCATGGACGTTTTCCCATGCTCGCAGTTGTGAGATGCTCCAAACCGAAAGGATACCTTCTGTGGGACAGTTGAGTCCTGTTGGATGGCTCCAGGATGCCCCATACAGCAAGAATCGAGAGCATAGTTCTAAGGATGGATGCCTGGGCACCCCACTTCGCATCCCCATTGGCTGCTTGCGACATGGCAGGTTCGATCTGCTGGCTCTGGGGCGTGCTACCCAGGGGGCTGAGTTGAAATGGACTCTCCTGAGGATGGGTCATCATGTGGGTTCTTGTCCATGGAGACCTTGGAATGTGGCGGTGGCTCGGTGAACTGGAAGGATTCTCCAACCAGAGGGTTGGACACAGCTCCAAAGAGCAAGTTTCCCATGTGGAGACGACAGGTGTTCTGATTGGTGCCTCAGGAAACCCCCTGGTATTGGAAACCAGTCCTCTGAGGAGAGACGCCTGGAAACCAACAAAAGGGTTCAGATTAGGGCCTAGGGGGCCTGTCTGGTTCAATCTTCTTTCTCTGGGTACATCCTTCTGTTTGTCTGAGGGGAGGTCTTTGCTCAGCTTGTGTCAGATCAGTCCTGTTGGTCCAGGATGGCCTAAACTATTGGGATGGCCTCAGGGACCTTGGAGGTTTCTCCTAATCTGTAGGGTTGTGGCCAATGGAATGGGCAGAGTTTCCTTGGAGAGGGCAGGCCCAGTCCTGCGGTGTGGCTCCAGGGGCCCCAGCCTGGAGGATGTGTGGGCCAGGGCTGTGGGGACAGAAGTCTGAAAACACAAACTCGGCTCAAGTTTGGGCCCGAGGATATGGCAAGCCTGATCTAAAGACCTTGCAGGGAGCTCCTCAGGATATGAATGAAGGGCGAGTGTGAGGCTGTTGATCAGGCTTTTTTCTCTGGATTTTGTGTCAAGGAGGGCTGTCGAATGGAGGAATGGCTTCATAGGCGATGGCCAATTCGCCATCTCTGGGGATTTGGCCTGGCTCCCAAGGGTATGTGGTCATTCTGTGGGAAGGGAGGAGTCCTGTTTACTGCCTCCGGTGTCCCTCCCAAAGAGGGATTCCAGAGCAGGGCCCTGGGTCCCGGCGACTGGAAAACCCAAACTCGGGTTAGGATGGGGGCCCAAGGGGCATGGGAAGCCCCTAGGCGGGCTCGTGGTCCAGCCACTGAGAGACCTGATTGGAGCACGAGGCTTATGGTGAGGGTCACCAGGCGTCTTTGTGCCCAAGGCGACCCTGAAGCATGGGCGTGGCCTCCTGGGCCATGCAGGTTTCTCCTACCCTGAAGGTGGGACACCAGGCCAACAGCAAGGTTTCTTGGATGGGGATGGAGGAGTTCAGATTTCGGCATCAGGTTCCCTCCTGTCCGGGGATTGGAGATAAGGTCTAGATTCAGATGCCTGAACACCTATCTTGGCAAGTGATGCCAGCCTAAGGCCATGGAGGTTCTGATGTGCTGGCTTTGCGGCCAAATATGTGGGTGTCTGTCAGGAGGTCTGGGCTCAGGCTGCGTCAGACAGAGCATTAGTGCCCAGGGCAGCCTAGGAAATTGGGGTGCATTCTAGGGCCGTGCATATTGAACCTCATTTGGGGTTTCTGGGCAGCCCTAGAGGGCAATGTTTTCCTTCTGGTGGGCAGGCAGCGTGGTGTTGTGGCTCCAGAATTCCCAATCATGAGGGCTTGTGGGCCAGAAGTGTCAGGATGGAAGTCTGAAAACCCAAGCTCGTGTTAGTTTTGGGGCTGAGGGCATGGCTGGCCCACTCTGCAGACACGAAATTGAGATCTCCTTCAACTGAATTCAGGGGCGTATCAGACATTGGCTCAGGCTGGAGGATGGGTTCATGATGTCCCCTTCATGATGTGGGGGCCTCATGAGGCCATGGAGTCTTTCCCACGCTGGGGGTTGTTAGCTGCTCCAAACTGCAAGGTTTCCTTCTGTGGGACAGTTGAGTCCTGGTGGATGGCTCAAGAACACCCTGTCTGAAAGTACCGAGAGCAGGCTCCTAAGGATGGATGCCTGGACACCCCACCTCGAATTCCCATTGGCTCCTAGTGACAAGGCAGGTTCGATCTGCTGGCTCTGGGGCGAACTCCCCAGGGGGCTGGGTTGAAATGGACTCTCCTGAGGATGGGTCATCATGTGGGTTTGTGTCCATGGAGATCTTGGAATGTGGGGGTGGCTCATGGGACGTGCAGCGTTATCCTACATGGAGCGTTTGCCACAGCTCCAAAGAGCAAACATCCCATGTTGAGAAGAGAGGTGTTCCTTTTGGGGGCTCAGGAAACCCCATATGCTGGTATTAGAAACCAGGCCTTGGGGCACCTGGGTGGCTCAGTGGGTTAAACCTCTGCCTTTGGTGCAGGTCATCATCTCAGGGTCCTGGGATCGAGCCCCGCATCGGGCTGTCTGCTCGGCGGGGAGCCTGCTTCCTCTCTCCCTCTCTCTGCCTGCCTCACTGTCTACTTGTGATCTCTCTCTCTGTGTCAAATAAATAGATAAAATCTAAAAAAAAATAGTCTCTTATGCTTTAAGAAACCAGGCCTTGGAGGAGAGGCACCCAGAAACAAAAACAACGTATCAGATTAGGAACTGGTGCCTGTCCGGATCAATCTTCTGTCTCTGGGGACATCCGTCTGCTTGTCTGAGTGGAGGTAATTGCTCATCTTGTGTCAAATCGCCCCTGTTTGTCCAGGGCGGCCTACACTATCGGGATGGCCTCGGGGACCTTGCAGGTTTCTCCTCATCTGTAGGGTTGTGGCCAATGAAATGGGTAGAGTTTCCTTGGAGAGGGCAGGCACAGTCCTGCGGTGTGGCTTCAGGGGTCCCATCCTGGAGGGTGTGTGGGCCAGAACTGTGGGGACAGAAGTCTGAAAACACTAACTCGGCTTAGGTTTGGGGCTGAGAGTATGGCAGGGCCAATCTAGAGACTGTGAGGGGAGTTCCTTAGGATATGAACAAAGGGCAAGTGTGAGGCAGTTGCTCAGCTTTGGTCTCTGGATGTTGTGTCAAGGACGGGCGTGGAAATTCGGGGTGGCCTCAACGGCCATGGACCAGGCTCCCTCTCTGGGGATTTGGCCCAGCTCCCAAGAGTTTGATGTCATTCTGAGGGAAGGGAGGAGTCCTGTTTACTCCCTCCAGTGTCCCTCCAAAGGAGGGATTCCAGAGCAGAGTCCTGGGTATGGGCTACTGGAAAACCCGAGCTCTGGTTAGGATTGGGGGCCTACGGGAAGGGCCCATGGGAAGCCCCATATGCGGGCTCTTGGTCCAGCCCCTGAGAGGCCTTACTTGAGCACATGGCTCACTCTGAGGGTCACAATGCGTGTTTGTGCCAAAGGTGGCCCTCAAGTATGGGCGTGTCCTCATGGGCCATGCTGGTTTCTCCTACCCTGAAGGTTGGACACCATGCAAACAGCAAGGTTTCTTGCCATGGGGATGGAGGAGTTCTGATGACTGTATCAGGTTCCCCCCATGCAGTTATTGGAGATAAAATCTAGGTTCTGAAGCCTGAAAACCCTGTTTGAGACGAGATGACAGCCTAAGGCCATGGCAGATCCAATGTGCTAGGTGTGCGGCCAGCTGTCTGGGTGTTGGTTGGGAGGTCCGGGCTCAGACTGTGTCAGACAGAGCATTAGTGCCCAGGGCAGCCTCTATATTTGGGGTGCAGTGGAGTGGCGTGCAGGTTGAGTCTCATTTTGGGTTTTTGGGCAGCCCCAGAGGGCAACGTTTTTCTTCTGGTGGGCAGGCAGAGTGCTGCCCTGTGTCTCTGGAATTCCCAACCTGGATGGCTTGTGGGCCAGGAGTGTAAGGTCTGAAGACTGAGAACACAAGCTAGGCTTAGGTTATGGGGCGTGGGCACATCAGGCCCACTCTGCAGAGTCTGAATCCGAGATCTCCTGCATCTGAAGTCAGGACGAGTATCTGATATAGGATCAGGTTGGAGTTTTTGTCCTTGATGGCCCCTTCAGGAAGGGGGGAGTGCTCATGAGGTCATGGACGTTTTCCCATGCTCGCAGTTGTGAGATGCTCCAAACCGAAAGGATACCTTCTGTGGGACAGTTGAGTCCTGTTGGATGGCTCCAGGATGCCCCATACAGCAAGAATCGAGAGCATAGTTCTAAGGATGGATGCCTGGGCACCCCACTTCGCATCCCCATTGGCTGCTTGCGACATGGCAGGTTCGATCTGCTGGCTCTGGGGCGTGCTACCCAGGGGGCTGAGTTGAAATGGACTCTCCTGAGGATGGGTCATCATGTGGGTTCTTGTCCATGGAGACCTTGGAATGTGGCGGTGGCTCGGTGAACTGGAAGGATTCTCCAACCAGAGGGTTGGACACAGCTCCAAAGAGCAAGTTTCCCATGTGGAGACGACAGGTGTTCTGATTGGTGCCTCAGGAAACCCCCTGGTATTGGAAACCAGTCCTCTGAGGAGAGACGCCTGGAAACCAACAAAAGGGTTCAGATTAGGGCCTAGGGGGCCTGTCTGGTTCAATCTTCTTTCTCTGGGTACATCCTTCTGTTTGTCTGAGGGGAGGTCTTTGCTCAGCTTGTGTCAGATCAGTCCTGTTGGTCCAGGATGGCCTAAACTATTGGGATGGCCTCAGGGACCTTGGAGGTTTCTCCTAATCTGTAGGGTTGTGGCCAATGGAATGGGCAGAGTTTCCTTGGAGAGGGCAGGCCCAGTCCTGCGGTGTGGCTCCAGGGGCCCCAGCCTGGAGGATGTGTGGGCCAGGGCTGTGGGGACAGAAGTCTGAAAACACAAACTCGGCTCAAGTTTGGGCCCGAGGATATGGCAAGCCTGATCTAAAGACCTTGCAGGGAGCTCCTCAGGATATGAATGAAGGGCGAGTGTGAGGCTGTTGATCAGGCTTTTTTCTCTGGATTTTGTGTCAAGGAGGGCTGTCGAATGGAGGAATGGCTTCATAGGCGATGGCCAATTCGCCATCTCTGGGGATTTGGCCTGGCTCCCAAGGGTATGTGGTCATTCTGTGGGAAGGGAGGAGTCCTGTTTACTGCCTCCGGTGTCCGTCCCCAAGAGGGATTCCAGAGCAGGGCCCTGGGTCCCGGCGACTGGAAAACCCAAACTCGGGTTAGGATGGGGGCCCAAGGGGCATGGGAAGCCCCCTAGGCGGGCTCGTGGTCCAGCCACTGAGAGACCTGATTGGAGCACGAGGCTTATGGTGAGGGTCACCAGGCGTCTTTGTGCCCAAGGCGACCCTGAAGCATGGGCGTGGCCTCCTGGGCCATGCAGGTTTCTCCTACCCTGAAGGTGGGACACCAGGCCAACAGCAAGGTTTCTTGGATGGGGATGGAGGAGTTCAGATTTCTGCATCAGGTTCCCTCCTGTCCGGGGATTGGAGATAAGGTCTAGATTCAGATGCCTGAACACCTATCTTGGCAAGTGATGCCAGCCTAAGGCCATGGAGGTTCTGATGTGCTGGCTTTGCGGCCAAATATGTGGGTGTCTGTCAGGAGGTCTGGGCTCAGGCTGCGTCAGACAGAGCATTAGTGCCCAGGGCAGCCTAGGAAATTGGGGTGCATTCTAGGGCCGTGCATATTGAACCTCATTTGGGGTTTCTGGGCAGCCCTAGAGGGCAATGTTTTCCTTCTGGTGGGCAGGCAGCGTGGTGTTGTGGCTCCAGAATTCCCAATCATGAGGGCTTGTGGGCCAGAAGTGTCAGGATGGAAGTCTGAAAACCCAAGCTCGTGTTAGTTTTGGGGCTGAGGGCATGGCTGGCCCACTCTGCAGACACGAAATTGAGATCTCCTTCAACTGAATTCAGGGGCGTATCAGACATTGGCTCAGGCTGGAGGATGGGTTCATGATGTCCCCTTCATGATGTGGGGGCCTCATGAGGCCATGGAGTCTTTCCCACGCTGGGGGTTGTTAGCTGCTCCAAACTGCAAGGTTTCCTTCTGTGGGACAGTTGAGTCCTGGTGGATGGCTCAAGAACACCCTGTCTGAAAGTACCGAGAGCAGGCTCCTAAGGATGGATGCCTGGACACCCCACCTCGAATTCCCATTGGCTCCTAGTGACAAGGCAGGTTCGATCTGCTGGCTCTGGGGCGAACTCCCCAGGGGGCTGGGTTGAAATGGACTCTCCTGAGGATGGGTCATCATGTGGGTTTGTGTCCATGGAGATCTTGGAATGTGGGGGTGGCTCATGGGACGTGCAGCGTTATCCTACATGGAGCGTTTGCCACAGCTCCAAAGAGCAAACATCCCATGTTGAGAAGAGAGGTGTTCCTTTTGGGGGCTCAGGAAACCCCATATGCTGGTATTAGAAACCAGGCCTTGGGGCACCTGGGTGGCTCAGTGGGTTAAACCTCTGCCTTTGGTGCAGGTCATCATCTCAGGGTCCTGGGATCGAGCCCCGCATCGGGCTGTCTGCTCGGCGGGGAGCCTGCTTCCTCTCTCCCTCTCTCTGCCTGCCTCACTGTCTACTTGTGATCTCTCTCTCTGTGTCAAATAAATAAATAAAATCTAAAAAAAAATAGTCTCTTATGCTTTAAGAAACCAGGCCTTGGAGGAGAGGCACCCAGAAACAAAAACAACGTATCAGATTAGGAACTGGTGCCTGTCCGGATCAATCTTCTGTCTCTGGGGACATCCGTCTGCTTGTCTGAGTGGAGGTAATTGCTCATCTTGTGTCAAATCGCCCCTGTTTGTCCAGGGCGGCCTACACTATCGGGATGGCCTCGGGGACCTTGCAGGTTTCTCCTCATCTGTAGGGTTGTGGCCAATGAAATGGGTAGAGTTTCCTTGGAGAGGGCAGGCACAGTCCTGCGGTGTGGCTTCAGGGGTCCCATCCTGGAGGGTGTGTGGGCCAGAACTGTGGGGACAGAAGTCTGAAAACACTAACTCGGCTTAGGTTTGGGGCTGAGAGTATGGCAGGGCCAATCTAGAGACTGTGAGGGGAGTTCCTTAGGATATGAACAAAGGGCAAGTGTGAGGCAGTTGCTCAGCTTTGGTCTCTGGATGTTGTGTCAAGGACGGGCGTGGAAATTCGGGGTGGCCTCAACGGCCATGGACCAGGCTCCCTCTCTGGGGATTTGGCCCAGCTCCCAAGAGTTTGATGTCATTCTGAGGGAAGGGAGGAGTCCTGTTTACTCCCTCCAGTGTCCCTCCAAAGGAGGGATTCCAGAGCAGAGTCCTGGGTATGGGCTACTGGAAAACCCGAGCTCTGGTTAGGATTGGGGGCCTACGGGAAGGGCCCATGGGAAGCCCCATATGCGGGCTCTTGGTCCAGCCCCTGAGAGGCCTTACTTGAGCACATGGCTCACTCTGAGGGTCACAATGCGTGTTTGTGCCAAAGGTGGCCCTCAAGTATGGGCGTGTCCTCATGGGCCATGCTGGTTTCTCCTACCCTGAAGGGTGGACACCATGCAAACAGCAAGGTTTCTTGCCATGGGGATGGAGGAGTTCTGATGACTGTATCAGGTTCCCCCCATGCAGTTATTGGAGATAAAATCTAGGTTCTGAAGCCTGAAAACCCTGTTTGAGACGAGATGACAGCCTAAGGCCATGGCAGATCCAATGTGCTAGGTGTGCGGCCAGCTGTCTGGGTGTTGGTTGGGAGGTCCGGGCTCAGACTGTGTCAGACAGAGCATTAGTGCCCAGGGCAGCCTCTATATTTGGGGTGCAGTGGAGTGGCGTGCAGGTTGAGTCTCATTTTGGGTTTTTGGGCAGCCCCAGAGGGCAACGTTTTTCTTCTGGTGGGCAGGCAGAGTGCTGCCCTGTGTCTCTGGAATTCCCAACCTGGATGGCTTGTGGGCCAGGAGTGTAAGGTCTGAAGACTGAGAACACAAGCTAGGCTTAGGTTATGGGGCGTGGGCACATCAGGCCCACTCTGCAGAGTCTGAATCCGAGATCTCCTGCATCTGAAGTCAGGACGAGTATCTGATATAGGATCAGGTTGGAGTTTTTGTCCTTGATGGCCCCTTCAGGAAGGGGGGAGTGCTCATGAGGTCATGGACGTTTTCCCATGCTCGCAGTTGTGAGATGCTCCAAACCGAAAGGATACCTTCTGTGGGACAGTTGAGTCCTGTTGGATGGCTCCAGGATGCCCCATACAGCAAGAATCGAGAGCATAGTTCTAAGGATGGATGCCTGGGCACCCCACTTCGCATCCCCATTGGCTGCTTGCGACATGGCAGGTTCGATCTGCTGGCTCTGGGGCGTGCTACCCAGGGGGCTGAGTTGAAATGGACTCTCCTGAGGATGGGTCATCAAGTGGGTTCTTGTCCATGGAGACCTTGGAATGTGGCGGTGGCTCGGTGAACTGGAAGGATTCTCCAACCAGAGGGTTGGACACAGCTCCAAAGAGCAAGTTTCCCATGTGGAGACGACAGGTGTTCTGATTGGTGCCTCAGGAAACCCCCTGGTATTGGAAACCAGTCCTCTGAGGAGAGACGCCTGGAAACCAACACAAGGGTTCAGATTAGGGCCTAGGGGGCCTGTCTGGTTCAATCTTCTTTCTCTGGGTACATCCTTCTGTTTGTCTGAGGGGAGGTCTTTGCTCAGCTTGTGTCAGATCAGTCCTGTTGGTCCAGGATGGCCTAAACTATTGGGATGGCCTCAGGGACCTTGGAGGTTTCTCCTAATCTGTAGGGTTGTGGCCAATGGAATGGGCAGAGTTTCCTTGGAGAGGGCAGGCCCAGTCCTGCGGTGTGGCTCCAGGGGCCCCAGCCTGGAGGATGTGTGGGCCAGGGCTGTGGGGACAGAAGTCTGAAAACACAAACTCGGCTCAAGTTTGGGCCCGAGGATATGGCAAGCCTGATCTAAAGACCTTGCAGGGAGCTCCTCAGGATATGAATGAAGGGCGAGTGTGAGGCTGTTGATCAGGCTTTTTTCTCTTGATTTTGTGTCAAGGAGGGCTGTCGAATGGAGGAATGGCTTCATAGGCGATGGCCAATTCGCCATCTCTGGGGATTTGGCCTGGCTCCCAAGGGTATGTGGTCATTCTGTGGGAAGGGAGGAGTCCTGTTTACTGCCTCCGGTGTCCGTCCCCAAGAGGGATTCCAGAGCAGGGCCCTGGGTCCCGGCGACTGGAAAACCCAAACTCGGGTTAGGATGGGGGCCCAAGGGGCATGGGAAGCCCCCTAGGCGGGCTCGTGGTCCAGCCACTGAGAGACCTGATTGGAGCACGAGGCTTATGGTGAGGGTCACCAGGCGTCTTTGTGCCCAAGGCGACCCTGAAGCATGGGCGTGGCCTCCTGGGCCATGCAGGTTTCTCCTACCCTGAAGGTGGGACACCAGGCCAACAGCAAGGTTTCTTGGATGGGGATGGAGGAGTTCAGATTTCTGCATCAGGTTCCCTCCTGTCCGGGGATTGGAGATAAGGTCTAGATTCAGATGCCTGAACACCTATCTTGGCAAGTGATGCCAGCCTAAGGCCATGGAGGTTCTGATGTGCTGGCTTTGCGGCCAAATATGTGGGTGTCTGTCAGGAGGTCAGGGCTCAGGCTGCGTCAGACAGAGCATTAGTGCCCAGGGCAGCCTAGGAAATTGGGGTGCATTCTAGGGCCGTGCATATTGAACCTCATTTGGGGTTTCTGGGCAGCCCTAGAGGGCAATGTTTTCCTTCTGGTGGGCAGGCAGCGTGGTGTTGTGGCTCCAGAATTCCCAATCATGAGGGCTTGTGGGCCAGAAGTGTCAGGATGGAAGTCTGAAAACCCAAGCTCGTGTTAGTTTTGGGGCTGAGGGCATGGCTGGCCCACTCTGCAGACACGAAATTGAGATCTCCTTCAACTGAATTCAGGGGCGTATCAGACATTGGCTCAGGCTGGAGGATGGGTTCATGATGTCCCCTTCATGATGTGGGGGCCTCATGAGGCCATGGAGTCTTTCCCACGCTGGGGGTTGTTAGCTGCTCCAAACTGCAAGGTTTCCTTCTGTGGGACAGTTGAGTCCTGGTGGATGGCTCAAGAACACCCTGTCTGAAAGTACCGAGAGCAGGCTCCTAAGGATGGATGCCTGGACACCCCACCTCGAATTCCCATTGGCTCCTAGTGACAAGGCAGGTTCGATCTGCTGGCTCTGGGGCGAACTCCCCAGGGGGCTGGGTTGAAATGGACTCTCCTGAGGATGGGTCATCATGTGGGTTTGTGTCCATGGAGATCTTGGAATGTGGGGGTGGCTCATGGGACGTGCAGCGTTATCCTACATGGAGCGTTTGCCACAGCTCCAAAGAGCAAACATCCCATGTTGAGAAGAGAGGTGTTCCTTTTGGGGGCTCAGGAAACCCCATATGCTGGTATTAGAAACCAGGCCTTGGGGCACCTGGGTGGCTCAGTGGGTTAAACCTCTGCCTTTGGTGCAGGTCATCATCTCAGGGTCCTGGGATCGAGCCCCGCATCGGGCTGTCTGCTCGGCGGGAAGCCTGCTTCCTCTCTCCCTCTCTCTGCCTGCCTCACTGTCTACTTGTGATCTCTCTCTCTGTGTCAAATAAATAAATAAAATCTAAAAAAAAATAGTCTCTTATGCTTTAAGAAACCAGGCCTTGGAGGAGAGGCACCCAGAAACAAAAACAACGTATCAGATTAGGAACTGGTGCCTGTCCGGATCAATCTTCTGTCTCTGGGGACATCCGTCTGCTTGTCTGAGTGGAGGTAATTGCTCATCTTGTGTCAAATCGCCCCTGTTTGTCCAGGGCGGCCTACACTATCGGGATGGCCTCGGGGACCTTGCAGGTTTCTCCTCATCTGTAGGGTTGTGGCCAATGAAATGGGTAGAGTTTCCTTGGAGAGGGCAGGCACAGTCCTGCGGTGTGGCTTCAGGGGTCCCATCCTGGAGGGTGTGTGGGCCAGAACTGTGGGGACAGAAGTCTGAAAACACTAACTCGGCTTAGGTTTGGGGCTGAGAGTATGGCAGGGCCAATCTAGAGACTGTGAGGGGAGTTCCTTAGGATATGAACAAAGGGCAAGTGTGAGGCAGTTGCTCAGCTTTGGTCTCTGGATGTTGTGTCAAGGACGGGCGTGGAAATTCGGGGTGGCCTCAACGGCCATGGACCAGGCTCCCTCTCTGGGGATTTGGCCCAGCTCCCAAGAGTTTGATGTCATTCTGAGGGAAGGGAGGAGTCCTGTTTACTCCCTCCAGTGTCCCTCCAAAGGAGGGATTCCAGAGCAGAGTCCTGGGTATGGGCTACTGGAAAACCCGAGCTCTGGTTAGGATTGGGGGCCTACGGGAAGGGCCCATGGGAAGCCCCATATGCGGGCTCTTGGTCCAGCCCCTGAGAGGCCTTACTTGAGCACATGGCTCACTCTGAGGGTCACAATGCGTGTTTGTGCCAAAGGTGGCCCTCAAGTATGGGCGTGTCCTCATGGGCCATGCTGGTTTCTCCTACCCTGAAGGGTGGACACCATGCAAACAGCAAGGTTTCTTGCCATGGGGATGGAGGAGTTCTGATGACTGTATCAGGTTCCCCCCATGCAGTTATTGGAGATAAAATCTAGGTTCTGAAGCCTGAAAACCCTGTTTGAGACGAGATGACAGCCTAAGGCCATGGCAGATCCAATGTGCTAGGTGTGCGGCCAGCTGTCTGGGTGTTGGTTGGGAGGTCCGGGCTCAGACTGTGTCAGACAGAGCATTAGTGCCCAGGGCAGCCTCTATATTTGGGGTGCAGTGGAGTGGCGTGCAGGTTGAGTCTCATTTTGGGTTTTTGGGCAGCCCCAGAGGGCAACGTTTTTCTTCTGGTGGGCAGGCAGAGTGCTGCCCTGTGTCTCTGGAATTCCCAACCTGGATGGCTTGTGGGCCAGGAGTGTAAGGTCTGAAGACTGAGAACACAAGCTAGGCTTAGGTTATGGGGCGTGGGCACATCAGGCCCACTCTGCAGAGTCTGAATCCGAGATCTCCTGCATCTGAAGTCAGGACGAGTATCTGATATAGGATCAGGTTGGAGTTTTTGTCCTTGATGGCCCCTTCAGGAAGGGGGGAGTGCTCATGAGGTCATGGACGTTTTCCCATGCTCGCAGTTGTGAGATGCTCCAAACCGAAAGGATACCTTCTGTGGGACAGTTGAGTCCTGTTGGATGGCTCCAGGATGCCCCATACAGCAAGAATCGAGAGCATAGTTCTAAGGATGGATGCCTGGGCACCCCACTTCGCATCCCCATTGGCTGCTTGCGACATGGCAGGTTCGATCTGCTGGCTCTGGGGCGTGCTACCCAGGGGGCTGAGTTGAAATGGACTCTCCTGAGGATGGGTCATCATGTGGGTTCTTGTCCATGGAGACCTTGGAATGTGGCGGTGGCTCGGTGAACTGGAAGGATTCTCCAACCAGAGGGTTGGACACAGCTCCAAAGAGCAAGTTTCCCATGTGGAGACGACAGGTGTTCTGATTGGTGCCTCAGGAAACCCCCTGGTATTGGAAACCAGTCCTCTGAGGAGAGACGCCTGGAAACCAACACAAGGGTTCAGATTAGGGCCTAGGGGGCCTGTCTGGTTCAATCTTCTTTCTCTGGGTACATCCTTCTGTTTGTCTGAGGGGAGGTCTTTGCTCAGCTTGTGTCAGATCAGTCCTGTTGGTCCAGGATGGCCTAAACTATTGGGATGGCCTCAGGGACCTTGGAGGTTTCTCCTAATCTGTAGGGTTGTGGCCAATGGAATGGGCAGAGTTTCCTTGGAGAGGGCAGGCCCAGTCCTGCGGTGTGGCTCCAGGGGCCCCAGCCTGGAGGATGTGTGGGCCAGGGCTGTGGGGACAGAAGTCTGAAAACACAAACTCGGCTCAAGTTTGGGCCCGAGGATATGGCAAGCCTGATCTAAAGACCTTGCAGGGAGCTCCTCAGGATATGAATGAAGGGCGAGTGTGAGGCTGTTGATCAGGCTTTTTTCTCTGGATTTTGTGTCAAGGAGGGCTGTCGAATGGAGGAATGGCTTCATAGGCGATGGCCAATTCGCCATCTCTGGGGATTTGGCCTGGCTCCCAAGGGTATGTGGTCATTCTGTGGGAAGGGAGGAGTCCTGTTTACTGCCTCCGGTGTCCGTCCCCAAGAGGGATTCCAGAGCAGGGCCCTGGGTCCCGGCGACTGGAAAACCCAAACTCGGGTTAGGATGGGGGCCCAAGGGGCATGGGAAGCCCCCTAGGCGGGCTCGTGGTCCAGCCACTGAGAGACCTGATTGGAGCACGAGGCTTATGGTGAGGGTCACCAGGCGTCTTTGTGCCCAAGGCGACCCTCAAGCATGGGCGTGGCCTCCTGGGCCATGCAGGTTTCTCCTACCCTGAAGGTGGGACACCAGGCCAACAGCAAGGTTTCTTGGATGGGGATGGAGGAGTTCAGATTTCTGCATCAGGTTCCCTCCTGTCCGGGGATTGGAGATAAGGTCTAGATTCAGATGCCTGAACACCTATCTTGGCAAGTGATGCCAGCCTAAGGCCATGGAGGTTCTGATGTGCTGGCTTTGCGGCCAAATATGTGGGTGTCTGTCAGGAGGTCTGGGCTCAGGCTGCGTCAGACAGAGCATTAGTGCCCAGGGCAGCCTAGGAAATTGGGGTGCATTCTAGGGCCGTGCATATTGAACCTCATTTGGGGTTTCTGGGCAGCCCTAGAGGGCAATGTTTTCCTTCTGGTGGGCAGGCAGCGTGGTGTTGTGGCTCCAGAATTCCCAATCATGAGGGCTTGTGGGCCAGAAGTGTCAGGATGGAAGTCTGAAAACCCAAGCTCGTGTTAGTTTTGGGGCTGAGGGCATGGCTGGCCCACTCTGCAGACACGAAATTGAGATCTCCTTCAACTGAATTCAGGGGCGTATCAGACATTGGCTCAGGCTGGAGGATGGGTTCATGATGTCCCCTTCATGATGTGGGGGCCTCATGAGGCCATGGAGTCTTTCCCACGCTGGGGGTTGTTAGCTGCTCCAAACTGCAAGGTTTCCTTCTGTGGGACAGTTGAGTCCTGGTGGATGGCTCAAGAACACCCTGTCTGAAAGTACCGAGAGCAGGCTCCTAAGGATGGATGCCTGGACACCCCACCTCGAATTCCCATTGGCTCCTAGTGACAAGGCAGGTTCGATCTGCTGGCTCTGGGGCGAACTCCCCAGGGGGCTGGGTTGAAATGGACTCTCCTGAGGATGGGTCATCATGTGGGTTTGTGTCCATGGAGATCTTGGAATGTGGGGGTGGCTCATGGGACGTGCAGCGTTATCCTACATGGAGGGTTTGCCACAGCTCCAAAGAGCAAACATCCCATGTTGAGAAGAGAGGTGTTCCTTTTGGGGGCTCAGGAAACCCCATATGCTGGTATTAGAAACCAGGCCTTGGGGCACCTGGGTGGCTCAGTGGGTTAAACCTCTGCCTTTGGTGCAGGTCATCATCTCAGGGTCCTGGGATCGAGCCCCGCATCGGGCTGTCTGCTCGGCGGGGAGCCTGCTTCCTCTCTCCCTCTCTCTGCCTGCCTCACTGTCTACTTGTGATCTCTCTCTCTGTGTCAAATAAATAAATAAAATCTAAAAAAAAATAGTCTCTTATGCTTTAAGAAACCAGGCCTTGGAGGAGAGGCACCCAGAAACAAAAACAACGTATCAGATTAGGAACTGGTGCCTGTCCGGATCAATCTTCTGTCTCTGGGGACATCCGTCTGCTTGTCTGAGTGGAGGTAATTGCTCATCTTGTGTCAAATCGCCCCTGTTTGTCCAGGGCGGCCTACACTATCGGGATGGCCTCGGGGACCTTGCAGGTTTCTCCTCATCTGTAGGGTTGTGGCCAATGAAATGGGTAGAGTTTCCTTGGAGAGGGCAGGCACAGTCCTGCGGTGTGGCTTCAGGGGTCCCATCCTGGAGGGTGTGTGGGCCAGAACTGTGGGGACAGAAGTCTGAAAACACTAACTCGGCTTAGGTTTGGGGCTGAGAGTATGGCAGGGCCAATCTAGAGACTGTGAGGGGAGTTCCTTAGGATATGAACAAAGGGCAAGTGTGAGGCAGTTGCTCAGCTTTGGTCTCTGGATGTTGTGTCAAGGACGGGCGTGGAAATTCGGGGTGGCCTCAACGGCCATGGACCAGGCTCCCTCTCTGGGGATTTGGCCCAGCTCCCAAGAGTTTGATGTCATTCTGAGGGAAGGGAGGAGTCCTGTTTACTCCCTCCAGTGTCCCTCCAAAGGAGGGATTCCAGAGCAGAGTCCTGGGTATGGGCTACTGGAAAACCCGAGCTCTGGTTAGGATTGGGGGCCTACGGGAAGGGCCCATGGGAAGCCCCATATGCGGGCTCTTGGTCCAGCCCCTGAGAGGCCTTACTTGAGCACATGGCTCACTCTGAGGGTCACAATGCGTGTTTGTGCCAAAGGTGGCCCTCAAGTATGGGCGTGTCCTCATGGGCCATGCTGGTTTCTCCTACCCTGAAGGGTGGACACCATGCAAACAGCAAGGTTTCTTGCCATGGGGATGGAGGAGTTCTGATGACTGTATCAGGTTCCCCCCATGCAGTTATTGGAGATAAAATCTAGGTTCTGAAGCCTGAAAACCCTGTTTGAGACGAGATGACAGCCTAAGGCCATGGCAGATCCAATGTGCTAGGTGTGCGGCCAGCTGTCTGGGTGTTGGTTGGGAGGTCCGGGCTCAGACTGCGTCAGACAGAGCATTAGTGCCCAGGGCAGCCTCTATATTTGGGGTGCAGTGGAGTGGCATGCAGGTTGAGTCTCATTTTGGGTTTTTGGGCAGCCCCAGAGGGCAACGTTTTTCTTCTGGTGGGCAGGCAGAGTGCTGCCCTGTGTCTCTGGAATTCCCAACCTGGATGGCTTGTGGGCCAGGAGTGTAAGGTCTGAAGACTGAGAACACAAGCTAGGCTTAGGTTATGGGGCGTGGCACATCAGGCCCACTCTGCAGAGTCTGAATCCGAGATCTCCTGCATCTGAAGTCAGGACGAGTATCTGATATAGGATCAGGTTGGAGTTTTTGTCCTTGATGGCCCCTTCAGGAAGGGGGGAGTGCTCATGAGGTCATGGACGTTTTCCCATGCTCGCAGTTGTGAGATGCTCCAAACCGAAAGGATACCTTCTGTGGGACAGTTGAGTCCTGTTGGATGGCTCCAGGATGCCCCATACAGCAAGAATCGAGAGCATAGTTCTAAGGATGGATGCCTGGGCACCCCACTTCGCATCCCCATTGGCTGCTTGCGACACGGCAGGTTCGATCTGCTGGCTCTGGGGCGTGCTACCCAGGGGGCTGAGTTGAAATGGACTCTCCTGAGGATGGGTCATCATGTGGGTTCTTGTCCATGGAGACCTTGGAATGTGGCGGTGGCTCGGTGAACTGGAAGGATTCTCCAACCAGAGGGTTGGACACAGCTCCAAAGAGCAAGTTTCCCATGTGGAGACGACAGGTGTTCTGATTGGTGCCTCAGGAAACCCCCTGGTATTGGAAACCAGTCCTCTGAGGAGAGACGCCTGGAAACCAACAAAAGGGTTCAGATTAGGGCCTAGGGGGCCTGTCTGGTTCAATCTTCTTTCTCTGGGTACATCCTTCTGTTTGTCTGAGGGGAGGTCTTTGCTCAGCTTGTGTCAGATCAGTCCTGTTGGTCCAGGATGGCCTAAACTATTGGGATGGCCTCAGGGACCTTGGAGGTTTCTCCTAATCTGTAGGGTTGTGGCCAATGGAATGGGCAGAGTTTCCTTGGAGAGGGCAGGCCCAGTCCTGCGGTGTGGCTCCAGGGGCCCCAGCCTGGAGGATGTGTGGGCCAGGGCTGTGGGGACAGAAGTCTGAAAACACAAACTCGGCTCAAGTTTGGGCCCGAGGATATGGCAAGCCTGATCTAAAGACCTTGCAGGGAGCTCCTCAGGATATGAATGAAGGGCGAGTGTGAGGCTGTTGATCAGGCTTTTTTCTCTGGATTTTGTGTCAAGGAGGGCTGTCGAATGGAGGAATGGCTTCATAGGCGATGGCCAATTCGCCATCTCTGGGGATTTGGCCTGGCTCCCAAGGGTATGTGGTCATTCTGTGGGAAGGGAGGAGTCCTGTTTACTGCCTCCGGTGTCCCTCCCAAAGAGGGATTCCAGAGCAGGGCCCTGGGTCCCGGCGACTGGAAAACCCAAACTCGGGTTAGGATGGGGGCCCAAGGGGCATGGGAAGCCCCCTAGGCGGGCTCGTGGTCCAGCCACTGAGAGACCTGATTGGAGCACGAGGCTTATGGTGAGGGTCACCAGGCGTCTTTGTGCCCAAGGCGACCCTCAAGCATGGGCGTGGCCTCCTGGGCCATGCAGGTTTCTCCTACCCTGAAGGTGGGACACCAGGCCAACAGCAAGGTTTCTTGGATGGGGATGGAGGAGTTCAGATTTCTGCATCAGGTTCCCTCCTGTCCGGGGATTGGAGATAAGGTCTAGATTCAGATGCCTGAACACCTATCTTGGCAAGTGATGCCAGCCTAAGGCCATGGAGGTTCTGATGTGCTGGCTTTGCGGCCAAATATGTGGGTGTCTGTCAGGAGGTCTGGGCTCAGGCTGCGTCAGACAGAGCATTAGTGCCCAGGGCAGCCTAGGAAATTGGGGTGCATTCTAGGGCCGTGCATATTGAACCTCATTTGGGGTTTCTGGGCAGCCCTAGAGGGCAATGTTTTCCTTCTGGTGGGCAGGCAGCGTGGTGTTGTGGCTCCAGAATTCCCAATCATGAGGGCTTGTGGGCCAGAAGTGTCAGGATGGAAGTCTGAAAACCCAAGCTCGTGTTAGTTTTGGGGCTGAGGGCATGGCTGGCCCACTCTGCAGACACGAAATTGAGATCTCCTTCAACTGAATTCAGGGGCGTATCAGACATTGGCTCAGGCTGGAGGATGGGTTCATGATGTCCCCTTCATGATGTGGGGGCCTCATGAGGCCATGGAGTCTTTCCCACGCTGGGGGTTGTTAGCTGCTCCAAACTGCAAGGTTTCCTTCTGTGGGACAGTTGAGTCCTGGTGGATGGCTCAAGAACACCCTGTCTGAAAGTACCGAGAGCAGGCTCCTAAGGATGGATGCCTGGACACCCCACCTCGAATTCCCATTGGCTCCTAGTGACAAGGCAGGTTCGATCTGCTGGCTCTGGGGCGAACTCCCCAGGGGGCTGGGTTGAAATGGACTCTCCTGAGGATGGGTCATCATGTGGGTTTGTGTCCATGGAGATCTTGGAATGTGGGGGTGGCTCATGGGACGTGCAGCGTTATCCTACATGGAGCGTTTGCCACAGCTCCAAAGAGCAAACATCCCATGTTGAGAAGAGAGGTGTTCCTTTTGGGGGCTCAGGAAACCCCATATGCTGGTATTAGAAACCAGGCCTTGGGGCACCTGGGTGGCTCAGTGGGTTAAACCTCTGCCTTTGGTGCAGGTCATCATCTCAGGGTCCTGGGATCGAGCCCCGCATCGGGCTGTCTGCTCGGCGGGGAGCCTGCTTCCTCTCTCCCTCTCTCTGCCTGCCTCACTGTCTACTTGTGATCTCTCTCTCTGTGTCAAATAAATAGATAAAATCTAAAAAAAAATAGTCTCTTATGCTTTAAGAAACCAGGCCTTGGAGGAGAGGCACCCAGAAACAAAAACAACGTATCAGATTAGGAACTGGTGCCTGTCCGGATCAATCTTCTGTCTCTGGGGACATCCGTCTGCTTGTCTGAGTGGAGGTAATTGCTCATCTTGTGTCAAATCGCCCCTGTTTGTCCAGGGCGGCCTACACTATCGGGATGGCCTCGGGGACCTTGCAGGTTTCTCCTCATCTGTAGGGTTGTGGCCAATGAAATGGGTAGAGTTTCCTTGGAGAGGGCAGGCACAGTCCTGCGGTGTGGCTTCAGGGGTCCCATCCTGGAGGGTGTGTGGGCCAGAACTGTGGGGACAGAAGTCTGAAAACACTAACTCGGCTTAGGTTTGGGGCTGAGAGTATGGCAGGGCCAATCTAGAGACTGTGAGGGGAGTTCCTTAGGATATGAACAAAGGGCAAGTGTGAGGCAGTTGCTCAGCTTTGGTCTCTGGATGTTGTGTCAAAGACGGGCGTGGAAATTCGGGGTGGCCTCAACGGCCATGGACCAGGCTCCCTCTCTGGGGATTTGGCCCAGCTCCCAAGAGTTTGATGTCATTCTGAGGGAAGGGAGGAGTCCTGTTTACTCCCTCCAGTGTCCCTCCAAAGGAGGGATTCCAGAGCAGAGTCCTGGGTATGGGCTACTGGAAAACCCGAGCTCTGGTTAGGATTGGGGGCCTACGGGAAGGGCCCATGGGAAGCCCCATATGCGGGCTCTTGGTCCAGCCCCTGAGAGGCCTTACTTGAGCACATGGCTCACTCTGAGGGTCACAATGCGTGTTTGTGCCAAAGGTGGCCCTCAAGTATGGGCGTGTCCTCATGGGCCATGCTGGTTTCTCCTACCCTGAAGGGTGGACACCATGCAAACAGCAAGGTTTCTTGCCATGGGGATGGAGGAGTTCTGATGACTGTATCAGGTTCCCCCCATGCAGTTATTGGAGATAAAATCTAGGTTCTGAAGCCTGAAAACCCTGTTTGAGACGAGATGACAGCCTAAGGCCATGGCAGATCCAATGTGCTAGGTGTGCGGCCAGCTGTCTGGGTGTTGGTTGGGAGGTCCGGGCTCAGACTGCGTCAGACAGAGCATTAGTGCCCAGGGCAGCCTCTATATTTGGGGTGCAGTCGAGTGGCGTGCAGGTTGAGTCTCATTTTGGGTTTTTGGGCAGCCCCAGAGGGCAACGTTTTTCTTCTGGTGGGCAGGCAGAGTGCTGCCCTGTGTCTCTGGAATTCCCAACCTGGATGGCTTGTGGGCCAGGAGTGTAAGGTCTGAAGACTGAGAACACAAGCTAGGCTTAGGTTATGGGGCGTGGGCACATCAGGCCCACTCTGCAGAGTCTGAATCCGAGATCTCCTGCATCTGAAGTCAGGACGAGTATCTGATATAGGATCAGGTTGGAGTTTTTGTCCTTGATGGCCCCTTCAGGAAGGGGGGAGTGCTCATGAGGTCATGGACGTTTTCCCATGCTCGCAGTTGTGAGATGCTCCAAACCGAAAGGATACCTTCTGTGGGACAGTTGAGTCCTGTTGGATGGCTCCAGGATGCCCCATACAGCAAGAATCGAGAGCATAGTTCTAAGGATGGATGCCTGGGCACCCCACTTCGCATCCCCATTGGCTGCTTGCGACATGGCAGGTTCGATCTGCTGGCTCTGGGGCGTGCTACCCAGGGGGCTGAGTTGAAATGGACTCTCCTGAGGATGGGTCATCATGTGGGTTCTTGTCCATGGAGACCTTGGAATGTGGCGGTGGCTCGGTGAACTGGAAGGATTCTCCAACCAGAGGGTTGGACACAGCTCCAAAGAGCAAGTTTCCCATGTGGAGACGACAGGTGTTCTGATTGGTGCCTCAGGAAACCCCCTGGTATTGGAAACCAGTCCTCTGAGGAGAGACGCCTGGAAACCAACAAAAGGGTTCAGATTAGGGCCTAGGGGGCCTGTCTGGTTCAATCTTCTTTCTCTGGGTACATCCTTCTGTTTGTCTGAGGGGAGGTCTTTGCTCAGCTTGTGTCAGATCAGTCCTGTTGGTCCAGGATGGCCTAAACTATTGGGATGGCCTCAGGGACCTTGGAGGTTTCTCCTAATCTGTAGGGTTGTGGCCAATGGAATGGGCAGAGTTTCCTTGGAGAGGGCAGGCCCAGTCCTGCGGTGTGGCTCCAGGGGCCCCAGCCTGGAGGATGTGTGGGCCAGGGCTGTGGGGACAGAAGTCTGAAAACACAAACTCGGCTCAAGTTTGGGCCCGAGGATATGGCAAGCCTGATCTAAAGACCTTGCAGGGAGCTCCTCAGGATATGAATGAAGGGCGAGTGTGAGGCTGTTGATCAGGCTTTTTTCTCTGGATTTTGTGTCAAGGAGGGCTGTCGAATGGAGGAATGGCTTCATAGGCGATGGCCAATTCGCCATCTCTGGGGATTTGGCCTGGCTCCCAAGGGTATGTGGTCATTCTGTGGGAAGGGAGGAGTCCTGTTTACTGCCTCCGGTGTCCCTCCCAAAGAGGGATTCCAGAGCAGGGCCCTGGGTCCCGGCGACTGGAAAACCCAAACTCGGGTTAGGATGGGGGCCCAAGGGGCATGGGAAGCCCCCTAGGCGGGCTCGTGGTCCAGCCACTGAGAGACCTGATTGGAGCACGAGGCTTATGGTGAGGGTCACCAGGCGTCTTTGTGCCCAAGGCGACCCTCAAGCATGGGCGTGGCCTCCTGGGCCATGCAGGTTTCTCCTACCCTGAAGGTGGGACACCAGGCCAACAGCAAGGTTTCTTGGATGGGGATGGAGGAGTTCAGATTTCTGCATCAGGTTCCCTCCTGTCCGGGGATTGGAGATAAGGTCTAGATTCAGATGCCTGAACACCTATCTTGGCAAGTGATGCCAGCCTAAGGCCATGGAGGTTCTGATGTGCTGGCTTTGCGGCCAAATATGTGGGTGTCTGTCAGGAGGTCTGGGCTCAGGCTGCGTCAGACAGAGCATTAGTGCCCAGGGCAGCCTAGGAAATTGGGGTGCATTCTAGGGCCGTGCATATTGAACCTCATTTGGGGTTTCTGGGCAGCCCTAGAGGGCAATGTTTTCCTTCTGGTGGGCAGGCAGCGTGGTGTTGTGGCTCCAGAATTCCCAATCATGAGGGCTTGTGGGCCAGAAGTGTCAGGATGGAAGTCTGAAAACCCAAGCTCGTGTTAGTTTTGGGGCTGAGGGCATGGCTGGCCCACTCTGCAGACACGAAATTGAGATCTCCTTCAACTGAATTCAGGGGCGTATCAGACATTGGCTCAGGCTGGAGGATGGGTTCATGATGTCCCCTTCATGATGTGGGGGCCTCATGAGGCCATGGAGTCTTTCCCACGCTGGGGGTTGTTAGCTGCTCCAAACTGCAAGGTTTCCTTCTGTGGGACAGTTGAGTCCTGGTGGATGGCTCAAGAACACCCTGTCTGAAAGTACCGAGAGCAGGCTCCTAAGGATGGATGCCTGGACACCCCACCTCGAATTCCCATTGGCTCCTAGTGACAAGGCAGGTTCGATCTGCTGGCTCTGGGGCGAACTCCCCAGGGGGCTGGGTTGAAATGGACTCTCCTGAGGATGGGTCATCATGTGGGTTTGTGTCCATGGAGATCTTGGAATGTGGGGGTGGCTCATGGGACGTGCAGCGTTATCCTACATGGAGGGTTTGCCACAGCTCCAAAGAGCAAACATCCCATGTTGAGAAGAGAGGTGTTCCTTTTGGGGGCTCAGGAAACCCCATATGCTGGTATTAGAAACCAGGCCTTGGGGCACCTGGGTGGCTCAGTGGGTTAAACCTCTGCCTTTGGTGCAGGTCATCATCTCAGGGTCCTGGGATCGAGCCCCGCATCGGGCTGTCTGCTCGGCGGGGAGCCTGCTTCCTCTCTCCCTCTCTCTGCCTGCCTCACTGTCTACTTGTGATCTCTCTCTCTGTGTCAAATAAATAAATAAAATCTAAAAAAAAATAGTCTCTTATGCTTTAAGAAACCAGGCCTTGGAGGAGAGGCACCCAGAAACAAAAACAACGTATCAGATTAGGAACTGGTGCCTGTCCGGATCAATCTTCTGTCTCTGGGGACATCCGTCTGCTTGTCTGAGTGGAGGTAATTGCTCATCTTGTGTCAAATCGCCCCTGTTTGTCCAGGGCGGCCTACACTATCGGGATGGCCTCGGGGACCTTGCAGGTTTCTCCTCATCTGTAGGGTTGTGGCCAATGAAATGGGTAGAGTTTCCTTGGAGAGGGCAGGCACAGTCCTGCGGTGTGGCTTCAGGGGTCCCATCCTGGAGGGTGTGTGGGCCAGAACTGTGGGGACAGAAGTCTGAAAACACTAACTCGGCTTAGGTTTGGGGCTGAGAGTATGGCAGGGCCAATCTAGAGACTGTGAGGGGAGTTCCTTAGGATATGAACAAAGGGCAAGTGTGAGGCAGTTGCTCAGCTTTGGTCTCTGGATGTTGTGTCAAGGACGGGCGTGGAAATTCGGGGTGGCCTCAACGGCCATGGACCAGGCTCCCTCTCTGGGGATTTGGCCCAGCTCCCAAGAGTTTGATGTCATTCTGAGGGAAGGGAGGAGTCCTGTTTACTCCCTCCAGTGTCCCTCCAAAGGAGGGATTCCAGAGCAGAGTCCTGGGTATGGGCTACTGGAAAACCCGAGCTCTGGTTAGGATTGGGGGCCTACGGGAAGGGCCCATGGGAAGCCCCATATGCGGGCTCTTGGTCCAGCCCCTGAGAGGCCTTACTTGAGCACATGGCTCACTCTGAGGGTCACAATGCGTGTTTGTGCCAAAGGTGGCCCTCAAGTATGGGCGTGTCCTCATGGGCCATGCTGGTTTCTCCTACCCTGAAGGGTGGACACCATGCAAACAGCAAGGTTTCTTGCCATGGGGATGGAGGAGTTCTGATGACTGTATCAGGTTCCCCCCATGCAGTTATTGGAGATAAAATCTAGGTTCTGAAGCCTGAAAACCCTGTTTGAGACGAGATGACAGCCTAAGGCCATGGCAGATCCAATGTGCTAGGTGTGCGGCCAGCTGTCTGGGTGTTGGTTGGGAGGTCCGGGCTCAGACTGCGTCAGACAGAGCATTAGTGCCCAGGGCAGCCTCTATATTTGGGGTGCAGTGGAGTGGCGTGCAGGTTGAGTCTCATTTTGGGTTTTTGGGCAGCCCCAGAGGGCAACGTTTTTCTTCTGGTGGGCAGGCAGAGTGCTGCCCTGTGTCTCTGGAATTCCCAACCTGGATGGCTTGTGGGCCAGGAGTGTAAGGTCTGAAGACTGAGAACACAAGCTAGGCTTAGGTTATGGGGCGTGGGCACATCAGGCCCACTCTGCAGAGTCTGAATCCGAGATCTCCTGCATCTGAAGTCAGGACGAGTATCTGATATAGGATCAGGTTGGAGTTTTTGTCCTTGATGGCCCCTTCAGGAAGGGGGGAGTGCTCATGAGGTCATGGACGTTTTCCCATGCTCGCAGTTGTGAGATGCTCCAAACCGAAAGGATACCTTCTGTGGGACAGTTGAGTCCTGTTGGATGGCTCCAGGATGCCCCATACAGCAAGAATCGAGAGCATAGTTCTAAGGATGGATGCCTGGGCACCCCACTTCGCATCCCCATTGGCTGCTTGCGACACGGCAGGTTCGATCTGCTGGCTCTGGGGCGTGCTACCCAGGGGGCTGAGTTGAAATGGACTCTCCTGAGGATGGGTCATCATGTGGGTTCTTGTCCATGGAGACCTTGGAATGTGGCGGTGGCTCGGTGAACTGGAAGGATTCTCCAACCAGAGGGTTGGACACAGCTCCAAAGAGCAAGTTTCCCATGTGGAGACGACAGGTGTTCTGATTGGTGCCTCAGGAAACCCCCTGGTATTGGAAACCAGTCCTCTGAGGAGAGACGCCTGGAAACCAACAAAAGGGTTCAGATTAGGGCCTAGGGGGCCTGTCTGGTTCAATCTTCTTTCTCTGGGTACATCCTTCTGTTTGTCTGAGGGGAGGTCTTTGCTCAGCTTGTGTCAGATCAGTCCTGTTGGTCCAGGATGGCCTAAACTATTGGGATGGCCTCAGGGACCTTGGAGGTTTCTCCTAATCTGTAGGGTTGTGGCCAATGGAATGGGCAGAGTTTCCTTGGAGAGGGCAGGCCCAGTCCTGCGGTGTGGCTCCAGGGGCCCCAGCCTGGAGGATGTGTGGGCCAGGGCTGTGGGGACAGAAGTCTGAAAACACAAACTCGGCTCAAGTTTGGGCCCGAGGATATGGCAAGCCTGATCTAAAGACCTTGCAGGGAGCTCCTCAGGATATGAATGAAGGGCGAGTGTGAGGCTGTTGATCAGGCTTTTTTCTCTGGATTTTGTGTCAAGGAGGGCTGTCGAATGGAGGAATGGCTTCATAGGCGATGGCCAATTCGCCATCTCTGGGGATTTGGCCTGGCTCCCAAGGGTATGTGGTCATTCTGTGGGAAGGGAGGAGTCCTGTTTACTGCCTCCGGTGTCCCTCCCAAAGAGGGATTCCAGAGCAGGGCCCTGGGTCCCGGCGACTGGAAAACCCAAACTCGGGTTAGGATGGGGGCCCAAGGGGCATGGGAAGCCCCCTAGGCGGGCTCGTGGTCCAGCCACTGAGAGACCTGATTGGAGCACGAGGCTTATGGTGAGGGTCACCAGGCGTCTTTGTGCCCAAGGCGACCCTCAAGCATGGGCGTGGCCTCCTGGGCCATGCAGGTTTCTCCTACCCTGAAGGTGGGACACCAGGCCAACAGCAAGGTTTCTTGGATGGGGATGGAGGAGTTCAGATTTCTGCATCAGGTTCCCTCCTGTCCGGGGATTGGAGATAAGGTCTAGATTCAGATGCCTGAACACCTATCTTGGCAAGTGATGCCAGCCTAAGGCCATGGAGGTTCTGATGTGCTGGCTTTGCGGCCAAATATGTGGGTGTCTGTCAGGAGGTCTGGGCTCAGGCTGCGTCAGACAGAGCATTAGTGCCCAGGGCAGCCTAGGAAATTGGGGTGCATTCTAGGGCCGTGCATATTGAACCTCATTTGGGGTTTCTGGGCAGCCCTAGAGGGCAATGTTTTCCTTCTGGTGGGCAGGCAGCGTGGTGTTGTGGCTCCAGAATTCCCAATCTTGAGGGCTTGTGGGCCAGAAGTGTCAGGATGGAAGTCTGAAAACCCAAGCTCGTGTTAGTTTTGGGGCTGAGGGCATGGCTGGCCCACTCTGCAGACACGAAATTGAGATCTCCTTCAACTGAATTCAGGGGCGTATCAGACATTGGCTCAGGCTGGAGGATGGGTTCATGATGTCCCCTTCATGATGTGGGGGCCTCATGAGGCCATGGAGTCTTTCCCACGCTGGGGGTTGTTAGCTGCTCCAAACTGCAAGGTTTCCTTCTGTGGGACAGTTGAGTCCTGGTGGATGGCTCAAGAACACCCTGTCTGAAAGTACCGAGAGCAGGCTCCTAAGGATGGATGCCTGGACACCCCACCTCGAATTCCCATTGGCTCCTAGTGACAAGGCAGGTTCGATCTGCTGGCTCTGGGGCGAACTCCCCAGGGGGCTGGGTTGAAATGGACTCTCCTGAGGATGGGTCATCATGTGGGTTTGTGTCCATGGAGATCTTGGAATGTGGGGGTGGCTCATGGGACGTGCAGCGTTATCCTACATGGAGGGTTTGCCACAGCTCCAAAGAGCAAACATCCCATGTTGAGAAGAGAGGTGTTCCTTTTGGTGGCTCAGGAAACCCCATATGCTGGTATTAGAAACCAGGCCTTGGGGCACCTGGGTGGCTCAGTGGGTTAAACCTCTGCCTTTGGTGCAGGTCATCATCTCAGGGTCCTGGGATCGAGCCCCGCATCGGGCTGTCTGCTCGGCGGGGAGCCTGCTTCCTCTCTCCCTCTCTCTGCCTGCCTCACTGTCTACTTGTGATCTCTCTCTCTGTGTCAAATAAATAAATAAAATCTAAAAAAAAATAGTCTCTTATGCTTTAAGAAACCAGGCCTTGGAGGAGAGGCACCCAGAAACAAAAACAACGTATCAGATTAGGAACTGGTGCCTGTCCGGATCAATCTTCTGTCTCTGGGGACATCCGTCTGCTTGTCTGAGTGGAGGTAATTGCTCATCTTGTGTCAAATCGCCCCTGTTTGTCCAGGGCGGCCTACACTATCGGGATGGCCTCGGGGACCTTGCAGGTTTCTCCTCATCTGTAGGGTTGTGGCCAATGAAATGGGTAGAGTTTCCTTGGAGAGGGCAGGCACAGTCCTGCGGTGTGGCTTCAGGGGTCCCATCCTGGAGGGTGTGTGGGCCAGAACTGTGGGGACAGAAGTCTGAAAACACTAACTCGGCTTAGGTTTGGGGCTGAGAGTATGGCAGGGCCAATCTAGAGACTGTGAGGGGAGTTCCTTAGGATATGAACAAAGGGCAAGTGTGAGGCAGTTGCTCAGCTTTGGTCTCTGGATGTTGTGTCAAGGACGGGCGTGGAAATTCGGGGTGGCCTCAACGGCCATGGACCAGGCTCCCTCTCTGGGGATTTGGCCCAGCTCCCAAGAGTTTGATGTCATTCTGAGGGAAGGGAGGAGTCCTGTTTACTCCCTCCAGTGTCCCTCCAAAGGAGGGATTCCAGAGCAGAGTCCTGGGTATGGGCTACTGGAAAACCCGAGCTCTGGTTAGGATTGGGGGCCTACGGGAAGGGCCCATGGGAAGCCCCATATGCGGGCTCTTGGTCCAGCCCCTGAGAGGCCTTACTTGAGCACATGGCTCACTCTGAGGGTCACAATGCGTGTTTGTGCCAAAGGTGGCCCTCAAGTATGGGCGTGTCCTCATGGGCCATGCTGGTTTCTCCTACCCTGAAGGGTGGACACCATGCAAACAGCAAGGTTTCTTGCCATGGGGATGGAGGAGTTCTGATGACTGTATCAGGTTCCCCCCATGCAGTTATTGGAGATAAAATCTAGGTTCTGAAGCCTGAAAACCCTGTTTGAGACGAGATGACAGCCTAAGGCCATGGCAGATCCAATGTGCTAGGTGTGCGGCCAGCTGTCTGGGTGTTGGTTGGGAGGTCCGGGCTCAGACTGCGTCAGACAGAGCATTAGTGCCCAGGGCAGCCTCTATATTTGGGGTGCAGTCGAGTGGCGTGCAGGTTGAGTCTCATTTTGGGTTTTTGGGCAGCCCCAGAGGGCAACGTTTTTCTTCTGGTGGGCAGGCAGAGTGCTGCCCTGTGTCTCTGGAATTCCCAACCTGGATGGCTTGTGGGCCAGGAGTGTAAGGTCTGAAGACTGAGAACACAAGCTAGGCTTAGGTTATGGGGCGTGGGCACATCAGGCCCACTCTGCAGAGTCTGAATCCGAGATCTCCTGCATCTGAAGTCAGGACGAGTATCTGATATAGGATCAGGTTGGAGTTTTTGTCCTTGATGGCCCCTTCAGGAAGGGGGGAGTGCTCATGAGGTCATGGACGTTTTCCCATGCTCGCAGTTGTGAGATGCTCCAAACCGAAAGGATACCTTCTGTGGGACAGTTGAGTCCTGTTGGATGGCTCCAGGATGCCCCATACAGCAAGAATCGAGAGCATAGTTCTAAGGATGGATGCCTGGGCACCCCACTTCGCATCCCCATTGGCTGCTTGCGACATGGCAGGTTCGATCTGCTGGCTCTGGGGCGTGCTACCCAGGGGGCTGAGTTGAAATGGACTCTCCTGAGGATGGGTCATCATGTGGGTTCTTGTCCATGGAGACCTTGGAATGTGGCGGTGGCTCGGTGAACTGGAAGGATTCTCCAACCAGAGGGTTGGACACAGCTCCAAAGAGCAAGTTTCCCATGTGGAGACGACAGGTGTTCTGATTGGTGCCTCAGGAAACCCCCTGGTATTGGAAACCAGTCCTCTGAGGAGAGACGCCTGGAAACCAACAAAAGGGTTCAGATTAGGGCCTAGGGGGCCTGTCTGGTTCAATCTTCTTTCTCTGGGTACATCCTTCTGTTTGTCTGAGGGGAGGTCTTTGCTCAGCTTGTGTCAGATCAGTCCTGTTGGTCCAGGATGGCCTAAACTATTGGGATGGCCTCAGGGACCTTGGAGGTTTCTCCTAATCTGTAGGGTTGTGGCCAATGGAATGGGCAGAGTTTCCTTGGAGAGGGCAGGCCCAGTCCTGCGGTGTGGCTCCAGGGGCCCCAGCCTGGAGGATGTGTGGGCCAGGGCTGTGGGGACAGAAGTCTGAAAACACAAACTCGGCTCAAGTTTGGGCCCGAGGATATGGCAAGCCTGATCTAAAGACCTTGCAGGGAGCTCCTCAGGATATGAATGAAGGGCGAGTGTGAGGCTGTTGATCAGGCTTTTTTCTCTGGATTTTGTGTCAAGGAGGGCTGTCGAATGGAGGAATGGCTTCATAGGCGATGGCCAATTCGCCATCTCTGGGGATTTGGCCTGGCTCCCAAGGGTATGTGGTCATTCTGTGGGAAGGGAGGAGTCCTGTTTACTGCCTCCGGTGTCCCTCCCAAAGAGGGATTCCAGAGCAGGGCCCTGGGTCCCGGCGACTGGAAAACCCAAACTCGGGTTAGGATGGGGGCCCAAGGGGCATGGGAAGCCCCCTAGGCGGGCTCGTGGTCCAGCCACTGAGAGACCTGATTGGAGCACGAGGCTTATGGTGAGGGTCACCAGGCGTCTTTGTGCCCAAGGCGACCCTCAAGCATGGGCGTGGCCTCCTGGGCCATGCAGGTTTCTCCTACCCTGAAGGTGGGACACCAGGCCAACAGCAAGGTTTCTTGGATGGGGATGGAGGAGTTCAGATTTCTGCATCAGGTTCCCTCCTGTCCGGGGATTGGAGATAAGGTCTAGATTCAGATGCCTGAACACCTATCTTGGCAAGTGATGCCAGCCTAAGGCCATGGAGGTTCTGATGTGCTGGCTTTGCGGCCAAATATGTGGGTGTCTGTCAGGAGGTCTGGGCTCAGGCTGCGTCAGACAGAGCATTAGTGCCCAGGGCAGCCTAGGAAATTGGGGTGCATTCTAGGGCCGTGCATATTGAACCTCATTTGGGGTTTCTGGGCAGCCCTAGAGGGCAATGTTTTCCTTCTGGTGGGCAGGCAGCGTGGTGTTGTGGCTCCAGAATTCCCAATCATGAGGGCTTGTGGGCCAGAAGTGTCAGGATGGAAGTCTGAAAACCCAAGCTCGTGTTAGTTTTGGGGCTGAGGGCATGGCTGGCCCACTCTGCAGACACGAAATTGAGATCTCCTTCAACTGAATTCAGGGGCGTATCAGACATTGGCTCAGGCTGGAGGATGGGTTCATGATGTCCCCTTCATGATGTGGGGGCCTCATGAGGCCATGGAGTCTTTCCCACGCTGGGGGTTGTTAGCTGCTCCAAACTGCAAGGTTTCCTTCTGTGGGACAGTTGAGTCCTGGTGGATGGCTCAAGAACACCCTGTCTGAAAGTACCGAGAGCAGGCTCCTAAGGATGGATGCCTGGACACCCCACCTCGAATTCCCATTGGCTCCTAGTGACAAGGCAGGTTCGATCTGCTGGCTCTGGGGCGAACTCCCCAGGGGGCTGGGTTGAAATGGACTCTCCTGAGGATGGGTCATCATGTGGGTTTGTGTCCATGGAGATCTTGGAATGTGGGGGTGGCTCATGGGACGTGCAGCGTTATCCTACATGGAGGGTTTGCCACAGCTCCAAAGAGCAAACATCCCATGTTGAGAAGAGAGGTGTTCCTTTTGGGGGCTCAGGAAACCCCATATGCTGGTATTAGAAACCAGGCCTTGGGGCACCTGGGTGGCTCAGTGGGTTAAACCTCTGCCTTTGGTGCAGGTCATCATCTCAGGGTCCTGGGATCGAGCCCCGCATCGGGCTGTCTGCTCGGCGGGGAGCCTGCTTCCTCTCTCCCTCTCTCTGCCTGCCTCACTGTCTACTTGTGATCTCTCTCTCTGTGTCAAATAAATAAATAAAATCTAAAAAAAAATAGTCTCTTATGCTTTAAGAAACCAGGCCTTGGAGGAGAGGCACCCAGAAACAAAAACAACGTATCAGATTAGGAACTGGTGCCTGTCCGGATCAATCTTCTGTCTCTGGGGACATCCGTCTGCTTGTCTGAGTGGAGGTAATTGCTCATCTTGTGTCAAATCGCCCCTGTTTGTCCAGGGCGGCCTACACTATCGGGATGGCCTCGGGGACCTTGCAGGTTTCTCCTCATCTGTAGGGTTGTGGCCAATGAAATGGGTAGAGTTTCCTTGGAGAGGGCAGGCACAGTCCTGTGGTGTGGCTTCAGGGGTCCCATCCTGGAGGGTGTGTGGGCCAGAACTGTGGGGACAGAAGTCTGAAAACACTAACTCGGCTTAGGTTTGGGGCTGAGAGTATGGCAGGGCCAATCTAGAGACTGTGAGGGGAGTTCCTTAGGATATGAACAAAGGGCAAGTGTGAGGCAGTTGCTCAGCTTTGGTCTCTGGATGTTGTGTCAAGGACGGGCGTGGAAATTCGGGGTGGCCTCAACGGCCATGGACCAGGCTCCCTCTCTGGGGATTTGGCCCAGCTCCCAAGAGTTTGATGTCATTCTGAGGGAAGGGAGGAGTCCTGTTTACTCCCTCCAGTGTCCCTCCAAAGGAGGGATTCCAGAGCAGAGTCCTGGGTATGGGCTACTGGAAAACCCGAGCTCTGGTTAGGATTGGGGGCCTACGGGAAGGGCCCATGGGAAGCCCCATATGCGGGCTCTTGGTCCAGCCCCTGAGAGGCCTTACTTGAGCACATGGCTCACTCTGAGGGTCACAATGCGTGTTTGTGCCAAAGGTGGCCCTCAAGTATGGGCGTGTCCTCATGGGCCATGCTGGTTTCTCCTACCCTGAAGGGTGGACACCATGCAAACAGCAAGGTTTCTTGCCATGGGGATGGAGGAGTTCTGATGACTGTATCAGGTTCCCCCCATGCAGTTATTGGAGATAAAATCTAGGTTCTGAAGCCTGAAAACCCTGTTTGAGACGAGATGACAGCCTAAGGCCATGGCAGATCCAATGTGCTAGGTGTGCGGCCAGCTGTCTGGGTGTTGGTTGGGAGGTCCGGGCTCAGACTGCGTCAGACAGAGCATTAGTGCCCAGGGCAGCCTCTATATTTGGGGTGCAGTGGAGTGGCGTGCAGGTTGAGTCTCATTTTGGGTTTTTGGGCAGCCCCAGAGGGCAATGTTTTTCTTCTGGTGGGCAGGCAGAGTGCTGCCCTGTGTCTCTGGAATTCCCAACCTGGATGGCTTGTGGGCCAGGAGTGTAAGGTCTGAAGACTGAGAACACAAGCTAGGCTTAGGTTATGGGGCGTGGGCACATCAGGCCCACTCTGCAGAGTCTGAATCCGAGATCTCCTGCATCTGAAGTCAGGACGAGTATCTGATATAGGATCAGGTTGGAGTTTTTGTCCTTGATGGCCCCTTCAGGAAGGGGGGAGTGCTCATGAGGTCATGGACGTTTTCCCATGCTCGCAGTTGTGAGATGCTCCAAACCGAAAGGATACCTTCTGTGGGACAGTTGAGTCCTGTTGGATGGCTCCAGGATGCCCCATACAGCAAGAATCGAGAGCATAGTTCTAAGGATGGATGCCTGGGCACCCCACTTCGCATCCCCATTGGCTGCTTGCGACATGGCAGGTTCGATCTGCTGGCTCTGGGGCGTGCTACCCAGGGGGCTGAGTTGAAATGGACTCTCCTGAGGATGGGTCATCATGTGGGTTCTTGTCCATGGAGACCTTGGAATGTGGCGGTGGCTCGGTGAACTGGAAGGATTCTCCAACCAGAGGGTTGGACACAGCTCCAAAGAGCAAGTTTCCCATGTGGAGACGACAGGTGTTCTGATTGGTGCCTCAGGAAACCCCCTGGTATTGGAAACCAGTCCTCTGAGGAGAGACGCCTGGAAACCAACAAAAGGGTTCAGATTAGGGCCTAGGGGGCCTGTCTGGTTCAATCTTCTTTCTCTGGGTACATCCTTCTGTTTGTCTGAGGGGAGGTCTTTGCTCAGCTTGTGTCAGATCAGTCCTGTTGGTCCAGGATGGCCTAAACTATTGGGATGGCCTCAGGGACCTTGGAGGTTTCTCCTAATCTGTAGGGTTGTGGCCAATGGAATGGGCAGAGTTTCCTTGGAGAGGGCAGGCCCAGTCCTGCGGTGTGGCTCCAGGGGCCCCAGCCTGGAGGATGTGTGGGCCAGGGCTGTGGGGACAGAAGTCTGAAAACACAAACTCGGCTCAAGTTTGGGCCCGAGGATATGGCAAGCCTGATCTAAAGACCTTGCAGGGAGCTCCTCAGGATATGAATGAAGGGCGAGTGTGAGGCTGTTGATCAGGCTTTTTTCTCTGGATTTTGTGTCAAGGAGGGCTGTCGAATGGAGGAATGGCTTCATAGGCGATGGCCAATTCGCCATCTCTGGGGATTTGGCCTGGCTCCCAAGGGTATGTGGTCATTCTGTGGGAAGGGAGGAGTCCTGTTTACTGCCTCCGGTGTCCCTCCCAAAGAGGGATTCCAGAGCAGGGCCCTGGGTCCCGGCGACTGGAAAACCCAAACTCGGGTTAGGATGGGGGCCCAAGGGGCATGGGAAGCCCCCTAGGCGGGCTCGTGGTCCAGCCACTGAGAGACCTGATTGGAGCACGAGGCTTATGGTGAGGGTCACCAGGCGTCTTTGTGCCCAAGGCGACCCTCAAGCATGGGCGTGGCCTCCTGGGCCATGCAGGTTTCTCCTACCCTGAAGGTGGGACACCAGGCCAACAGCAAGGTTTCTTGGATGGGGATGGAGGAGTTCAGATTTCTGCATCAGGTTCCCTCCTGTCCGGGGATTGGAGATAAGGTCTAGATTCAGATGCCTGAACACCTATCTTGGCAAGTGATGCCAGCCTAAGGCCATGGAGGTTCTGATGTGCTGGCTTTGCGGCCAAATATGTGGGTGTCTGTCAGGAGGTCTGGGCTCAGGCTGCGTCAGACAGAGCATTAGTGCCCAGGGCAGCCTAGGAAATTGGGGTGCATTCTAGGGCCGTGCATATTGAACCTCATTTGGGGTTTCTGGGCAGCCCTAGAGGGCAATGTTTTCCTTCTGGTGGGCAGGCAGCGTGGTGTTGTGGCTCCAGAATTCCCAATCATGAGGGCTTGTGGGCCAGAAGTGTCAGGATGGAAGTCTGAAAACCCAAGCTCGTGTTAGTTTTGGGGCTGAGGGCATGGCTGGCCCACTCTGCAGACACGAAATTGAGATCTCCTTCAACTGAATTCAGGGGCGTATCAGACATTGGCTCAGGCTGGAGGATGGGTTCATGATGTCCCCTTCATGATGTGGGGGCCTCATGAGGCCATGGAGTCTTTCCCACGCTGGGGGTTGTTAGCTGCTCCAAACTGCAAGGTTTCCTTCTGTGGGACAGTTGAGTCCTGGTGGATGGCTCAAGAACACCCTGTCTGAAAGTACCGAGAGCAGGCTCCTAAGGATGGATGCCTGGACACCCCACCTCGAATTCCCATTGGCTCCTAGTGACAAGGCAGGTTCGATCTGCTGGCTCTGGGGCGAACTCCCCAGGGGGCTGGGTTGAAATGGACTCTCCTGAGGATGGGTCATCATGTGGGTTTGTGTCCATGGAGATCTTGGAATGTGGGGGTGGCTCATGGGACGTGCAGCGTTATCCTACATGGAGGGTTTGCCACAGCTCCAAAGAGCAAACATCCCATGTTGAGAAGAGAGGTGTTCCTTTTGGGGGCTCAGGAAACCCCATATGCTGGTATTAGAAACCAGGCCTTGGGGCACCTGGGTGGCTCAGTGGGTTAAACCTCTGCCTTTGGTGCAGGTCATCATCTCAGGGTCCTGGGATCGAGCCCCGCATCGGGCTGTCTGCTCGGCGGGGAGCCTGCTTCCTCTCTCCCTCTCTCTGCCTGCCTCACTGTCTACTTGTGATCTCTCTCTCTGTGTCAAATAAATAAATAAAATCTAAAAAAAAAATAGTCTCTTATGCTTTAAGAAACCAGGCCTTGGAGGAGAGGCACCCAGAAACAAAAACAACGTATCAGATTAGGAACTGGTGCCTGTCCGGATCAATCTTCTGTCTCTGGGGACATCCGTCTGCTTGTCTGAGTGGAGGTAATTGCTCATCTTGTGTCAAATCGCCCCTGTTTGTCCAGGGCGGCCTACACTATCGGGATGGCCTCGGGGACCTTGCAGGTTTCTCCTCATCTGTAGGGTTGTGGCCAATGAAATGGGTAGAGTTTCCTTGGAGAGGGCAGGCACAGTCCTGCGGTGTGGCTTCAGGGGTCCCATCCTGGAGGGTGTGTGGGCCAGAACTGTGGGGACAGAAGTCTGAAAACACTAACTCGGCTTAGGTTTGGGGCTGAGAGTATGGCAGGGCCAATCTAGAGACTGTGAGGGGAGTTCCTTAGGATATGAACAAAGGGCAAGTGTGAGGCAGTTGCTCAGCTTTGGTCTCTGGATGTTGTGTCAAGGACGGGCGTGGAAATTCGGGGTGGCCTCAACGGCCATGGACCAGGCTTCCTCTCTGGGGATTTGGCCCAGCTCCCAAGAGTTTGATGTCATTCTGAGGGAAGGGAGGAGTCCTGTTTACTCCCTCCAGTGTCCCTCCAAAGGAGGGATTCCAGAGCAGAGTCCTGGGTATGGGCTACTGGAAAACCCGAGCTCTGGTTAGGATTGGGGGCCTACGGGAAGGGCCCATGGGAAGCCCCATATGCGGGCTCTTGGTCCAGCCCCTGAGAGGCCTTACTTGAGCACATGGCTCACTCTGAGGGTCACAATGCGTGTTTGTGCCAAAGGTGGCCCTCAAGTATGGGCGTGTCCTCATGGGCCATGCTGGTTTCTCCTACCCTGAAGGGTGGACACCATGCAAACAGCAAGGTTTCTTGCCATGGGGATGGAGGAGTTCTGATGACTGTATCAGGTTCCCCCCATGCAGTTATTGGAGATAAAATCTAGGTTCTGAAGCCTGAAAACCCTGTTTGAGACGAGATGACAGCCTAAGGCCATGGCAGATCCAATGTGCTAGGTGTGCGGCCAGCTGTCTGGGTGTTGGTTGGGAGGTCCGGGCTCAGACTGTGTCAGACAGAGCATTAGTGCCCAGGGCAGCCTCTATATTTGGGGTGCAGTGGAGTGGCGTGCAGGTTGAGTCTCATTTTGGGTTTTTGGGCAGCCCCAGAGGGCAACGTTTTTCTTCTGGTGGGCAGGCAGAGTGCTGCCCTGTGTCTCTGGAATTCCCAACCTGGATGGCTTGTGGGCCAGGAGTGTAAGGTCTGAAGACTGAGAACACAAGCTAGGCTTAGGTTATGGGGCGTGGGCACATCAGGCCCACTCTGCAGAGTCTGAATCCGAGATCTCCTGCATCTGAAGTCAGGACGAGTATCTGATATAGGATCAGGTTGGAGTTTTTGTCCTTGATGGCCCCTTCAGGAAGGGGGGAGTGCTCATGAGGTCATGGACGTTTTCCCATGCTCGCAGTTGTGAGATGCTCCAAACCGAAAGGATACCTTCTGTGGGACAGTTGAGTCCTGTTGGATGGCTCCAGGATGCCCCATACAGCAAGAATCGAGAGCATAGTTCTAAGGATGGATGCCTGGGCACCCCACTTCGCATCCCCATTGGCTGCTTGCGACATGGCAGGTTCGATCTGCTGGCTCTGGGGCGTGCTACCCAGGGGGCTGAGTTGAAATGGACTCTCCTGAGGATGGGTCATCATGTGGGTTCTTGTCCATGGAGACCTTGGAATGTGGCGGTGGCTCGGTGAACTGGAAGGATTCTCCAACCAGAGGGTTGGACACAGCTCCAAAGAGCAAGTTTCCCATGTGGAGACGACAGGTGTTCTGATTGGTGCCTCAGGAAACCCCCTGGTATTGGAAACCAGTCCTCTGAGGAGAGACGCCTGGAAACCAACAAAAGGGTTCAGATTAGGGCCTAGGGGGCCTGTCTGGTTCAATCTTCTTTCTCTGGGTACATCCTTCTGTTTGTCTGAGGGGAGGTCTTTGCTCAGCTTGTGTCAGATCAGTCCTGTTGGTCCAGGATGGCCTAAACTATTGGGATGGCCTCAGGGACCTTGGAGGTTTCTCCTAATCTGTAGGGTTGTGGCCAATGGAATGGGCAGAGTTTCCTTGGAGAGGGCAGGCCCAGTCCTGCGGTGTGGCTCCAGGGGCCCCAGCCTGGAGGATGTGTGGGCCAGGGCTGTGGGGACAGAAGTCTGAAAACACAAACTCGGCTCAAGTTTGGGCCCGAGGATATGGCAAGCCTGATCTAAAGACCTTGCAGGGAGCTCCTCAGGATATGAATGAAGGGCGAGTGTGAGGCTGTTGATCAGGCTTTTTTCTCTGGATTTTGTGTCAAGGAGGGCTGTCGAATGGAGGAATGGCTTCATAGGCGATGGCCAATTCGCCATCTCTGGGGATTTGGCCTGGCTCCCAAGGGTATGTGGTCATTCTGTGGGAAGGGAGGAGTCCTGTTTACTGCCTCCGGTGTCCGTCCCCAAGAGGGATTCCAGAGCAGGGCCCTGGGTCCCGGCGACTGGAAAACCCAAACTCGGGTTAGGATGGGGGCCCAAGGGGCATGGGAAGCCCCCTAGGCGGGCTCGTGGTCCAGCCACTGAGAGACCTGATTGGAGCACGAGGCTTATGGTGAGGGTCACCAGGCGTCTTTGTGCCCAAGGCGACCCTGAAGCATGGGCGTGGCCTCCTGGGCCATGCAGGTTTCTCCTACCCTGAAGGTGGGACACCAGGCCAACAGCAAGGTTTCTTGGATGGGGATGGAGGAGTTCAGATTTCTGCATCAGGTTCCCTCCTGTCCGGGGATTGGAGATAAGGTCTAGATTCAGATGCCTGAACACCTATCTTGGCAAGTGATGCCAGCCTAAGGCCATGGAGGTTCTGATGTGCTGGCTTTGCGGCCAAATATGTGGGTGTCTGTCAGGAGGTCTGGGCTCAGGCTGCGTCAGACAGAGCATTAGTGCCCAGGGCAGCCTAGGAAATTGGGGTGCATTCTAGGGCTGTGCATATTGAACCTCATTTGGGGTTTCTGGGCAGCCCTAGAGGGCAATGTTTTCCTTCTGGTGGGCAGGCAGCGTGGTGTTGTGGCTCCAGAATTCCCAATCATGAGGGCTTGTGGGCCAGAAGTGTCAGGATGGAAGTCTGAAAACCCAAGCTCGTGTTAGTTTTGGGGCTGAGGGCATGGCTGGCCCACTCTGCAGACACGAAATTGAGATCTCCTTCAACTGAATTCAGGGGCGTATCAGACATTGGCTCAGGCTGGAGGATGGGTTCATGATGTCCCCTTCATGATGTGGGGGCCTCATGAGGCCATGGAGTCTTTCCCACGCTGGGGGTTGTTAGCTGCTCCAAACTGCAAGGTTTCCTTCTGTGGGACAGTTGAGTCCTGGTGGATGGCTCAAGAACACCCTGTCTGAAAGTACCGAGAGCAGGCTCCTAAGGATGGATGCCTGGACACCCCACCTCGAATTCCCATTGGCTCCTAGTGACAAGGCAGGTTCGATCTGCTGGCTCTGGGGCGAACTCCCCAGGGGGCTGGGTTGAAATGGACTCTCCTGAGGATGGGTCATCATGTGGGTTTGTGTCCATGGAGATCTTGGAATGTGGGGGTGGCTCATGGGACGTGCAGCGTTATCCTACATGGAGCGTTTGCCACAGCTCCAAAGAGCAAACATCCCATGTTGAGAAGAGAGGTGTTCCTTTTGGTGCCTCAGGAAACCCCATATGCTGGTATTAGAAACCAGGCCTTGGGGCACCTGGGTGGCTCAGTGGGTTAAACCTCTGCCTTTGGTGCAGGTCATCATCTCAGGGTCCTGGGATCGAGCCCCGCATCGGGCTGTCTGCTCGGCGGGGAGCCTGCTTCCTCTCTCCCTCTCTCTGCCTGCCTCACTGTCTACTTGTGATCTCTCTCTCTGTGTCAAATAAATAGATAAAATCTAAAAAAAAATAGTCTCTTATGCTTTAAGAAACCAGGCCTTGGAGGAGAGGCACCCAGAAACAAAAACAACGTATCAGATTAGGAACTGGTGCCTGTCCGGATCAATCTTCTGTCTCTGGGGACATCCGTCTGCTTGTCTGAGTGGAGGTAATTGCTCATCTTGTGTCAAATCGCCCCTGTTTGTCCAGGGCGGCCTACACTATCGGGATGGCCTCGGGGACCTTGCAGGTTTCTCCTCATCTGTAGGGTTGTGGCCAATGAAATGGGTAGAGTTTCCTTGGAGAGGGCAGGCACAGTCCTGCGGTGTGGCTTCAGGGGTCCCATCCTGGAGGGTGTGTGGGCCAGAACTGTGGGGACAGAAGTCTGAAAACACTAACTCGGCTTAGGTTTGGGGCTGAGAGTATGGCAGGGCCAATCTAGAGACTGTGAGGGGAGTTCCTTAGGATATGAACAAAGGGCAAGTGTGAGGCAGTTGCTCAGCTTTGGTCTCTGGATGTTGTGTCAAAGACGGGCGTGGAAATTCGGGGTGGCCTCAACGGCCATGGACCAGGCTCCCTCTCTGGGGATTTGGCCCAGCTCCCAAGAGTTTGATGTCATTCTGAGGGAAGGGAGGAGTCCTGTTTACTCCCTCCAGTGTCCCTCCAAAGGAGGGATTCCAGAGCAGAGTCCTGGGTATGGGCTACTGGAAAACCCGAGCTCTGGTTAGGATTGGGGGCCTACGGGAAGGGCCCATGGGAAGCCCCATATGCGGGCTCTTGGTCCAGCCCCTGAGAGGCCTTACTTGAGCACATGGCTCACTCTGAGGGTCACAATGCGTGTTTGTGCCAAAGGTGGCCCTCAAGTATGGGCGTGTCCTCATGGGCCATGCTGGTTTCTCCTACCCTGAAGGGTGGACACCATGCAAACAGCAAGGTTTCTTGCCATGGGGATGGAGGAGTTCTGATGACTGTATCAGGTTCCCCCCATGCAGTTATTGGAGATAAAATCTAGGTTCTGAAGCCTGAAAACCCTGTTTGAGACGAGATGACAGCCTAAGGCCATGGCAGATCCAATGTGCTAGGTGTGCGGCCAGCTGTCTGGGTGTTGGTTGGGAGGTCCGGGCTCAGACTGCGTCAGACAGAGCATTAGTGCCCAGGGCAGCCTCTATATTTGGGGTGCAGTCGAGTGGCGTGCAGGTTGAGTCTCATTTTGGGTTTTTGGGCAGCCCCAGAGGGCAACGTTTTTCTTCTGGTGGGCAGGCAGAGTGCTGCCCTGTGTCTCTGGAATTCCCAACCTGGATGGCTTGTGGGCCAGGAGTGTAAGGTCTGAAGACTGAGAACACAAGCTAGGCTTAGGTTATGGGGCGTGGGCACATCAGGCCCACTCTGCAGAGTCTGAATCCGAGATCTCCTGCATCTGAAGTCAGGACGAGTATCTGATATAGGATCAGGTTGGAGTTTTTGTCCTTGATGGCCCCTTCAGGAAGGGGGGAGTGCTCATGAGGTCATGGACGTTTTCCCATGCTCGCAGTTGTGAGATGCTCCAAACCGAAAGGATACCTTCTGTGGGACAGTTGAGTCCTGTTGGATGGCTCCAGGATGCCCCATACAGCAAGAATCGAGAGCATAGTTCTAAGGATGGATGCCTGGGCACCCCACTTCGCATCCCCATTGGCTGCTTGCGACATGGCAGGTTCGATCTGCTGGCTCTGGGGCGTGCTACCCAGGGGGCTGAGTTGAAATGGACTCTCCTGAGGATGGGTCATCATGTGGGTTCTTGTCCATGGAGACCTTGGAATGTGGCGGTGGCTCGGTGAACTGGAAGGATTCTCCAACCAGAGGGTTGGACACAGCTCCAAAGAGCAAGTTTCCCATGTGGAGACGACAGGTGTTCTGATTGGTGCCTCAGGAAACCCCCTGGTATTGGAAACCAGTCCTCTGAGGAGAGACGCCTGGAAACCAACAAAAGGGTTCAGATTAGGGCCTAGGGGGCCTGTCTGGTTCAATCTTCTTTCTCTGGGTACATCCTTCTGTTTGTCTGAGGGGAGGTCTTTGCTCAGCTTGTGTCAGATCAGTCCTGTTGGTCCAGGATGGCCTAAACTATTGGGATGGCCTCAGGGACCTTGGAGGTTTCTCCTAATCTGTAGGGTTGTGGCCAATGGAATGGGCAGAGTTTCCTTGGAGAGGGCAGGCCCAGTCCTGCGGTGTGGCTCCAGGGGCCCCAGCCTGGAGGATGTGTGGGCCAGGGCTGTGGGGACAGAAGTCTGAAAACACAAACTCGGCTCAAGTTTGGGCCCGAGGATATGGCAAGCCTGATCTAAAGACCTTGCAGGGAGCTCCTCAGGATATGAATGAAGGGCGAGTGTGAGGCTGTTGATCAGGCTTTTTTCTCTGGATTTTGTGTCAAGGAGGGCTGTCGAATGGAGGAATGGCTTCATAGGCGATGGCCAATTCGCCATCTCTGGGGATTTGGCCTGGCTCCCAAGGGTATGTGGTCATTCTGTGGGAAGGGAGGAGTCCTGTTTACTGCCTCCGGTGTCCCTCCCAAAGAGGGATTCCAGAGCAGGGCCCTGGGTCCCGGCGACTGGAAAACCCAAACTCGGGTTAGGATGGGGGCCCAAGGGGCATGGGAAGCCCCCTAGGCGGGCTCGTGGTCCAGCCACTGAGAGACCTGATTGGAGCACGAGGCTTATGGTGAGGGTCACCAGGCGTCTTTGTGCCCAAGGCGACCCTGAAGCATGGGCGTGGCCTCCTGGGCCATGCAGGTTTCTCCTACCCTGAAGGTGGGACACCAGGCCAACAGCAAGGTTTCTTGGATGGGGATGGAGGAGTTCAGATTTCTGCATCAGGTTCCCTCCTGTCCGGGGATTGGAGATAAGGTCTAGATTCAGATGCCTGAACACCTATCTTGGCAAGTGATGCCAGCCTAAGGCCATGGAGGTTCTGATGTGCTGGCTTTGCGGCCAAATATGTGGGTGTCTGTCAGGAGGTCTGGGCTCAGGCTGCGTCAGACAGAGCATTAGTGCCCAGGGCAGCCTAGGAAATTGGGGTGCATTCTAGGGCCGTGCATATTGAACCTCATTTGGGGTTTCTGGGCAGCCCTAGAGGGCAATGTTTTCCTTCTGGTGGGCAGGCAGCGTGGTGTTGTGGCTCCAGAATTCCCAATCATGAGGGCTTGTGGGCCAGAAGTGTCAGGATGGAAGTCTGAAAACCCAAGCTCGTGTTAGTTTTGGGGCTGAGGGCATGGCTGGCCCACTCTGCAGACACGAAATTGAGATCTCCTTCAACTGAATTCAGGGGCGTATCAGACATTGGCTCAGGCTGGAGGATGGGTTCATGATGTCCCCTTCATGATGTGGGGGCCTCATGAGGCCATGGAGTCTTTCCCACGCTGGGGGTTGTTAGCTGCTCCAAACTGCAAGGTTTCCTTCTGTGGGACAGTTGAGTCCTGGTGGATGGCTCAAGAACACCCTGTCTGAAAGTACCGAGAGCAGGCTCCTAAGGATGGATGCCTGGACACCCCACCTCGAATTCCCATTGGCTCCTAGTGACAAGGCAGGTTCGATCTGCTGGCTCTGGGGCGAACTCCCCAGGGGGCTGGGTTGAAATGGACTCTCCTGAGGATGGGTCATCATGTGGGTTTGTGTCCATGGAGATCTTGGAATGTGGGGGTGGCTCATGGGACGTGCAGCGTTATCCTACATGGAGGGTTTGCCACAGCTCCAAAGAGCAAACATCCCATGTTGAGAAGAGAGGTGTTCCTTTTGGTGGCTCAGGAAACCCCATATGCTGGTATTAGAAACCAGGCCTTGGGGCACCTGGGTGGCTCAGTGGGTTAAACCTCTGCCTTTGGTGCAGGTCATCATCTCAGGGTCCTGGGATCGAGCCCCGCATCGGGCTGTCTGCTCGGCGGGGAGCCTGCTTCCTCTCTCCCTCTCTCTGCCTGCCTCACTGTCTACTTGTGATCTCTCTCTCTGTGTCAAATAAATAAATAAAATCTAAAAAAAAATAGTCTCTTATGCTTTAAGAAACCAGGCCTTGGAGGAGAGGCACCCAGAAACAAAAACAACGTATCAGATTAGGAACTGGTGCCTGTCCGGATCAATCTTCTGTCTCTGGGGACATCCGTCTGCTTGTCTGAGTGGAGGTAATTGCTCATCTTGTGTCAAATCGCCCCTGTTTGTCCAGGGCGGCCTACACTATCGGGATGGCCTCGGGGACCTTGCAGGTTTCTCCTCATCTGTAGGGTTGTGGCCAATGAAATGGGTAGAGTTTCCTTGGAGAGGGCAGGCACAGTCCTGCGGTGTGGCTTCAGGGGTCCCATCCTGGAGGGTGTGTGGGCCAGAACTGTGGGGACAGAAGTCTGAAAACACTAACTCGGCTTAGGTTTGGGGCTGAGAGTATGGCAGGGCCAATCTAGAGACTGTGAGGGGAGTTCCTTAGGATATGAACAAAGGGCAAGTGTGAGGCAGTTGCTCAGCTTTGGTCTCTGGATGTTGTGTCAAGGACGGGCGTGGAAATTCGGGGTGGCCTCAACGGCCATGGACCAGGCTCCCTCTCTGGGGATTTGGCCCAGCTCCCAAGAGTTTGATGTCATTCTGAGGGAAGGGAGGAGTCCTGTTTACTCCCTCCAGTGTCCCTCCAAAGGAGGGATTCCAGAGCAGAGTCCTGGGTATGGGCTACTGGAAAACCCGAGCTCTGGTTAGGATTGGGGGCCTACGGGAAGGGCCCATGGGAAGCCCCATATGCGGGCTCTTGGTCCAGCCCCTGAGAGGCCTTACTTGAGCACATGGCTCACTCTGAGGGTCACAATGCGTGTTTGTGCCAAAGGTGGCCCTCAAGTATGGGCGTGTCCTCATGGGCCATGCTGGTTTCTCCTACCCTGAAGGGTGGACACCATGCAAACAGCAAGGTTTCTTGCCATGGGGATGGAGGAGTTCTGATGACTGTATCAGGTTCCCCCCATGCAGTTATTGGAGATAAAATCTAGGTTCTGAAGCCTGAAAACCCTGTTTGAGACGAGATGACAGCCTAAGGCCATGGCAGATCCAATGTGCTAGGTGTGCGGCCAGCTGTCTGGGTGTTGGTTGGGAGGTCCGGGCTCAGACTGCGTCAGACAGAGCATTAGTGCCCAGGGCAGCCTCTATATTTGGGGTGCAGTGGAGTGGCGTGCAGGTTGAGTCTCATTTTGGGTTTTTGGGCAGCCCCAGAGGGCAACGTTTTTCTTCTGGTGGGCAGGCAGAGTGCTGCCCTGTGTCTCTGGAATTCCCAACCTGGATGGCTTGTGGGCCAGGAGTGTAAGGTCTGAAGACTGAGAACACAAGCTAGGCTTAGGTTATGGGGCGTGGGCACATCAGGCCCACTCTGCAGAGTCTGAATCCGAGATCTCCTGCATCTGAAGTCAGGACGAGTATCTGATATAGGATCAGGTTGGAGTTTTTGTCCTTGATGGCCCCTTCAGGAAGGGGGGAGTGCTCATGAGGTCATGGACGTTTTCCCATGCTCGCAGTTGTGAGATGCTCCAAACCGAAAGGATACCTTCTGTGGACAGTTGAGTCCTGTTGGATGGCTCCAGGATGCCCCATACAGCAAGAATCGAGAGCATAGTTCTAAGGATGGATGCCTGGGCACCCCACTTCGCATCCCCATTGGCTGCTTGCGACATGGCAGGTTCGATCTGCTGGCTCTGGGGCGTGCTACCCAGGGGGCTGAGTTGAAATGGACTCTCCTGAGGATGGGTCATCATGTGGGTTCTTGTCCATGGAGACCTTGGAATGTGGCGGTGGCTCGGTGAACTGGAAGGATTCTCCAACCAGAGGGTTGGACACAGCTCCAAAGAGCAAGTTTCCCATGTGGAGACGACAGGTGTTCTGATTGGTGCCTCAGGAAACCCCCTGGTATTGGAAACCAGTCCTCTGAGGAGAGACGCCTGGAAACCAACACAAGGGTTCAGATTAGGGCCTAGGGGGCCTGTCTGGTTCAATCTTCTTTCTCTGGGTACATCCTTCTGTTTGTCTGAGGGGAGGTCTTTGCTCAGCTTGTGTCAGATCAGTCCTGTTGGTCCAGGATGGCCTAAACTATTGGGATGGCCTCAGGGACCTTGGAGGTTTCTCCTAATCTGTAGGGTTGTGGCCAATGGAATGGGCAGAGTTTCCTTGGAGAGGGCAGGCCCAGTCCTGCGGTGTGGCTCCAGGGGCCCCAGCCTGGAGGATGTGTGGGCCAGGGCTGTGGGGACAGAAGTCTGAAAACACAAACTCGGCTCAAGTTTGGGCCCGAGGATATGGCAAGCCTGATCTAAAGACCTTGCAGGGAGCTCCTCAGGATATGAATGAAGGGCGAGTGTGAGGCTGTTGATCAGGCTTTTTTCTCTGGATTTTGTGTCAAGGAGGGCTGTCGAATGGAGGAATGGCTTCATAGGCGATGGCCAATTCGCCATCTCTGGGGATTTGGCCTGGCTCCCAAGGGTATGTGGTCATTCTGTGGGAAGGGAGGAGTCCTGTTTACTGCCTCCGGTGTCCCTCCCAAAGAGGGATTCCAGAGCAGGGCCCTGGGTCCCGGCGACTGGAAAACCCAAACTCGGGTTAGGATGGGGGCCCAAGGGGCATGGGAAGCCCCCTAGGCGGGCTCGTGGTCCAGCCACTGAGAGACCTGATTGGAGCACGAGGCTTATGGTGAGGGTCACCAGGCGTCTTTGTGCCCAAGGCGACCCTCAAGCATGGGCGTGGCCTCCTGGGCCATGCAGGTTTCTCCTACCCTGAAGGTGGGACACCAGGCCAACAGCAAGGTTTCTTGGATGGGGATGGAGGAGTTCAGATTTCTGCATCAGGTTCCCTCCTGTCCGGGGATTGGAGATAAGGTCTAGATTCAGATGCCTGAACACCTATCTTGGCAAGTGATGCCAGCCTAAGGCCATGGAGGTTCTGATGTGCTGGCTTTGCGGCCAAATATGTGGGTGTCTGTCAGGAGGTCTGGGCTCAGGCTGCCTCAGACAGAGCATTAGTGCCCAGGGCAGCCTAGGAAATTGGGGTGCATTCTAGGGCCGTGCATATTGAACCTCATTTGGGGTTTCTGGGCAGCCCTAGAGGGCAATGTTTTCCTTCTGGTGGGCAGGCAGCGTGGTGTTGTGGCTCCAGAATTCCCAATCATGAGGGTTTGTGGGCCAGAAGTGTCAGGATGGAAGTCTGAAAACCCAAGCTCGTGTTAGTTTTGGGGCTGAGGGCATGGCTGGCCCACTCTGCAGACACGAAATTGAGATCTCCTTCAACTGAATTCAGGGGCGTATCAGACATTGGCTCAGGCTGGAGGATGGGTTCATGATGTCCCCTTCATGATGTGGGGGCCTCATGAGGCCATGGAGTCTTTCCCACGCTGGGGGTTGTTAGCTGCTCCAAACTGCAAGGTTTCCTTCTGTGGGACAGTTGAGTCCTGGTGGATGGCTCAAGAACACCCTGTCTGAAAGTACCGAGAGCAGGCTCCTAAGGATGTATGCCTGGACACACCACCTCGAATTCCCATTGGCTCCTAGTGACAAGGCAGGTTCGATCTGCTGGCTCTGGGGCGAACTCCCCAGGGGGCTGGGTTGAAATGGACTCTCCTGAGGATGGGTCATCATGTGGGTTTGTGTCCATGGAGATCTTGGAATGTGGGGGTGGCTCATGGGACGTGCAGCGTTATCCTACATGGAGGGTTTGCCACAGCTCCAAAGAGCAAACATCCCATGTTGAGAAGAGAGGTGTTCCTTTTGGGGGCTCAGGAAACCCCATATGCTGGTATTAGAAACCAGGCCTTGGGGCACCTGGGTGGCTCAGTGGGTTAAACCTCTGCCTTTGGTGCAGGTCATCATCTCAGGGTCCTGGGATCGAGCCCCGCATCGGGCTGTCTGCTCGGCGGGGAGCCTGCTTCCTCTCTCCCTCTCTCTGCCTGCCTCACTGTCTACTTGTGATCTCTCTCTCTGTGTCAAATAAATAAATAAAATCTAAAAAAAAATAGTCTCTTATGCTTTAAGAAACCAGGCCTTGGAGGAGAGGCACCCAGAAACAAAAACAACGTATCAGATTAGGAACTGGTGCCTGTCCGGATCAATCTTCTGTCTCTGGGGACATCCGTCTGCTTGTCTGAGTGGAGGTAATTGCTCATCTTGTGTCAAATCGCCCCTGTTTGTCCAGGGCGGCCTACACTATCGGGATGGCCTCGGGGACCTTGCAGGTTTCTCCTCATCTGTAGGGTTGTGGCCAATGAAATGGGTAGAGTTTCCTTGGAGAGGGCAGGCAGAGTCCTGCGGTGTGGCTTCAGGGGTCCCATCCTGGAGGGTGTGTGGGCCAGAACTGTGGGGACAGAAGTCTGAAAACACTAACTCGGCTTAGGTTTGGGGCTGAGAGTATGGCAGGGCCAATCTAGAGACTGTGAGGGGAGTTCCTTAGGATATGAACAAAGGGCAAGTGTGAGGCAGTTGCTCAGCTTTGGTCTCTGGATGTTGTGTCAAGGACGGGCGTGGAAATTCGGGGTGGCCTCAACGGCCATGGACCAGGCTCCCTCTCTGGGGATTTGGCCCAGCTCCCAAGAGTTTGATGTCATTCTGAGGGAAGGGAGGAGTCCTGTTTACTCCCTCCAGTGTCCCTCCAAAGGAGGGATTCCAGAGCAGAGTCCTGGGTATGGGCTACTGGAAAACCCGAGCTCTGGTTAGGATTGGGGGCCTACGGGAAGGGCCCATGGGAAGCCCCATATGCGGGCTCTTGGTCCAGCCCCTGAGAGGCCTTACTTGAGCACATGGCTCACTCTGAGGGTCACAATGCGTGTTTGTGCCAAAGGTGGCCCTCAAGTATGGGCGTGTCCTCATGGGCCATGCTGGTTTCTCCTACCCTGAAGGGTGGACACCATGCAAACAGCAAGGTTTCTTGCCATGGGGATGGAGGAGTTCTGATGACTGTATCAGGTTCCCCCCATGCAGTTATTGGAGATAAAATCTAGGTTCTGAAGCCTGAAAACCCTGTTTGAGACGAGATGACAGCCTAAGGCCATGGCAGATCCAATGTGCTAGGTGTGCGGCCAGCTGTCTGGGTGTTGGTTGGGAGGTCCGGGCTCAGACTGCGTCAGACAGAGCATTAGTGCCCAGGGCAGCCTCTATATTTGGGGTGCAGTGGAGTGGCGTGCAGGTTGAGTCTCATTTTGGGTTTTTGGGCAGCCCCAGAGGGCAACGTTTTTCTTCTGGTGGGCAGGCAGAGTGCTGCCCTGTGTCTCTGGAATTCCCAACCTGGATGGCTTGTGGGCCAGGAGTGTAAGGTCTGAAGACTGAGAACACAAGCTAGGCTTAGGTTATGGGGCGTGGGCACATCAGGCCCACTCTGCAGAGTCTGAATCCGAGATCTCCTGCATCTGAAGTCAGGACGAGTATCTGATATAGGATCAGGTTGGAGTTTTTGTCCTTGATGGCCCCTTCAGGAAGGGGGGAGTGCTCATGAGGTCATGGACGTTTTCCCATGCTCGCAGTTGTGAGATGCTCCAAACCGAAAGGATACCTTCTGTGGGACAGTTGAGTCCTGTTGGATGGCTCCAGGATGCCCCATACAGCAAGAATCGAGAGCATAGTTCTAAGGATGGATGCCTGGGCACCCCACTTCGCATCCCCATTGGCTGCTTGCGACATGGCAGGTTCGATCTGCTGGCTCTGGGGCGTGCTACCCAGGGGGCTGAGTTGAAATGGACTCTCCTGAGGATGGGTCATCATGTGGGTTCTTGTCCATGGAGACCTTGGAATGTGGCGGTGGCTCGGTGAACTGGAAGGATTCTCCAACCAGAGGGTTGGACACAGCTCCAAAGAGCAAGTTTCCCATGTGGAGACGACAGGTGTTCTGATTGGTGCCTCAGGAAACCCCCTGGTATTGGAAACCAGTCCTCTGAGGAGAGACGCCTGGAAACCAACACAAGGGTTCAGATTAGGGCCTAGGGGGCCTGTCTGGTTCAATCTTCTTTCTCTGGGTACATCCTTCTGTTTGTCTGAGGGGAGGTCTTTGCTCAGCTTGTGTCAGATCAGTCCTGTTGGTCCAGGATGGCCTAAACTATTGGGATGGCCTCAGGGACCTTGGAGGTTTCTCCTAATCTGTAGGGTTGTGGCCAATGGAATGGGCAGAGTTTCCTTGGAGAGGGCAGGCCCAGTCCTGCGGTGTGGCTCCAGGGGCCCCAGCCTGGAGGATGTGTGGGCCAGGGCTGTGGGGACAGAAGTCTGAAAACACAAACTCGGCTCAAGTTTGGGCCCGAGGATATGGCAAGCCTGATCTAAAGACCTTGCAGGGAGCTCCTCAGGATATGAATGAAGGGCGAGTGTGAGGCTGTTGATCAGGCTTTTTTCTCTGGATTTTGTGTCAAGGAGGGCTGTCGAATGGAGGAATGGCTTCATAGGCGATGGCCAATTCGCCATCTCTGGGGATTTGGCCTGGCTCCCAAGGGTATGTGGTCATTCTGTGGGAAGGGAGGAGTCCTGTTTACTGCCTCCGGTGTCCCTCCCAAAGAGGGATTCCAGAGCAGGGCCCTGGGTCCCGGCGACTGGAAAACCCAAACTCGGGTTAGGATGGGGGCCCAAGGGGCATGGGAAGCCCCCTAGGCGGGCTCGTGGTCCAGCCACTGAGAGACCTGATTGGAGCACGAGGCTTATGGTGAGGGTCACCAGGCGTCTTTGTGCCCAAGGCGACCCTCAAGCATGGGCGTGGCCTCCTGGGCCATGCAGGTTTCTCCTACCCTGAAGGTGGGACACCAGGCCAACAGCAAGGTTTCTTGGATGGGGATGGAGGAGTTCAGATTTCTGCATCAGGTTCCCTCCTGTCCGGGGATTGGAGATAAGGTCTAGATTCAGATGCCTGAACACCTATCTTGGCAAGTGATGCCAGCCTAAGGCCATGGAGGTTCTGATGTGCTGGCTTTGCGGCCAAATATGTGGGTGTCTGTCAGGAGGTCTGGGCTCAGGCTGCGTCAGACAGAGCATTAGTGCCCAGGGCAGCCTAGGAAATTGGGGTGCATTCTAGGGCCGTGCATATTGAACCTCATTTGGGGTTTCTGGGCAGCCCTAGAGGGCAATGTTTTCCTTCTGGTGGGCAGGCAGCGTGGTGTTGTGGCTCCAGAATTCCCAATCATGAGGGCTTGTGGGCCAGAAGTGTCAGGATGGAAGTCTGAAAACCCAAGCTCGTGTTAGTTTTGGGGCTGAGGGCATGGCTGGCCCACTCTGCAGACACGAAATTGAGATCTCCTTCAACTGAATTCAGGGGCGTATCAGACATTGGCTCAGGCTGGAGGATGGGTTCATGATGTCCCCTTCATGATGTGGGGGCCTCATGAGGCCATGGAGTCTTTCCCACGCTGGGGGTTGTTAGCTGCTCCAAACTGCAAGGTTTCCTTCTGTGGGACAGTTGAGTCCTGGTGGATGGCTCAAGAACACCCTGTCTGAAAGTACCGAGAGCAGGCTCCTAAGGATGGATGCCTGGACACCCCACCTCGAATTCCCATTGGCTCCTAGTGACAAGGCAGGTTCGATCTGCTGGCTCTGGGGCGAACTCCCCAGGGGGCTGGGTTGAAATGGACTCTCCTGAGGATGGGTCATCATGTGGGTTTGTGTCCATGGAGATCTTGGAATGTGGGGGTGGCTCATGGGACGTGCAGCGTTATCCTACATGGAGGGTTTGCCACAGCTCCAAAGAGCAAACATCCCATGTTGAGAAGAGAGGTGTTCCTTTTGGGGGCTCAGGAAACCCCATATGCTGGTATTAGAAACCAGGCCTTGGGGCACCTGGGTGGCTCAGTGGGTTAAACCTCTGCCTTTGGTGCAGGTCATCATCTCAGGGTCCTGGGATCGAGCCCCGCATCGGGCTGTCTGCTCGGCGGGGAGCCTGCTTCCTCTCTCCCTCTCTCTGCCTGCCTCACTGTCTACTTGTGATCTCTCTCTCTGTGTCAAATAAATAAATAAAATCTAAAAAAAAAATAGTCTCTTATGCTTTAAGAAACCAGGCCTTGGAGGAGAGGCACCCAGAAACAAAAACAACGTATCAGATTAGGAACTGGTGCCTGTCCGGATCAATCTTCTGTCTCTGGGGACATCCGTCTGCTTGTCTGAGTGGAGGTAATTGCTCATCTTGTGTCAAATCGCCCCTGTTTGTCCAGGGCGGCCTACACTATCGGGATGGCCTCGGGGACCTTGCAGGTTTCTCCTCATCTGTAGGGTTGTGGCCAATGAAATGGGTAGAGTTTCCTTGGAGAGGGCAGGCACAGTCCTGCGGTGTGGCTTCAGGGGTCCCATCCTGGAGGGTGTGTGGGCCAGAACTGTGGGGACAGAAGTCTGAAAACACTAACTCGGCTTAGGTTTGGGGCTGAGAGTATGGCAGGGCCAATCTAGAGACTGTGAGGGGAGTTCCTTAGGATATGAACAAAGGGCAAGTGTGAGGCAGTTGCTCAGCTTTGGTCTCTGGATGTTGTGTCAAGGACGGGCGTGGAAATTCGGGGTGGCCTCAACGGCCATGGACCAGGCTTCCTCTCTGGGGATTTGGCCCAGCTCCCAAGAGTTTGATGTCATTCTGAGGGAAGGGAGGAGTCCTGTTTACTCCCTCCAGTGTCCCTCCAAAGGAGGGATTCCAGAGCAGAGTCCTGGGTATGGGCTACTGGAAAACCCGAGCTCTGGTTAGGATTGGGGGCCTACGGGAAGGGCCCATGGGAAGCCCCATATGCGGGCTCTTGGTCCAGCCCCTGAGAGGCCTTACTTGAGCACATGGCTCACTCTGAGGGTCACAATGCGTGTTTGTGCCAAAGGTGGCCCTCAAGTATGGGCGTGTCCTCATGGGCCATGCTGGTTTCTCCTACCCTGAAGGGTGGACACCATGCAAACAGCAAGGTTTCTTGCCATGGGGATGGAGGAGTTCTGATGACTGTATCAGGTTCCCCCCATGCAGTTATTGGAGATAAAATCTAGGTTCTGAAGCCTGAAAACCGTTTGAGACGAGATGACAGCCTAAGGCCATGGCAGATCCAATGTGCTAGGTGTGCGGCCAGCTGTCTGGGTGTTGGTTGGGAGGTCCGGGCTCAGACTGTGTCAGACAGAGCATTAGTGCCCAGGGCAGCCTCTATATTTGGGGTGCAGTGGAGTGGCGTGCAGGTTGAGTCTCATTTTGGGTTTTTGGGCAGCCCCAGAGGGCAACGTTTTTCTTCTGGTGGGCAGGCAGAGTGCTGCCCTGTGTCTCTGGAATTCCCAACCTGGATGGCTTGTGGGCCAGGAGTGTAAGGTCTGAAGACTGAGAACACAAGCTAGGCTTAGGTTATGGGGCGTGGGCACATCAGGCCCACTCTGCAGAGTCTGAATCCGAGATCTCCTGCATCTGAAGTCAGGACGAGTATCTGATATAGGATCAGGTTGGAGTTTTTGTCCTTGATGGCCCCTTCAGGAAGGGGGGAGTGCTCATGAGGTCATGGACGTTTTCCCATGCTCGCAGTTGTGAGATGCTCCAAACCGAAAGGATACCTTCTGTGGGACAGTTGAGTCCTGTTGGATGGCTCCAGGATGCCCCATACAGCAAGAATCGAGAGCATAGTTCTAAGGATGGATGCCTGGGCACCCCACTTCGCATCCCCATTGGCTGCTTGCGACATGGCAGGTTCGATCTGCTGGCTCTGGGGCGTGCTACCCAGGGGGCTGAGTTGAAATGGACTCTCCTGAGGATGGGTCATCATGTGGGTTCTTGTCCATGGAGACCTTGTAATGTGGCGGTGGCTCGGTGAACTGGAAGGATTCTCCAACCAGAGGGTTGGACACAGCTCCAAAGAGCAAGTTTCCCATGTGGAGACGACAGGTGTTCTGATTGGTGCCTCAGGAAACCCCCTGGTATTGGAAACCAGTCCTCTGAGGAGAGACGCCTGGAAACCAACAAAAGGGTTCAGATTAGGGCCTAGGGGGCCTGTCTGGTTCAATCTTCTTTCTCTGGGTACATCCTTCTGTTTGTCTGAGGGGAGGTCTTTGCTCAGCTTGTGTCAGATCAGTCCTGTTGGTCCAGGATGGCCTAAACTATTGGGATGGCCTCAGGGACCTTGGAGGTTTCTCCTAATCTGTAGGGTTGTGGCCAATGGAATGGGCAGAGTTTCCTTGGAGAGGGCAGGCCCAGTCCTGCGGTGTGGCTCCAGGGGCCCCAGCCTGGAGGATGTGTGGGCCAGGGCTGTGGGGACAGAAGTCTGAAAACACAAACTCGGCTCAAGTTTGGGCCCGAGGATATGGCAAGCCTGATCTAAAGACCTTGCAGGGAGCTCCTCAGGATATGAATGAAGGGCGAGTGTGAGGCTGTTGATCAGGCTTTTTTCTCTGGATTTTGTGTCAAGGAGGGCTGTCGAATGGAGGAATGGCTTCATAGGCGATGGCCAATTCGCCATCTCTGGGGATTTGGCCTGGCTCCCAAGGGTATGTGGTCATTCTGTGGGAAGGGAGGAGTCCTGTTTACTGCCTCCGGTGTCCCTCCCAAAGAGGGATTCCAGAGCAGGGCCCTGGGTCCCGGCGACTGGAAAACCCAAACTCGGGTTAGGATGGGGGCCCAAGGGGCATGGGAAGCCCCCTAGGCGGGCTCGTGGTCCAGCCACTGAGAGACCTGATTGGAGCACGAGGCTTATGGTGAGGGTCACCAGGCGTCTTTGTGCCCAAGGCGACCCTCAAGCATGGGCGTGGCCTCCTGGGCCATGCAGGTTTCTCCTACCCTGAAGGTGGGACACCAGGCCAACAGCAAGGTTTCTTGGATGGGGATGGAGGAGTTCAGATTTCTGCATCAGGTTCCCTCCTGTCCGGGGATTGGAGATAAGGTCTAGATTCAGATGCCTGAACACCTATCTTGGCAAGTGATGCCAGCCTAAGGCCATGGAGGTTCTGATGTGCTGGCTTTGCGGCCAAATATGTGGGTGTCTGTCAGGAGGTCTGGGCTCAGGCTGCGTCAGACAGAGCATTAGTGCCCAGGGCAGCCTAGGAAATTGGGGTGCATTCTAGGGCCGTGCATATTGAACCTCATTTGGGGTTTCTGGGCAGCCCTAGAGGGCAATGTTTTCCTTCTGGTGGGCAGGCAGCGTGGTGTTGTGGCTCCAGAATTCCCAATCTTGAGGGCTTGTGGGCCAGAAGTGTCAGGATGGAAGTCTGAAAACCCAAGCTCGTGTTAGTTTTGGGGCTGAGGGCATGGCTGGCCCACTCTGCAGACACGAAATTGAGATCTCCTTCAACTGAATTCAGGGGCGTATCAGACATTGGCTCAGGCTGGAGGATGGGTTCATGATGTCCCTTTCATGATGTGGGGGCCTCATGAGGCCATGGAGTCTTTCCCACGCTGGGGGTTGTTAGCTGCTCCAAACTGCAAGGTTTCCTTCTGTGGGACAGTTGAGTCCTGGTGGATGGCTCAAGAACACCCTGTCTGAAAGTACCGAGAGCAGGCTCCTAAGGATGGATGCCTGGACACCCCACCTCGAATTCCCATTGGCTCCTAGTGACAAGGCAGGTTCGATCTGCTGGCTCTGGGGCGAACTCCCCAGGGGGCTGGGTTGAAATGGACTCTCCTGAGGATGGGTCATCATGTGGGTTTGTGTCCATGGAGATCTTGGAATGTGGGGGTGGCTCATGGGACGTGCAGCGTTATCCTACATGGAGGGTTTGCCACAGCTCCAAAGAGCAAACATCCCATGTTGAGAAGAGAGGTGTTCCTTTTGGGGGCTCAGGAAACCCCATATGCTGGTATTAGAAACCAGGCCTTGGGGCACCTGGGTGGCTCAGTGGGTTAAACCTCTGCCTTTGGTGCAGGTCATCATCTCAGGGTCCTGGGATCGAGCCCCGCATCGGGCTGTCTGCTCGGCGGGGAGCCTGCTTCCTCTCTCCCTCTCTCTGCCTGCCTCACTGTCTACTTGTGATCTCTCTCTCTGTGTCAAATAAATAAATAAAATCTAAAAAAAAATAGTCTCTTATGCTTTAAGAAACCAGGCCTTGGAGGAGAGGCACCCAGAAACAAAAACAACGTATCAGATTAGGAACTGGTGCCTGTCCGGATCAATCTTCTGTCTCTGGGGACATCCGTCTGCTTGTCTGAGTGGAGGTAATTGCTCATCTTGTGTCAAATCGCCCCTGTTTGTCCAGGGCGGCCTACACTATCGGGATGGCCTCGGGGACCTTGCAGGTTTCTCCTCATCTGTAGGGTTGTGGCCAATGAAATGGGTAGAGTTTCCTTGGAGAGGGCAGGCACAGTCCTGCGGTGTGGCTTCAGGGGTCCCATCCTGGAGGGTGTGTGGGCCAGAACTGTGGGGACAGAAGTCTGAAAACACTAACTCGGCTTAGGTTTGGGGCTGAGAGTATGGCAGGGCCAATCTAGAGACTGTGAGGGGAGTTCCTTAGGATATGAACAAAGGGCAAGTGTGAGGCAGTTGCTCAGCTTTGGTCTCTGGATGTTGTGTCAAGGACGGGCGTGGAAATTCGGGGTGGCCTCAACGGCCATGGACCAGGCTCCCTCTCTGGGGATTTGGCCCAGCTCCCAAGAGTTTGATGTCATTCTGAGGGAAGGGAGGAGTCCTGTTTACTCCCTCCAGTGTCCCTCCAAAGGAGGGATTCCAGAGCAGAGTCGTGGGTATGGGCTACTGGAAAACCTGAGCTCTGGTTAGGATTGGGGGCCTACGGGAAGGGCCCATGGGAAGCCCCATATGCGGGCTCTTGGTCCAGCCCCTGAGAGGCCTTACTTGAGCACATGGCTCACTCTGAGGGTCACAATGCGTGTTTGTGCCAAAGGTGGCCCTCAAGTATGGGCGTGTCCTCATGGGCCATGCTGGTTTCTCCTACCCTGAAGGGTGGACACCATGCAAACAGCAAGGTTTCTTGCCATGGGGATGGAGGAGTTCTGATGACTGTATCAGGTTCCCCCCATGCAGTTATTGGAGATAAAATCTAGGTTCTGAAGCCTGAAAACCCTGTTTGAGACGAGATGACAGCCTAAGGCCATGGCAGATCCAATGTGCTAGGTGTGCGGCCAGCTGTCTGGGTGTTGGTTGGGAGGTCCGGGCTCAGACTGCGTCAGACAGAGCATTAGTGCCCAGGGCAGCCTCTATATTTGGGGTGCAGTGGAGTGGCGTGCAGGTTGAGTCTCATTTTGGGTTTTTGGGCAGCCCCAGAGGGCAACGTTTTTCTTCTGGTGGGCAGGCAGAGTGCTGCCCTGTGTCTCTGGAATTCCCAACCTGGATGGCTTGTGGGCCAGGAGTGTAAGGTCTGAAGACTGAGAACACAAGCTAGGCTTAGGTTATGGGGCGTGGGCACATCAGGCCCACTCTGCAGAGTCTGAATCCGAGATCTCCTGCATCTGAAGTCAGGACGAGTATCTGATATAGGATCAGGTTGGAGTTTTTGTCCTTGATGGCCCCTTCAGGAAGGGGGGAGTGCTCATGAGGTCATGGACGTTTTCCCATGCTCGCAGTTGTGAGATGCTCCAAACCGAAAGGATACCTTCTGTGGGACAGTTGAGTCCTGTTGGATGGCTCCAGGATGCCCCATACAGCAAGAATCGAGAGCATAGTTCTAAGGATGGATGCCTGGGCACCCCACTTCGCATCCCCATTGGCTGCTTGCGACATGGCAGGTTCGATCTGCTGGCTCTGGGGCGTGCTACCCAGGGGGCTGAGTTGAAATGGACTCTCCTGAGGATGGGTCATCATGTGGGTTCTTGTCCATGGAGACCTTGGAATGTGGCGGTGGCTCGGTGAACTGGAAGGATTCTCCAACCAGAGGGTTGGACACAGCTCCAAAGAGCAAGTTTCCCATGTGGAGACGACAGGTGTTCTGATTGGTGCCTCAGGAAACCCCCTGGTATTGGAAACCAGTCCTCTGAGGAGAGACGCCTGGAAACCAACAAAAGGGTTCAGATTAGGGCCTAGGGGGCCTGTCTGGTTCAATCTTCTTTCTCTGGGTACATCCTTCTGTTTGTCTGAGGGGAGGTCTTTGCTCAGCTTGTGTCAGATCAGTCCTGTTGGTCCAGGATGGCCTAAACTATTGGGATGGCCTCAGGGACCTTGGAGGTTTCTCCTAATCTGTAGGGTTGTGGCCAATGGAATGGGCAGAGTTTCCTTGGAGAGGGCAGGCCCAGTCCTGCGGTGTGGCTCCAGGGGCCCCAGCCTGGAGGATGTGTGGGCCAGGGCTGTGGGGACAGAAGTCTGAAAACACAAACTCGGCTCAAGTTTGGGCCCGAGGATATGGCAAGCCTGATCTAAAGACCTTGCAGGGAGCTCCTCAGGATATGAATGAAGGGCGAGTGTGAGGCTGTTGATCAGGCTTTTTTCTCTGGATTTTGTGTCAAGGAGGGCTGTCGAATGGAGGAATGGCTTCATAGGCGATGGCCAATTCGCCATCTCTGGGGATTTGGCCTGGCTCCCAAGGGTATGTGGTCATTCTGTGGGAAGGGAGGAGTCCTGTTTACTGCCTCCGGTGTCCCTCCCAAAGAGGGATTCCAGAGCAGGGCCCTGGGTCCCGGCGACTGGAAAACCCAAACTCGGGTTAGGATGGGGGCCCAAGGGGCATGGGAAGCCCCCTAGGCGGGCTCGTGGTCCAGCCACTGAGAGACCTGATTGGAGCACGAGGCTTATGGTGAGGGTCACCAGGCGTCTTTGTGCCCAAGGCGACCCTCAAGCATGGGCGTGGCCTCCTGGGCCATGCAGGTTTCTCCTACCCTGAAGGTGGGACACCAGGCCAACAGCAAGGTTTCTTGGATGGGGATGGAGGAGTTCAGATTTCTGCATCAGGTTCCCTCCTGTCCGGGGATTGGAGATAAGGTCTAGATTCAGATGCCTGAACACCTATCTTGGCAAGTGATGCCAGCCTAAGGCCATGGAGGTTCTGATGTGCTGGCTTTGCGGCCAAATATGTGGGTGTCTGTCAGGAGGTCTGGGCTCAGGCTGCGTCAGACAGAGCATTAGTGCCCAGGGCAGCCTAGGAAATTGGGGTGCATTCTAGGGCCGTGCATATTGAACCTCATTTGGGGTTTCTGGGCAGCCCTAGAGGGCAATGTTTTCCTTCTGGTGGGCAGGCAGCGTGGTGTTGTGGCTCCAGAATTCCCAATCTTGAGGGCTTGTGGGCCAGAAGTGTCAGGATGGAAGTCTGAAAACCCAAGCTCGTGTTAGTTTTGGGGCTGAGGGCATGGCTGGCCCACTCTGCAGACACGAAATTGAGATCTCCTTCAACTGAATTCAGGGGCGTATCAGACATTGGCTCAGGCTGGAGGATGGGTTCATGATGTCCCCTTCATGATGTGGGGGCCTCATGAGGCCATGGAGTCTTTCCCACGCTGGGGGTTGTTAGCTGCTCCAAACTGCAAGGTTTCCTTCTGTGGGACAGTTGAGTCCTGGTGGATGGCTCAAGAACACCCTGTCTGAAAGTACCGAGAGCAGGCTCCTAAGGATGGATGCCTGGACACCCCACCTCGAATTCCCATTGGCTCCTAGTGACAAGGCAGGTTCGATCTGCTGGCTCTGGGGCGAACTCCCCAGGGGGCTGGGTTGAAATGGACTCTCCTGAGGATGGGTCATCATGTGGGTTTGTGTCCATGGAGATCTTGGAATGTGGGGGTGGCTCATGGGACGTGCAGCGTTATCCTACATGGAGGGTTTGCCACAGCTCCAAAGAGCAAACATCCCATGTTGAGAAGAGAGGTGTTCCTTTTGGGGGCTCAGGAAACCCCATATGCTGGTATTAGAAACCAGGCCTTGGGGCACCTGGGTGGCTCAGTGGGTTAAACCTCTGCCTTTGGTGCAGGTCATCATCTCAGGGTCCTGGGATCGAGCCCCGCATCGGGCTGTCTGCTCGGCGGGGAGCCTGCTTCCTCTCTCCCTCTCTCTGCCTGCCTCACTGTCTACTTGTGATCTCTCTCTCTGTGTCAAATAAATAAATAAAATCTAAAAAAAAATAGTCTCTTATGCTTTAAGAAACCAGGCCTTGGAGGAGAGGCACCCAGAAACAAAAACAACGTATCAGATTAGGAACTGGTGCCTGTCCGGATCAATCTTCTGTCTCTGGGGACATCCGTCTGCTTGTCTGAGTGGAGGTAATTGCTCATCTTGTGTCAAATCGCCCCTGTTTGTCCAGGGCGGCCTACACTATCGGGATGGCCTCGGGGACCTTGCAGGTTTCTCCTCATCTGTAGGGTTGTGGCCAATGAAATGGGTAGAGTTTCCTTGGAGAGGGCAGGCACAGTCCTGCGGTGTGGCTTCAGGGGTCCCATCCTGGAGGGTGTGTGGGCCAGAACTGTGGGGACAGAAGTCTGAAAACACTAACTCGGCTTAGGTTTGGGGCTGAGAGTATGGCAGGGCCAATCTAGAGACTGTGAGGGGAGTTCCTTAGGATATGAACAAAGGGCAAGTGTGAGGCAGTTGCTCAGCTTTGGTCTCTGGATGTTGTGTCAAGGACGGGCGTGGAAATTCGGGGTGGCCTCAACGGCCATGGACCAGGCTCCCTCTCTGGGGATTTGGCCCAGCTCCCAAGAGTTTGATGTCATTCTGAGGGAAGGGAGGAGTCCTGTTTACTCCCTCCAGTGTCCCTCCAAAGGAGGGATTCCAGAGCAGAGTCCTGGGTATGGGCTACTGGAAAACCCGAGCTCTGGTTAGGATTGGGGGCCTACGGGAAGGGCCCATGGGAAGCCCCATATGCGGGCTCTTGGTCCAGCCCCTGAGAGGCCTTACTTGAGCACATGGCTCACTCTGAGGGTCACAATGCGTGTTTGTGCCAAAGGTGGCCCTCAAGTATGGGCGTGTCCTCATGGGCCATGCTGGTTTCTCCTACCCTGAAGGTTGGACACCATGCAAACAGCAAGGTTTCTTGCCATGGGGATGGAGGAGTTCTGATGACTGTATCAGGTTCCCCCCATGCAGTTATTGGAGATAAAATCTAGGTTCTGAAGCCTGAAAACCCTGTTTGAGACGAGATGACAGCCTAAGGCCATGGCAGATCCAATGTGCTAGGTGTGCGGCCAGCTGTCTGGGTGTTGGTTGGGAGGTCCGGGCTCAGACTGTGTCAGACAGAGCATTAGTGCCCAGGGCAGCCTCTATATTTGGGGTGCAGTGGAGTGGCGTGCAGGTTGAGTCTCATTTTGGGTTTTTGGGCAGCCCCAGAGGGCAACGTTTTTCTTCTGGTGGGCAGGCAGAGTGCTGCACTGTGTCTCTGGAATTCCCAACCTGGATGGCTTGTGGGCCAGGAGTGTAAGGTCTGAAGACTGAGAACACAAGCTAGGCTTAGGTTATGGGGCGTGGGCACATCAGGCCCACTCTGCAGAGTCTGAATCCGAGATCTCCTGCATCTGAAGTCAGGACGAGTATCTGATATAGGATCAGGTTGGAGTTTTTGTCCTTGATGGCCCCTTCAGGAAGGGGGGAGTGCTCATGAGGTCATGGACGTTTTCCCATGCTCGCAGTTGTGAGATGCTCCAAACCGAAAGGATACCTTCTGTGGGACAGTTGAGTCCTGTTGGATGGCTCCAGGATGCCCCATACAGCAAGAATCGAGAGCATAGTTCTAAGGATGGATGCCTGGGCACCCCACTTCGCATCCCCATTGGCTGCTTGCGACATGGCAGGTTCGATCTGCTGGCTCTGGGGCGTGCTACCCAGGGGGCTGAGTTGAAATGGACTCTCCTGAGGATGGGTCATCATGTGGGTTCTTGTCCATGGAGACCTTGGAATGTGGCGGTGGCTCGGTGAACTGGAAGGATTCTCCAACCAGAGGGTTGGACACAGCTCCAAAGAGCAAGTTTCCCATGTGGAGACGACAGGTGTTCTGATTGGTGCCTCAGGAAACCCCCTGGTATTGGAAACCAGTCCTCTGAGGAGAGACGCCTGGAAACCAACAAAAGGGTTCAGATTAGGGCCTAGGGGGCCTGTCTGGTTCAATCTTCTTTCTCTGGGTACATCCTTCTGTTTGTCTGAGGGGAGGTCTTTGCTCAGCTTGTGTCAGATCAGTCCTGTTGGTCCAGGATGGCCTAAACTATTGGGATGGCCTCAGGGACCTTGGAGGTTTCTCCTAATCTGTAGGGTTGTGGCCAATGGAATGGGCAGAGTTTCCTTGGAGAGGGCAGGCCCAGTCCTGCGGTGTGGCTCCAGGGGCCCCAGCCTGGAGGATGTGTGGGCCAGGGCTGTGGGGACAGAAGTCTGAAAACACAAACTCGGCTCAAGTTTGGGCCCGAGGATATGGCAAGCCTGATCTAAAGACCTTGCAGGGAGCTCCTCAGGATATGAATGAAGGGCGAGTGTGAGGCTGTTGATCAGGCTTTTTTCTCTGGATTTTGTGTCAAGGAGGGCTGTCGAATGGAGGAATGGCTTCATAGGCGATGGCCAATTCGCCATCTCTGGGGATTTGGCCTGGCTCCCAAGGGTATGTGGTCATTCTGTGGGAAGGGAGGAGTCCTGTTTACTGCCTCCGGTGTCCCTCCCAAAGAGGGATTCCAGAGCAGGGCCCTGGGTCCCGGCGACTGGAAAACCCAAACTCGGGTTAGGATGGGGGTCCAAGGGGCATGGGAAGCCCCCTAGGCGGGCTCGTGGTCCAGCCACTGAGAGACCTGATTGGAGCACGAGGCTTATGGTGAGGGTCACCAGGCGTCTTTGTGCCCAAGGCGACCCTGAAGCATGGGCGTGGCCTCCTGGGCCATGCAGGTTTCTCCTACCCTGAAGGTGGGACACCAGGCCAACAGCAAGGTTTCTTGGATGGGGATGGAGGAGTTCAGATTTCTGCATCAGGTTCCCTCCTGTCCGGGGATTGGAGATAAGGTCTAGATTCAGATGCCTGAACACCTATCTTGGCAAGTGATGCCAGCCTAAGGCCATGGAGGTTCTGATGTGCTGGCTTTGCGGCCAAATATGTGGGTGTCTGTCAGGAGGTCTGGGCTCAGGCTGCGTCAGACAGAGCATTAGTGCCCAGGGCAGCCTAGGAAATTGGGGTGCATTCTAGGGCCGTGCATATTGAACCTCATTTGGGGTTTCTGGGCAGCCCTAGAGGGCAATGTTTTCCTTCTGGTGGGCAGGCAGCGTGGTGTTGTGGCTCCAGAATTCCCAATCATGAGGGCTTGTGGGCCAGAAGTGTCAGGATGGAAGTCTGAAAACCCAAGCTCGTGTTAGTTTTGGGGCTGAGGGCATGGCTGGCCCACTCTGCAGACACGAAATTGAGATCTCCTTCAACTGAATTCAGGGGCGTATCAGACATTGGCTCAGGCTGGAGGATGGGTTCATGATGTCCCCTTCATGATGTGGGGGCCTCATGAGGCCATGGAGTCTTTCCCACGCTGGGGGTTGTTAGCTGCTCCAAACTGCAAGGTTTCCTTCTGTGGGACAGTTGAGTCCTGGTGGATGGCTCAAGAACACCCTGTCTGAAAGTACCGAGAGCAGGCTCCTAAGGATGGATGCCTGGACACCCCACCTCGAATTCCCATTGGCTCCTAGTGACAAGGCAGGTTCGATCTGCTGGCTCTGGGGCGAACTCCCCAGGGGGCTGGGTTGAAATGGACTCTCCTGAGGATGGGTCATCATGTGGGTTTGTGTCCATGGAGATCTTGGAATGTGGGGGTGGCTCATGGGACGTGCAGCGTTATCCTACATGGAGCGTTTGCCACAGCTCCAAAGAGCAAACATCCCATGTTGAGAAGAGAGGTGTTCCTTTTGGGGGCTCAGGAAACCCCATATGCTGGTATTAGAAACCAGGCCTTGGGGCACCTGGGTGGCTCAGTGGGTTAAACCTCTGCCTTTGGTGCAGGTCATCATCTCAGGGTCCTGGGATCGAGCCCCGCATCGGGCTGTCTGCTCGGCGGGGAGCCTGCTTCCTCTCTCCCTCTCTCTGCCTGCCTCACTGTCTACTTGTGATCTCTCTCTCTGTGTCAAATAAATAAATAAAATCTAAAAAAAAATAGTCTCTTATGCTTTAAGAAACCAGGCCTTGGAGGAGAGGCACCCAGAAACAAAAACAACGTATCAGATTAGGAACTGGTGCCTGTCCGGATCAATCTTCTGTCTCTGGGGACATCCGTCTGCTTGTCTGAGTGGAGGTAATTGCTCATCTTGTGTCAAATCGCCCCTGTTTGTCCAGGGCGGCCTACACTATCGGGATGGCCTCGGGGACCTTGCAGGTTTCTCCTCATCTGTAGGGTTGTGGCCAATGAAATGGGTAGAGTTTCCTTGGAGAGGGCAGGCACAGTCCTGCGGTGTGGCTTCAGGGGTCCCATCCTGGAGGGTGTGTGGGCCAGAACTGTGGGGACAGAAGTCTGAAAACACTAACTCGGCTTAGGTTTGGGGCTGAGAGTATGGCAGGGCCAATCTAGAGACTGTGAGGGGAGTTCCTTAGGATATGAACAAAGGGCAAGTGTGAGGCAGTTGCTCAGCTTTGGTCTCTGGATGTTGTGTCAAGGACGGGCGTGGAAATTCGGGGTGGCCTCAACGGCCATGGACCAGGCTCCCTCTCTGGGGATTTGGCCCAGCTCCCAAGAGTTTGATGTCATTCTGAGGGAAGGGAGGAGTCCTGTTTACTCCCTCCAGTGTCCCTCCAAAGGAGGGATTCCAGAGCAGAGTCCTGGGTATGGGCTACTGGAAAACCCGAGCTCTGGTTAGGATTGGGGGCCTACGGGAAGGGCCCATGGGAAGCCCCATATGCGGGCTCTTGGTCCAGCCCCTGAGAGGCCTTACTTGAGCACATGGCTCACTCTGAGGGTCACAATGCGTGTTTGTGCCAAAGGTGGCCCTCAAGTATGGGCGTGTCCTCATGGGCCATGCTGGTTTCTCCTACCCTGAAGGTTGGACACCATGCAAACAGCAAGGTTTCTTGCCATGGGGATGGAGGAGTTCTGATGACTGTATCAGGTTCCCCCCATGCAGTTATTGGAGATAAAATCTAGGTTCTGAAGCCTGAAAACCCTGTTTGAGACGAGATGACAGCCTAAGGCCATGGCAGATCCAATGTGCTAGGTGTGCGGCCAGCTGTCTGGGTGTTGGTTGGGAGGTCCGGGCTCAGACTGTGTCAGACAGAGCATTAGTGCCCAGGGCAGCCTCTATATTTGGGGTGCAGTGGAGTGGCGTGCAGGTTGAGTCTCATTTTGGGTTTTTGGGCAGCCCCAGAGGGCAACGTTTTTCTTCTGGTGGGCAGGCAGAGTGCTGCACTGTGTCTCTGGAATTCCCAACCTGGATGGCTTGTGGGCCAGGAGTGTAAGGTCTGAAGACTGAGAACACAAGCTAGGCTTAGGTTATGGGGCGTGGGCACATCAGGCCCACTCTGCAGAGTCTGAATCCGAGATCTCCTGCATCTGAAGTCAGGACGAGTATCTGATATAGGATCAGGTTGGAGTTTTTGTCCTTGATGGCCCCTTCAGGAAGGGGGGAGTGCTCATGAGGTCATGGACGTTTTCCCATGCTCGCAGTTGTGAGATGCTCCAAACCGAAAGGATACCTTCTGTGGGACAGTTGAGTCCTGTTGGATGGCTCCAGGATGCCCCATACAGCAAGAATCGAGAGCATAGTTCTAAGGATGGATGCCTGGGCACCCCACTTCGCATCCCCATTGGCTGCTTGCGACATGGCAGGTTCGATCTGCTGGCTCTGGGGCGTGCTACCCAGGGGGCTGAGTTGAAATGGACTCTCCTGAGGATGGGTCATCATGTGGGTTCTTGTCCATGGAGACCTTGGAATGTGGCGGTGGCTCGGTGAACTGGAAGGATTCTCCAACCAGAGGGTTGGACACAGCTCCAAAGAGCAAGTTTCCCATGTGGAGACGACAGGTGTTCTGATTGGTGCCTCAGGAAACCCCCTGGTATTGGAAACCAGTCCTCTGAGGAGAGACGCCTGGAAACCAACAAAAGGGTTCAGATTAGGGCCTAGGGGGCCTGTCTGGTTCAATCTTCTTTCTCTGGGTACATCCTTCTGTTTGTCTGAGGGGAGGTCTTTGCTCAGCTTGTGTCAGATCAGTCCTGTTGGTCCAGGATGGCCTAAACTATTGGGATGGCCTCAGGGACCTTGGAGGTTTCTCCTAATCTGTAGGGTTGTGGCCAATGGAATGGGCAGAGTTTCCTTGGAGAGGGCAGGCCCAGTCCTGCGGTGTGGCTCCAGGGGCCCCAGCCTGGAGGATGTGTGGGCCAGGGCTGTGGGGACAGAAGTCTGAAAACACAAACTCGGCTCAAGTTTGGGCCCGAGGATATGGCAAGCCTGATCTAAAGACCTTGCAGGGAGCTCCTCAGGATATGAATGAAGGGCGAGTGTGAGGCTGTTGATCAGGCTTTTTTCTCTGGATTTTGTGTCAAGGAGGGCTGTCGAATGGAGGAATGGCTTCATAGGCGATGGCCAATTCGCCATCTCTGGGGATTTGGCCTGGCTCCCAAGGGTATGTGGTCATTCTGTGGGAAGGGAGGAGTCCTGTTTACTGCCTCCGGTGTCCCTCCCAAAGAGGGATTCCAGAGCAGGGCCCTGGGTCCCGGCGACTGGAAAACCCAAACTCGGGTTAGGATGGGGGCCCAAGGGGCATGGGAAGCCCCCTAGGCGGGCTCGTGGTCCAGCCACTGAGAGACCTGATTGGAGCACGAGGCTTATGGTGAGGGTCACCAGGCGTCTTTGTGCCCAAGGCGACCCTGAAGCATGGGCGTGGCCTCCTGGGCCATGCAGGTTTCTCCTACCCTGAAGGTTGGACACCAGGCCAACAGCAAGGTTTCTTGGATGGGGATGGAGGAGTTCAGATTTCTGCATCAGGTTCCCTCCTGTCCGGGGATTGGAGATAAGGTCTAGATTCAGATGCCTGAACACCTATCTTGGCAAGTGATGCCAGCCTAAGGCCATGGAGGTTCTGATGTGCTGGCTTTGCGGCCAAATATGTGGGTGTCTGTCAGGAGGTCTGGGCTCAGGCTGCGTCAGACAGAGCATTAGTGCCCAGGGCAGCCTAGGAAATTGGGGTGCATTCTAGGGCCGTGCATATTGAACCTCATTTGGGGTTTCTGGGCAGCCCTAGAGGGCAATGTTTTCCTTCTGGTGGGCAGGCAGCGTGGTGTTGTGGCTCCAGAATTCCCAATCATGAGGGCTTGTGGGCCAGAAGTGTCAGGATGGAAGTCTGAAAACCCAAGCTCGTGTTAGTTTTGGGGCTGAGGGCATGGCTGGCCCACTCTGCAGACACGAAATTGAGATCTCCTTCAACTGAATTCAGGGGCGTATCAGACATTGGCTCAGGCTGGAGGATGGGTTCATGATGTCCCCTTCATGATGTGGGGGCCTCATGAGGCCATGGAGTCTTTCCCACGCTGGGGGTTGTTAGCTGCTCCAAACTGCAAGGTTTCCTTCTGTGGGACAGTTGAGTCCTGGTGGATGGCTCAAGAACACCCTGTCTGAAAGTACCGAGAGCAGGCTCCTAAGGATGGATGCCTGGACACCCCACCTCGAATTCCCATTGGCTCCTAGTGACAAGGCAGGTTCGATCTGCTGGCTCTGGGGCGAACTCCCCAGGGGGCTGGGTTGAAATGGACTCTCCTGAGGATGGGTCATCATGTGGGTTTGTGTCCATGGAGATCTTGGAATGTGGGGGTGGCTCATGGGACGTGCAGCGTTATCCTACATGGAGCGTTTGCCACAGCTCCAAAGAGCAAACATCCCATGTTGAGAAGAGAGGTGTTCCTTTTGGGGGCTCAGGAAACCCCATATGCTGGTATTAGAAACCAGGCCTTGGGGCACCTGGGTGGCTCAGTGGGTTAAACCTCTGCCTTTGGTGCAGGTCATCATCTCAGGGTCCTGGGATCGAGCCCCGCATCGGGCTGTCTGCTCGGCGGGGAGCCTGCTTCCTCTCTCCCTCTCTCTGCCTGCCTCACTGTCTACTTGTGATCTCTCTCTCTGTGTCAAATAAATAAATAAAATCTAAAAAAAAATAGTCTCTTATGCTTTAAGAAACCAGGCCTTGGAGGAGAGGCACCCAGAAACAAAAACAACGTATCAGATTAGGAACTGGTGCCTGTCCGGATCAATCTTCTGTCTCTGGGGACATCCGTCTGCTTGTCTGAGTGGAGGTAATTGCTCATCTTGTGTCAAATCGCCCCTGTTTGTCCAGGGCGGCCTACACTATCGGGATGGCCTCGGGGACCTTGCAGGTTTCTCCTCATCTGTAGGGTTGTGGCCAATGAAATGGGTAGAGTTTCCTTGGAGAGGGCAGGCACAGTCCTGCGGTGTGGCTTCAGGGGTCCCATCCTGGAGGGTGTGTGGGCCAGAACTGTGGGGACAGAAGTCTGAAAACACTAACTCGGCTTAGGTTTGGGGCTGAGAGTATGGCAGGGCCAATCTAGAGACTGTGAGGGGAGTTCCTTAGGATATGAACAAAGGGCAAGTGTGAGGCAGTTGCTCAGCTTTGGTCTCTGGATGTTGTGTCAAAGACGGGCGTGGAAATTCGGGGTGGCCTCAACGGCCATGGACCAGGCTCCCTCTCTGGGGATTTGGCCCAGCTCCCAAGAGTTTGATGTCATTCTGAGGGAAGGGAGGAGTCCTGTTTACTCCCTCCAGTGTCCCTCCAAAGGAGGGATTCCAGAGCAGAGTCCTGGGTATGGGCTACTGGAAAACCCGAGCTCTGGTTAGGATTGGGGGCCTACGGGAAGGGCCCATGGGAAGCCCCATATGCGGGCTCTTGGTCCAGCCCCTGAGAGGCCTTACTTGAGCACATGGCTCACTCTGAGGGTCACAATGCGTGTTTGTGCCAAAGGTGGCCCTCAAGTATGGGCGTGTCCTCATGGGCCATGCTGGTTTCTCCTACCCTGAAGGGTGGACACCATGCAAACAGCAAGGTTTCTTGCCATGGGGATGGAGGAGTTCTGATGACTGTATCAGGTTCCCCCCATGCAGTTATTGGAGATAAAATCTAGGTTCTGAAGCCTGAAAACCCTGTTTGAGACGAGATGACAGCCTAAGGCCATGGCAGATCCAATGTGCTAGGTGTGCGGCCAGCTGTCTGGGTGTTGGTTGGGAGGTCCGGGCTCAGACTGCGTCAGACAGAGCATTAGTGCCCAGGGCAGCCTCTATATTTGGGGTGCAGTCGAGTGGCGTGCAGGTTGAGTCTCATTTTGGGTTTTTGGGCAGCCCCAGAGGGCAACGTTTTTCTTCTGGTGGGCAGGCAGAGTGCTGCCCTGTGTCTCTGGAATTCCCAACCTGGATGGCTTGTGGGCCAGGAGTGTAAGGTCTGAAGACTGAGAACACAAGCTAGGCTTAGGTTATGGGGCGTGGGCACATCAGGCCCACTCTGCAGAGTCTGAATCCGAGATCTCCTGCATCTGAAGTCAGGACGAGTATCTGATATAGGATCAGGTTGGAGTTTTTGTCCTTGATGGCCCCTTCAGGAAGGGGGGAGTGCTCATGAGGTCATGGACGTTTTCCCATGCTCGCAGTTGTGAGATGCTCCAAACCGAAAGGATACCTTCTGTGGGACAGTTGAGTCCTGTTGGATGGCTCCAGGATGCCCCATACAGCAAGAATCGAGAGCATAGTTCTAAGGATGGATGCCTGGGCACCCCACTTCGCATCCCCATTGGCTGCTTGCGACATGGCAGGTTCGATCTGCTGGCTCTGGGGCGTGCTACCCAGGGGGCTGAGTTGAAATGGACTCTCCTGAGGATGGGTCATCATGTGGGTTCTTGTCCATGGAGACCTTGGAATGTGGCGGTGGCTCGGTGAACTGGAAGGATTCTCCAACCAGAGGGTTGGACACAGCTCCAAAGAGCAAGTTTCCCATGTGGAGACGACAGGTGTTCTGATTGGTGCCTCAGGAAACCCCCTGGTATTGGAAACCAGTCCTCTGAGGAGAGACGCCTGGAAACCAACAAAAGGGTTCAGATTAGGGCCTAGGGGGCCTGTCTGGTTCAATCTTCTTTCTCTGGGTACATCCTTCTGTTTGTCTGAGGGGAGGTCTTTGCTCAGCTTGTGTCAGATCAGTCCTGTTGGTCCAGGATGGCCTAAACTATTGGGATGGCCTCAGGGACCTTGGAGGTTTCTCCTAATCTGTAGGGTTGTGGCCAATGGAATGGGCAGAGTTTCCTTGGAGAGGGCAGGCCCAGTCCTGCGGTGTGGCTCCAGGGGCCCCAGCCTGGAGGATGTGTGGGCCAGGGCTGTGGGGACAGAAGTCTGAAAACACAAACTCGGCTCAAGTTTGGGCCCGAGGATATGGCAAGCCTGATCTAAAGACCTTGCAGGGAGCTCCTCAGGATATGAATGAAGGGCGAGTGTGAGGCTGTTGATCAGGCTTTTTTCTCTGGATTTTGTGTCAAGGAGGGCTGTCGAATGGAGGAATGGCTTCATAGGCGATGGCCAATTCGCCATCTCTGGGGATTTGGCCTGGCTCCCAAGGGTATGTGGTCATTCTGTGGGAAGGGAGGAGTCCTGTTTACTGCCTCCGGTGTCCCTCCCAAAGAGGGATTCCAGAGCAGGGCCCTGGGTCCCGGCGACTGGAAAACCCAAACTCGGGTTAGGATGGGGGCCCAAGGGGCATGGGAAGCCCCCTAGGCGGGCTCGTGGTCCAGCCACTGAGAGACCTGATTGGAGCACGAGGCTTATGGTGAGGGTCACCAGGCGTCTTTGTGCCCAAGGCGACCCTCAAGCATGGGCGTGGCCTCCTGGGCCATGCAGGTTTCTCCTACCCTGAAGGTTGGACACCAGGCCAACAGCAAGGTTTCTTGGATGGGGATGGAGGAGTTCAGATTTCTGCATCAGGTTCCCTCCTGTCCGGGGATTGGAGATAAGGTCTAGATTCAGATGCCTGAACACCTATCTTGGCAAGTGATGCCAGCCTAAGGCCATGGAGGTTCTGATGTGCTGGCTTTGCGGCCAAATATGTGGGTGTCTGTCAGGAGGTCTGGGCTCAGGCTGCGTCAGACAGAGCATTAGTGCCCAGGGCAGCCTAGGAAATTGGGGTGCATTCTAGGGCCGTGCATATTGAACCTCATTTGGGGTTTCTGGGCAGCCCTAGAGGGCAATGTTTTCCTTCTGGTGGGCAGGCAGCGTGGTGTTGTGGCTCCAGAATTCCCAATCTTGAGGGCTTGTGGGCCAGAAGTGTCAGGATGGAAGTCTGAAAACCCAAGCTCGTGTTAGTTTTGGGGCTGAGGGCATGGCTGGCCCACTCTGCAGACACGAAATTGAGATCTCCTTCAACTGAATTCAGGGGCGTATCAGACATTGGCTCAGGCTGGAGGATGGGTTCATGATGTCCCCTTCATGATGTGGGGGCCTCATGAGGCCATGGAGTCTTTCCCACGCTGGGGGTTGTTAGCTGCTCCAAACTGCAAGGTTTCCTTCTGTGGGACAGTTGAGTCCTGGTGGATGGCTCAAGAACACCCTGTCTGAAAGTACCGAGAGCAGGCTCCTAAGGATGGATGCCTGGACACCCCACCTCGAATTCCCATTGGCTCCTAGTGACAAGGCAGGTTCGATCTGCTGGCTCTGGGGCGAACTCCCCAGGGGGCTGGGTTGAAATGGACTCTCCTGAGGATGGGTCATCATGTGGGTTTGTGTCCATGGAGATCTTGGAATGTGGGGGTGGCTCATGGGACGTGCAGCGTTATCCTACATGGAGGGTTTGCCACAGCTCCAAAGAGCAAACATCCCATGTTGAGAAGAGAGGTGTTCCTTTTGGGGGCTCAGGAAACCCCATATGCTGGTATTAGAAACCAGGCCTTGGGGCACCTGGGTGGCTCAGTGGGTTAAACCTCTGCCTTTGGTGCAGGTCATCATCTCAGGGTCCTGGGATCGAGCCCCGCATCGGGCTGTCTGCTCGGCGGGGAGCCTGCTTCCTCTCTCCCTCTCTCTGCCTGCCTCACTGTCTACTTGTGATCTCTCTCTCTGTGTCAAATAAATAAATAAAATCTAAAAAAAAATAGTCTCTTATGCTTTAAGAAACCAGGCCTTGGAGGAGAGGCACCCAGAAACAAAAACAACGTATCAGATTAGGAACTGGTGCCTGTCCGGATCAATCTTCTGTCTCTGGGGACATCCGTCTGCTTGTCTGAGTGGAGGTAATTGCTCATCTTGTGTCAAATCGCCCCTGTTTGTCCAGGGCGGCCTACACTATCGGGATGGCCTCGGGGACCTTGCAGGTTTCTCCTCATCTGTAGGGTTGTGGCCAATGAAATGGGTAGAGTTTCCTTGGAGAGGGCAGGCACAGTCCTGCGGTGTGGCTTCAGGGGTCCCATCCTGGAGGGTGTGTGGGCCAGAACTGTGGGGACAGAAGTCTGAAAACACTAACTCGGCTTAGGTTTGGGGCTGAGAGTATGGCAGGGCCAATCTAGAGACTGTGAGGGGAGTTCCTTAGGATATGAACAAAGGGCAAGTGTGAGGCAGTTGCTCAGCTTTGGTCTCTGGATGTTGTGTCAAAGACGGGCGTGGAAATTCGGGGTGGCCTCAACGGCCATGGACCAGGCTCCCTCTCTGGGGATTTGGCCCAGCTCCCAAGAGTTTGATGTCATTCTGAGGGAAGGGAGGAGTCCTGTTTACTCCCTCCAGTGTCCCTCCAAAGGAGGGATTCCAGAGCAGAGTCCTGGGTATGGGCTACTGGAAAACCCGAGCTCTGGTTAGGATTGGGGGCCTACGGGAAGGGCCCATGGGAAGCCCCATATGCGGGCTCTTGGTCCAGCCCCTGAGAGGCCTTACTTGAGCACATGGCTCACTCTGAGGGTCACAATGCGTGTTTGTGCCAAAGGTGGCCCTCAAGTATGGGCGTGTCCTCATGGGCCATGCTGGTTTCTCCTACCCTGAAGGGTGGACACCATGCAAACAGCAAGGTTTCTTGCCATGGGGATGGAGGAGTTCTGATGACTGTATCAGGTTCCCCCCATGCAGTTATTGGAGATAAAATCTAGGTTCTGAAGCCTGAAAACCCTGTTTGAGACGAGATGACAGCCTAAGGCCATGGCAGATCCAATGTGCTAGGTGTGCGGCCAGCTGTCTGGGTGTTGGTTGGGAGGTCCGGGCTCAGACTGCGTCAGACAGAGCATTAGTGCCCAGGGCAGCCTCTATATTTGGGGTGCAGTGGAGTGGCGTGCAGGTTGAGTCTCATTTTGGGTTTTTGGGCAGCCCCAGAGGGCAACGTTTTTCTTCTGGTGGGCAGGCAGAGTGCTGCCCTGTGTCTCTGGAATTCCCAACCTGGATGGCTTGTGGGCCAGGAGTGTAAGGTCTGAAGACTGAGAACACAAGCTAGGCTTAGGTTATGGGGCGTGGGCACATCAGGCCCACTCTGCAGAGTCTGAATCCGAGATCTCCTGCATCTGAAGTCAGGACGAGTATCTGATATAGGATCAGGTTGGAGTTTTTGTCCTTGATGGCCCCTTCAGGAAGGGGGGAGTGCTCATGAGGTCATGGACGTTTTCCCATGCTCGCAGTTGTGAGATGCTCCAAACCGAAAGGATACCTTCTGTGGGACAGTTGAGTCCTGTTGGATGGCTCCAGGATGCCCCATACAGCAAGAATCGAGAGCATAGTTCTAAGGATGGATGCCTGGGCACCCCACTTCGCATCCCCATTGGCTGCTTGCGACATGGCAGGTTCGATCTGCTGGCTCTGGGGCGTGCTACCCAGGGGGCTGAGTTGAAATGGACTCTCCTGAGGATGGGTCATCATGTGGGTTCTTGTCCATGGAGACCTTGGAATGTGGCGGTGGCTCGGTGAACTGGAAGGATTCTCCAACCAGAGGGTTGGACACAGCTCCAAAGAGCAAGTTTCCCATGTGGAGACGACAGGTGTTCTGATTGGTGCCTCAGGAAACCCCCTGGTATTGGAAACCAGTCCTCTGAGGAGAGACGCCTGGAAACCAACACAAGGGTTCAGATTAGGGCCTAGGGGGCCTGTCTGGTTCAATCTTCTTTCTCTGGGTACATCCTTCTGTTTGTCTGAGGGGAGGTCTTTGCTCAGCTTGTGTCAGATCAGTCCTGTTGGTCCAGGATGGCCTAAACTATTGGGATGGCCTCAGGGACCTTGGAGGTTTCTCCTAATCTGTAGGGTTGTGGCCAATGGAATGGGCAGAGTTTCCTTGGAGAGGGCAGGCCCAGTCCTGCGGTGTGGCTCCAGGGGCCCCAGCCTGGAGGATGTGTGGGCCAGGGCTGTGGGGACAGAAGTCTGAAAACACAAACTCGGCTCAAGTTTGGGCCCGAGGATATGGCAAGCCTGATCTAAAGACCTTGCAGGGAGCTCCTCAGGATATGAATGAAGGGCGAGTGTGAGGCTGTTGATCAGGCTTTTTTCTCTGGATTTTGTGTCAAGGAGGGCTGTCGAATGGAGGAATGGCTTCATAGGCGATGGCCAATTCGCCATCTCTGGGGATTTGGCCTGGCTCCCAAGGGTATGTGGTCATTCTGTGGGAAGGGAGGAGTCCTGTTTACTGCCTCCGGTGTCCCTCCCAAAGAGGGATTCCAGAGCAGGGCCCTGGGTCCCGGCGACTGGAAAACCCAAACTCGGGTTAGGATGGGGGCCCAAGGGGCATGGGAAGCCCCCTAGGCGGGCTCGTGGTCCAGCCACTGAGAGACCTGATTGGAGCACGAGGCTTATGGTGAGGGTCACCAGGCGTCTTTGTGCCCAAGGCGACCCTCAAGCATGGGCGTGGCCTCCTGGGCCATGCAGGTTTCTCCTACCCTGAAGGTGGGACACCAGGCCAACAGCAAGGTTTCTTGGATGGGGATGGAGGAGTTCAGATTTCTGCATCAGGTTCCCTCCTGTCCGGGGATTGGAGATAAGGTCTAGATTCAGATGCCTGAACACCTATCTTGGCAAGTGATGCCAGCCTAAGGCCATGGAGGTTCTGATGTGCTGGCTTTGCGGCCAAATATGTGGGTGTCTGTCAGGAGGTCTGGGCTCAGGCTGCGTCAGACAGAGCATTAGTGCCCAGGGCAGCCTAGGAAATTGGGGTGCATTCTAGGGCCGTGCATATTGAACCTCATTTGGGGTTTCTGGGCAGCCCTAGAGGGCAATGTTTTCCTTCTGGTGGGCAGGCAGCGTGGTCTTGTGGCTCCAGAATTCCCAATCTTGAGGGCTTGTGGGCCAGAAGTGTCAGGATGGAAGTCTGAAAACCCAAGCTCGTGTTAGTTTTGGGGCTGAGGGCATGGCTGGCCCACTCTGCAGACACGAAATTGAGATCTCCTTCAACTGAATTCAGGGGCGTATCAGACATTGGCTCAGGCTGGAGGATGGGTTCATGATGTCCCCTTCATGATGTGGGGGCCTCATGAGGCCATGGAGTCTTTCCCACGCTGGGGGTTGTTAGCTGCTCCAAACTGCAAGGTTTCCTTCTGTGGGACAGTTGAGTCCTGGTGGATGGCTCAAGAACACCCTGTCTGAAAGTACCGAGAGCAGGCTCCTAAGGATGGATGCCTGGACACCCCACCTCGAATTCCCATTGGCTCCTAGTGACAAGGCAGGTTCGATCTGCTGGCTCTGGGGCGAACTCCCCAGGGGGCTGGGTTGAAATGGACTCTCCTGAGGATGGGTCATCATGTGGGTTTGTGTCCATGGAGATCTTGGAATGTGGGGGTGGCTCATGGGACGTGCAGCGTTATCCTACATGGAGGGTTTGCCACAGCTCCAAAGAGCAAACATCCCATGTTGAGAAGAGAGGTGTTCCTTTTGGGGGCTCAGGAAACCCCATATGCTGGTATTAGAAACCAGGCCTTGGGGCACCTGGGTGGCTCAGTGGGTTAAACCTCTGCCTTTGGTGCAGGTCATCATCTCAGGGTCCTGGGATCGAGCCCCGCATCGGGCTGTCTGCTCGGCGGGGAGCCTGCTTCCTCTCTCCCTCTCTCTGCCTGCCTCACTGTCTACTTGTGATCTCTCTCTCTGTGTCAAATAAATAAATAAAATCTAAAAAAAAATAGTCTCTTATGCTTTAAGAAACCAGGCCTTGGAGGAGAGGCACCCAGAAACAAAAACAACGTATCAGATTAGGAACTGGTGCCTGTCCGGATCAATCTTCTGTCTCTGGGGACATCCGTCTGCTTGTCTGAGTGGAGGTAATTGCTCATCTTGTGTCAAATCGCCCCTGTTTGTCCAGGGCGGCCTACACTATCGGGATGGCCTCGGGGACCTTGCAGGTTTCTCCTCATCTGTAGGGTTGTGGCCAATGAAATGGGTAGAGTTTCCTTGGAGAGGGCAGGCACAGTCCTGCGGTGTGGCTTCAGGGGTCCCATCCTGGAGGGTGTGTGGGCCAGAACTGTGGGGACAGAAGTCTGAAAACACTAACTCGGCTTAGGTTTGGGGCTGAGAGTATGGCAGGGCCAATCGAGAGACTGTGAGGGGAGTTCCTTAGGATATGAACAAAGGGCAAGTGTGAGGCAGTTGCTCAGCTTTGGTCTCTGGATGTTGTGTCAAGGACGGGCGTGGAAATTCGGGGTGGCCTCAACGGCCATGGACCAGGCTCCCTCTCTGGGGATTTGGCCCAGCTCCCAAGAGTTTGATGTCATTCTGAGGGAAGGGAGGAGTCCTGTTTACTCCCTCCAGTGTCCCTCCAAAGGAGGGATTCCAGAGCAGAGTCCTGGGTATGGGCTACTGGAAAACCCGAGCTCTGGTTAGGATTGGGGGCCTACGGGAAGGGCCCATGGGAAGCCCCATATGCGGGCTCTTGGTCCAGCCCCTGAGAGGCCTTACTTGAGCACATGGCTCACTCTGAGGGTCACAATGCGTGTTTGTGCCAAAGGTGGCCCTCAAGTATGGGCGTGTCCTCATGGGCCATGCTGGTTTCTCCTACCCTGAAGGTTGGACACCATGCAAACAGCAAGGTTTCTTGCCATGGGGATGGAGGAGTTCTGATGACTGTATCAGGTTCCCCCCATGCAGTTATTGGAGATAAAATCTAGGTTCTGAAGCCTGAAAACCCTGTTTGAGACGAGATGACAGCCTAAGGCCATGGCAGATCCAATGTGCTAGGTGTGCGGCCAGCTGTCTGGGTGTTGGTTGGGAGGTCCGGGCTCAGACTGTGTCAGACAGAGCATTAGTGCCCAGGGCAGCCTCTATATTTGGGGTGCAGTGGAGTGGCGTGCAGGTTGAGTCTCATTTTGGGTTTTTGGGCAGCCCCAGAGGGCAACGTTTTTCTTCTGGTGGGCAGGCAGAGTGCTGCCCTGTGTCTCTGGAATTCCCAACCTGGATGGCTTGTGGGCCAGGAGTGTAAGGTCTGAAGACTGAGAACACAAGCTAGGCTTAGGTTATGGGGCGTGGGCACATCAGGCCCACTCTGCAGAGTCTGAATCCGAGATCTCCTGCATCTGAAGTCAGGACGAGTATCTGATATAGGATCAGGTTGGAGTTTTTGTCCTTGATGGCCCCTTCAGGAAGGGGGGAGTGCTCATGAGGTCATGGACGTTTTCCCATGCTCGCAGTTGTGAGATGCTCCAAACCGAAAGGATACCTTCTGTGGGACAGTTGAGTCCTGTTGGATGGCTCCAGGATGCCCCATACAGCAAGAATCGAGAGCATAGCTCTAAGGATGGATGCCTGGGCACCCCACTTCGCATCCCCATTGGCTGCTTGCGACATGGCAGGTTCGATCTGCTGGCTCTGGGGCGTGCTACCCAGGGGGCTGAGTTGAAATGGACTCTCCTGAGGATGGGTCATCATGTGGGTTCTTGTCCATGGAGACCTTGGAATGTGGCGGTGGCTCGGTGAACTGGAAGGATTCTCCAACCAGAGGGTTGGACACAGCTCCAAAGAGTAAGTTTCCCATGTGGAGACGACAGGTGTTCTGATTGGTGCCTCAGGAAACCCCCTGGTATTGGAAACCAGTCCTCTGAGGAGAGACGCCTGGAAACCAACACAAGGGTTCAGATTAGGGCCTAGGGGGCCTGTCTGGTTCAATCTTCTTTCTCTGGGTACATCCTTCTGTTTGTCTGAGGGGAGGTCTTTGCTCAGCTTGTGTCAGATCAGTCCTGTTGGTCCAGGATGGCCTAAACTATTGGGATGGCCTCAGGGACCTTGGAGGTTTCTCCTAATCTGTAGGGTTGTGGCCAATGGAATGGGCAGAGTTTCCTTGGAGAGGGCAGGCCCAGTCCTGCGGTGTGGCTCCAGGGGCCCCAGCCTGGAGGATGTGTGGGCCAGGGCTGTGGGGACAGAAGTCTGAAAACACAAACTCGGCTCAAGTTTGGGCCCGAGGATATGGCAAGCCTGATCTAAAGACCTTGCAGGGAGCTCCTCAGGATATGAATGAAGGGCGAGTGTGAGGCTGTTGATCAGGCTTTTTTCTCTGGATTTTGTGTCAAGGAGGGCTGTCGAATGGAGGAATGGCTTCATAGGCGATGGCCAATTCGCCATCTCTGGGGATTTGGCCTGGCTCCCAAGGGTATGTGGTCATTCTGTGGGAAGGGAGGAGTCCTGTTTACTGCCTCCGGTGTCCCTCCCAAAGAGGGATTCCAGAGCAGGGCCCTGGGTCCCGGCGACTGGAAAACCCAAACTCGGGTTAGGATGGGGGCCCAAGGGGCATGGGAAGCCCCCTAGGCGGGCTCGTGGTCCAGCCACTGAGAGACCTGATTGGAGCACGAGGCTTATGGTGAGGGTCACCAGGCGTCTTTGTGCCCAAGGCGACCCTCAAGCATGGGCGTGGCCTCCTGGGCCATGCAGGTTTCTCCTACCCTGAAGGTGGGACACCAGGCCAACAGCAAGGTTTCTTGGATGGGGATGGAGGAGTTCAGATTTCTGCATCAGGTTCCCTCCTGTCCGGGGATTGGAGATAAGGTCTAGATTCAGATGCCTGAACACCTATCTTGGCAAGTGATGCCAGCCTAAGGCCATGGAGGTTCTGATGTGCTGGCTTTGCGGCCAAATATGTGGGTGTCTGTCAGGAGGTCTGGGCTCAGGCTGCCTCAGACAGAGCATTAGTGCCCAGGGCAGCCTAGGAAATTGGGGTGCATTCTAGGGCCGTGCATATTGAACCTCATTTGGGGTTTCTGGGCAGCCCTAGAGGGCAATGATTTCCTTCTGGTGGGCAGGCAGCGTGGTGTTGTGGCTCCAGAATTCCCAATCTTGAGGGCTTGTGGGCCAGAAGTGTCAGGATGGAAGTCTGAAAACCCAAGCTCGTGTTAGTTTTGGGGCTGAGGGCATGGCTGGCCCACTCTGCAGACACGAAATTGAGATCTCCTTCAACTGAATTCAGGGGCGTATCAGACATTGGCTCAGGCTGGAGGATGGGTTCATGATGTCCCCTTCATGATGTGGGGGCCTCATGAGGCCATGGAGTCTTTCCCACGCTGGGGGTTGTTAGCTGCTCCAAACTGCAAGGTTTCCTTCTGTGGGACAGTTGAGTCCTGGTGGATGGCTCAAGAACACCCTGTCTGAAAGTACCGAGAGCAGGCTCCTAAGGATGGATGCCTGGACACCCCACCTCGAATTCCCATTGGCTCCTAGTGACAAGGCAGGTTCGATCTGCTGGCTCTGGGGCGAACTCCCCAGGGGGCTGGGTTGAAATGGACTCTCCTGAGGATGGGTCATCATGTGGGTTTGTGTCCATGGAGATCTTGGAATGTGGGGGTGGCTCATGGGACGTGCAGCGTTATCCTACATGGAGGGTTTGCCACAGCTCCAAAGAGCAAACATCCCATGTTGAGAAGAGAGGTGTTCCTTTTGGGGGCTCAGGAAACCCCATATGCTGGTATTAGAAACCAGGCCTTGGGGCACCTGGGTGGCTCAGTGGGTTAAACCTCTGCCTTTGGTGCAGGTCATCATCTCAGGGTCCTGGGATCGAGCCCCGCATCGGGCTGTCTGCTCGGCGGGGAGCCTGCTTCCTCTCTCCCTCTCTCTGCCTGCCTCACTGTCTACTTGTGATCTCTCTCTCTGTGTCAAATAAATAAATAAAATCTAAAAAAAAATAGTCTCTTATGCTTTAAGAAACCAGGCCTTGGAGGAGAGGCACCCAGAAACAAAAACAACGTATCAGATTAGGAACTGGTGCCTGTCCGGATCAATCTTCTGTCTCTGGGGACATCCGTCTGCTTGTCTGAGTGGAGGTAATTGCTCATCTTGTGTCAAATCGCCCCTGTTTGTCCAGGGCGGCCTACACTATCGGGATGGCCTCGGGGACCTTGCAGGTTTCTCCTCATCTGTAGGGTTGTGGCCAATGAAATGGGTAGAGTTTCCTTGGAGAGGGCAGGCACAGTCCTGCGGTGTGGCTTCAGGGGTCCCATCCTGGAGGGTGTGTGGGCCAGAACTGTGGGGACAGAAGTCTGAAAACACTAACTCGGCTTAGGTTTGGGGCTGAGAGTATGGCAGGGCCAATCTAGAGACTGTGAGGGGAGTTCCTTAGGATATGAACAAAGGGCAAGTGTGAGGCAGTTGCTCAGCTTTGGTCTCTGGATGTTGTGTCAAGGACGGGCGTGGAAATTCGGGGTGGCCTCAACGGCCATGGACCAGGCTCCCTCTCTGGGGATTTGGCCCAGCTCCCAAGAGTTTGATGTCATTCTGAGGGAAGGGAGGAGTCCTGTTTACTCCCTCCAGTGTCCCTCCAAAGGAGGGATTCCAGAGCAGAGTCCTGGGTATGGGCTACTGGAAAACCCGAGCTCTGGTTAGGATTGGGGGCCTACGGGAAGGGCCCATGGGAAGCCCCATATGCGGGCTCTTGGTCCAGCCCCTGAGAGGCCTTACTTGAGCACATGGCTCACTCTGAGGGTCACAATGCGTGTTTGTGCCAAAGGTGGCCCTCAAGTATGGGCGTGTCCTCATGGGCCATGCTGGTTTCTCCTACCCTGAAGGTTGGACACCATGCAAACAGCAAGGTTTCTTGCCATGGGGATGGAGGAGTTCTGATGACTGTATCAGGTTCCCCCCATGCAGTTATTGGAGATAAAATCTAGGTTCTGAAGCCTGAAAACCCTGTTTGAGACGAGATGACAGCCTAAGGCCATGGCAGATCCAATGTGCTAGGTGTGCGGCCAGCTGTCTGGGTGTTGGTTGGGAGGTCCGGGCTCAGACTGTGTCAGACAGAGCATTAGTGCCCAGGGCAGCCTCTATATTTGGGGTGCAGTGGAGTGGCGTGCAGGTTGAGTCTCATTTTGGGTTTTTGGGCAGCCCCAGAGGGCAACGTTTTTCTTCTGGTGGGCAGGCAGAGTGCTGCCCTGTGTCTCTGGAATTCCCAACCTGGATGGCTTGTGGGCCAGGAGTGTAAGGTCTGAAGACTGAGAACACAAGCTAGGCTTAGGTTATGGGGCGTGGGCACATCAGGCCCACTCTGCAGAGTCTGAATCCGAGATCTCCTGCATCTGAAGTCAGGACGAGTATCTGATATAGGATCAGGTTGGAGTTTTTGTCCTTGATGGCCCCTTCAGGAAGGGGGGAGTGCTCATGAGGTCATGGACGTTTTCCCATGCTCGCAGTTGTGAGATGCTCCAAACCGAAAGGATACCTTCTGTGGGACAGTTGAGTCCTGTTGGATGGCTCCAGGATGCCCCATACAGCAAGAATCGAGAGCATAGCTCTAAGGATGGATGCCTGGGCACCCCACTTCGCATCCCCATTGGCTGCTTGCGACATGGCAGGTTCGATCTGCTGGCTCTGGGGCGTGCTACCCAGGGGGCTGAGTTGAAATGGACTCTCCTGAGGATGGGTCATCATGTGGGTTCTTGTCCATGGAGACCTTGGAATGTGGCGGTGGCTCGGTGAACTGGAAGGATTCTCCAACCAGAGGGTTGGACACAGCTCCAAAGAGCAAGTTTCCCATGTGGAGACGACAGGTGTTCTGATTGGTGCCTCAGGAAACCCCCTGGTATTGGAAACCAGTCCTCTGAGGAGAGACGCCTGGAAACCAACACAAGGGTTCAGATTAGGGCCTAGGGGGCCTGTCTGGTTCAATCTTCTTTCTCTGGGTACATCCTTCTGTTTGTCTGAGGGGAGGTCTTTGCTCAGCTTGTGTCAGATCAGTCCTGTTGGTCCAGGATGGCCTAAACTATTGGGATGGCCTCAGGGACCTTGGAGGTTTCTCCTAATCTGTAGGGTTGTGGCCAATGGAATGGGCAGAGTTTCCTTGGAGAGGGCAGGCCCAGTCCTGCGGTGTGGCTCCAGGGGCCCCAGCCTGGAGGATGTGTGGGCCAGGGCTGTGGGGACAGAAGTCTGAAAACACAAACTCGGCTCAAGTTTGGGCCCGAGGATATGGCAAGCCTGATCTAAAGACCTTGCAGGGAGCTCCTCAGGATATGAATGAAGGGCGAGTGTGAGGCTGTTGATCAGGCTTTTTTCTCTGGATTTTGTGTCAAGGAGGGCTGTCGAATGGAGGAATGGCTTCATAGGCGATGGCCAATTCGCCATCTCTGGGGATTTGGCCTGGCTCCCAAGGGTATGTGGTCATTCTGTGGGAAGGGAGGAGTCCTGTTTACTGCCTCCGGTGTCCCTCCCAAAGAGGGATTCCAGAGCAGGGCCCTGGGTCCCGGCGACTGGAAAACCCAAACTCGGGTTAGGATGGGGGCCCAAGGGGCATGGGAAGCCCCCTAGGCGGGCTCGTGGTCCAGCCACTGAGAGACCTGATTGGAGCACGAGGCTTATGGTGAGGGTCACCAGGCGTCTTTGTGCCCAAGGCGACCCTCAAGCATGGGCGTGGCCTCCTGGGCCATGCAGGTTTCTCCTACCCTGAAGGTGGGACACCAGGCCAACAGCAAGGTTTCTTGGATGGGGATGGAGGAGTTCAGATTTCTGCATCAGGTTCCCTCCTGTCCGGGGATTGGAGATAAGGTCTAGATTCAGATGCCTGAACACCTATCTTGGCAAGTGATGCCAGCCTAAGGCCATGGAGGTTCTGATGTGCTGGCTTTGCGGCCAAATATGTGGGTGTCTGTCAGGAGGTCTGGGCTCAGGCTGCGTCAGACAGAGCATTAGTGCCCAGGGCAGCCTAGGAAATTGGGGTGCATTCTAGGGCCGTGCATATTGAACCTCATTTGGGGTTTCTGGGCAGCCCTAGAGGGCAATGATTTCCTTCTGGTGGGCAGGCAGCGTGGTCTTGTGGCTCCAGAATTCCCAATCTTGAGGGCTTGTGGGCCAGAAGTGTCAGGATGGAAGTCTGAAAACCCAAGCTCGTGTTAGTTTTGGGGCTGAGGGCATGGCTGGCCCACTCTGCAGACACGAAATTGAGATCTCCTTCAACTGAATTCAGGGGCGTATCAGACATTGGCTCAGGCTGGAGGATGGGTTCATGATGTCCCCTTCATGATGTGGGGGCCTCATGAGGCCATGGAGTCTTTCCCACGCTGGGGGTTGTTAGCTGCTCCAAACTGCAAGGTTTCCTTCTGTGGGACAGTTGAGTCCTGGTGGATGGCTCAAGAACACCCTGTCTGAAAGTACCGAGAGCAGGCTCCTAAGGATGGATGCCTGGACACCCCACCTCGAATTCCCATTGGCTCCTAGTGACAAGGCAGGTTCGATCTGCTGTCTCTGGGGCGAACTCCCCAGGGGGCTGGGTTGAAATGGACTCTCCTGAGGATGGGTCATCATGTGGGTTTGTGTCCATGGAGATCTTGGAATGTGGGGGTGGCTCATGGGACGTGCAGCGTTATCCTACATGGAGGGTTTGCCACAGCTCCAAAGAGCAAACATCCCATGTTGAGAAGAGAGGTGTTCCTTTTGGGGGCTCAGGAAACCCCATATGCTGGTATTAGAAACCAGGCCTTGGGGCACCTGGGTGGCTCAGTGGGTTAAACCTCTGCCTTTGGTGCAGGTCATCATCTCAGGGTCCTGGGATCGAGCCCCGCATCGGGCTGTCTGCTCGGCGGGGAGCCTGCTTCCTCTCTCCCTCTCTCTGCCTGCCTCACTGTCTACTTGTGATCTCTCTCTCTGTGTCAAATAAATAAATAAAATCTAAAAAAAAATAGTCTCTTATGCTTTAAGAAACCAGGCCTTGGAGGAGAGGCACCCAGAAACAAAAACAACGTATCAGATTAGGAACTGGTGCCTGTCCGGATCAATCTTCTGTCTCTGGGGACATCCGTCTGCTTGTCTGAGTGGAGGTAATTGCTCATCTTGTGTCAAATCGCCCCTGTTTGTCCAGGGCGGCCTACACTATCGGGATGGCCTCGGGGACCTTGCAGGTTTCTCCTCATCTGTAGGGTTGTGGCCAATGAAATGGGTAGAGTTTCCTTGGAGAGGGCAGGCACAGTCCTGCGGTGTGGCTTCAGGGGTCCCATCCTGGAGGGTGTGTGGGCCAGAACTGTGGGGACAGAAGTCTGAAAACACTAATTCGGCTTAGGTTTGGGGCTGAGAGTATGGCAGGGCCAATCTAGAGACTGTGAGGGGAGTTCCTTAGGATATGAACAAAGGGCAAGTGTGAGGCAGTTGCTCAGCTTTGGTCTCTGGATGTTGTGTCAAGGACGGGCGTGGAAATTCGGGGTGGCCTCAACGGCCATGGACCAGGCTCCCTCTCTGGGGATTTGGCCCAGCTCCCAAGAGTTTGATGTCATTCTGAGGGAAGGGAGGAGTCCTGTTTACTCCCTCCAGTGTCCCTCCAAAGGAGGGATTCCAGAGCAGAGTCCTGGGTATGGGCTACTGGAAAACCCGAGCTCTGGTTAGGATTGGGGGCCTACGGGAAGGGCCCATGGGAAGCCCCATATGCGGGCTCTTGGTCCAGCCCCTGAGAGGCCTTACTTGAGCACATGGCTCACTCTGAGGGTCACAATGCGTGTTTGTGCCAAAGGTGGCCCTCAAGTATGGGCGTGTCCTCATGGGCCATGCTGGTTTCTCCTACCCTGAAGGGTGGACACCATGCAAACAGCAAGGTTTCTTGCCATGGGGATGGAGGAGTTCTGATGACTGTATCAGGTTCCCCCCATGCAGTTATTGGAGATAAAATCTAGGTTCTGAAGCCTGAAAACCCTGTTTGAGACGAGATGACAGCCTAAGGCCATGGCAGATCCAATGTGCTAGGTGTGCGGCCAGCTGTCTGGGTGTTGGTTGGGAGGTCCGGGCTCAGACTGCGTCAGACAGAGCATTAGTGCCCAAGGGCAGCCTCTATATTTGGGGTGCAGTGGAGTGGCGTGCAGTTTGAGTCTCATTTTGGGTTTTTGGGCAGCCCCAGAGGGCAACGTTTTTCTTCTGGTGGGCAGGCAGAGTGCTGCACTGTGTCTCTGGAATTCCCAACCTGGATGGCTTGTGGGCCAGGAGTGTAAGGTCTGAAGACTGAGAACACAAGCTAGGCTTAGGTTATGGGGCGTGGGCACATCAGGCCCACTCTGCAGAGTCTGAATCCGAGATCTCCTGCATCTGAAGTCAGGACGAGTATCTGATATAGGATCAGGTTGGAGTTTTTGTCCTTGATGGCCCCTTCAGGAAGGGGGGAGTGCTCATGAGGTCATGGACGTTTTCCCATGCTCGCAGTTGTGAGATGCTCCAAACCGAAAGGATACCTTCTGTGGGACAGTTGAGTCCTGTTGGATGGCTCCAGGATGCCCCATACAGCAAGAATCGAGAGCATAGTTCTAAGGATGGATGCCTGGGCACCCCACTTCGCATCCCCATTGGCTGCTTGCGACATGGCAGGTTCGATCTGCTGGCTCTGGGGCGTGCTACCCAGGGGGCTGAGTTGAAATGGACTCTCCTGAGGATGGGTCATCATGTGGGTTCTTGTCCATGGAGACCTTGGAATGTGGCGGTGGCTCGGTGAACTGGAAGGATTCTCCAACCAGAGGGTTGGACACAGCTCCAAAGAGCAAGTTTCCCATGTGGAGACGACAGGTGTTCTGATTGGTGCCTCAGGAAACCCCCTGGTATTGGAAACCAGTCCTCTGAGGAGAGACGCCTGGAAACCAACAAAAGGGTTCAGATTAGGGCCTAGGGGGCCTGTCTGGTTCAATCTTCTTTCTCTGGGTACATCCTTCTGTTTGTCTGAGGGGAGGTCTTTGCTCAGCTTGTGTCAGATCAGTCCTGTTGGTCCAGGATGGCCTAAACTATTGGGATGGCCTCAGGGACCTTGGAGGTTTCTCCTAATCTGTAGGGTTGTGGCCAATGGAATGGGCAGAGTTTCCTTGGAGAGGGCAGGCCCAGTCCTGCGGTGTGGCTCCAGGGGCCCCAGCCTGGAGGATGTGTGGGCCAGGGCTGTGGGGACAGAAGTCTGAAAACACAAACTCGGCTCAAGTTTGGGCCCGAGGATATGGCAAGCCTGATCTAAAGACCTTGCAGGGAGCTCCTCAGGATATGAATGAAGGGCGAGTGTGAGGCTGTTGATCAGGCTTTTTTCTCTGGATTTTGTGTCAAGGAGGGCTGTCGAATGGAGGAATGGCTTCATAGGCGATGGCCAATTCGCCATCTCTGGGGATTTGGCCTGGCTCCCAAGGGTATGTGGTCATTCTGTGGGAAGGGAGGAGTCCTGTTTACTGCCTCCGGTGTCCCTCCCAAAGAGGGATTCCAGAGCAGGGCCCTGGGTCCCGGCGACTGGAAAACCCAAACTCGGGTTAGGATGGGGGCCCAAGGGGCATGGGAAGCCCCCTAGGCGGGCTCGTGGTCCAGCCACTGAGAGACCTGATTGGAGCACGAGGCTTATGGTGAGGGTCACCAGGCGTCTTTGTGCCCAAGGCGACCCTCAAGCATGGGCGTGGCCTCCTGGGCCATGCAGGTTTCTCCTACCCTGAAGGTGGGACACCAGGCCAACAGCAAGGTTTCTTGGATGGGGATGGAGGAGTTCAGATTTCTGCATCAGGTTCCCTCCTGTCCGGGGATTGGAGATAAGGTCTAGATTCAGATGCCTGAACACCTATCTTGGCAAGTGATGCCAGCCTAAGGCCATGGAGGTTCTGATGTGCTGGCTTTGCGGCCAAATATGTGGGTGTCTGTCAGGAGGTCTGGGCTCAGGCTGCGTCAGACAGAGCATTAGTGCCCAGGGCAGCCTAGGAAATTGGGGTGCATTCTAGGGCCGTGCATATTGAACCTCATTTGGGGTTTCTGGGCAGCCCTAGAGGGCAATGTTTTCCTTCTGGTGGGCAGGCAGCGTGGTCTTGTGGCTCCAGAATTCCCAATCTTGAGGGCTTGTGGGCCAGAAGTGTCAGGATGGAAGTCTGAAAACCCAAGCTCGTGTTAGTTTTGGGGCTGAGGGCATGGCTGGCCCACTCTGCAGACACGAAATTGAGATCTCCTTCAACTGAATTCAGGGGCGTATCAGACATTGGCTCAGGCTGGAGGATGGGTTCATGATGTCCCCTTCATGATGTGGGGGCCTCATGAGGCCATGGAGTCTTTCCCACGCTGGGGGTTGTTAGCTGCTCCAAACTGCAAGGTTTCCTTCTGTGGGACAGTTGAGTCCTGGTGGATGGCTCAAGAACACCCTGTCTGAAAGTACCGAGAGCAGGCTCCTAAGGATGATGCCTGGACACCCCACCTCGAATTCCCATTGGCTCCTAGTGACAAGGCAGGTTCGATCTGCTGGCTCTGGGGCGAACTCCCCAGGGGGCTGGGTTGAAATGGACTCTCCTGAGGATGGGTCATCATGTGGGTTTGTGTCCATGGAGATCTTGGAATGTGGGGGTGGCTCATGGGACGTGCAGCGTTATCCTACATGGAGGGTTTGCCACAGCTCCAAAGAGCAAACATCCCATGTTGAGAAGAGAGGTGTTCCTTTTGGGGGCTCAGGAAACCCCATATGCTGGTATTAGAAACCAGGCCTTGGGGCACCTGGGTGGCTCAGTGGGTTAAACCTCTGCCTTTGGTGCAGGTCATCATCTCAGGGTCCTGGGATCGAGCCCCGCATCGGGCTGTCTGCTCGGCGGGGAGCCTGCTTCCTCTCTCCCTCTCTCTGCCTGCCTCACTGTCTACTTGTGATCTCTCTCTCTGTGTCAAATAAATAAATAAAATCTAAAAAAAAATAGTCTCTTATGCTTTAAGAAACCAGGCCTTGGAGGAGAGGCACCCAGAAACAAAAACAACGTATCAGATTAGGAACTGGTGCCTGTCCGGATCAATCTTCTGTCTCTGGGGACATCCGTCTGCTTGTCTGAGTGGAGGTAATTGCTCATCTTGTGTCAAATCGCCCCTGTTTGTCCAGGGCGGCCTACACTATCGGGATGGCCTCGGGGACCTTGCAGGTTTCTCCTCATCTGTAGGGTTGTGGCCAATGAAATGGGTAGAGTTTCCTTGGAGAGGGCAGGCACAGTCCCGCGGTGTGGCTTCAGGGGTCCCATCCTGGAGGGTGTGTGGGCCAGAACTGTGGGGACAGAAGTCTGAAAACACTAACTCGGCTTAGGTTTGGGGCTGAGAGTATGGCAGGGCCAATCTAGAGACTGTGAGGGGAGTTCCTTAGGATATGAACAAAGGGCAAGTGTGAGGCAGTTGCTCAGCTTTGGTCTCTGGATGTTGTGTCAAGGACGGGCGTGGAAATTCGGGGTGGCCTCAACGGCCATGGACCAGGCTCCCTCTCTGGGGATTTGGCCCAGCTCCCAAGAGTTTGATGTCATTCTGAGGGAAGGGAGGAGTCCTGTTTACTCCCTCCAGTGTCCCTCCAAAGGAGGGATTCCAGAGCAGAGTCCTGGGTATGGGCTACTGGAAAACCCGAGCTCTGGTTAGGATTGGGGGCCTACGGGAAGGGCCCATGGGAAGCCCCATATGCGGGCTCTTGGTCCAGCCCCTGAGAGGCCTTACTTGAGCACATGGCTCACTCTGAGGGTCACAATGCGTGTTTGTGCCAAAGGTGGCCCTCAAGTATGGGCGTGTCCTCATGGGCCATGCTGGTTTCTCCTACCCTGAAGGTTGGACACCATGAAACAGCAAGGTTTCTTGCCATGGGGATGGAGGAGTTCTGATGACTGTATCAGGTTCCCCCCATGCAGTTATTGGAGATAAAATCTAGGTTCTGAAGCCTGAAAACCCTGTTTGAGACGAGATGACAGCCTAAGGCCATGGCAGATCCAATGTGCTAGGTGTGCGGCCAGCTGTCTGGGTGTTGGTTGGGAGGTCCGGGCTCAGACTGTGTCAGACAGAGCATTAGTGCCCAGGGCAGCCTCTATATTTGGGGTGCAGTGGAGTGGCGTGCAGGTTGAGTCTCATTTTGGGTTTTTGGGCAGCCCCAGAGGGCAACGTTTTTCTTCTGGTGGGCAGGCAGAGTGCTGCACTGTGTCTCTGGAATTCCCAACCTGGATGGCTTGTGGGCCAGGAGTGTAAGGTCTGAAGACTGAGAACACAAGCTAGGCTTAGGTTATGGGGCGTGGGCACATCAGGCCCACTCTGCAGAGTCTGAATCCGAGATCTCCTGCATCTGAAGTCAGGACGAGTATCTGATATAGGATCAGGTTGGAGTTTTTGTCCTTGATGGCCCCTTCAGGAAGGGGGGAGTGCTCATGAGGTCATGGACGTTTTCCCATGCTCGCAGTTGTGAGATGCTCCAAACCGAAAGGATACCTTCTGTGGGACAGTTGAGTCCTGTTGGATGGCTCCAGGATGCCCCATACAGCAAGAATCGAGAGCATAGTTCTAAGGATGGATGCCTGGGCACCCCACTTCGCATCCCCATTGGCTGCTTGCGACATGGCAGGTTCGATCTGCTGGCTCTGGGGCGTGCTACCCAGGGGGCTGAGTTGAAATGGACTCTCCTGAGGATGGGTCATCATGTGGGTTCTTGTCCATGGAGACCTTGGAATGTGGCGGTGGCTCGGTGAACTGGAAGGATTCTCCAACCAGAGGGTTGGACACAGCTCCAAAGAGCAAGTTTCCCATGTGGAGACGACAGGTGTTCTGATTGGTGCCTCAGGAAACCCCCTGGTATTGGAAACCAGTCCTCTGAGGAGAGACGCCTGGAAACCAACACAAGGGTTCAGATTAGGGCCTAGGGGGCCTGTCTGGTTCAATCTTCTTTCTCTGGGTACATCCTTCTGTTTGTCTGAGGGGAGGTCTTTGCTCAGCTTGTGTCAGATCAGTCCTGTTGGTCCAGGATGGCCTAAACTATTGGGATGGCCTCAGGGACCTTGGAGGTTTCTCCTAATCTGTAGGGTTGTGGCCAATGGAATGGGCAGAGTTTCCTTGGAGAGGGCAGGCCCAGTCCTGCGGTGTGGCTCCAGGGGCCCCAGCCTGGAGGATGTGTGGGCCAGGGCTGTGGGGACAGAAGTCTGAAAACACAAACTCGGCTCAAGTTTGGGCCCGAGGATATGGCAAGCCTGATCTAAAGACCTTGCAGGGAGCTCCTCAGGATATGAATGAAGGGCGAGTGTGAGGCTGTTGATCAGGCTTTTTTCTCTGGATTTTGTGTCAAGGAGGGCTGTCGAATGGAGGAATGGCTTCATAGGCGATGGCCAATTCGCCATCTCTGGGGATTTGGCCTGGCTCCCAAGGGTATGTGGTCATTCTGTGGGAAGGGAGGAGTCCTGTTTACTGCCTCCGGTGTCCCTCCCAAAGAGGGATTCCAGAGCAGGGCCCTGGGTCCCGGCGACTGGAAAACCCAAACTCGGGTTAGGATGGGGGCCCAAGGGGCATGGGAAGCCCCCTAGGCGGGCTCGTGGTCCAGCCACTGAGAGACCTGATTGGAGCACGAGGCTTATGGTGAGGGTCACCAGGCGTCTTTGTGCCCAAGGCGACCCTGAAGCATGGGCATGGCCTCCTGGGCCATGCAGGTTTCTCCTACCCTGAAGGTTGGACACCAGGCCAACAGCAAGGTTTCTTGGATGGGGATGGAGGAGTTCAGATTTCTGCATCAGGTTCCCTCCTGTCCGGGGATTGGAGATAAGGTCTAGATTCAGATGCCTGAACACCTATCTTGGCAAGTGATGCCAGCCTAAGGCCATGGAGGTTCTGATGTGCTGGCTTTGCGGCCAAATATGTGGGTGTCTGTCAGGAGGTCTGGGCTCAGGCTGCGTCAGACAGAGCATTAGTGCCCAGGGCAGCCTAGGAAATTGGGGTGCATTCTAGGGCCGTGCATATTGAACCTCATTTGGGGTTTCTGGGCAGCCCTAGAGGGCAATGTTTTCCTTCTGGTGGGCAGGCAGCGTGGTGTTGTGGCTCCAGAATTCCCAATCTTGAGGGCTTGTGGGCCAGAAGTGTCAGGATGGAAGTCTGAAAACCCAAGCTCGTGTTAGTTTTGGGGCTGAGGGCATGGCTGGCCCACTCTGCAGACACGAAATTGAGATCTCCTTCAACTGAATTCAGGGGCGTATCAGACATTGGCTCAGGCTGGAGGATGGGTTCATGATGTCCCCTTCATGATGTGGGGGCCTCATGAGGCCATGGAGTCTTTCCCACGCTGGGGGTTGTTAGCTGCTCCAAACTGCAAGGTTTCCTTCTGTGGGACAGTTGAGTCCTGGTGGATGGCTCAAGAACACCCTGTCTGAAAGTACCGAGAGCAGGCTCCTAAGGATGGATGCCTGGACACCCCACCTCGAATTCCCATTGGCTCCTAGTGACAAGGCAGGTTCGATCTGCTGGCTCTGGGGCGAACTCCCCAGGGGGCTGGGTTGAAATGGACTCTCCTGAGGATGGGTCATCATGTGGGTTTGTGTCCATGGAGATCTTGGAATGTGGGGGTGGCTCATGGGACGTGCAGCGTTATCCTACATGGAGCGTTTGCCACAGCTCCAAAGAGCAAACATCCCATGTTGATAAGAGAGGTGTTCCTTTTGGGGGCTCAGGAAACCCCATATGCTGGTATTAGAAACCAGGCCTTGGGGCACCTGGGTGGCTCAGTGGGTTAAACCTCTGCCTTTGGTGCAGGTCATCATCTCAGGGTCCTGGGATCGAGCCCCGCATCGGGCTGTCTGCTCAGCGGGGAGCCTGCTTCCTCTCTCCCTCTCTCTGCCTGCCTCACTGTCTACTTGTGATCTCTCTCTCTGTGTCAAATAAATAAATAAAATCTAAAAAAAAATAGTCTCTTATGCTTTAAGAAACCAGGCCTTGGAGGAGAGGCACCCAGAAACAAAAACAACGTATCAGATTAGGAACTGGTGCCTGTCCGGATCAATCTTCTGTCTCTGGGGACATCCGTCTGCTTGTCTGAGTGGAGGTAATTGCTCATCTTGTGTCAAATCGCCCCTGTTTGTCCAGGGCGGCCTACACTATCGGGATGGCCTCGGGGACCTTGCAGGTTTCTCCTCATCTGTAGGGTTGTGGCCAATGAAATGGGTAGAGTTTCCTTGGAGAGGGCAGGCACAGTCCTGCGGTGTGGCTTCAGGGGTCCCATCCTGGAGGGTGTGTGGGCCAGAACTGTGGGGACAGAAGTCTGAAAACACTAACTCGGCTTAGGTTTGGGGCTGAGAGTATGGCAGGGCCAATCTAGAGACTGTGAGGGGAGTTCCTTAGGATATGAACAAAGGGCAAGTGTGAGGCAGTTGCTCAGCTTTGGTCTCTGGATGTTGTGTCAAGGACGGGCGTGGAAATTCGGGGTGGCCTCAACGGCCATGGACCAGGCTCCCTCTCTGGGGATTTGGCCCAGCTCCCAAGAGTTTGATGTCATTCTGAGGGAAGGGAGGAGTCCTGTTTACTCCCTCCAGTGTCCCTCCAAAGGAGGGATTCCAGAGCAGAGTCCTGGGTATGGGCTACTGGAAAACCCGAGCTCTGGTTAGGATTGGGGGCCTACGGGAAGGGCCCATGGGAAGCCCCATATGCGGGCTCTTGGTCCAGCCCCTGAGAGGCCTTACTTGAGCACATGGCTCACTCTGAGGGTCACAATGCGTGTTTGTGCCAAAGGTGGCCCTCAAGTATGGGCGTGTCCTCATGGGCCATGCTGGTTTCTCCTACCCTGAAGGTTGGACACCATGCAAACAGCAAGGTTTCTTGCCATGGGGATGGAGGAGTTCTGATGACTGTATCAGGTTCCCCCCATGCAGTTATTGGAGATAAAATCTAGGTTCTGAAGCCTGAAAACCCTGTTTGAGACGAGATGACAGCCTAAGGCCATGGCAGATCCAATGTGCTAGGTGTGCGGCCAGCTGTCTGGGTGTTGGTTGGGAGGTCCGGGCTCAGACTGTGTCAGACAGAGCATTAGTGCCCAGGGCAGCCTCTATATTTGGGGTGCAGTGGAGTGGCGTGCAGGTTGAGTCTCATTTTGGGTTTTTGGGCAGCCCCAGAGGGCAACGTTTTTCTTCTGGTGGGCAGGCAGAGTGCTGCACTGTGTCTCTGGAATTCCCAACCTGGATGGCTTGTGGGCCAGGAGTGTAAGGTCTGAAGACTGAGAACACAAGCTAGGCTTAGGTTATGGGGCGTGGGCACATCAGGCCCACTCTGCAGAGTCTGAATCCGAGATCTCCTGCATCTGAAGTCAGGACGAGTATCTGATATAGGATCAGGTTGGAGTTTTTGTCCTTGATGGCCCCTTCAGGAAGGGGGGAGTGCTCATGAGGTCATGGACGTTTTCCCATGCTCGCAGTTGTGAGATGCTCCAAACCGAAAGGATACCTTCTGTGGGACAGTTGAGTCCTGTTGGATGGCTCCAGGATGCCCCATACAGCAAGAATCGAGAGCATAGTTCTAAGGATGGATGCCTGGGCACCCCACTTCGCATCCCCATTGGCTGCTTGCGACATGGCAGGTTCGATCTGCTGGCTCTGGGGCGTGCTACCCAGGGGGCTGAGTTGAAATGGACTCTCCTGAGGATGGGTCATCATGTGGGTTCTTGTCCATGGAGACCTTGGAATGTGGCGGTGGCTCGGTGAACTGGAAGGATTCTCCAACCAGAGGGTTGGACACAGCTCCAAAGAGCAAGTTTCCCATGTGGAGACGACAGGTGTTCTGATTGGTGCCTCAGGAAACCCCCTGGTATTGGAAACCAGTCCTCTGAGGAGAGACGCCTGGAAACCAACAAAAGGGTTCAGATTAGGGCCTAGGGGGCCTGTCTGGTTCAATCTTCTTTCTCTGGGTACATCCTTCTGTTTGTCTGAGGGGAGGTCTTTGCTCAGCTTGTGTCAGATCAGTCCTGTTGGTCCAGGATGGCCTAAACTATTGGGATGGCCTCAGGGACCTTGGAGGTTTCTCCTAATCTGTAGGGTTGTGGCCAATGGAATGGGCAGAGTTTCCTTGGAGAGGGCAGGCCCAGTCCTGCGGTGTGGCTCCAGGGGCCCCAGCCTGGAGGATGTGTGGGCCAGGGCTGTGGGGACAGAAGTCTGAAAACACAAACTCGGCTCAAGTTTGGGCCCGAGGATATGGCAAGCCTGATCTAAAGACCTTGCAGGGAGCTCCTCAGGATATGAATGAAGGGCGAGTGTGAGGCTGTTGATCAGGCTTTTTTCTCTGGATTTTGTGTCAAGGAGGGCTGTCGAATGGAGGAATGGCTTCATAGGCGATGGCCAATTCGCCATCTCTGGGGATTTGGCCTGGCTCCCAAGGGTATGTGGTCATTCTGTGGGAAGGGAGGAGTCCTGTTTACTGCCTCCGGTGTCCCTCCCAAAGAGGGATTCCAGAGCAGGGCCCTGGGTCCCGGCGACTGGAAAACCCAAACTCGGGTTAGGATGGGGGCCCAAGGGGCATGGGAAGCCCCCTAGGCGGGCTCGTGGTCCAGCCACTGAGAGACCTGATTGGAGCACGAGGCTTATGGTGAGGGTCACCAGGCGTCTTTGTGCCCAAGGCGACCCTCAAGCATGGGCGTGGCCTCCTGGGCCATGCAGGTTTCTCCTACCCTGAAGGTGGGACACCAGGCCAACAGCAAGGTTTCTTGGATGGGGATGGAGGAGTTCAGATTTCTGCATCAGGTTCCCTCCTGTCCGGGGATTGGAGATAAGGTCTAGATTCAGATGCCTGAACACCTATCTTGGCAAGTGATGCCAGCCTAAGGCCATGGAGGTTCTGATGTGCTGGCTTTGCGGCCAAATATGTGGGTGTCTGTCAGGAGGTCTGGGCTCAGGCTGCGTCAGACAGAGCATTAGTGCCCAGGGCAGCCTAGGAAATTGGGGTGCATTCTAGGGCCGTGCATATTGAACCTCATTTGGGGTTTCTGGGCAGCCCTAGAGGGCAATGTTTTCCTTCTGGTGGGCAGGCAGCGTGGTGTTGTGGCTCCAGAATTCCCAATCTTGAGGGCTTGTGGGCCAGAAGTGTCAGGATGGAAGTCTGAAAACCCAAGCTCGTGTTAGTTTTGGGGCTGAGGGCATGGCTGGCCCACTCTGCAGACACGAAATTGAGATCTCCTTCAACTGAATTCAGGGGCGTATCAGACATTGGCTCAGGCTGGAGGATGGGTTCATGATGTCCCCTTCATGATGTGGGGGCCTCATGAGGCCATGGAGTCTTTCCCACGCTGGGGGTTGTTAGCTGCTCCAAACTGCAAGGTTTCCTTCTGTGGGACAGTTGAGTCCTGGTGGATGGCTCAAGAACACCCTGTCTGAAAGTACCGAGAGCAGGCTCCTAAGGATGGATGCCTGGACACCCCACCTCGAATTCCCATTGGCTCCTAGTGACAAGGCAGGTTCGATCTGCTGGCTCTGGGGCGAACTCCCCAGGGGGCTGGGTTGAAATGGACTCTCCTGAGGATGGGTCATCATGTGGGTTTGTGTCCATGGAGATCTTGGAATGTGGGGGTGGCTCATGGGACGTGCAGCGTTATCCTACATGGAGGGTTTGCCACAGCTCCAAAGAGCAAACATCCCATGTTGAGAAGAGAGGTGTTCCTTTTGGGGGCTCAGGAAACCCCATATGCTGGTATTAGAAACCAGGCCTTGGGGCACCTGGGTGGCTCAGTGGGTTAAACCTCTGCCTTTGGTGCAGGTCATCATCTCAGGGTCCTGGGATCGAGCCCCGCATCGGGCTGTCTGCTCGGCGGGGAGCCTGCTTCCTCTCTCCCTCTCTCTGCCTGCCTCACTGTCTACTTGTGATCTCTCTCTCTGTGTCAAATAAATAAATAAAATCTAAAAAAAAATAGTCTCTTATGCTTTAAGAAACCAGGCCTTGGAGGAGAGGCACCCAGAAACAAAAACAACGTATCAGATTAGGAACTGGTGCCTGTCCGGATCAATCTTCTGTCTCTGGGGACATCCGTCTGCTTGTCTGAGTGGAGGTAATTGCTCATCTTGTGTCAAATCGCCCCTGTTTGTCCAGGGCGGCCTACACTATCGGGATGGCCTCGGGGACCTTGCAGGTTTCTCCTCATCTGTAGGGTTGTGGCCAATGAAATGGGTAGAGTTTCCTTGGAGAGGGCAGGCACAGTCCTGCGGTGTGGCTTCAGGGGTCCCATCCTGGAGGGTGTGTGGGCCAGAACTGTGGGGACAGAAGTCTGAAAACACTAACTCGGCTTAGGTTTGGGGCTGAGAGTATGGCAGGGCCAATCTAGAGACTGTGAGGGGAGTTCCTTAGGATATGAACAAAGGGCAAGTGTGAGGCAGTTGCTCAGCTTTGGTCTCTGGATGTTGTGTCAAGGACGGGCGTGGAAATTCGGGGTGGCCTCAACGGCCATGGACCAGGCTCCCTCTCTGGGGATTTGGCCCAGCTCCCAAGAGTTGGATGTCATTCTGAGGGAAGGGAGGAGTCCTGTTTACTCCCTCCAGTGTCCCTCCAAAGGAGGGATTCCAGAGCAGAGTCCTGGGTATGGGCTACTGGAAAACCCGAGCTCTGGTTAGGATTGGGGGCCTACGGGAAGGGCCCATGGGAAGCCCCATATGCGGGCTCTTGGTCCAGCCCCTGAGAGGCCTTACTTGAGCACATGGCTCACTCTGAGGGTCACAATGCGTGTTTGTGCCAAAGGTGGCCCTCAAGTATGGGCGTGTCCTCATGGGCCATGCTGGTTTCTCCTACCCTGAAGGTTGGACACCATGCAAACAGCAAGGTTTCTTGCCATGGGGATGGAGGAGTTCTGATGACTGTATCAGGTTCCCCCCATGCAGTTATTGGAGATAAAATCTAGGTTCTGAAGCCTGAAAACCCTGTTTGAGACGAGATGACAGCCTAAGGCCATGGCAGATCCAATGTGCTAGGTGTGCGGCCAGCTGTCTGGGTGTTGGTTGGGAGGTCCGGGCTCAGACTGTGTCAGACAGAGCATTAGTGCCCAGGGCAGCCTCTATATTTGGGGTGCAGTGGAGTGGCGTGCAGGTTGAGTCTCATTTTGGGTTTTTGGGCAGCCCCAGAGGGCAACGTTTTTCTTCTGGTGGGCAGGCAGAGTGCTGCACTGTGTCTCTGGAATTCCCAACCTGGATGGCTTGTGGGCCAGGAGTGTAAGGTCTGAAGACTGAGAACACAAGCTAGGCTTAGGTTATGGGGCGTGGGCACATCAGGCCCACTCTGCAGAGTCTGAATCCGAGATCTCCTGCATCTGAAGTCAGGACGAGTATCTGATATAGGATCAGGTTGGAGTTTTTGTCCTTGATGGCCCCTTCAGGAAGGGGGGAGTGCTCATGAGGTCATGGACGTTTTCCCATGCTCGCAGTTGTGAGATGCTCCAAACCGAAAGGATACCTTCTGTGGGACAGTTGAGTCCTGTTGGATGGCTCCAGGATGCCCCATACAGCAAGAATCGAGAGCATAGTTCTAAGGATGGATGCCTGGGCACCCCACTTCGCATCCCCATTGGCTGCTTGCGACATGGCAGGTTCGATCTGCTGGCTCTGGGGCGTGCTACCCAGGGGGCTGAGTTGAAATGGACTCTCCTGAGGATGGGTCATCATGTGGGTTCTTGTCCATGGAGACCTTGGAATGTGGCGGTGGCTCGGTGAACTGGAAGGATTCTCCAACCAGAGGGTTGGACACAGCTCCAAAGAGCAAGTTTCCCATGTGGAGACGACAGGTGTTCTGATTGGTGCCTCAGGAAACCCCCTGGTATTGGAAACCAGTCCTCTGAGGAGAGACGCCTGGAAACCAACAAAAGGGTTCAGATTAGGGCCTAGGGGGCCTGTCTGGTTCAATCTTCTTTCTCTGGGTACATCCTTCTGTTTGTCTGAGGGGAGGTCTTTGCTCAGCTTGTGTCAGATCAGTCCTGTTGGTCCAGGATGGCCTAAACTATTGGGATGGCCTCAGGGACCTTGGAGGTTTCTCCTAATCTGTAGGGTTGTGGCCAATGGAATGGGCAGAGTTTCCTTGGAGAGGGCAGGCCCAGTCCTGCGGTGTGGCTCCAGGGGCCCCAGCCTGGAGGATGTGTGGGCCAGGGCTGTGGGGACAGAAGTCTGAAAACACAAACTCGGCTCAAGTTTGGGCCCGAGGATATGGCAAGCCTGATCTAAAGACCTTGCAGGGAGCTCCTCAGGATATGAATGAAGGGCGAGTGTGAGGCTGTTGATCAGGCTTTTTTCTCTGGATTTTGTGTCAAGGAGGGCTGTCGAATGGAGGAATGGCTTCATAGGCGATGGCCAATTCGCCATCTCTGGGGATTTGGCCTGGCTCCCAAGGGTATGTGGTCATTCTGTGGGAAGGGAGGAGTCCTGTTTACTGCCTCCGGTGTCCCTCCCAAAGAGGGATTCCAGAGCAGGGCCCTGGGTCCCGGCGACTGGAAAACCCAAACTCGGGTTAGGATGGGGGTCCAAGGGGCATGGGAAGCCCCCTAGGCGGGCTCGTGGTCCAGCCACTGAGAGACCTGATTGGAGCACGAGGCTTATGGTGAGGGTCACCAGGCGTCTTTGTGCCCAAGGCGACCCTCAAGCATGGGCGTGGCCTCCTGGGCCATGCAGGTTTCTCCTACCCTGAAGGTGGGACACCAGGCCAACAGCAAGGTTTCTTGGATGGGGATGGAGGAGTTCAGATTTCTGCATCAGGTTCCCTCCTGTCCGGGGATTGGAGATAAGGTCTAGATTCAGATGCCTGAACACCTATCTTGGCAAGTGATGCCAGCCTAAGGCCATGGAGGTTCTGATGTGCTGGCTTTGCGGCCAAATATGTGGGTGTCTGTCAGGAGGTCTGGGCTCAGGCTGCGTCAGACAGAGCATTAGTGCCCAGGGCAGCCTAGGAAATTGGGGTGCATTCTAGGGCCGTGCATATTGAACCTCATTTGGGGTTTCTGGGCAGCCCTAGAGGGCAATGTTTTCCTTCTGGTGGGCAGGCAGCGTGGTGTTGTGGCTCCAGAATTCCCAATCTTGAGGGCTTGTGGGCCAGAAGTGTCAGGATGGAAGTCTGAAAACCCAAGCTCGTGTTAGTTTTGGGGCTGAGGGCATGGCTGGCCCACTCTGCAGACACGAAATTGAGATCTCCTTCAACTGAATTCAGGGGCGTATCAGACATTGGCTCAGGCTGGAGGATGGGTTCATGATGTCCCCTTCATGATGTGGGGGCCTCATGAGGCCATGGAGTCTTTCCCACGCTGGGGGTTGTTAGCTGCTCCAAACTGCAAGGTTTCCTTCTGTGGGACAGTTGAGTCCTGGTGGATGGCTCAAGAACACCCTGTCTGAAAGTACCGAGAGCAGGCTCCTAAGGATGGATGCCTGGACACCCCACCTCGAATTCCCATTGGCTCCTAGTGACAAGGCAGGTTCGATCTGCTGGCTCTGGGGCGAACTCCCCAGGGGGCTGGGTTGAAATGGACTCTCCTGAGGATGGGTCATCATGTGGGTTTGTGTCCATGGAGATCTTGGAATGTGGGGGTGGCTCATGGGACGTGCAGCGTTATCCTACATGGAGCGTTTGCCACAGCTCCAAAGAGCAAACATCCCATGTTGAGAAGAGAGGTGTTCCTTTTGGGGGCTCAGGAAACCCCATATGCTGGTATTAGAAACCAGGCCTTGGGGCACCTGGGTGGCTCAGTGGGTTAAACCTCTGCCTTTGGTGCAGGTCATCATCTCAGGGTCCTGGGATCGAGCCCCGCATCGGGCTGTCTGCTCGGCGGGGAGCCTGCTTCCTCTCTCCCTCTCTCTGCCTGCCTCACTGTCTACTTGTGATCTCTCTCTCTGTGTCAAATAAATAAATAAAATCTAAAAAAAAATAGTCTCTTATGCTTTAAGAAACCAGGCCTTGGAGGAGAGGCACCCAGAAACAAAAACAACGTATCAGATTAGGAACTGGTGCCTGTCCGGATCAATCTTCTGTCTCTGGGGACATCCGTCTGCTTGTCTGAGTGGAGGTAATTGCTCATCTTGTGTCAAATCGCCCCTGTTTGTCCAGGGCGGCCTACACTATCGGGATGGCCTCGGGGACCTTGCAGGTTTCTCCTCATCTGTAGGGTTGTGGCCAATGAAATGGGTAGAGTTTCCTTGGAGAGGGCAGGCACAGTCCTGCGGTGTGGCTTCAGGGGTCCCATCCTGGAGGGTGTGTGGGCCAGAACTGTGGGGACAGAAGTCTGAAAACACTAACTCGGCTTAGGTTTGGGGCTGAGAGTATGGCAGGGCCAATCTAGAGACTGTGAGGGGAGTTCCTTAGGATATGAACAAAGGGCAAGTGTGAGGCAGTTGCTCAGCTTTGGTCTCTGGATGTTGTGTCAAGGACGGGCGTGGAAATTCGGGGTGGCCTCAACGGCCATGGACCAGGCTCCCTCTCTGGGGATTTGGCCCAGCTCCCAAGAGTTTGATGTCATTCTGAGGGAAGGGAGGAGTCCTGTTTACTCCCTCCAGTGTCCCTCCAAAGGAGGGATTCCAGAGCAGAGTCCTGGGTATGGGCTACTGGAAAACCCGAGCTCTGGTTAGGATTGGGGGCCTACGGGAAGGGCCCATGGGAAGCCCCATATGCGGGCTCTTGGTCCAGCCCCTGAGAGGCCTTACTTGAGCACATGGCTCACTCTGAGGGTCACAATGCGTGTTTGTGCCAAAGGTGGCCCTCAAGTATGGGCGTGTCCTCATGGGCCATGCTGGTTTCTCCTACCCTGAAGGTTGGACACCATGCAAACAGCAAGGTTTCTTGCCATGGGGATGGAGGAGTTCTGATGACTGTATCAGGTTCCCCCCATGCAGTTATTGGAGATAAAATCTAGGTTCTGAAGCCTGAAAACCCTGTTTGAGACGAGATGACAGCCTAAGGCCATGGCAGATCCAATGTGCTAGGTGTGCGGCCAGCTGTCTGGGTGTTGGTTGGGAGGTCCGGGCTCAGACTGTGTCAGACAGAGCATTAGTGCCCAGGGCAGCCTCTATATTTGGGGTGCAGTGGAGTGGCGTGCAGGTTGAGTCTCATTTTGGGTTTTTGGGCAGCCCCAGAGGGCAACGTTTTTCTTCTGGTGGGCAGGCAGAGTGCTGCACTGTGTCTCTGGAATTCCCAACCTGGATGGCTTGTGGGCCAGGAGTGTAAGGTCTGAAGACTGAGAACACAAGCTAGGCTTAGGTTATGGGGCGTGGGCACATCAGGCCCACTCTGCAGAGTCTGAATCCGAGATCTCCTGCATCTGAAGTCAGGACGAGTATCTGATATAGGATCAGGTTGGAGTTTTTGTCCTTGATGGCCCCTTCAGGAAGGGGGGAGTGCTCATGAGGTCATGGACGTTTTCCCATGCTCGCAGTTGTGAGATGCTCCAAACCGAAAGGATACCTTCTGTGGGACAGTTGAGTCCTGTTGGATGGCTCCAGGATGCCCCATACAGCAAGAATCGAGAGCATAGTTCTAAGGATGGATGCCTGGGCACCCCACTTCGCATCCCCATTGGCTGCTTGCGACATGGCAGGTTCGATCTGCTGGCTCTGGGGCGTGCTACCCAGGGGGCTGAGTTGAAATGGACTCTCCTGAGGATGGGTCATCATGTGGGTTCTTGTCCATGGAGACCTTGGAATGTGGCGGTGGCTCGGTGAACTGGAAGGATTCTCCAACCAGAGGGTTGGACACAGCTCCAAAGAGCAAGTTTCCCATGTGGAGACGACAGGTGTTCTGATTGGTGCCTCAGGAAACCCCCTGGTATTGGAAACCAGTCCTCTGAGGAGAGACGCCTGGAAACCAACACAAGGGTTCAGATTAGGGCCTAGGGGGCCTGTCTGGTTCAATCTTCTTTCTCTGGGTACATCCTTCTGTTTGTCTGAGGGGAGGTCTTTGCTCAGCTTGTGTCAGATCAGTCCTGTTGGTCCAGGATGGCCTAAACTATTGGGATGGCCTCAGGGACCTTGGAGGTTTCTCCTAATCTGTAGGGTTGTGGCCAATGGAATGGGCAGAGTTTCCTTGGAGAGGGCAGGCCCAGTCCTGCGGTGTGGCTCCAGGGGCCCCAGCCTGGAGGATGTGTGGGCCAGGGCTGTGGGGACAGAAGTCTGAAAACACAAACTCGGCTCAAGTTTGGGCCCGAGGATATGGCAAGCCTGATCTAAAGACCTTGCAGGGAGCTCCTCAGGATATGAATGAAGGGCGAGTGTGAGGCTGTTGATCAGGCTTTTTTCTCTGGATTTTGTGTCAAGGAGGGCTGTCGAATGGAGGAATGGCTTCATAGGCGATGGCCAATTCGCCATCTCTGGGGATTTGGCCTGGCTCCCAAGGGTATGTGGTCATTCTGTGGGAAGGGAGGAGTCCTGTTTACTGCCTCCGGTGTCCCTCCCAAAGAGGGATTCCAGAGCAGGGCCCTGGGTCCCGGCGACTGGAAAACCCAAACTCGGGTTAGGATGGGGGCCCAAGGGGCATGGGAAGCCCCCTAGGCGGGCTCGTGGTCCAGCCACTGAGAGACCTGATTGGAGCACGAGGCTTATGGTGAGGGTCACCAGGCGTCTTTGTGCCCAAGGCGACCCTGAAGCATGGGCGTGGCCTCCTGGGCCATGCAGGTTTCTCCTACCCTGAAGGTTGGACACCAGGCCAACAGCAAGGTTTCTTGGATGGGGATGGAGGAGTTCAGATTTCTGCATCAGGTTCCCTCCTGTCCGGGGATTGGAGATAAGGTCTAGATTCAGATGCCTGAACACCTATCTTGGCAAGTGATGCCAGCCTAAGGCCATGGAGGTTCTGATGTGCTGGCTTTGCGGCCAAATATGTGGGTGTCTGTCAGGAGGTCTGGGCTCAGGCTGCGTCAGACAGAGCATTAGTGCCCAGGGCAGCCTAGGAAATTGGGGTGCATTCTAGGGCCGTGCATATTGAACCTCATTTGGGGTTTCTGGGCAGCCCTAGAGGGCAATGTTTTCCTTCTGGTGGGCAGGCAGCGTGGTGTTGTGGCTCCAGAATTCCCAATCATGAGGGCTTGTGGGCCAGAAGTGTCAGGATGGAAGTCTGAAAACCCAAGCTCGTGTTAGTTTTGGGGCTGAGGGCATGGCTGGCCCACTCTGCAGACACGAAATTGAGATCTCCTTCAACTGAATTCAGGGGCGTATCAGACATTGGCTCAGGCTGGAGGATGGGTTCATGATGTCCCCTTCATGATGTGGGGGCCTCATGAGGCCATGGAGTCTTTCCCACGCTGGGGGTTGTTAGCTGCTCCAAACTGCAAGGTTTCCTTCTGTGGGACAGTTGAGTCCTGGTGGATGGCTCAAGAACACCCTGTCTGAAAGTACCGAGAGCAGGCTCCTAAGGATGGATGCCTGGACACCCCACCTCGAATTCCCATTGGCTCCTAGTGACAAGGCAGGTTCGATCTGCTGGCTCTGGGGCGAACTCCCCAGGGGGCTGGGTTGAAATGGACTCTCCTGAGGATGGGTCATCATGTGGGTTTGTGTCCATGGAGATCTTGGAATGTGGGGGTGGCTCATGGGACGTGCAGCGTTATCCTACATGGAGCGTTTGCCACAGCTCCAAAGAGCAAACATCCCATGTTGAGAAGAGAGGTGTTCCTTTTGGGGGCTCAGGAAACCCCATATGCTGGTATTAGAAACCAGGCCTTGGGGCACCTGGGTGGCTCAGTGGGTTAAACCTCTGCCTTTGGTGCAGGTCATCATCTCAGGGTCCTGGGATCGAGCCCCGCATCGGGCTGTCTGCTCGGCGGGGAGCCTGCTTCCTCTCTCCCTCTCTCTGCCTGCCTCACTGTCTACTTGTGATCTCTCTCTCTGTGTCAAATAAATAAATAAAATCTAAAAAAAAATAGTCTCTTATGCTTTAAGAAACCAGGCCTTGGAGGAGAGGCACCCAGAAACAAAAACAACGTATCAGATTAGGAACTGGTGCCTGTCCGGATCAATCTTCTGTCTCTGGGGACATCCGTCTGCTTGTCTGAGTGGAGGTAATTGCTCATCTTGTGTCAAATCGCCCCTGTTTGTCCAGGGCGGCCTACACTATCGGGATGGCCTCGGGGACCTTGCAGGTTTCTCCTCATCTGTAGGGTTGTGGCCAATGAAATGGGTAGAGTTTCCTTGGAGAGGGCAGGCACAGTCCTGCGGTGTGGCTTCAGGGGTCCCATCCTGGAGGGTGTGTGGGCCAGAACTGTGGGGACAGAAGTCTGAAAACACTAACTCGGATTAGGTTTGGGGCTGAGAGTATGGCAGGGCCAATCTAGAGACTGTGAGGGGAGTTCCTTAGGATATGAACAAAGGGCAAGTGTGAGGCAGTTGCTCAGCTTTGGTCTCTGGATGTTGTGTCAAGGACGGGCGTGGAAATTCGGGGTGGCCTCAACGGCCATGGACCAGGCTCCCTCTCTGGGGATTTGGCCCAGCTCCCAAGAGTTTGATGTCATTCTGAGGGAAGGGAGGAGTCCTGTTTACTCCCTCCAGTGTCCCTCCAAAGGAGGGATTCCAGAGCAGAGTCCTGGGTATGGGCTACTGGAAAACCCGAGCTCTGGTTAGGATTGGGGGCCTACGGGAAGGGCCCATGGGAAGCCCCATATGCGGGCTCTTGGTCCAGCCCCTGAGAGGCCTTACTTGAGCACATGGCTCACTCTGAGGGTCACAATGCGTGTTTGTGCCAAAGGTGGCCCTCAAGTATGGGCGTGTCCTCATGGGCCATGCTGGTTTCTCCTACCCTGAAGGTTGGACACCATGCAAACAGCAAGGTTTCTTGCCATGGGGATGGAGGAGTTCTGATGACTGTATCAGGTTCCCCCCATGCAGTTATTGGAGATAAAATCTAGGTTCTGAAGCCTGAAAACCCTGTTTGAGACGAGATGACAGCCTAAGGCCATGGCAGATCCAATGTGCTAGGTGTGCGGCCAGCTGTCTGGGTGTTGGTTGGGAGGTCCGGGCTCAGACTGTGTCAGACAGAGCATTAGTGCCCAGGGCAGCCTCTATATTTGGGGTGCAGTGGAGTGGCGTGCAGGTTGAGTCTCATTTTGGGTTTTTGGGCAGCCCCAGAGGGCAACGTTTTTCTTCTGGTGGGCAGGCAGAGTGCTGCCCTGTGTCTCTGGAATTCCCAACCTGGATGGCTTGTGGGCCAGGAGTGTAAGGTCTGAAGACTGAGAACACAAGCTAGGCTTAGGTTATGGGGCGTGGGCACATCAGGCCCACTCTGCAGAGTCTGAATCCGAGATCTCCTGCATCTGAAGTCAGGACGAGTATCTGATATAGGATCAGGTTGGAGTTTTTGTCCTTGATGGCCCCTTCAGGAAGGGGGGAGTGCTCATGAGGTCATGGACGTTTTCCCATGCTCGCAGTTGTGAGATGCTCCAAACCGAAAGGATACCTTCTGTGGGACAGTTGAGTCCTGTTGGATGGCTCCAGGATGCCCCATACAGCAAGAATCGAGAGCATAGTTCTAAGGATGGATGCCTGGGCACCCCACTTCGCATCCCCATTGGCTGCTTGCGACATGGCAGGTTCGATCTGCTGGCTCTGGGGCGTGCTACCCAGGGGGCTGAGTTGAAATGGACTCTCCTGAGGATGGGTCATCATGTGGGTTCTTGTCCATGGAGACCTTGGAATGTGGCGGTGGCTCGGTGAACTGGAAGGATTCTCCAACCAGAGGGTTGGACACAGCTCCAAAGAGCAAGTTTCCCATGTGGAGACGACAGGTGTTCTGATTGGTGCCTCAGGAAACCCCCTGGTATTGGAAACCAGTCCTCTGAGGAGAGACGCCTGGAAACCAACAAAAGGGTTCAGATTAGGGCCTAGGGGGCCTGTCTGGTTCAATCTTCTTTCTCTGGGTACATCCTTCTGTTTGTCTGAGGGGAGGTCTTTGCTCAGCTTGTGTCAGATCAGTCCTGTTGGTCCAGGATGGCCTAAACTATTGGGATGGCCTCAGGGACCTTGGAGGTTTCTCCTAATCTGTAGGGTTGTGGCCAATGGAATGGGCAGAGTTTCCTTGGAGAGGGCAGGCCCAGTCCTGCGGTGTGGCTCCAGGGGCCCCAGCCTGGAGGATGTGTGGGCCAGGGCTGTGGGGACAGAAGTCTGAAAACACAAACTCGGCTCAAGTTTGGGCCCGAGGATATGGCAAGCCTGATCTAAAGACCTTGCAGGGAGCTCCTCAGGATATGAATGAAGGGCGAGTGTGAGGCTGTTGATCAGGCTTTTTTCTCTGGATTTTGTGTCAAGGAGGGCTGTCGAATGGAGGAATGGCTTCATAGGCGATGGCCAATTCGCCATCTCTGGGGATTTGGCCTGGCTCCCAAGGGTATGTGGTCATTCTGTGGGAAGGGAGGAGTCCTGTTTACTGCCTCCGGTGTCCGTCCCCAAGAGGGATTCCAGAGCAGGGCCCTGGGTCCCGGCGACTGGAAAACCCAAACTCGGGTTAGGATGGGGGCCCAAGGGGCATGGGAAGCCCCCTAGGCGGGCTCGTGGTCCAGCCACTGAGAGACCTGATTGGAGCACGAGGCTTATGGTGAGGGTCACCAGGCGTCTTTGTGCCCAAGGCGACCCTCAAGCATGGGCGTGGCCTCCTGGGCCATGCAGGTTTCTCCTACCCTGAAGGTTGGACACCAGGCCAACAGCAAGGTTTCTTGGATGGGGATGGAGGAGTTCAGATTTCTGCATCAGGTTCCCTCCTGTCCGGGGATTGGAGATAAGGTCTAGATTCAGATGCCTGAACACCTATCTTGGCAAGTGATGCCAGCCTAAGGCCATGGAGGTTCTGATGTGCTGGCTTTGCGGCCAAATATGTGGGTGTCTGTCAGGAGGTCTGGGCTCAGGCTGCGTCAGACAGAGCATTAGTGCCCAGGGCAGCCTAGGAAATTGGGGTGCATTCTAGGGCCGTGCATATTGAACCTCATTTGGGGTTTCTGGGCAGCCCTAGAGGGCAATGTTTTCCTTCTGGTGGGCAGGCAGCGTGGTGTTGTGGCTCCAGAATTCCCAATCATGAGGGCTTGTGGGCCAGAAGTGTCAGGATGGAAGTCTGAAAACCCAAGCTCGTGTTAGTTTTGGGGCTGAGGGCATGGCTGGCCCACTCTGCAGACACGAAATTGAGATCTCCTTCAACTGAATTCAGGGGCGTATCAGACATTGGCTCAGGCTGGAGGATGGGTTCATGATGTCCCCTTCATGATGTGGGGGCCTCATGAGGCCATGGAGTCTTTCCCACGCTGGGGGTTGTTAGCTGCTCCAAACTGCAAGGTTTCCTTCTGTGGGACAGTTGAGTCCTGGTGGATGGCTCAAGAACACCCTGTCTGAAAGTACCGAGAGCAGGCTCCTAAGGATGGATGCCTGGACACCCCACCTCGAATTCCCATTGGCTCCTAGTGACAAGGCAGGTTCGATCTGCTGGCTCTGGGGCGAACTCCCCAGGGGGCTGGGTTGAAATGGACTCTCCTGAGGATGGGTCATCATGTGGGTTTGTGTCCATGGAGATCTTGGAATGTGGGGGTGGCTCATGGGACGTGCAGCGTTATCCTACATGGAGCGTTTGCCACAGCTCCAAAGAGCAAACATCCCATGTTGAGAAGAGAGGTGTTCCTTTTGGGGGCTCAGGAAACCCCATATGCTGGTATTAGAAACCAGGCCTTGGGGCACCTGGGTGGCTCAGTGGGTTAAACCTCTGCCTTTGGTGCAGGTCATCATCTCAGGGTCCTGGGATCGAGCCCCGCATCGGGCTGTCTGCTCGGCGGGGAGCCTGCTTCCTCTCTCCCTCTCTCTGCCTGCCTCACTGTCTACTTGTGATCTCTCTCTCTGTGTCAAATAAATAAATAAAATCTAAAAAAAAATAGTCTCTTATGCTTTAAGAAACCAGGCCTTGGAGGAGAGGCACCCAGAAACAAAAACAACGTATCAGATTAGGAACTGGTGCCTGTCCGGATCAATCTTCTGTCTCTGGGGACATCCGTCTGCTTGTCTGAGTGGAGGTAATTGCTCATCTTGTGTCAAATCGCCCCTGTTTGTCCAGGGCGGCCTACACTATCGGGATGGCCTCGGGGACCATGCAGGTTTCTCCTCATCTGTAGGGTTGTGGCCAATGAAATGGGTAGAGTTTCCTTGGAGAGGGCAGGCACAGTCCTGCGGTGTGGCTTCAGGGGTCCCATCCTGGAGGGTGTGTGGGCCAGAACTGTGGGGACAGAAGTCTGAAAACACTAACTCGGCTTAGGTTTGGGGCTGAGAGTATGGCAGGGCCAATCTAGAGACTGTGAGGGGAGTTCCTTAGGATATGAACAAAGGGCAAGTGTGAGGCAGTTGCTCAGCTTTGGTCTCTGGATGTTGTGTCAAGGACGGGCGTGGAAATTCGGGGTGGCCTCAACGGCCATGGACCAGGCTCCCTCTCTGGGGATTTGGCCCAGCTCCCAAGAGTTTGATGTCATTCTGAGGGAAGGGAGGAGTCCTGTTTACTCCCTCCAGTGTCCCTCCAAAGGAGGGATTCCAGAGCAGAGTCCTGGGTATGGGCTACTGGAAAACCCGAGCTCTGGTTAGGATTGGGGGCCTACGGGAAGGGCCCATGGGAAGCCCCATATGCGGGCTCTTGGTCCAGCCCCTGAGAGGCCTTACTTGAGCACATGGCTCACTCTGAGGGTCACAATGCGTGTTTGTGCCAAAGGTGGCCCTCAAGTATGGGCGTGTCCTCATGGGCCATGCTGGTTTCTCCTACCCTGAAGGTTGGACACCATGCAAACAGCAAGGTTTCTTGCCATGGGGATGGAGGAGTTCTGATGACTGTATCAGGTTCCCCCCATGCAGTTATTGGAGATAAAATCTAGGTTCTGAAGCCTGAAAACCCTGTTTGAGACGAGATGACAGCCTAAGGCCATGGCAGATCCAATGTGCTAGGTGTGCGGCCAGCTGTCTGGGTGTTGGTTGGGAGGTCCGGGCTCAGACTGTGTCAGACAGAGCATTAGTGCCCAGGGCAGCCTCTATATTTGGGGTGCAGTGGAGTGGCGTGCAGGTTGAGTCTCATTTTGGGTTTTTGGGCAGCCCCAGAGGGCAACGTTTTTCTTCTGGTGGGCAGGCAGAGTGCTGCACTGTGTCTCTGGAATTCCCAACCTGGATGGCTTGTGGGCCAGGAGTGTAAGGTCTGAAGACTGAGAACACAAGCTAGGCTTAGGTTATGGGGCGTGGGCACATCAGGCCCACTCTGCAGAGTCTGAATCCGAGATCTCCTGCATCTGAAGTCAGGACGAGTATCTGATATAGGATCAGGTTGGAGTTTTTGTCCTTGATGGCCCCTTCAGGAAGGGGGGAGTGCTCATGAGGTCATGGACGTTTTCCCATGCTCGCAGTTGTGAGATGCTCCAAACCGAAAGGATACCTTCTGTGGGACAGTTGAGTCCTGTTGGATGGCTCCAGGATGTCCCATACAGCAAGAATCGAGAGCATAGTTCTAAGGATGGATGCCTGGGCACCCCACTTCGCATCCCCATTGGCTGCTTGCGACATGGCAGGTTCGATCTGCTGGCTCTGGGGCGTGCTACCCAGGGGGCTGAGTTGAAATGGACTCTCCTGAGGATGGGTCATCATGTGGGTTCTTGTCCATGGAGACCTTGGAATGTGGCGGTGGCTCGGTGAACTGGAAGGATTCTCCAACCAGAGGGTTGGACACAGCTCCAAAGAGCAAGTTTCCCATGTGGAGACGACAGGTGTTCTGATTGGTGCCTCAGGAAACCCCCTGGTATTGGAAACCAGTCCTCTGAGGAGAGACGCCTGGAAACCAACAAAAGGGTTCAGATTAGGGCCTAGGGGGCCTGTCTGGTTCAATCTTCTTTCTCTGGGTACATCCTTCTGTTTGTCTGAGGGGAGGTCTTTGCTCAGCTTGTGTCAGATCAGTCCTGTTGGTCCAGGATGGCCTAAACTATTGGGATGGCCTCAGGGACCTTGGAGGTTTCTCCTAATCTGTAGGGTTGTGGCCAATGGAATGGGCAGAGTTTCCTTGGAGAGGGCAGGCCCAGTCCTGCGGTGTGGCTCCAGGGGCCCCAGCCTGGAGGATGTGTGGGCCAGGGCTGTGGGGACAGAAGTCTGAAAACACAAACTCGGCTCAAGTTTGGGCCCGAGGATATGGCAAGCCTGATCTAAAGACCTTGCAGGGAGCTCCTCAGGATATGAATGAAGGGCGAGTGTGAGGCTGTTGATCAGGCTTTTTTCTCTGGATTTTGTGTCAAGGAGGGCTGTCGAATGGAGGAATGGCTTCATAGGCGATGGCCAATTCGCCATCTCTGGGGATTTGGCCTGGCTCCCAAGGGTATGTGGTCATTCTGTGGGAAGGGAGGAGTCCTGTTTACTGCCTCCGGTGTCCCTCCCAAAGAGGGATTCCAGAGCAGGGCCCTGGGTCCCGGCGACTGGAAAACCCAAACTCGGGTTAGGATGGGGGCCCAAGGGGCATGGGAAGCCCCCTAGGCGGGCTCGTGGTCCAGCCACTGAGAGACCTGATTGGAGCACGAGGCTTATGGTGAGGGTCACCAGGCGTCTTTGTGCCCAAGGCGACCCTCAAGCATGGGCGTGGCCTCCTGGGCCATGCAGGTTTCTCCTACCCTGAAGGTGGGACACCAGGCCAACAGCAAGGTTTCTTGGATGGGGATGGAGGAGTTCAGATTTCTGCATCAGGTTCCCTCCTGTCCGGGGATTGGAGATAAGGTCTAGATTCAGATGCCTGAACTCCTATCTTGGCAAGTGATGCCAGCCTAAGGCCATGGAGGTTCTGATGTGCTGGCTTTGCGGCCAAATATGTGGGTGTCTGTCAGGAGGTCTGGGCTCAGGCTGCGTCAGACAGAGCATTAGTGCCCAGGGCAGCCTAGGAAATTGGGGTGCATTCTAGGGCCGTGCATATTGAACCTCATTTGGGGTTTCTGGGCAGCCCTAGAGGGCAATGTTTTCCTTCTGGTGGGCAGGCAGCGTGGTGTTGTGGCTCCAGAATTCCCAATCATGAGGGCTTGTGGGCCAGAAGTGTCAGGATGGAAGTCTGAAAACCCAAGCTCGTGTTAGTTTTGGGGCTGAGGGCATGGCTGGCCCACTCTGCAGACACGAAATTGAGATCTCCTTCAACTGAATTCAGGGGCGTATCAGACATTGGCTCAGGCTGGAGGATGGGTTCATGATGTCCCCTTCATGATGTGGGGGCCTCATGAGGCCATGGAGTCTTTCCCACGCTGGGGGTTGTTAGCTGCTCCAAACTGCAAGGTTTCCTTCTGTGGGACAGTTGAGTCCTGGTGGATGGCTCAAGAACACCCTGTCTGAAAGTACCGAGAGCAGGCTCCTAAGGATGGATGCCTGGACACCCCACCTCGAATTCCCATTGGCTCCTAGTGACAAGGCAGGTTCGATCTGCTGGCTCTGGGGCGAACTCCCCAGGGGGCTGGGTTGAAATGGACTCTCCTGAGGATGGGTCATCATGTGGGTTTGTGTCCATGGAGATCTTGGAATGTGGGGGTGGCTCATGGGACGTGCAGCGTTATCCTACATGGAGCGTTTGCCACAGCTCCAAAGAGCAAACATCCCATGTTGAGAAGAGAGGTGTTCCTTTTGGGGGCTCAGGAAACCCCATATGCTGGTATTAGAAACCAGGCCTTGGGGCACCTGGGTGGCTCAGTGGGTTAAACCTCTGCCTTTGGTGCAGGTCATCATCTCAGGGTCCTGGGATCGAGCCCCGCATCGGGCTGTCTGCTCGGCGGGGAGCCTGCTTCCTCTCTCCCTCTCTCTGCCTGCCTCACTGTCTACTTGTGATCTCTCTCTCTGTGTCAAATAAATAAATAAAATCTAAAAAAAAATAGTCTCTTATGCTTTAAGAAACCAGGCCTTGGAGGAGAGGCACCCAGAAACAAAAACAACGTATCAGATTAGGAACTGGTGCCTGTCCGGATCAATCTTCTGTCTCTGGGGACATCCGTCTGCTTGTCTGAGTGGAGGTAATTGCTCATCTTGTGTCAAATCGCCCCTGTTTGTCCAGGGCGGCCTACACTATCGGGATGGCCTCGGGGACCTTGCAGGTTTCTCCTCATCTGTAGGGTTGTGGCCAATGAAATGGGTAGAGTTTCCTTGGAGAGGGCAGGCACAGTCCTGCGGTGTGGCTTCAGGGGTCCCATCCTGGAGGGTGTGTGGGCCAGAACTGTGGGGACAGAAGTCTGAAAACACTAACTCGGCTTAGGTTTGGGGCTGAGAGTATGGCAGGGCCAATCGAGAGACTGTGAGGGGAGTTCCTTAGGATATGAACAAAGGGCAAGTGTGAGGCAGTTGCTCAGCTTTGGTCTCTGGATGTTGTGTCAAGGACGGGCGTGGAAATTCGGGGTGGCCTCAACGGCCATGGACCAGGCTCCCTCTCTGGGGATTTGGCCCAGCTCCCAAGAGTTTGATGTCATTCTGAGGGAAGGGAGGAGTCCTGTTTACTCCCTCCAGTGTCCCTCCAAAGGAGGGATTCCAGAGCAGAGTCCTGGGTATGGGCTACTGGAAAACCCGAGCTCTGGTTAGGATTGGGGGCCTACGGGAAGGGCCCATGGGAAGCCCCATATGCGGGCTCTTGGTCCAGCCCCTGAGAGGCCTTACTTGAGCACATGGCTCACTCTGAGGGTCACAATGCGTGTTTGTGCCAAAGGTGGCCCTCAAGTATGGGCGTGTCCTCATGGGCCATGCTGGTTTCTCCTACCCTGAAGGTTGGACACCATGCAAACAGCAAGGTTTCTTGCCATGGGGATGGAGGAGTTCTGATGACTGTATCAGGTTCCCCCCATGCAGTTATTGGAGATAAAATCTAGGTTCTGAAGCCTGAAAACCCTGTTTGAGACGAGATGACAGCCTAAGGCCATGGCAGATCCAATGTGCTAGGTGTGCGGCCAGCTGTCTGGGTGTTGGTTGGGAGGTCCGGGCTCAGACTGTGTCAGACAGAGCATTAGTGCCCAGGGCAGCCTCTATATTTGGGGTGCAGTGGAGTGGCGTGCAGGTTGAGTCTCATTTTGGGTTTTTGGGCAGCCCCAGAGGGCAACGTTTTTCTTCTGGTGGGCAGGCAGAGTGCTGCACTGTGTCTCTGGAATTCCCAACCTGGATGGCTTGTGGGCCAGGAGTGTAAGGTCTGAAGACTGAGAACACAAGCTAGGCTTAGGTTATGGGGCGTGGGCACATCAGGCCCACTCTGCAGAGTCTGAATCCGAGATCTCCTGCATCTGAAGTCAGGACGAGTATCTGATATAGGATCAGGTTGGAGTTTTTGTCCTTGATGGCCCCTTCAGGAAGGGGGGAGTGCTCATGAGGTCATGGACGTTTTCCCATGCTCGCAGTTGTGAGATGCTCCAAACCGAAAGGATACCTTCTGTGGGACAGTTGAGTCCTGTTGGATGGCTCCAGGATGCCCCATACAGCAAGAATCGAGAGCATAGTTCTAAGGATGGATGCCTGGGCACCCCACTTCGCATCCCCATTGGCTGCTTGCGACATGGCAGGTTCGATCTGCTGGCTCTGGGGCGTGCTACCCAGGGGGCTGAGTTGAAATGGACTCTCCTGAGGATGGGTCATCATGTGGGTTCTTGTCCATGGAGACCTTGGAATGTGGCGGTGGCTCGGTGAACTGGAAGGATTCTCCAACCAGAGGGTTGGACACAGCTCCAAAGAGCAAGTTTCCCATGTGGAGACGACAGGTGTTCTGATTGGTGCCTCAGGAAACCCCCTGGTATTGGAAACCAGTCCTCTGAGGAGAGACGCCTGGAAACCAACAAAAGGGTTCAGATTAGGGCCTAGGGGGCCTGTCTGGTTCAATCTTCTTTCTCTGGGTACATCCTTCTGTTTGTCTGAGGGGAGGTCTTTGCTCAGCTTGTGTCAGATCAGTCCTGTTGGTCCAGGATGGCCTAAACTATTGGGATGGCCTCAGGGACCTTGGAGGTTTCTCCTAATCTGTAGGGTTGTGGCCAATGGAATGGGCAGAGTTTCCTTGGAGAGGGCAGGCCCAGTCCTGCGGTGTGGCTCCAGGGGCCCCAGCCTGGAGGATGTGTGGGCCAGGGCTGTGGGGACAGAAGTCTGAAAACACAAACTCGGCTCAAGTTTGGGCCCGAGGATATGGCAAGCCTGATCTAAAGACCTTGCAGGGAGCTCCTCAGGATATGAATGAAGGGCGAGTGTGAGGCTGTTGATCAGGCTTTTTTCTCTGGATTTTGTGTCAAGGAGGGCTGTCGAATGGAGGAATGGCTTCATAGGCGATGGCCAATTCGCCATCTCTGGGGATTTGGCCTGGCTCCCAAGGGTATGTGGTCATTCTGTGGGAAGGGAGGAGTCCTGTTTACTGCCTCCGGTGTCCCTCCCAAAGAGGGATTCCAGAGCAGGGCCCTGGGTCCCGGCGACTGGAAAACCCAAACTCGGGTTAGGATGGGGGCCCAAGGGGCATGGGAAGCCCACTAGGCGGGCTCGTGGTCCAGCCACTGAGAGACCTGATTGGAGCACGAGGCTTATGGTGAGGGTCACCAGGCGTCTTTGTGCCCAAGGCGACCCTCAAGCATGGGCGTGGCCTCCTGGGCCATGCAGGTTTCTCCTACCCTGAAGGTGGGACACCAGGCCAACAGCAAGGTTTCTTGGATGGGGATGGAGGAGTTCAGATTTCTGCATCAGGTTCCCTCCTGTCCGGGGATTGGAGATAAGGTCTAGATTCAGATGCCTGAACACCTATCTTGGCAAGTGATGCCAGCCTAAGGCCATGGAGGTTCTGATGTGCTGGCTTTGCGGCCAAATATGTGGGTGTCTGTCAGGAGGTCTGGGCTCAGGCTGCGTCAGACAGAGCATTAGTGCCCAGGGCAGCCTAGGAAATTGGGGTGCATTCTAGGGCCGTGCATATTGAACCTCATTTGGGGTTTCTGGGCAGCCCTAGAGGGCAATGTTTTCCTTCTGGTGGGCAGGCAGCGTGGTGTTGTGGCTCCAGAATTCCCAATCATGAGGGCTTGTGGGCCAGAAGTGTCAGGATGGAAGTCTGAAAACCCAAGCTCGTGTTAGTTTTGGGGCTGAGGGCATGGCTGGCCCACTCTGCAGACACGAAATTGAGATCTCCTTCAACTGAATTCAGGGGCGTATCAGACATTGGCTCAGGCTGGAGGATGGGTTCATGATGTCCCCTTCATGATGTGGGGGCCTCATGAGGCCATGGAGTCTTTCCCACGCTGGGGGTTGTTAGCTGCTCCAAACTGCAAGGTTTCCTTCTGTGGGACAGTTGAGTCCTGGTGGATGGCTCAAGAACACCCTGTCTGAAAGTACCGAGAGCAGGCTCCTAAGGATGGATGCCTGGACACCCCACCTCGAATTCCCATTGGCTCCTAGTGACAAGGCAGGTTCGATCTGCTGGCTCTGGGGCGAACTCCCCAGGGGGCTGGGTTGAAATGGACTCTCCTGAGGATGGGTCATCATGTGGGTTTGTGTCCATGGAGATCTTGGAATGTGGGGGTGGCTCATGGGACGTGCAGCGTTATCCTACATGGAGCGTTTGCCACAGCTCCAAAGAGCAAACATCCCATGTTGAGAAGAGAGGTGTTCCTTTTGGGGGCTCAGGAAACCCCATATGCTGGTATTAGAAACCAGGCCTTGGGGCACCTGGGTGGCTCAGTGGGTTAAACCTCTGCCTTTGGTGCAGGTCATCATCTCAGGGTCCTGGGATCGAGCCCCGCATCGGGCTGTCTGCTCGGCGGGGAGCCTGCTTCCTCTCTCCCTCTCTCTGCCTGCCTCACTGTCTACTTGTGATCTCTCTCTCTGTGTCAAATAAATAAATAAAATCTAAAAAAAAATAGTCTCTTATGCTTTAAGAAACCAGGCCTTGGAGGAGAGGCACCCAGAAACAAAAACAACGTATCAGATTAGGAACTGGTGCCTGTCCGGATCAATCTTCTGTCTCTGGGGACATCCGTCTGCTTGTCTGAGTGGAGGTAATTGCTCATCTTGTGTCAAATCGCCCCTGTTTGTCCAGGGCGGCCTACACTATCGGGATGGCCTCGGGGACCTTGCAGGTTTCTCCTCATCTGTAGGGTTGTGGCCAATGAAATGGGTAGAGTTTCCTTGGAGAGGGCAGGCACAGTCCTGCGGTGTGGCTTCAGGGGTCCCATCCTGGAGGGTGTGTGGGCCAGAACTGTGGGGACAGAAGTCTGAAAACACTAACTCGGCTTAGGTTTGGGGCTGAGAGTATGGCAGGGCCAATCTAGAGACTGTGAGGGGAGTTCCTTAGGATATGAACAAAGGGCAAGTGTGAGGCAGTTGCTCAGCTTTGGTCTCTGGATGTTGTGTCAAGGACGGGCGTGGAAATTCGGGGTGGCCTCAACGGCCATGGACCAGGCTCCCTCTCTGGGGATTTGGCCCAGCTCCCAAGAGTTTGATGTCATTCTGAGGGAAGGGAGGAGTCCTGTTTACTCCCTCCAGTGTCCCTCCAAAGGAGGGATTCCAGAGCAGAGTCCTGGGTATGGGCTACTGGAAAACCCGAGCTCTGGTTAGGATTGGGGGCCTACGGGAAGGGCCCATGGGAAGCCCCATATGCGGGCTCTTGGTCCAGCCCCTGAGAGGCCTTACTTGAGCACATGGCTCACTCTGAGGGTCACAATGCGTGTTTGTGCCAAAGGTGGCCCTCAAGTATGGGCGTGTCCTCATGGGCCATGCTGGTTTCTCCTACCCTGAAGGGTGGACACCATGCAAACAGCAAGGTTTCTTGCCATGGGGATGGAGGAGTTCTGATGACTGTATCAGGTTCCCCCCATGCAGTTATTGGAGATAAAATCTAGGTTCTGAAGCCTGAAAACCCTGTTTGAGACGAGATGACAGCCTAAGGCCAGGGCAGATCCAATGTGCTAGGTGTGCGGCCAGCTGTCTGGGTGTTGGTTGGGAGGTCCGGGCTCAGACTGTGTCAGACAGAGCATTAGTGCCCAGGGCAGCCTCTATATTTGGGGTGCAGTGGAGTGGCGTGCAGGTTGAGTCTCATTTTGGGTTTTTGGGCAGCCCCAGAGGGCAACGTTTTTCTTCTGGTGGGCAGGCAGAGTGCTGCCCTGTGTCTCTGGAATTCCCAACCTGGATGGCTTGTGGGCCAGGAGTGTAAGGTCTGAAGACTGAGAACACAAGCTAGGCTTAGGTTATGGGGCGTGGGCACATCAGGCCCACTCTGCAGAGTCTGAATCCGAGATCTCCTGCATCTGAAGTCAGGACGAGTATCTGATATAGGATCAGGTTGGAGTTTTTGTCCTTGATGGCCCCTTCAGGAAGGGGGGAGTGCTCATGAGGTCATGGACGTTTTCCCATGCTCGCAGTTGTGAGATGCTCCAAACCGAAAGGATACCTTCTGTGGGACAGTTGAGTCCTGTTGGATGGCTCCAGGATGCCCCATACAGCAAGAATCGAGAGCATAGTTCTAAGGATGGATGCCTGGGCACCCCACTTCGCATCCCCATTGGCTGCTTGCGACATGGCAGGTTCGATCTGCTGGCTCTGGGGCGTGCTACCCAGGGGGCTGAGTTGAAATGGACTCTCCTGAGGATGGGTCATCATGTGGGTTCTTGTCCATGGAGACCTTGGAATGTGGCGGTGGCTCGGTGAACTGGAAGGATTCTCCAACCAGAGGGTTGGACACAGCTCCAAAGAGCAAGTTTCCCATGTGGAGACGACAGGTGTTCTGATTGGTGCCTCAGGAAACCCCCTGGTATTGGAAACCAGTCCTCTGAGGAGAGACGCCTGGAAACCAACACAAGGGTTCAGATTAGGGCCTAGGGGGCCTGTCTGGTTCAATCTTCTTTCTCTGGGTACATCCTTCTGTTTGTCTGAGGGGAGGTCTTTGCTCAGCTTGTGTCAGATCAGTCCTGTTGGTCCAGGATGGCCTAAACTATTGGGATGGCCTCAGGGACCTTGGAGGTTTCTCCTAATCTGTAGGGTTGTGGCCAATGGAATGGGCAGAGTTTCCTTGGAGAGGGCAGGCCCAGTCCTGCGGTGTGGCTCCAGGGGCCCCAGCCTGGAGGATGTGTGGGCCAGGGCTGTGGGGACAGAAGTCTGAAAACACAAACTCGGCTCAAGTTTGGGCCCGAGGATATGGCAAGCCTGATCTAAAGACCTTGCAGGGAGCTCCTCAAGATATGAATGAAGGGCGAGTGTGAGGCTGTTGATCAGGCTTTTTTCTCTGGATTTTGTGTCAAGGAGGGCTGTCGAATGGAGGAATGGCTTCATAGGCGATGGCCAATTCGCCATCTCTGGGGATTTGGCCTGGCTCCCAAGGGTATGTGGTCATTCTGTGGGAAGGGAGGAGTCCTGTTTACTGCCTCCGGTGTCCCTCCCAAAGAGGGATTCCAGAGCAGGGCCCTGGGTCCCGGCGACTGGAAAACCCAAACTCGGGTTAGGATGGGGGCCCAAGGGGCATGGGAAGCCCCCTAGGCGGGCTCGTGGTCCAGCCACTGAGAGACCTGATTGGAGCACGAGGCTTATGGTGAGGGTCACCAGGCGTCTTTGTGCCCAAGGCGACCCTGAAGCATGGGCGTGGCCTCCTGGGCCATGCAGGTTTCTCCTACCCTGAAGGTTGGACACCAGGCCAACAGCAAGGTTTCTTGGATGGGGATGGAGGAGTTCAGATTTCTGCATCAGGTTCCCTCCTGTCCGGGGATTGGAGATAAGGTCTAGATTCAGATGCCTGAACACCTATCTTGGCAAGTGATGCCAGCCTAAGGCCATGGAGGTTCTGATGTGCTGGCTTTGCGGCCAAATATGTGGGTGTCTGTCAGGAGGTCTGGGCTCAGGCTGCGTCAGACAGAGCATTAGTGCCCAGGGCAGCCTAGGAAATTGGGGTGCATTCTAGGGCCGTGCATATTGAACCTCATTTGGGGTTTCTGGGCAGCCCTAGAGGGCAATGTTTTCCTTCTGGTGGGCAGGCAGCGTGGTGTTGTGGCTCCAGAATTCCCAATCATGAGGGCTTGTGGGCCAGAAGTGTCAGGATGGAAGTCTGAAAACCCAAGCTCGTGTTAGTTTTGGGGCTGAGGGCATGGTTGGCCCACTCTGCAGACACGAAATTGAGATCTCCTTCAACTGAATTCAGGGGCGTATCAGACATTGGCTCAGGCTGGAGGATGGGTTCATGATGTCCCCTTCATGATGTGGGGGCCTCATGAGGCCATGGAGTCTTTCCCACGCTGGGGGTTGTTAGCTGCTCCAAACTGCAAGGTTTCCTTCTGTGGGACAGTTGAGTCCTGGTGGATGGCTCAAGAACACCCTGTCTGAAAGTACCGAGAGCAGGCTCCTAAGGATGGATGCCTGGACACCCCACCTCGAATTCCCATTGGCTCCTAGTGACAAGGCAGGTTCGATCTGCTGGCTCTGGGGCGAACTCCCCAGGGGGCTGGGTTGAAATGGACTCTCCTGAGGATGGGTCATCATGTGGGTTTGTGTCCATGGAGATCTTGGAATGTGGGGGTGGCTCATGGGACGTGCAGCGTTATCCTACATGGAGCGTTTGCCACAGCTCCAAAGAGCAAACATCCCATGTTGAGAAGAGAGGTGTTCCTTTTGGGGGCTCAGGAAACCCCATATGCTGGTATTAGAAACCAGGCCTTGGGGCACCTGGGTGGCTCAGTGGGTTAAACCTCTGCCTTTGGTGCAGGTCATCATCTCAGGGTCCTGGGATCGAGCCCCGCATCGGGCTGTCTGCTCGGCGGGGAGCCTGCTTCCTCTCTCCCTCTCTCTGCCTGCCTCACTGTCTACTTGTGATCTCTCTCTCTGTGTCAAATAAATAAATAAAATCTAAAAAAAAATAGTCTCTTATGCTTTAAGAAACCAGGCCTTGGAGGAGAGGCACCCAGAAACAAAAACAACGTATCAGATTAGGAACTGGTGCCTGTCCGGATCAATCTTCTGTCTCTGGGGACATCCGTCTGCTTGTCTGAGTGGAGGTAATTGCTCATCTTGTGTCAAATCGCCCCTGTTTGTCCAGGGCGGCCTACACTATCGGGATGGCCTCGGGGACCTTGCAGGTTTCTCCTCATCTGTAGGGTTGTGGCCAATGAAATGGGTAGAGTTTCCTTGGAGAGGGCAGGCACAGTCCTGCGGTGTGGCTTCAGGGGTCCCATCCTGGAGGGTGTGTGGGCCAGAACTGTGGGGACAGAAGTCTGAAAACACTAACTCGGCTTAGGTTTGGGGCTGAGAGTATGGCAGGGCCAATCTAGAGACTGTGAGGGGAGTTCCTTAGGATATGAACAAAGGGCAAGTGTGAGGCAGTTGCTCAGCTTTGGTCTCTGGATGTTGTGTCAAGGACGGGCGTGGAAATTCGGGGTGGCCTCAACGGCCATGGACCAGGCTCCCTCTCTGGGGATTTGGCCCAGCTCCCAAGAGTTTGATGTCATTCTGAGGGAAGGGAGGAGTCCTGTTTACTCCCTCCAGTGTCCCTCCAAAGGAGGGATTCCAGAGCAGAGTCCTGGGTATGGGCTACTGGAAAACCCGAGCTCTGGTTAGGATTGGGGGCCTACGGGAAGGGCCCATGGGAAGCCCCATATGCGGGCTCTTGGTCCAGCCCCTGAGAGGCCTTACTTGAGCACATGGCTCACTCTGAGGGTCACAATGCGTGTTTGTGCCAAAGGTGGCCCTCAAGTATGGGCGTGTCCTCATGGGCCATGCTGGTTTCTCCTACCCTGAAGGTTGGACACCATGCAAACAGCAAGGTTTCTTGCCATGGGGATGGAGGAGTTCTGATGACTGTATCAGGTTCCCCCCATGCAGTTATTGGAGATAAAATCTAGGTTCTGAAGCCTGAAAACCCTGTTTGAGACGAGATGACAGCCTAAGGCCATGGCAGATCCAATGTGCTAGGTGTGCGGCCAGCTGTCTGGGTGTTGGTTGGGAGGTCCGGGCTCAGACTGTGTCAGACAGAGCATTAGTGCCCAGGGCAGCCTCTATATTTGGGGTGCAGTGGAGTGGCGTGCAGGTTGAGTCTCATTTTGGGTTTTTGGGCAGCCCCAGAGGGCAACGTTTTTCTTCTGGTGGGCAGGCAGAGTGCTGCACTGTGTCTCTGGAATTCCCAACCTGGATGGCTTGTGGGCCAGGAGTGTAAGGTCTGAAGACTGAGAACACAAGCTAGGCTTAGGTTATGGGGCGTGGGCACATCAGGCCCACTCTGCAGAGTCTGAATCCGAGATCTCCTGCATCTGAAGTCAGGACGAGTATCTGATATAGGATCAGGTTGGAGTTTTTGTCCTTGATGGCCCCTTCAGGAAGGGGGGAGTGCTCATGAGGTCATGGACGTTTTCCCATGCTCGCAGTTGTGAGATGCTCCAAACCGAAAGGATACCTTCTGTGGGACAGTTGAGTCCTGTTGGATGGCTCCAGGATGCCCCATACAGCAAGAATCGAGAGCATAGTTCTAAGGATGGATGCCTGGGCACCCCACTTCGCATCCCCATTGGCTGCTTGCGACATGGCAGGTTCGATCTGCTGGCTCTGTGGCGTGCTACCCAGGGGGCTGAGTTGAAATGGACTCTCCTGAGGATGGGTCATCATGTGGGTTCTTGTCCATGGAGACCTTGGAATGTGGCGGTGGCTCGGTGAACTGGAAGGATTCTCCAACCAGAGGGTTGGACACAGCTCCAAAGAGCAAGTTTCCCATGTGGAGATGACAGGTGTTCTGATTGGTGCCTCAGGAAACCCCCTGGTATTGGAAACCAGTCCTCTGAGGAGAGACGCCTGGAAACCAACACAAGGGTTCAGATTAGGGCCTAGGGGGCCTGTCTGGTTCAATCTTCTTTCTCTGGGTACATCCTTCTGTTTGTCTGAGGGGAGGTCTTTGCTCAGCTTGTGTCAGATCAGTCCTGTTGGTCCAGGATGGCCTAAACTATTGGGATGGCCTCAGGGACCTTGGAGGTTTCTCCTAATCTGTAGGGTTGTGGCCAATGGAATGGGCAGAGTTTCCTTGGAGAGGGCAGGCCCAGTCCTGCGGTGTGGCTCCAGGGGCCCCAGCCTGGAGGATGTGTGGGCCAGGGCTGTGGGGACAGAAGTCTGAAAACACAAACTCGGCTCAAGTTTGGGCCCGAGGATATGGCAAGCCTGATCTAAAGACCTTGCAGGGAGCTCCTCAAGATATGAATGAAGGGCGAGTGTGAGGCTGTTGATCAGGCTTTTTTCTCTGGATTTTGTGTCAAGGAGGGCTGTCGAATGGAGGAATGGCTTCATAGGCGATGGCCAATTCGCCATCTCTGGGGATTTGGCCTGGCTCCCAAGGGTATGTGGTCATTCTGTGGGAAGGGAGGAGTCCTGTTTACTGCCTCCGGTGTCCCTCCCAAAGATGGATTCCAGAGCAGGGCCCTGGGTCCCGGCGACTGGAAAACCCAAACTCGGGTTAGGATGGGGGCCCAAGGGGCATGGGAAGCCCCCTAGGCGGGCTCGTGGTCCAGCCACTGAGAGACCTGATTGGAGCACGAGGCTTATGGTGAGGGTCACCAGGCGTCTTTGTGCCCAAGGCGACCCTGAAGCATGGGCGTGGCCTCCTGGGCCATGCAGGTTTCTCCTACCCTGAAGGTTGGACACCAGGCCAACAGCAAGGTTTCTTGGATGGGGATGGAGGAGTTCAGATTTCTGCATCAGGTTCCCTCCTGTCCGGGGATTGGAGATAAGGTCTAGATTCAGATGCCTGAACACCTATCTTGGCAAGTGATGCCAGCCTAAGGCCATGGAGGTTCTGATGTGCTGGCTTTGCGGCCAAATATGTGGGTGTCTGTCAGGAGGTCTGGGCTCAGGCTGCGTCAGACAGAGCATTAGTGCCCAGGGCAGCCTAGGAAATTGGGGTGCATTCTAGGGCCGTGCATATTGAACCTCATTTGGGGTTTCTGGGCAGCCCTAGAGGGCAATGTTTTCCTTCTGGTGGGCAGGCAGCGTGGTGTTGTGGCTCCAGAATTCCCAATCATGAGGGCTTGTGGGCCAGAAGTGTCAGGATGGAAGTCTGAAAACCCAAGCTCGTGTTAGTTTTGGGGCTGAGGGCATGGCTGGCCCACTCTGCAGACACGAAATTGAGATCTCCTTCAACTGAATTCAGGGGCGTATCAGACATTGGCTCAGGCTGGAGGATGGGTTCATGATGTCCCCTTCATGATGTGGGGGCCTCATGAGGCCATGGAGTCTTTCCCACGCTGGGGGTTGTTAGCTGCTCCAAACTGCAAGGTTTCCTTCTGTGGGACAGTTGAGTCCTGGTGGATGGCTCAAGAACACCCTGTCTGAAAGTACCGAGAGCAGGCTCCTAAGGATGGATGCCTGGACACCCCACCTCGAATTCCCATTGGCTCCTAGTGACAAGGCAGGTTCGATCTGCTGGCTCTGGGGCGAACTCCCCAGGGGGCTGGGTTGAAATGGACTCTCCTGAGGATGGGTCATCATGTGGGTTTGTGTCCATGGAGATCTTGGAATGTGGGGGTGGCTCATGGGACGTGCAGCGTTATCCTACATGGAGCGTTTGCCACAGCTCCAAAGAGCAAACATCCCATGTTGAGAAGAGAGGTGTTCCTTTTGGGGGCTCAGGAAACCCCATATGCTGGTATTAGAAACCAGGCCTTGGGGCACCTGGGTGGCTCAGTGGGTTAAACCTCTGCCTTTGGTGCAGGTCATCATCTCAGGGTCCTGGGATCGAGCCCCGCATCGGGCTGTCTGCTCGGCGGGGAGCCTGCTTCCTCTCTCCCTCTCTCTGCCTGCCTCACTGTCTACTTGTGATCTCTCTCTCTGTGTCAAATAAATAGATAAAATCTAAAAAAAAATAGTCTCTTATGCTTTAAGAAACCAGGCCTTGGAGGAGAGGCACCCAGAAACAAAAACAACGTATCAGATTAGGAACTGGTGCCTGTCCGGATCAATCTTCTGTCTCTGGGGACATCCGTCTGCTTGTCTGAGTGGAGGTAATTGCTCATCTTGTGTCAAATCGCCCCTGTTTGTCCAGGGCGGCCTACACTATCGGGATGGCCTCGGGGACCTTGCAGGTTTCTCCTCATCTGTAGGGTTGTGGCCAATGAAATGGGTAGAGTTTCCTTGGAGAGGGCAGGCACAGTCCTGCGGTGTGGCTTCAGGGGTCCCATCCTGGAGGGTGTGTGGGCCAGAACTGTGGGGACAGAAGTCTGAAAACACTAACTCGGCTTAGGTTTGGGGCTGAGAGTATGGCAGGGCCAATCTAGAGACTGTGAGGGGAGTTCCTTAGGATATGAACAAAGGGCAAGTGTGAGGCAGTTGCTCAGCTTTGGTCTCTGGATGTTGTGTCAAGGACGGGCGTGGAAATTCGGGGTGGCCTCAACGGCCATGGACCAGGCTCCCTCTCTGGGGATTTGGCCCAGCTCCCAAGAGTTTGATGTCATTCTGAGGGAAGGGAGGAGTCCTGTTTACTCCCTCCAGTGTCCCTCCAAAGGAGGGATTCCAGAGCAGAGTCCTGGGTATGGGCTACTGGAAAACCCGAGCTCTGGTTAGGATTGGGGGCCTACGGGAAGGGCCCATGGGAAGCCCCATATGCGGGCTCTTGGTCCAGCCCCTGAGAGGCCTTACTTGAGCACATGGCTCACTCTGAGGGTCACAATGCGTGTTTGTGCCAAAGGTGGCCCTCAAGTATGGGCGTGTCCTCATGGGCCATGCTGGTTTCTCCTACCCTGAAGGGTGGACACCATGCAAACAGCAAGGTTTCTTGCCATGGGGATGGAGGAGTTCTGATGACTGTATCAGGTTCCCCCCATGCAGTTATTGGAGATAAAATCTAGGTTCTGAAGCCTGAAAACCCTGTTTGAGACGAGATGACAGCCTAAGGCCATGGCAGATCCAATGTGCTAGGTGTGCGGCCAGCTGTCTGGGTGTTGGTTGGGAGGTCCGGGCTCAGACTGTGTCAGACAGAGCATTAGTGCCCAGGGCAGCCTCTATATTTGGGGTGCAGTGGAGTGGCGTGCAGGTTGAGTCTCATTTTGGGTTTTTGGGCAGCCCCAGAGGGCAACGTTTTTCTTCTGGTGGGCAGGCAGAGTGCTGCCCTGTGTCTCTGGAATTCCCGACCTGGATGGCTTGTGGGCCAGGAGTGTAAGGTCTGAAGACTGAGAACACAAGCTAGGCTTAGGTTATGGGGCGTGGGCACATCAGGCCCACTCTGCAGAGTCTGAATCCGAGATCTCCTGCATCTGAAGTCAGGACGAGTATCTGATATAGGATCAGGTTGGAGTTTTTGTCCTTGATGGCCCCTTCAGGAAGGGGGGAGTGCTCATGAGGTCATGGACGTTTTCCCATGCTCGCAGTTGTGAGATGCTCCAAACCGAAAGGATACCTTCTGTGGGACAGTTGAGTCCTGTTGGATGGCTCCAGGATGCCCCATACAGCAAGAATCGAGAGCATAGCTCTAAGGATGGATGCCTGGGCACCCCACTTCGCATCCCCATTGGCTGCTTGCGACATGGCAGGTTCGATCTGCTGGCTCTGGGGCGTGCTACCCAGGGGGCTGAGTTGAAATGGACTCTCCTGAGGATGGGTCATCATGTGGGTTCTTGTCCATGGAGACCTTGGAATGTGGCGGTGGCTCGGTGAACTGGAAGGATTCTCCAACCAGAGGGTTGGACACAGCTCCAAAGAGCAAGTTTCCCATGTGGAGATGACAGGTGTTCTGATTGGTGCCTCAGGAAACCCCCTGGTATTGGAAACCAGTCCTCTGAGGAGAGAGGCCTGGAAACCAACACAAGGGTTCAGATTAGGGCCTAGGGGGCCTGTCTGGTTCAATCTTCTTTCTCTGGGTACATCCTTCTGTTTGTCTGAGGGGAGGTCTTTGCTCAGCTTGTGTCAGATCAGTCCTGTTGGTCCAGGATGGCCTAAACTATTGGGATGGCCTCAGGGACCTTGGAGGTTTCTCCTAATCTGTAGGGTTGTGGCCAATGGAATGGGCAGAGTTTCCTTGGAGAGGGCAGGCCCAGTCCTGCGGTGTGGCTCCAGGGGCCCCAGCCTGGAGGATGTGTGGGCCAGGGCTGTGGGGACAGAAGTCTGAAAACACAAACTCGGCTCAAGTTTGGGCCCGAGGATATGGCAAGCCTGATCTAAAGACCTTGCAGGGAGCTCCTCAGGATATGAATGAAGGGCGAGTGTGAGGCTGTTGATCAGGCTTTTTTCTCTGGATTTTGTGTCAAGGAGGGCTGTCGAATGGAGGAATGGCTTCATAGGCGATGGCCAATTCGCCATCTCTGGGGATTTGGCCTGGCTCCCAAGGGTATGTGGTCATTCTGTGGGAAGGGAGGAGTCCTGTTTACTGCCTCCGGTGTCCCTCCCAAAGATGGATTCCAGAGCAGGGCCCTGGGTCCCGGCGACTGGAAAACCCAAACTCGGGTTAGGATGGGGGCCCAAGGGGCATGGGAAGCCCCCTAGGCGGGCTCGTGGTCCAGCCACTGAGAGACCTGATTGGAGCACGAGGCTTATGGTGAGGGTCACCAGGCGTCTTTGTGCCCAAGGCGACCCTGAAGCATGGGCGTGGCCTCCTGGGCCATGCAGGTTTCTCCTACCCTGAAGGTTGGACACCAGGCCAACAGCAAGGTTTCTTGGATGGGGATGGAGGAGTTCAGATTTCTGCATCAGGTTCCCTCCTGTCCGGGGATTGGAGATAAGGTCTAGATTCAGATGCCTGAACACCTATCTTGGCAAGTGATGCCAGCCTAAGGCCATGGAGGTTCTGATGTGCTGGCTTTGCGGCCAAATATGTGGGTGTCTGTCAGGAGGTCTGGGCTCAGGCTGCGTCAGACAGAGCATTAGTGCCCAGGGCAGCCTAGGAAATTGGGGTGCATTCTAGGGCCGTGCATATTGAACCTCATTTGGGGTTTCTGGGCAGCCCTAGAGGGCAATGTTTTCCTTCTGGTGGGCAGGCAGCGTGGTGTTGTGGCTCCAGAATTCCCAATCATGAGGGCTTGTGGGCCAGAAGTGTCAGGATGGAAGTCTGAAAACCCAAGCTCGTGTTAGTTTTGGGGCTGAGGGCATGGCTGGCCCACTCTGCAGACACGAAATTGAGATCTCCTTCAACTGAATTCAGGGGCGTATCAGACATTGGCTCAGGCTGGAGGATGGGTTCATGATGTCCCCTTCATGATGTGGGGGCCTCATGAGGCCATGGAGTCTTTCCCACGCTGGGGGTTGTTAGCTGCTCCAAACTGCAAGGTTTCCTTCTGTGGGACAGTTGAGTCCTGGTGGATGGCTCAAGAACACCCTGTCTGAAAGTACCGAGAGCAGGCTCCTAAGGATGGATGCCTGGACACCCCACCTCGAATTCCCATTGGCTCCTAGTGACAAGGCAGGTTCGATCTGCTGGCTCTGGGGCGAACTCCCCAGGGGGCTGGGTTGAAATGGACTCTCCTGAGGATGGGTCATCATGTGGGTTTGTGTCCATGGAGATCTTGGAATGTGGGGGTGGCTCATGGGACGTGCAGCGTTATCCTACATGGAGCGTTTGCCACAGCTCCAAAGAGCAAACATCCCATGTTGAGAAGAGAGGTGTTCCTTTTGGGGGCTCAGGAAACCCCATATGCTGGTATTAGAAACCAGGCCTTGGGGCACCTGGGTGGCTCAGTGGGTTAAACCTCTGCCTTTGGTGCAGGTCATCATCTCAGGGTCCTGGGATCGAGCCCCGCATCGGGCTGTCTGCTCGGCGGGGAGCCTGCTTCCTCTCTCCCTCTCTCTGCCTGCCTCACTGTCTACTTGTGATCTCTCTCTCTGTGTCAAATAAATAAATAAAATCTAAAAAAAAATAGTCTCTTATGCTTTAAGAAACCAGGCCTTGGAGGAGAGGCACCCAGAAACAAAAACAACGTATCAGATTAGGAACTGGTGCCTGTCCGGATCAATCTTCTGTCTCTGGGGACATCCGTCTGCTTGTCTGAGTGGAGGTAATTGCTCATCTTGTGTCAAATCGCCCCTGTTTGTCCAGGGCGGCCTACACTATCGGGATGGCCTCGGGGACCTTGCAGGTTTCTCCTCATCTGTAGGGTTGTGGCCAATGAAATGGGTAGAGTTTCCTTGGAGAGGGCAGGCACAGTCCTGCGGTGTGGCTTCAGGGGTCCCATCCTGGAGGGTGTGTGGGCCAGAACTGTGGGGACAGAAGTCTGAAAACACTAACTCGGCTTAGGTTTGGGGCTGAGAGTATGGCAGGGCCAATCTAGAGACTGTGAGGGGAGTTCCTTAGGATATGAACAAAGGGCAAGTGTGAGGCAGTTGCTCAGCTTTGGTCTCTGGATGTTGTGTCAAGGACGGGCGTGGAAATTCGGGGTGGCCTCAACGGCCATGGACCAGGCTCCCTCTCTGGGGATTTGGCCCAGCTCCCAAGAGTTTGATGTCATTCTGAGGGAAGGGAGGAGTCCTGTTTACTCCCTCCAGTGTCCCTCCAAAGGAGGGATTCCAGAGCAGAGTCCTGGGTATGGGCTACTGGAAAACCCGAGCTCTGGTTAGGATTGGGGGCCTACGGGAAGGGCCCATGGGAAGCCCCATATGCGGGCTCTTGGTCCAGCCCCTGAGAGGCCTTACTTGAGCACATGGCTCACTCTGAGGGTCACAATGCGTGTTTGTGCCAAAGGTGGCCCTCAAGTATGGGCGTGTCCTCATGGGCCATGCTGGTTTCTCCTACCCTGAAGGGTGGACACCATGCAAACAGCAAGGTTTCTTGCCATGGGGATGGAGGAGTTCTGATGACTGTATCAGGTTCCCCCCATGCAGTTATTGGAGATAAAATCTAGGTTCTGAAGCCTGAAAACCCTGTTTGAGACGAGATGACAGCCTAAGGCCATGGCAGATCCAATGTGCTAGGTGTGCGGCCAGCTGTCTGGGTGTTGGTTGGGAGGTCCGGGCTCAGACTGTGTCAGACAGAGCATTAGTGCCCAGGGCAGCCTCTATATTTGGGGTGCAGTCGAGTGGCGTGCAGGTTGAGTCTCATTTTGGGTTTTTGGGCAGCCCCAGAGGGCAACGTTTTTCTTCTGGTGGGCAGGCAGAGTGCTGCCCTGTGTCTCTGGAATTCCCGACCTGGATGGCTTGTGGGCCAGGAGTGTAAGGTCTGAAGACTGAGAACACAAGCTAGGCTTAGGTTATGGGGCGTGGGCACATCAGGCCCACTCTGCAGAGTCTGAATCCGAGATCTCCTGCATCTGAAGTCAGGACGAGTATCTGATATAGGATCAGGTTGGAGTTTTTGTCCTTGATGGCCCCTTCAGGAAGGGGGGAGTGCTCATGAGGTCATGGACGTTTTCCCATGCTCGCAGTTGTGAGATGCTCCAAACCGAAAGGATACCTTCTGTGGGACAGTTGAGTCCTGTTGGATGGCTCCAGGATGCCCCATACAGCAAGAATCGAGAGCATAGCTCTAAGGATGGATGCCTGGGCACCCCACTTCGCATCCCCATTGGCTGCTTGCGACATGGCAGGTTCGATCTGCTGGCTCTGGGGCGTGCTACCCAGGGGGCTGAGTTGAAATGGACTCTCCTGAGGATGGGTCATCATGTGGGTTCTTGTCCATGGAGACCTTGGAATGTGGCGGTGGCTCGGTGAACTGGAAGGATTCTCCAACCAGAGGGTTGGACACAGCTCCAAAGAGCAAGTTTCCCATGTGGAGATGACAGGTGTTCTGATTGGTGCCTCAGGAAACCCCCTGGTATTGGAAACCAGTCCTCTGAGGAGAGAGGCCTGGAAACCAACACAAGGGTTCAGATTAGGGCCTAGGGGGCCTGTCTGGTTCAATCTTCTTTCTCTGGGTACATCCTTCTGTTTGTCTGAGGGGAGGTCTTTGCTCAGCTTGTGTCAGATCAGTCCTGTTGGTCCAGGATGGCCTAAACTATTGGGATGGCCTCAGGGACCTTGGAGGTTTCTCCTAATCTGTAGGGTTGTGGCCAATGGAATGGGCAGAGTTTCCTTGGAGAGGGCAGGCCCAGTCCTGCGGTGTGGCTCCAGGGGCCCCAGCCTGGAGGATGTGTGGGCCAGGGCTGTGGGGACAGAAGTCTGAAAACACAAACTCGGCTCAAGTTTGGGCCCGAGGATATGGCAAGCCTGATCTAAAGACCTTGCAGGGAGCTCCTCAGGATATGAATGAAGGGCGAGTGTGAGGCTGTTGATCAGGCTTTTTTCTCTGGATTTTGTGTCAAGGAGGGCTGTCGAATGGAGGAATGGCTTCATAGGCGATGGCCAATTCGCCATCTCTGGGGATTTGGCCTGGCTCCCAAGGGTATGTGGTCATTCTGTGGGAAGGGAGGAGTCCTGTTTACTGCCTCCGGTGTCCCTCCCAAAGAGGGATTCCAGAGCAGGGCCCTGGGTCCCGGCGACTGGAAAACCCAAACTCGGGTTAGGATGGGGGCCCAAGGGGCATGGGAAGCCCCCTAGGCGGGCTCGTGGTCCAGCCACTGAGAGACCTGATTGGAGCACGAGGCTTATGGTGAGGGTCACCAGGCGTCTTTGTGCCCAAGGCGACCCTGAAGCATGGGCGTGGCCTCCTGGGCCATGCAGGTTTCTCCTACCCTGAAGGTTGGACACCAGGCCAACAGCAAGGTTTCTTGGATGGGGATGGAGGAGTTCAGATTTCTGCATCAGGTTCCCTCCTGTCCGGGGATTGGAGATAAGGTCTAGATTCAGATGCCTGAACACCTATCTTGGCAAGTGATGCCAGCCTAAGGCCATGGAGGTTCTGATGTGCTGGCTTTGCGGCCAAATATGTGGGTGTCTGTCAGGAGGTCTGGGCTCAGGCTGCGTCAGACAGAGCATTAGTGCCCAGGGCAGCCTAGGAAATTGGGGTGCATTCTAGGGCCGTGCATATTGAACCTCATTTGGGGTTTCTGGGCAGCCCTAGAGGGCAATGTTTTCCTTCTGGTGGGCAGGCCGCGTGGTATTGTGGCTCCAGAATTCCCAATCATGAGGGCTTGTGGGCCAGAAGTGTCAGGATGGAAGTCTGAAAACCCAAGCTCGTGTTAGTTTTGGGGCTGAGGGCATGGCTGGCCCACTCTGCAGACACGAAATTGAGATCTCCTTCAACTGAATTCAGGGGCGTATCAGACATTGGCTCAGGCTGGAGGATGGGTTCATGATGTCCCCTTCATGATGTGGGGGCCTCATGAGGCCATGGAGTCTTTCCCACGCTGGGGGTTGTTAGCTGCTCCAAACTGCAAGGTTTCCTTCTGTGGGACAGTTGAGTCCTGGTGGATGGCTCAAGAACACCCTGTCTGAAAGTACCGAGAGCAGGCTCCTAAGGATGGATGCCTGGACACCCCACCTCGAATTCCCATTGGCTCCTAGTGACAAGGCAGGTTCGATCTGCTGGCTCTGGGGCGAACTCCCCAGGGGGCTGGGTTGAAATGGACTCTCCTGAGGATGGGTCATCATGTGGGTTTGTGTCCATGGAGATCTTGGAATGTGGGGGTGGCTCATGGGACGTGCAGCGTTATCCTACATGGAGCGTTTGCCACAGCTCCAAAGAGCAAACATCCCATGTTGAGAAGAGAGGTGTTCCTTTTGGGGGCTCAGGAAACCCCATATGCTGGTATTAGAAACCAGGCCTTGGGGCACCTGGGTGGCTCAGTGGGTTAAACCTCTGCCTTTGGTGCAGGTCATCATCTCAGGGTCCTGGGATCGAGCCCCGCATCGGGCTGTCTGCTCGGCGGGGAGCCTGCTTCCTCTCTCCCTCTCTCTGCCTGCCTCACTGTCTACTTGTGATCTCTCTCTCTGTGTCAAATAAATAAATAAAATCTAAAAAAAAATAGTCTCTTATGCTTTAAGAAACCAGGCCTTGGAGGAGAGGCACCCAGAAACAAAAACAACGTATCAGATTAGGAACTGGTGCCTGTCCGGATCAATCTTCTGTCTCTGGGGACATCCGTCTGCTTGTCTGAGTGGAGGTAATTGCTCATCTTGTGTCAAATCGCCCCTGTTTGTCCAGGGCGGCCTACACTATCGGGATGGCCTCGGGGACCTTGCAGGTTTCTCCTCATCTGTAGGGTTGTGGCCAATGAAATGGGTAGAGTTTCCTTGGAGAGGGCAGGCACAGTCCTGCGGTGTGGCTTCAGGGGTCCCATCCTGGAGGGTGTGTGGGCCAGAACTGTGGGGACAGAAGTCTGAAAACACTAACTCGGCTTAGGTTTGGGGCTGAGAGTATGGCAGGGCCAATCGAGAGACTGTGAGGGGAGTTCCTTAGGATATGAACAAAGGGCAAGTGTGAGGCAGTTGCTCAGCTTTGGTCTCTGGATGTTGTGTCAAGGACGGGCGTGGAAATTCGGGGTGGCCTCAACGGCCATGGACCAGGCTCCCTCTCTGGGGATTTGGCCCAGCTCCCAAGAGTTTGATGTCATTCTGAGGGAAGGGAGGAGTCCTGTTTACTCCCTCCAGTGTCCCTCCAAAGGAGGGATTCCAGAGCAGAGTCCTGGGTATGGGCTACTGGAAAACCCGAGCTCTGGTTAGGATTGGGGGCCTACGGGAAGGGCCCATGGGAAGCCCCATATGCGGGCTCTTGGTCCAGCCCCTGAGAGGCCTTACTTGAGCACATGGCTCACTCTGAGGGTCACAATGCGTGTTTGTGCCAAAGGTGGCCCTCAAGTATGGGCGTGTCCTCATGGGCCATGCTGGTTTCTCCTACCCTGAAGGGTGGACACCATGCAAACAGCAAGGTTTCTTGCCATGGGGATGGAGGAGTTCTGATGACTGTATCAGGTTCCCCCCATGCAGTTATTGGAGATAAAATCTAGGTTCTGAAGCCTGAAAACCCTGTTTGAGACGAGATGACAGCCTAAGGCCATGGCAGATCCAATGTGCTAGGTGTGCGGCCAGCTGTCTGGGTGTTGGTTGGGAGGTCCGGGCTCAGACTGTGTCAGACAGAGCATTAGTGCCCAGGGCAGCCTCTATATTTGGGGTGCAGTGGAGTGGCGTGCAGGTTGAGTCTCATTTTGGGTTTTTGGGCAGCCCCAGAGGGCAACGTTTTTCTTCTGGTGGGCAGGCAGAGTGCTGCCCTGTGTCTCTGGAATTCCCAACCTGGATGGCTTGTGGGCCAGGAGTGTAAGGTCTGAAGACTGAGAACACAAGCTAGGCTTAGGTTATGGGGCGTGGGCACATCAGGCCCACTCTGCAGAGTCTGAATCCGAGATCTCCTGCATCTGAAGTCAGGACGAGTATCTGATATAGGATCAGGTTGGAGTTTTTGTCCTTGATGGCCCCTTCAGGAAGGGGGGAGTGCTCATGAGGTCATGGACGTTTTCCCATGCTCGCAGTTGTGAGATGCTCCAAACCGAAAGGATACCTTCTGTGGGACAGTTGAGTCCTGTTGGATGGCTCCAGGATGCCCCATACAGCAAGAATCGAGAGCATAGTTCTAAGGATGGATGCCTGGGCACCCCACTTCGCATCCCCATTGGCTGCTTGCGACATGGCAGGTTCGATCTGCTGGCTCTGGGGCGTGCTACCCAGGGGGCTGAGTTGAAATGGACTCTCCTGAGGATGGGTCATCATGTGGGTTCTTGTCCATGGAGACCTTGGAATGTGGCGGTGGCTCGGTGAACTGGAAGGATTCTCCAACCAGAGGGTTGGACACAGCTCCAAAGAGCAAGTTTCCCATGTGGAGACGACAGGTGTTCTGATTGGTGCCTCAGGAAACCCCCTGGTATTGGAAACCAGTCCTCTGAGGAGAGACGCCTGGAAACCAACACAAGGGTTCAGATTAGGGCCTAGGGGGCCTGTCTGGTTCAATCTTCTTTCTCTGGGTACATCCTTCTGTTTGTCTGAGTGGAGGTCTTTGCTCAGCTTGTGTCAGATCAGTCCTGTTGGTCCAGGATGGCCTAAACTATTGGGATGGCCTCAGGGACCTTGGAGGTTTCTCCTAATCTGTAGGGTTGTGGCCAATGGAATGGGCAGAGTTTCCTTGGAGAGGGCAGGCCCAGTCCTGCGGTGTGGCTCCAGGGGCCCCAGCCTGGAGGATGTGTGGGCCAGGGCTGTGGGGACAGAAGTCTGAAAACACAAACTCGGCTCAAGTTTGGGCCCGAGGATATGGCAAGCCTGATCTAAAGACCTTGCAGGGAGCTCCTCAGGATATGAATGAAGGGCGAGTGTGAGGCTGTTGATCAGGCTTTTTTCTCTGGATTTTGTGTCAAGGAGGGCTGTCGAATGGAGGAATGGCTTCATAGGCGATGGCCAATTCGCCATCTCTGGGGATTTGGCCTGGCTCCCAAGGGTATGTGGTCATTCTGTGGGAAGGGAGGAGTCCTGTTTACTGCCTCCGGTGTCCCTCCCAAAGAGGGATTCCAGAGCAGGGCCCTGGGTCCCGGCGACTGGAAAACCCAAACTCGGGTTAGGATGGGGGCCCAAGGGGCATGGGAAGCCCCCTAGGCGGGCTCGTGGTCCAGCCACTGAGAGACCTGATTGGAGCACGAGGCTTATGGTGAGGGTCACCAGGCGTCTTTGTGCCCAAGGCGACCCTGAAACATGGGCGTGGCCTCCTGGGCCATGCAGGTTTCTCCTACCCTGAAGGTTGGACACCAGGCCATCAGCAAGGTTTCTTGGATGGGGATGGAGGAGTTCAGATTTCTGCATCAGGTTCCCTCCTGTCCGGGGATTGGAGATAAGGTCTAGATTCAGATGCCTGAACACCTATCTTGGCAAGTGATGCCAGCCTAAGGCCATGGAGGTTCTGATGTGCTGGCTTTGCGGCCAAATATGTGGGTGTCTGTCAGGAGGTCTGGGCTCAGGCTGCATCAGACAGAGCATTAGTGCCCAGGGCAGCCTAGGAAATTGGGGTGCATTCTAGGGCCGTGCATATTGAACCTCATTTGGGGTTTCTGGGCAGCCCTAGAGGGCAATGTTTTCCTTCTGGTGGGCAGGCAGCGTGGTGTTGTGGCTCCAGAATTCCCAATCTTGAGGGCTTGTGGGCCAGAAGTGTCAGGATGGAAGTCTGAAAACCCAAGCTCGTGTTAGTTTTGGGGCTGAGGGCATGGCTGGCCCACTCTGCAGACACGAAAGTGAGATCTCCTTCAACTGAATTCAGGGGCGTATCAGACATTGGCTCAGGCTGGAGGATGGGTTCATGATGTCCCCTTCATGATGTGGGGGCCTCATGAGGCCATGGAATCTTTCCCACGCTGGGGGTTGTTAGCTGCTCCAAACTGCAAGGTTTCCTTCTGTGGGACAGTTGAGTCCTGGTGGATGGCTCAAGAACACCCTGTCTGAAAGAACCGAGAGCAGGCTCCTAAGGATGGATGCCTGGACACCCCACCTCGAATTCCCATTGGCTCCTAGTGACAAGGCAGGTTCGATCTGCTGGCTCTGGGGCGAACTCCCCAGGGGGCTGGGTTGAAATGGACTCTCCTGAGGATGGGTCATCATGTGGGTTTGTGTCCATGGAGATCTTGGAATGTGGGGGTGGCTCATGGGACGTGCAGCGTTATCCTACATGGAGCGTTTGCCACAGCTCCAAAGAGCAAACATCCCATGTTGAGAAGAGAGGTGTTCCTTTTGGGGGCTCAGGAAACCCCATGTGCTGGTATTAGAAACCAGGCCTTGGGGCACCTGGGTGGCTCAGTGGGTTAAACCTCTGCCTTTGGTGCAGGTCATCATCTCAGGGTCCTGGGATCGAGCCCCGCATCGGGCTGTCTGCTCGGCGGGGAGCCTGCTTCCTCTCTCCCTCTCTCTGCCTGCCTCACTGTCTACTTGTGATCTCTCTCTCTGTGTCAAATAAATAAATAAAATCTAAAAAAAAATAGTCTCTTATGCTTTAAGAAACCAGGCCTTGGAGGAGAGGCACCCAGAAACAAAAACAACGTATCAGATTAGGAACTGGTGCCTGTCCGGATCAATCTTCTGTCTCTGGGGACATCCGTCTGCTTGTCTGAGTGGAGGTAATTGCTCATCTTGTGTCAAATCGCCCCTGTTTGTCCAGGGCGGCCTACACTATCGGGATGGCCTCGGGGACCTTGCAGGTTTCTCCTCATCTGTAGGGTTGTGGCCAATGAAATGGGTAGAGTTTCCTTGGAGAGGGCAGGCACAGTCCTGCGGTGTGGCTTCAGGGGTCCCATCCTGGAGGGTGTGTGGGCCAGAACTGTGGGGACAGAAGTCTGAAAACACTAACTCGGCTTAGGTTTGGGGCTGAGAGTATGGCAGGGCCAATCTAGAGACTGTGAGGGGAGTTCCTTAGGATATGAACAAAGGGCAAGTGTGAGGCAGTTGCTCAGCTTTGGTCTCTGGATGTTGTGTCAAGGACGGGCGTGGAAATTCGGGGTGGCCTCAACGGCCATGGACCAGGCTCCCTCTCTGGGGATTTGGCCCAGCTCCCAAGAGTTGGATGTCATTCTGAGGGAAGGGAGGAGTCCTGTTTACTCCCTCCAGTGTCCCTCCAAAGGAGGGATTCCAGAGCAGAGTCCTGGGTATGGGCTACTGGAAAACCCGAGCTCTGGTTAGGATTGGGGGCCTACGGGAAGGGCCCATGGGAAGCCCCATATGCGGGCTCTTGGTCCAGCCCCTGAGAGGCCTTACTTGAGCACATGGCTCACTCTGAGGGTCACAATGCGTGTTTGTGCCAAAGGTGGCCCTCAAGTATGGGCGTGTCCTCATGGGCCATGCTGGTTTCTCCTACCCTGAAGGTTGGACACCATGCAAACAGCAAGGTTTCTTGCCATGGGGATGGAGGAGTTCTGATGACTGTATCAGGTTCCCCCCATGCAGTTATTGGAGATAAAATCTAGGTTCTGAAGCCTGAAAACCCTGTTTGAGACGAGATGACAGCCTAAGGCCATGGCAGATCCAATGTGCTAGGTGTGCGGCCAGCTGTCTGGGTGTTGGTTGGGAGGTCCGGGCTCAGACTGTGTCAGACAGAGCATTAGTGCCCAGGGCAGCCTCTATATTTGGGGTGCAGTGGAGTGGCGTGCAGGTTGAGTCTCATTTTGGGTTTTTGGGCAGCCCCAGAGGGCAACGTTTTTCTTCTGGTGGGCAGGCAGAGTGCTGCACTGTGTCTCTGGAATTCCCAACCTGGATGGCTTGTGGGCCAGGAGTGTAAGGTCTGAAGACTGAGAACACAAGCTAGGCTTAGGTTATGGGGCGTGGGCACATCAGGCCCACTCTGCAGAGTCTGAATCCGAGATCTCCTGCATCTGAAGTCAGGACGAGTATCTGATATAGGATCAGGTTGGAGTTTTTGTCCTTGATGGCCCCTTCAGGAAGGGGGGAGTGCTCATGAGGTCATGGACGTTTTCCCATGCTCGCAGTTGTGAGATGCTCCAAACCGAAAGGATACCTTCTGTGGGACAGTTGAGTCCTGTTGGATGGCTCCAGGATGCCCCATACAGCAAGAATCGAGAGCATAGTTCTAAGGATGGATGCCTGGGCACCCCACTTCGCATCCCCATTGGCTGCTTGCGACATGGCAGGTTCGATCTGCTGGCTCTGGGGCGTGCTACCCAGGGGGCTGAGTTGAAATGGACTCTCCTGAGGATGGGTCATCATGTGGGTTCTTGTCCATGGAGACCTTGGAATGTGGCGGTGGCTCGGTGAACTGGAAGGATTCTCCAACCAGAGGGTTGGACACAGCTCCAAAGAGCAAGTTTCCCATGTGGAGACGACAGGTGTTCTGATTGGTGCCTCAGGAAACCCCCTGGTATTGGAAACCAGTCCTCTGAGGAGAGACGCCTGGAAACCAACACAAGGGTTCAGATTAGGGCCTAGGGGGCCTGTCTGGTTCAATCTTCTTTCTCTGGGTACATCCTTCTGTTTGTCTGAGTGGAGGTCTTTGCTCAGCTTGTGTCAGATCAGTCCTGTTGGTCCAGGATGGCCTAAACTATTGGGATGGCCTCAGGGACCTTGGAGGTTTCTCCTAATCTGTAGGGTTGTGGCCAATGGAATGGGCAGAGTTTCCTTGGAGAGGGCAGGCCCAGTCCTGCGGTGTGGCTCCAGGGGCCCCAGCCTGGAGGATGTGTGGGCCAGGGCTGTGGGGACAGAAGTCTGAAAACACAAACTCGGCTCAAGTTTGGGCCCGAGGATATGGCAAGCCTGATCTAAAGACCTTGCAGGGAGCTCCTCAGGATATGAATGAAGGGCGAGTGTGAGGCTGTTGATCAGGCTTTTTTCTCTTGATTTTGTGTCAAGGAGGGCTGTCGAATGGAGGAATGGCTTCATAGGGGATGGCCAATTCGCCATCTCTGGGGATTTGGCCTGGCTCCCAAGGGTATGTGGTCATTCTGTGGGAAGGGAGGAGTCCTGTTTACTGCCTCCGGTGTCCCTCCCAAAGAGGGATTCCAGAGCAGGGCCCTGGGTCCCGGCGACTGGAAAACCCAAACTCGGGTTAGGATGGGGGCCCAAGGGGCATGGGAAGCCCCCTAGGCGGGCTCGTGGTCCAGCCACTGAGAGACCTGATTGGAGCACGAGGCTTATGGTGAGGGTCACCAGGCGTCTTTGTGCCCAAGGCGACCCTGAAACATGGGCGTGGCCTCCTGGGCCATGCAGGTTTCTCCTACCCTGAAGGTTGGACACCAGGCCAACAGCAAGGTTTCTTGGATGGGGATGGAGGAGTTCAGATTTCTGCATCAGGTTCCCTCCTGTCCGGGGATTGGAGATAAGGTCTAGATTCAGATGCCTGAACACCTATCTTGGCAAGTGATGCCAGCCTAAGGCCATGGAGGTTCTGATGTGCTGGCTTTGCGGCCAAATATGTGGGTGTCTGTCAGGAGGTCTGGGCTCAGGCTGCATCAGACAGAGCATTAGTGCCCAGGGCAGCTAGGAAATTGGGGTGCATTCTAGGGCCGTGCATATTGAACCTCATTTGGGGTTTCTGGGCAGCCCTAGAGGGCAATGTTTTCCTTCTGGTGGGCAGGCAGCGTGGTGTTGTGGCTCCAGAATTCCCAATCTTGAGGGCTTGTGGGCCAGAAGTGTCAGGATGGAAGTCTGAAAACCCAAGCTCGTGTTAGTTTTGGGGCTGAGGGCATGGCTGGCCCACTCTGCAGACACGAAAGTGAGATCTCCTTCAACTGAATTCAGGGGCGTATCAGACATTGGCTCAGGCTGGAGGATGGGTTCATGATGTCCCCTTCATGATGTGGGGGCCTCATGAGGCCATGGAATCTTTCCCACGCTGGGGGTTGTTAGCTGCTCCAAACTGCAAGGTTTCCTTCTGTGGGACAGTTGAGTCCTGGTGGATGGCTCAAGAACACCCTGTCTGAAAGAACCGAGAGCAGGCTCCTAAGGATGGATGCCTGGACACCCCACCTCGAATTCCCATTGGCTCCTAGTGACAAGGCAGGTTCGATCTGCTGGCTCTGGGGCGAACTCCCCAGGGGGCTGGGTTGAAATGGACTCTCCTGAGGATGGGTCATCATGTGGGTTTGTGTCCATGGAGATCTTGGAATGTGGGGGTGGCTCATGGGACGTGCAGCGTTATCCTACATGGAGCGTTTGCCACAGCTCCAAAGAGCAAACATCCCATGTTGAGAAGAGAGGTGTTCCTTTTGGGGGCTCAGGAAACCCCATGTGCTGGTATTAGAAACCAGGCCTTGGGGCACCTGGGTGGCTCAGTGGGTTAAACCTCTGCCTTTGGTGCAGGTCATCATCTCAGGGTCCTGGGATCGAGCCCCGCATCGGGCTGTCTGCTCGGCGGGGAGCCTGCTTCCTCTCTCCCTCTCTCTGCCTGCCTCACTGTCTACTTGTGATCTCTCTCTCTGTGTCAAATAAATAAATAAAATCTAAAAAAAAATAGTCTCTTATGCTTTAAGAAACCAGGCCTTGGAGGAGAGGCACCCAGAAACAAAAACAACGTATCAGATTAGGAACTGGTGCCTGTCCGGATCAATCTTCTGTCTCTGGGGACATCCGTCTGCTTGTCTGAGTGGAGGTAATTGCTCATCTTGTGTCAAATCGCCCCTGTTTGTCCAGGGCGGCCTACACTATCGGGATGGCCTCGGGGACCTTGCAGGTTTCTCCTCATCTGTAGGGTTGTGGCCAATGAAATGGGTAGAGTTTCCTTGGAGAGGGCAGGCACAGTCCTGCGGTGTGGCTTCAGGGGTCCCATCCTGGAGGGTGTGTGGGCCAGAACTGTGGGGACAGAAGTCTGAAAACACTAACTCGGCTTAGGTTTGGGGCTGAGAGTATGGCAGGGCCAATCTAGAGACTGTGAGGGGAGTTCCTTAGGATATGAACAAAGGGCAAGTGTGAGGCAGTTGCTCAGCTTTGGTCTCTGGATGTTGTGTCAAGGACGGGCGTGGAAATTCGGGGTGGCCTCAACGGCCATGGACCAGGCTCCCTCTCTGGGGATTTGGCCCAGCTCCCAAGAGTTTGATGTCATTCTGAGGGAAGGGAGGAGTCCTGTTTACTCCCTCCAGTGTCCCTCCAAAGGAGGGATTCCAGAGCAGAGTCCTGGGTATGGGCTACTGGAAAACCCGAGCTCTGGTTAGGATTGGGGGCCTACGGGAAGGGCCCATGGGAAGCCCCATATGCGGGCTCTTGGTCCAGCCCCTGAGAGGCCTTACTTGAGCACATGGCTCACTCTGAGGGTCACAATGCGTGTTTGTGCCAAAGGTGGCCCTCAAGTATGGGCGTGTCCTCATGGGCCATGCTGGTTTCTCCTACCCTGAAGGTTGGACACCATGCAAACAGCAAGGTTTCTTGCCATGGGGATGGAGGAGTTCTGATGACTGTATCAGGTTCCCCCCATGCAGTTATTGGAGATAAAATCTAGGTTCTGAAGCCTGAAAACCCTGTTTGAGACGAGATGACAGCCTAAGGCCATGGCAGATCCAATGTGCTAGGTGTGCGGCCAGCTGTCTGGGTGTTGGTTGGGAGGTCCGGGCTCAGACTGTGTCAGACAGAGCATTAGTGCCCAGGGCAGCCTCTATATTTGGGGTGCAGTGGAGTGGCGTGCAGGTTGAGTCTCATTTTGGGTTTTTGGGCAGCCCCAGAGGGCAACGTTTTTCTTCTGGTGGGCAGGCAGAGTGCTGCACTGTGTCTCTGGAATTCCCAACCTGGATGGCTTGTGGGCCAGGAGTGTAAGGTCTGAAGACTGAGAACACAAGCTAGGCTTAGGTTATGGGGCGTGGGCACATCAGGCCCACTCTGCAGAGTCTGAATCCGAGATCTCCTGCATCTGAAGTCAGGACGAGTATCTGATATAGGATCAGGTTGGAGTTTTTGTCCTTGATGGCCCCTTCAGGAAGGGGGGAGTGCTCATGAGGTCATGGACGTTTTCCCATGCTCGCAGTTGTGAGATGCTCCAAACCGAAAGGATACCTTCTGTGGGACAGTTGAGTCCTGTTGGATGGCTCCAGGATGCCCCATACAGCAAGAATCGAGAGCATAGTTCTAAGGATGGATGCCTGGGCACCCCACTTCGCATCCCCATTGGCTGCTTGCGACATGGCAGGTTCGATCTGCTGGCTCTGGGGCGTGCTACCCAGGGGGCTGAGTTGAAATGGACTCTCCTGAGGATGGGTCATCATGTGGGTTCTTGTCCATGGAGACCTTGGAATGTGGCGGTGGCTCGGTGAACTGGAAGGATTCTCCAACCAGAGGGTTGGACACAGCTCCAAAGAGCAAGTTTCCCATGTGGAGACGACAGGTGTTCTGATTGGTGCCTCAGGAAACCCCCTGGTATTGGAAACCAGTCCTCTGAGGAGAGACGCCTGGAAACCAACACAAGGGTTCAGATTAGGGCCTAGGGGGCCTGTCTGGTTCAATCTTCTTTCTCTGGGTACATCCTTCTGTTTGTCTGAGTGGAGGTCTTTGCTCAGCTTGTGTCAGATCAGTCCTGTTGGTCCAGGATGGCCTAAACTATTGGGATGGCCTCAGGGACCTTGGAGGTTTCTCCTAATCTGTAGGGTTGTGGCCAATGGAATGGGCAGAGTTTCCTTGGAGAGGGCAGGCCCAGTCCTGCGGTGTGGCTCCAGGGGCCCCAGCCTGGAGGATGTGTGGGCCAGGGCTGTGGGGACAGAAGTCTGAAAACACAAACTCGGCTCAAGTTTGGGCCCGAGGATATGGCAAGCCTGATCTAAAGACCTTGCAGGGAGCTCCTCAGGATATGAATGAAGGGCGAGTGTGAGGCTGTTGATCAGGCTTTTTTCTCTTGATTTTGTGTCAAGGAGGGCTGTCGAATGGAGGAATGGCTTCATAGGGGATGGCCAATTCGCCATCTCTGGGGATTTGGCCTGGCTCCCAAGGGTATGTGGTCATTCTGTGGGAAGGGAGGAGTCCTGTTTACTGCCTCCGGTGTCCCTCCCAAAGAGGGATTCCAGAGCAGGGCCCTGGGTCCCGGCGACTGGAAAACCCAAACTCGGGTTAGGATGGGGGCCCAAGGGGCATGGGAAGCCCCCTAGGCGGGCTCGTGGTCCAGCCACTGAGAGACCTGATTGGAGCACGAGGCTTATGGTGAGGGTCACCAGGCGTCTTTGTGCCCAAGGCGACCCTGAAACATGGGCGTGGCCTCCTGGGCCATGCAGGTTTCTCCTACCCTGAAGGTTGGACACCAGGCCAACAGCAAGGTTTCTTGGATGGGGATGGAGGAGTTCAGATTTCTGCATCAGGTTCCCTCCTGTCCGGGGATTGGAGATAAGGTCTAGATTCAGATGCCTGAACACCTATCTTGGCAAGTGATGCCAGCCTAAGGCCATGGAGGTTCTGATGTGCTGGCTTTGCGGCCAAATATGTGGGTGTCTGTCAGGAGGTCTGGGCTCAGGCTGCATCAGACAGAGCATTAGTGCCCAGGGCAGCTAGGAAATTGGGGTGCATTCTAGGGCCGTGCATATTGAACCTCATTTGGGGTTTCTGGGCAGCCCTAGAGGGCAATGTTTTCCTTCTGGTGGGCAGGCAGCGTGGTGTTGTGGCTCAAGAATTCCCAATCTTGAGGGCTTGTGGGCCAGAAGTGTCAGGATGGAAGTCTGAAAACCCAAGCTCGTGTTAGTTTTGGGGCTGAGGGCATGGCTGGCCCACTCTGCAGACACGAAATTGAGATCTCCTTCAACTGAATTCAGGGGCGTATCAGACATTGGCTCAGGCTGGAGGATGGGTTCATGATGTCCCCTTCATGATGTGGGGGCCTCATGAGGCCATGGAGTCTTTCCCACGCTGGGGGTTGTTAGCTGCTCCAAACTGCAAGGTTTCCTTCTGTGGGACAGTTGAGTCCTGGTGGATGGCTCAAGAACACCCTGTCTGAAAGTACCGAGAGCAGGCTCCTAAGGATGGATGCCTGGACACCCCACCTCGAATTCCCATTGGCTCCTAGTGACAAGGCAGGTTCGATCTGCTGGCTCTGGGGCGAACTCCCCAGGGGGCTGGGTTGAAATGGACTCTCCTGAGGATGGGTCATCATGTGGGTTTGTGTCCATGGAGATCTTGGAATGTGGGGGTGGCTCATGGGACGTGCAGCGTTATCCTACATGGAGCGTTTGCCACAGCTCCAAAGAGCAAACATCCCATGTTGAGAAGAGAGGTGTTCCTTTTGGGGGCTCAGGAAACCCCATATGCTGGTATTAGAAACCAGGCCTTGGGGCACCTGGGTGGCTCAGTGGGTTAAACCTCTGCCTTTGGTGCAGGTCATCATCTCAGGGTCCTGGGATCGAGCCCCGCATCGGGCTGTCTGCTCGGCGGGGAGCCTGCTTCCTCTCTCCCTCTCTCTGCCTGCCTCACTGTCTACTTGTGATCTCTCTCTCTGTGTCAAATAAATAAATAAAATCTAAAAAAAAATAGTCTCTTATGCTTTAAGAAACCAGGCCTTGGAGGAGAGGCACCCAGAAACAAAAACAACGTATCAGATTAGGAACTGGTGCCTGTCCGGATCAATCTTCTGTCTCTGGGGACATCCGTCTGCTTGTCTGAGTGGAGGTAATTGCTCATCTTGTGTCAAATCGCCCCTGTTTGTCCAGGGCGGCCTACACTATCGGGATGGCCTCGGGGACCTTGCAGGTTTCTCCTCATCTGTAGGGTTGTGGCCAATGAAATGGGTAGAGTTTCCTTGGAGAGGGCAGGCACAGTCCTGCGGTGTGGCTTCAGGGGTCCCATCCTGGAGGGTGCGTGGGCCAGAACTGTGGGGACAGAAGTCTGAAAACACTAACTCGGCTTAGGTTTGGGGCTGAGAGTATGGCAGGGCCAATCTAGAGACTGTGAGGGGAGTTCCTTAGGATATGAACAAAGGGCAATTGTGAGGCAGTTGCTCAGCTTTGGTCTCTGGATGTTGTGTCAAGGACGGGCGTGGAAATTCGGGGTGGCCTCAACGGCCATGGACCAGGCTCCCTCTCTGGGGATTTGGCCCAGCTCCCAAGAGTTTGATGTCATTCTGAGGGAAGGGAGGAGTCCTGTTTACTCCCTCCAGTGTCCCTCCAAAGGAGGGATTCCAGAGCAGAGTCCTGGGTATGGGCTACTGGAAAACCCGAGCTCTGGTTAGGATTGGGGGCCTACGGGAAGGGCCCATGGGAAGCCCCATATGCGGGCTCTTGGTCCAGCCCCTGAGAGGCCTTACTTGAGCACATGGCTCACTCTGAGGGTCACAATGCGTGTTTGTGCCAAAGGTGGCCCTCAAGTATGGGCGTGTCCTCATGGGCCATGCTGGTTTCTCCTACCCTGAAGGTTGGACACCATGCAAACAGCAAGGTTTCTTGCCATGGGGATGGAGGAGTTCTGATGACTGTATCAGGTTCCCCCCATGCAGTTATTGGAGATAAAATCTAGGTTCTGAAGCCTGAAAACCCTGTTTGAGACGAGATGACAGCCTAAGGCCATGGCAGATCCAATGTGCTAGGTGTGCGGCCAGCTGTCTGGGTGTTGGTTGGGAGGTCCGGGCTCAGACTGTGTCAGACAGAGCATTAGTGCCCAGGGCAGCCTCTATATTTGGGGTGCAGTGGAGTGGCGTGCAGGTTGAGTCTCATTTTGGGTTTTTGGGCAGCCCCAGAGGGCAACGTTTTTCTTCTGGTGGGCAGGCAGAGTGCTGCACTGTGTCTCTGGAATTCCCAACCTGGATGGCTTGTGGGCCAGGAGTGTAAGGTCTGAAGACTGAGAACACAAGCTAGGCTTAGGTTATGGGGCGTGGGCACATCAGGCCCACTCTGCAGAGTCTGAATCCGAGATCTCCTGCATCTGAAGTCAGGACGAGTATCTGATATAGGATCAGGTTGGAGTTTTTGTCCTTGATGGCCCCTTCAGGAAGGGGGGAGTGCTCATGAGGTCATGGACGTTTTCCCATGCTCGCAGTTGTGAGATGCTCCAAACCGAAAGGATACCTTCTGTGGGACAGTTGAGTCCTGTTGGATGGCTCCAGGATGCCCCATACAGCAAGAATCGAGAGCATAGTTCTAAGGATGGATGCCTGGGCACCCCACTTCGCATCCCCATTGGCTGCTTGCGACATGGCAGGTTCGATCTGCTGGCTCTGGGGCGTGCTACCCAGGGGGCTGAGTTGAAATGGACTCTCCTGAGGATGGGTCATCATGTGGGTTCTTGTCCATGGAGACCTTGGAATGTGGCGGTGGCTCGGTGAACTGGAAGGATTCTCCAACCAGAGGGTTGGACACAGCTCCAAAGAGCAAGTTTCCCATGTGGAGACGACAGGTGTTCTGATTGGTGCCTCAGGAAACCCCCTGGTATTGGAAACCAGTCCTCTGAGGAGAGACGCCTGGAAACCAACACAAGGGTTCAGATTAGGGCCTAGGGGGCCTGTCTGGTTCAATCTTCTTTCTCTGGGTACATCCTTCTGTTTGTCTGAGGGGAGGTCTTTGCTCAGCTTGTGTCAGATCAGTCCTGTTGGTCCAGGATGGCCTAAACTATTGGGATGGCCTCAGGGACCTTGGAGGTTTCTCCTAATCTGTAGGGTTGTGGCCAATGGAATGGGCAGAGTTTCCTTGGAGAGGGCAGGCCCAGTCCTGCGGTGTGGCTCCAGGGGCCCCAGCCTGGAGGATGTGTGGGCCAGGGCTGTGGGGACAGAAGTCTGAAAACACAAACTCGGCTCAAGTTTGGGCCCGAGGATATGGCAAGCCTGATCTAAAGACCTTGCAGGGAGCTCCTCAGGATATGAATGAAGGGCGAGTGTGAGGCTGTTGATCAGGCTTTTTTCTCTGGATTTTGTGTCAAGGAGGGCTGTCGAATGGAGGAATGGCTTCATAGGCGATGGCCAATTCGCCATCTCTGGGGATTTGGCCTGGCTCCCAAGGGTATGTGGTCATTCTGTGGGAAGGGAGGAGTCCTGTTTACTGCCTCCGGTGTCCCTCCCAAAGAGGGATTCCAGAGCAGGGCCCTGGGTCCCGGCGACTGGAAAACCCAAACTCGGGTTAGGATGGGGGCCCAAGGGGCATGGGAAGCCCCCTAGGCGGGCTCGTGGTCCAGCCACTGAGAGACCTGATTGGAGCACGAGGCTTATGGTGAGGGTCACCAGGCGTCTTTGTGCCCAAGGCGACCCTGAAACATGGGCGTGGCCTCCTGGGCCATGCAGGTTTCTCCTACCCTGAAGGTTGGACACCAGGCCAACAGCAAGGTTTCTTGGATGGGGATGGAGGAGTTCAGATTTCTGCATCAGGTTCCCTCCTGTCCGGGGATTGGAGATAAGGTCTAGATTCAGATGCCTGAACACCTATCTTGGCAAGTGATGCCAGCCTAAGGCCATGGAGGTTCTGATGTGCTGGCTTTGCGGCCAAATATGTGGGTGTCTGTCAGGAGGTCTGGGCTCAGGCTGCATCAGACAGAGCATTAGTGCCCAGGGCAGCTAGGAAATTGGGGTGCATTCTAGGGCCGTGCATATTGAACCTCATTTGGGGTTTCTGGGCAGCCCTAGAGGGCAATGTTTTCCTTCTGGTGGGCAGGCAGCGTGGTGTTGTGGCTCAAGAATTCCCAATCTTGAGGGCTTGTGGGCCAGAAGTGTCAGGATGGAAGTCTGAAAACCCAAGCTCGTGTTAGTTTTGGGGCTGAGGGCATGGCTGGCCCACTCTGCAGACACGAAATTGAGATCTCCTTCAACTGAATTCAGGGGCGTATCAGACATTGGCTCAGGCTGGAGGATGGGTTCATGATGTCCCCTTCATGATGTGGGGGCCTCATGAGGCCATGGAGTCTTTCCCACGCTGGGGGTTGTTAGCTGCTCCAAACTGCAAGGTTTCCTTCTGTGGGACAGTTGAGTCCTGGTGGATGGCTCAAGAACACCCTGTCTGAAAGTACCGAGAGCAGGCTCCTAAGGATGGATGCCTGGACACCCCACCTCGAATTCCCATTGGCTCCTAGTGACAAGGCAGGTTCGATCTGCTGGCTCTGGGGCGAACTCCCCAGGGGGCTGGGTTGAAATGGACTCTCCTGAGGATGGGTCATCATGTGGGTTTGTGTCCATGGAGATCTTGGAATGTGGGGGTGGCTCATGGGACGTGCAGCGTTATCCTACATGGAGCGTTTGCCACAACTCCAAAGAGCAAACATCCCATGTTGAGAAGAGAGGTGTTCCTTTTGGGGGCTCAGGAAACCCCATATGCTGGTATTAGAAACCAGGCCTTGGGGCACCTGGGTGGCTCAGTGGGTTAAACCTCTGCCTTTGGTGCAGGTCATCATCTCAGGGTCCTGGGATCGAGCCCCGCATCGGGCTGTCTGCTCGGCGGGGAGCCTGCTTCCTCTCTCCCTCTCTCTGCCTGCCTCACTGTCTACTTGTGATCTCTCTCTCTGTGTCAAATAAATAAATAAAATCTAAAAAAAAATAGTCTCTTATGCTTTAAGAAACCAGGCCTTGGAGGAGAGGCACCCAGAAACAAAAACAACGTATCAGATTAGGAACTGGTGCCTGTCCGGATCAATCTTCTGTCTCTGGGGACATCCGTCTGCTTGTCTGAGTGGAGGTAATTGCTCATCTTGTGTCAAATCGCCCCTGTTTGTCCAGGGCGGCCTACACTATCGGGATGGCCTCGGGGACCTTGCAGGTTTCTCCTCATCTGTAGGGTTGTGGCCAATGAAATGGGTAGAGTTTCCTTGGAGAGGGCAGGCACAGTCCTGCGGTGTGGCTTCAGGGGTCCCATCCTGGAGGGTGCGTGGGCCAGAACTGTGGGGACAGAAGTCTGAAAACACTAACTCGGCTTAGGTTTGGGGCTGAGAGTATGGCAGGGCCAATCTAGAGACTGTGAGGGGAGTTCCTTAGGATATGAACAAAGGGCAATTGTGAGGCAGTTGCTCAGCTTTGGTCTCTGGATGTTGTGTCAAGGACGGGCGTGGAAATTCGGGGTGGCCTCAACGGCCATGGACCAGGCTCCCTCTCTGGGGATTTGGCCCAGCTCCCAAGAGTTTGATGTCATTCTGAGGGAAGGGAGGAGTCCTGTTTACTCCCTCCAGTGTCCCTCCAAAGGAGGGATTCCAGAGCAGAGTCCTGGGTATGGGCTACTGGAAAACCCGAGCTCTGGTTAGGATTGGGGGCCTACGGGAAGGGCCCATGGGAAGCCCCATATGCGGGCTCTTGGTCCAGCCCCTGAGAGGCCTTACTTGAGCACATGGCTCACTCTGAGGGTCACAATGCGTGTTTGTGCCAAAGGTGGCCCTCAAGTATGGGCGTGTCCTCATGGGCCATGCTGGTTTCTCCTACCCTGAAGGTTGGACACCATGCAAACAGCAAGGTTTCTTGCCATGGGGATGGAGGAGTTCTGATGACTGTATCAGGTTCCCCCCATGCAGTTATTGGAGATAAAATCTAGGTTCTGAAGCCTGAAAACCCTGTTTGAGACGAGATGACAGCCTAAGGCCATGGCAGATCCAATGTGCTAGGTGTGCGGCCAGCTGTCTGGGTGTTGGTTGGGAGGTCCGGGCTCAGACTGTGTCAGACAGAGCATTAGTGCCCAGGGCAGCCTCTATATTTGGGGTGCAGTGGAGTGGCGTGCAGGTTGAGTCTCATTTTGGGTTTTTGGGCAGCCCCAGAGGGCAACGTTTTTCTTCTGGTGGGCAGGCAGAGTGCTGCACTGTGTCTCTGGAATTCCCAACCTGGATGGCTTGTGGGCCAGGAGTGTAAGGTCTGAAGACTGAGAACACAAGCTAGGCTTAGGTTATGGGGCGTGGGCACATCAGGCCCACTCTGCAGAGTCTGAATCCGAGATCTCCTGCATCTGAAGTCAGGACGAGTATCTGATATAGGATCAGATTGGCGTTTTTGTCCTTGGTGGCCCCTTCAGGAAGGGGGGAGTGCTCATGAGGTCATGGACGTTTTCCCATGCTCGCAGTTGTGAGATGCTCCAAACCGAAAGGATACCTTCTGTGGGACAGTTGAGTCCTGTTGGATGGCTCCAGGATGCCCCATACAGCAAGAATCGAGAGCATAGTTCTAAGGATGGATGCCTGGGCACCCCACTTCGCATCCCCATTGGCTGCTTGCGACATGGCAGGTTCGATCTGCTGGCTCTGGGGCGTGCTACCCAGGGGGCTGAGTTGAAATGGACTCTCCTGAGGATGGGTCATCATGTGGGTTCTTGTCCATGGAGACCTTGGAATGTGGCGGTGGCTCGGTGAACTGGAAGGATTCTCCAACCAGAGGGTTGGACACAGCTCCAAAGAGCAAGTTTCCCATGTGGAGACGACAGGTGTTCTGATTGGTGCCTCAGGAAACCCCCTGGTATTGGAAACCAGTCCTCTGAGGAGAGACGCCTGGAAACCAACACAAGGGTTCAGATTAGGGCCTAGGGGGCCTGTCTGGTTCAATCTTCTTTCTCTGGGTACATCCTTCTGTTTGTCTGAGTGGAGGTCTTTGCTCAGCTTGTGTCAGATCAGTCCTGTTGGTCCAGGATGGCCTAAACTATTGGGATGGCCTCAGGGACCTTGGAGGTTTCTCCTAATCTGTAGGGTTGTGGCCAATGGAATGGGCAGAGTTTCCTTGGAGAGGGCAGGCCCAGTCCTGCGGTGTGGCTCCAGGGGCCCCAGCCTGGAGGATGTGTGGGCCAGGGCTGTGGGGACAGAAGTCTGAAAACACAAACTCGGCTCAAGTTTGGGCCCGAGGATATGGCAAGCCTGATCTAAAGACCTTGCAGGGAGCTCCTCAGGATATGAATGAAGGGCGAGTGTGAGGCTGTTGATCAGGCTTTTTTCTCTTGATTTTGTGTCAAGGAGGGCTGTCGAATGGAGGAATGGCTTCATAGGCGATGGCCAATTCGCCATCTCTGGGGATTTGGCCTGGCTCCCAAGGGTTTGTGGTCATTATGTGGGAAGGGAGGAGTCCTGTTTACTGCCTCCGGTGTCCCTCCCAAAGAGGGATTCCAGAGCAGGGCCCTGGGTCCCGGCGACTGGAAAACCCAAACTAGGGTTAGGATGGGGGCCCAAGGGGCAAGGGAAGCCCCCTAGGCGGGCTCGTGGTCCAGCCACTGAGAGACCTGATTGGAGCACGAGGCTTATGGTGAGGGTCACCAGGCGTCTTTGTGCCCAAGGCGACCCTCAAGCATGGGCTTGGCCTCCTGGGCCATGCAGGTTTCTCCTACCCTGAAGGTTGGACACCAGGCCATCAGCAAGGTTTCTTGGATGGGGATGGAGGAGTTCAGATTTCTTCATCAGGTTCCCTCCTGTCCAGGGATTGGAGATAAGGTCTAGATTCAGATGCCTGAACACCTATCTTGGGAAGTGATGCCAGCCTAAGGCCATGGAGGTTCTGATGTGCTGGCTTTGCGGCCAAATATGTGGGTGTCTGTCAGGAGGTCTGGACTCAGGCTGCGTCAGAAAGAGCATTAGTGCCCAGGGCAGCCTAGGAAATTGGGGTGCATTCTAGGGCCGTGCATATTGAACCTCATTTGGGGTTTCTGGGCAGCCCTAGAGGGCAATGTTTTCCTTCTGGTGGGCAGGCAGCGTGGTGTTGTGGCTCCAGAATTCCCAATCTTGAGGGCTTGTGGGCCAGAAGTGTCAGGATGGAAGTCTGAAAACCCAAGCTAGTGTTAGTTTTGGGGCTGAGGGCATGGCTGGCCCACTCTGCAGACACGAAAGTGAGATCTCCTTCAACTGAATTCAGGGGCGTATCAGACATTGGCTCAGGCTGGAGGATGGGTTCATGATGTCCCCTTCATGATGTGGGGGCCTGATGAGGCCATGGAGTCTTTCCCACGCTGGGGGTTGTTAGCTGCTCCAAACTGCAAGGTTTCCTTCTGTGGGACAGTTGAGTCCTGGTGGATGGCTCAAGAACACCCTGTCTGAAAGTACCGAGAGTAGGCTCCTAAGGATGGATGCCTGGACACCCCACCTCGAATTCCCATTGGCTCCTAGTGACAAGGCAGGTTCGATCTGCTGGCTCTGGGGCGAACTCCCCAGGGGGCTGGGTTGAAATGGACTCTCCTGAGGATGGGTCATCATGTGGGTTTGTGTCCATGGAGATCTTGGAATGTGGGGGTGGCTCATGGGACGTGCAGCGTTATCCTACATGGAGGGTTTGCCACAGCTCCAAAGAGCAAACATCCCATGTTGAGAAGAGAGGTGTTCCTTTTGGTGGCTCAGGAAACCCCATATGCTGGTATTAGAGACCAGGCCTTGGGGCACCTGGGTGGCTCAGTGGGTTAAACCTCTGCCTTTGGTGCAGGTCATCATCTCAGGGTCCTGGGATCGAGCCCCGCATCGGGCTGTCTGCTCGGCGGGGAGCCTGCTTCCTCTCTCCCTCTCTCTGCCTGCCTCACTGTCTACTTGTGATCTCTCTCTCTGTGTCAAATAAATAAATAAAATCTAAAAAAAAAATAGTCTCTTATGCTTTAAGAAACCAGGCCTTGGAGGAGAGGCACCCAGAAACAAAAACAACGTATCAGATTAGGAACTGGTGCCTGTCCGGATCAATCTTCTGTCTCTGGGGACATCCGTCTGCTTGTCTGAGTGGAGGTAATTGCTCATCTTGTATCAAATCGCCCCTGTTTGTCCAGGGCGGCCTACACTATCGGGATGGCCTCGGGGACCTTGCAGGTTTCTCCTCATCTGTAGGGTTGTGGCCAATGAAATGGGTAGAGTTTCCTTGGAGAGGGCAGGCACAGTCCTGCGGTGTGGCTTCAGGGGTCCCATCCTGGAGGGTGTGTGGGCCAGAACTGTGGGGACAGAAGTCTGAAAACACTAACTCGGCTTAGGTTTGGGGCTGAGAGTATGGCAGGGCCAATCTAGAGACTGTGAGGGGAGTTCCTTAGGATATGAACAAAGGGCAAGTGTGAGGCAGTTGCTCAGGCTTTGGTCTCTGGATGTTGTGTCAAGGACGGGCGTGGAATGTCGGGGTGGCCTCAACGGCCATGGACCAGGCTCCCTCTCTGGGGATTTGGCCCAGCTCCCAAGAGTTTGATGTCATTCTGAGGGAAGGGAGGAGTCCTGTTTACTCCCTCCAGTGTCCCTCCAAAGGAGGGATTCCAGAGCAGAGTCCTGGGTACGGGCTACTGGAAAACCCGAGCTCTGGTTAGGACTGGGGCCCTACGGGCATGGGAAGCCCCATATGCGGGCTCTTGGTCCAGCCACTGAGAGGCCTTACTTGAGCACATGGCTCACTCTGAGGGTCACAATGCGTGTTTGTGCCAAAGGTGGCCCTCAAGTATGGGCGTGTCCTCATGGGCCATGCTGGTTTCTCCTACCCTGAAGGTTGGACACCATGCAAACAGCAAGGTTTCTTGCCATGGGGATGGAGGAGTTCTGATGACTGTATCAGGTTCCCCCCATGCAGTTATTGGAGATAAAATCTAGGTTCTGAAGCCTGAAAACCCTGTTTGAGACGAGATGACAGCCTAAGGCCAGGGCAGATCCAATGTGCTAGGTGTGCGGCCAGCTGTCTGGGTGTTGGTTGGGAGGTCCGGGCTCAGACTGTGTCAGACAGAGCATTAGTGCCCAGGGCAGCCTCTATATTTGGGGTGCAGTGGAGTGGCGTGCAGGTTGAGTCTCATTTTGGGTTTTTGGGCAGCCCCAGAGGGCAACGTTTTTCTTCTGGTGGGCAGGCAGAGTGCTGCACAGTGTCTCTGGAATTCCCAACCTGGATGGCTTGTGGGCCAGGAGTGTAAGGTCTGAAGACTGAGAACACAAGCTAGGCTTAGGTTATGGGGCGTGGGCACATCAGGCCCACTCTGCAGAGTCTGAATCCGAGATCTCCTGCATCTGAAGTCAGGACGAGTATCTGATATAGGATCAGGTTGGAGTTTTTGTCCTTGATGGCCCCTTCAGGAAGGGGGGAGTGCTCATGAGGTCATGGACGTTTTCCCATGCTCGCAGTTGTGAGATGCTCCAAACCGAAAGGATACCTTCTGTGGGACAGTTGAGTCCTGTTGGATGGCTCCAGGATGCCCCATACAGCAAGAATCGAGAGCATAGTTCTAAGGATGGATGCCTGGGCACCCCACTTCGCATCCCCATTGGCTGCTTGCGACATGGCAGGTTCGATCTGCTGGCTCTGGGGCGTGCTACCCAGGGGGCTGAGTTGAAATGGACTCTCCTGAGGATGGGTCATCATGTGGGTTCTTGTCCATGGAGACCTTGGAATGTGGCGGTGGCTCGGTGAACTGGAAGGATTCTCCAACCAGAGGGTTGGACACAGCTCCAAAGAGCAAGTTTCCCATGTGGAGACGACAGGTGTTCTGATTGGTGCCTCAGGAAACCCCCTGGTATTGGAAACCAGTCCTCTGAGGAGAGACGCCTGGAAACCAACAAAAGGGTTCAGATTAGGGCCTAGGGGGCCTGTCTGGTTCAATCTTCTTTCTCTGGGTACATCCTTCTGTTTGTCTGAGGGGAGGTCTTTGCTCAGCTTGTGTCAGATCAGTCCTGTTGGTCCAGGATGGCCTAAACTATTGGGATGGCCTCAGGGACCTTGGAGGTTTCTCCTAATCTGTAGGGTTGTGGCCAATGGAATGGGCAGAGTTTCCTTGGAGAGGGCAGGCCCAGTCCTGCGGTGTGGCTCCAGGGGCCCCAGCCTGGAGGATGTGTGGGCCAGGGCTGTGGGGACAGAAGTCTGAAAACACAAACTCGGCTCAAGTTTGGGCCCGAGGATATGGCAAGCCTGATCTAAAGACCTTGCAGGGAGCTCCTCAGGATATGAATGAAGGGCGAGTGTGAGGCTGTTGATCAGGCTTTTTTCTCTGGATTTTGTGTCAAGGAGGGCTGTCGAATGGAGGAATGGCTTCATAGGCGATGGCCAATTCGCCATCTCTGGGGATTTGGCCTGGCTCCCAAGGGTATGTGGTCATTCTGTGGGAAGGGAGGAGTCCTGTTTACTGCCTCCGGTGTCCCTCCCAAAGAGGGATTCCAGAGCAGGGCCCTGGGTCCCGGCGACTGGAAAACCCAAACTCGGGTTAGGATGGGGGCCCAAGGGGCATGGGAAGCCCCCTAGGCGGGCTCGTGGTCCAGCCACTGAGAGACCTGATTGGAGCACGAGGCTTATGGTGAGGGTCACCAGGCGTCTTTGTGCCCAAGGCGACCCTCAAGCATGGGCGTGGCCTCCTGGGCCATGCAGGTTTCTCCTACCCTGAAGGTTGGACACCAGGCCAACAGCAAGGTTTCTTGGATGGGGATGGAGGAGTTCAGATTTCTGCATCAGGTTCCCTCCTGTCCGCGGATTGGAGATAAGGTCTAGATTCAGATGCCTGAACACCTATCTTGGCAAGTGATGCCAGCCTAAGGCCATGGAGGTTCTGATGTGCTGGCTTTGCGGCCAAATATGTGGGTGTCTGTCAGGAGGTCTGGGATCAGGCTGCGTCAGACAGAGCATTAGTGCCCAGGGCAGCCTAGGAAATTGGGGTGCATTCTAGGGCCGTGCATATTGAACCTCATTTGGGGTTTCTGGGCAGCCCTAGAGGGCAATGTTTTCCTTCTGGTGGGCAGGCAGCGTGGTGTTGTGGCTCCAGAATTCCCAATCTTGAGGGCTTGTGGGCCAGAAGTGTCAGGATGGAAGTCTGAAAACCCAAGCTCGTGTTAGTTTTGGGGCTGAGGGCATGGCTGGCCCACTCTGCAGACACGAAATTGAGATCTCCTTCAACTGAATTCAGGGGCGTATCAGACATTGGCTCAGGCTGGAGGATGGGTTCATGATGTCCCCTTCATGATGTGGGGGCCTCATGAGGCCATGGAGTCTTTCCCACGCTGGGGGTTGTTAGCTGCTCCAAACTGCAAGGTTTCCTTCTGTGGGACAGTTGAGTCCTGGTGGATGGCTCAAGAACACCCTGTCTGAAAGTACCGAGAGCAGGCTCCTAAGGATGGATGCCTGGACACCCCACCTCGAATTCCCATTGGCTCCTAGTGACAAGGCAGGTTCGATCTGCTGGCTCTGGGGCGAACTCCCCAGGGGGCTGGGTTGAAATGGACTCTCCTGAGGATGGGTCATCATGTGGGTTTGTGTCCATGGAGATCTTGGAATGTGGGGGTGGCTCATGGGACGTGCAGCGTTATCCTACATGGAGCGTTTGCCACAGCTCCAAAGAGCAAACATCCCATGTTGAGAAGAGAGGTGTTCCTTTTGGGGGCTCAGGAAACCCCATATGCTGGTATTAGAAACCAGGCCTTGGGGCACCTGGGTGGCTCAGTGGGTTAAACCTCTGCCTTTGGTGCAGGTCATCATCTCAGGGTCCTGGGATCGAGCCCCGCATCGGGCTGTCTGCTCGGCGGGGAGCCTGCTTCCTCTCTCCCTCTCTCTGCCTGCCTCACTGTCTACTTGTGATCTCTCTCTCTGTGTCAAATAAATAAATAAAATCTAAAAAAAAATAGTCTCTTATGCTTTAAGAAACCAGGCCTTGGAGGAGAGGCACCCAGAAACAAAAACAACGTATCAGATTAGGAACTGGTGCCTGTCCGGATCAATCTTCTGTCTCTGGGGACATCCGTCTGCTTGTCTGAGTGGAGGTAATTGCTCATCTTGTGTCAAATCGCCCCTGTTTGTCCAGGGCGGCCTACACTATCGGGATGGCCTCGGGGACCTTGCAGGTTTCTCCTCATCTGTAGGGTTGTGGCCAATGAAATGGGTAGAGTTTCCTTGGAGAGGGCAGGCACAGTCCTGCGGTGTGGCTTCAGGGGTCCCATCCTGGAGGGTGTGTGGGCCAGAACTGTGGGGACAGAAGTCTGAAAACACTAACTCGGCTTAGGTTTGGGGCTGAGAGTATGGCAGGGCCAATCGAGAGACTGTGAGGGGAGTTCCTTAGGATATGAACAAAGGGCAAGTGTGAGGCAGTTGCTCAGCTTTGGTCTCTGGATGTTGTGTCAAGAACGGGCGTGGAAATTCGGGGTGGCCTCAACGGCCATGGACCAGGCTCCCTCTCTGGGGATTTGGCCCAGCTCCCAAGAGTTTGATGTCATTCTGAGGGAAGGGAGGAGTCCTGTTTACTCCCTCCAGTGTCCCTCCAAAGGAGGGATTCCAGAGCAGAGTCCTGGGTATGGGCTACTGGAAAACCCGAGCTCTGGTTAGGATTGGGGGCCTACGGGAAGGGCCCATGGGAAGCCCCATATGCGGGCTCTTGGTCCAGCCCCTGAGAGGCCTTACTTGAGCACATGGCTCACTCTGAGGGTCACAATGCGTGTTTGTGCCAAAGGTGGCCCTCAAGTATGGGCGTGTCCTCATGGGCCATGCTGGTTTCTCCTACCCTGAAGGTTGGACACCATGCAAACAGCAAGGTTTCTTGCCATGGGGATGGAGGAGTTCTGATGACTGTATCAGGTTCCCCCCATGCAGTTATTGGAGATAAAATCTAGGTTCTGAAGCCTGAAAACCCTGTTTGAGACGAGATGACAGCCTAAGGCCAGGGCAGATCCAATGTGCTAGGTGTGCGGCCAGCTGTCTGGGTGTTGGTTGGGAGGTCCGGGCTCAGACTGTGTCAGACAGAGCATTAGTGCCCAGGGCAGCCTCTATATTTGGGGTGCAGTGGAGTGGCGTGCAGGTTGAGTCTCATTTTGGGTTTTTGGGCAGCCCCAGAGGGCAACGTTTTTCTTCTGGTGGGCAGGCAGAGTGCTGCACAGTGTCTCTGGAATTCCCAACCTGGATGGCTTGTGGGCCAGGAGTGTAAGGTCTGAAGACTGAGAACACAAGCTAGGCTTAGGTTATGGGGCGTGGGCACATCAGGCCCACTCTGCAGAGTCTGAATCCGAGATCTCCTGCATCTGAAGTCAGGACGAGTATCTGATATAGGATCAGGTTGGAGTTTTTGTCCTTGATGGCCCCTTCAGGAAGGGGGGAGTGCTCATGAGGTCATGGACGTTTTCCCATGCTCGCAGTTGTGAGATGCTCCAAACCGAAAGGATACCTTCTGTGGGACAGTTGAGTCCTGTTGGATGGCTCCAGGATGCCCCATACAGCAAGAATCGAGAGCATAGTTCTAAGGATGGATGCCTGGGCACCCCACTTCGCATCCCCATTGGCTGCTTGCGACATGGCAGGTTCGATCTGCTGGCTCTGGGGCGTGCTACCCAGGGGGCTGAGTTGAAATGGACTCTCCTGAGGATGGGTCATCATGTGGGTTCTTGTCCATGGAGACCTTGGAATGTGGCGGTGGCTCGGTGAACTGGAAGGATTCTCCAACCAGAGGGTTGGACACAGCTCCAAAGAGCAAGTTTCCCATGTGGAGACGACAGGTGTTCTGATTGGTGCCTCAGGAAACCCCCTGGTATTGGAAACCAGTCCTCTGAGGAGAGACGCCTGGAAACCAACAAAAGGGTTCAGATTAGGGCCTAGGGGGCCTGTCTGGTTCAATCTTCTTTCTCTGGGTACATCCTTCTGTTTGTCTGAGGGGAGGTCTTTGCTCAGCTTGTGTCAGATCAGTCCTGTTGGTCCAGGATGGCCTAAACTATTGGGATGGCCTCAGGGACCTTGGAGGTTTCTCCTAATCTGTAGGGTTGTGGCCAATGGAATGGGCAGAGTTTCCTTGGAGAGGGCAGGCCCAGTCCTGCGGTGTGGCTCCAGGGGCCCCAGCCTGGAGGATGTGTGGGCCAGGGCTGTGGGGACAGAAGTCTGAAAACACAAACTCGGCTCAAGTTTGGGCCCGAGGATATGGCAAGCCTGATCTAAAGACCTTGCAGGGAGCTCCTCAGGATATGAATGAAGGGCGAGTGTGAGGCTGTTGATCAGGCTTTTTTCTCTGGATTTTGTGTCAAGGAGGGCTGTCGAATGGAGGAATGGCTTCATAGGCGATGGCCAATTCGCCATCTCTGGGGATTTGGCCTGGCTCCCAAGGGTATGTGGTCATTCTGTGGGAAGGGAGGAGTCCTGTTTACTGCCTCCGGTGTCCCTCCCAAAGAGGGATTCCAGAGCAGGGCCCTGGGTCCCGGCGACTGGAAAACCCAAACTCGGGTTAGGATGGGGGCCCAAGGGGCATGGGAAGCCCCCTAGGCGGGCTCGTGGTCCAGCCACTGAGAGACCTGATTGGAGCACGAGGCTTATGGTGAGGGTCACCAGGCGTCTTTGTGCCCAAGGCGACCCTCAAGCATGGGCGTGGCCTCCTGGGCCATGCAGGTTTCTCCTACCCTGAAGGTTGGACACCAGGCCAACAGCAAGGTTTCTTGGATGGGGATGGAGGAGTTCAGATTTCTTCATCAGGTTCCCTCCTGTCCAGGGATTGGAGATAAGGTCTAGATTCAGATGCCTGAACACCTATCTTGGGAAGTGATGCCAGCCTAAGGCCATGGAGGTTCTGATGTGCTGGCTTTGCGGCCAAATATGTGGGTGTCTGTCAGGAGGTCTGGGATCAGGCTGCGTCAGACAGAGCATTAGTGCCCAGGGCAGCCTAGGAAATTGGGGTGCATTCTAGGGCCGTGCATATTGAACCTCATTTGGGGTTTCTGGGCAGCCCTAGAGGGCAATGTTTTCCTTCTGGTGGGCAGGCAGCGTGGTGTTGTGGCTCCAGAATTCCCAATCTTGAGGGCTTGTGGGCCAGAAGTGTCAGGATGGAAGTCTGAAAACCCAAGCTCGTGTTAGTTTTGGGGCTGAGGGCATGGCTGGCCCACTCTGCAGACACGAAATTGAGATCTCCTTCAACTGAATTCAGGGGCGTATCAGACATTGGCTCAGGCTGGAGGATGGGTTCATGATGTCCCCTTCATGATGTGGGGGCCTCATGAGGCCATGGAGTCTTTCCCACGCTGGGGGTTGTTAGCTGCTCCAAACTGCAAGGTTTCCTTCTGTGGGACAGTTGAGTCCTGGTGGATGGCTCAAGAACACCCTGTCTGAAAGTACCGAGAGCAGGCTCCTAAGGATGGATGCCTGGACACCCCACCTCGAATTCCCATTGGCTCCTAGTGACAAGGCAGGTTCGATCTGCTGGCTCTGGGGCGAACTCCCCAGGGGGCTGGGTTGAAATGGACTCTCCTGAGGATGGGTCATCATGTGGGTTTGTGTCCATGGAGATCTTGGAATGTGGGGGTGGCTCATGGGACATGCAGCGTTATCCTACATGGAGCGTTTGCCACAGCTCCAAAGAGCAAACATCCCATGTTGAGAAGAGAGGTGTTCCTTTTGGGGGCTCAGGAAACCCCATATGCTGGTATTAGAAACCAGGCCTTGGGGCACCTGGGTGGCTCAGTGGGTTAAACCTCTGCCTTTGGTGCAGGTCATCATCTCAGGGTCCTGGGATCGAGCCCCGCATCGGGCTGTCTGCTCGGCGGGGAGCCTGCTTCCTCTCTCCCTCTCTCTGCCTGCCTCACTGTCTACTTGTGATCTCTCTCTCTGTGTCAAATAAATAAATAAAATCTAAAAAAAAATAGTCTCTTATGCTTTAAGAAACCAGGCCTTGGAGGAGAGGCACCCAGAAACAAAAACAACGTATCAGATTAGGAACTGGTGCCTGTCCGGATCAATCTTCTGTCTCTGGGGACATCCGTCTGCTTGTCTGAGTGGAGGTAATTGCTCATCTTGTGTCAAATCGCCCCTGTTTGTCCAGGGCGGCCTACACTATCGGGATGGCCTCGGGGACCTTGCAGGTTTCTCCTCATCTGTAGGGTTGTGGCCAATGAAATGGGTAGAGTTTCCTTGGAGAGGGCAGGCACAGTCCTGCGGTGTGGCTTCAGGGGTCCCATCCTGGAGGGTGTGTGGGCCAGAACTGTGGGGACAGAAGTCTGAAAACACTAACTCGGCTTAGGTTTGGGGCTGAGAGTATGGCAGGGCCAATCGAGAGACTGTGAGGGGAGTTCCTTAGGATATGAACAAAGGGCAAGTGTGAGGCAGTTGCTCAGCTTTGGTCTCTGGATGTTGTGTCAAGGACGGGCGTGGAAATTCGGGGTGGCCTCAACGGCCATGGACCAGGCTCCCTCTCTGGGGATTTGGCCCAGCTCCCAAGAGTTTGATGTCATTCTGAGGGAAGGGAGGAGTCCTGTTTACTCCCTCCAGTGTCCCTCCAAAGGAGGGATTCCAGAGCAGAGTCCTGGGTATGGGCTACTGGAAAACCCGAGCTCTGGTTAGGATTGGGGGCCTACGGGAAGGGCCCATGGGAAGCCCCATATGCGGGCTCTTGGTCCAGCCCCTGAGAGGCCTTACTTGAGCACATGGCTCACTCTGAGGGTCACAATGCGTGTTTGTGCCAAAGGTGGCCCTCAAGTATGGGCATGTCCTCATGGGCCATGCTGGTTTCTCCTACCCTGAAGGGTGGACACCATGCAAACAGCAAGGTTTCTTGCCATGGGGATGGAGGAGTTCTGATGACTGTATCAGGTTCCCCCCATGCAGTTATTGGAGATAAAATCTAGGTTCTGAAGCCTGAAAACCCTGTTTGAGACGAGATGACAGCCTAAGGCCATGGCAGATCCAATGTGCTAGGTGTGCGGCCAGCTGTCTGGGTGTTGGTTGGGAGGTCCGGGCTCAGACTGTGTCAGACAGAGCATTAGTGCCCAGGGGAGCCTCTATATTTGGGGTGCAGTGGAGTGGCGTGCAGGTTGAGTCTCATTTTGGGTTTTTGGGCAGCCCCAGAGGGCAACGTTTTTCTTCTGGTGGGCAGGCAGAGTGCTGCCCTGTGTCTCTGGAATTCCCAACCTGGATGGCTTGTGGGCCAGGAGTGTAAGGTCTGAAGACTGAGAACACAAGCTAGGCTTAGGTTATGGGGCGTGGGCACATCAGGCCCACTCTGCAGAGTCTGAATCCGAGATCTCCTGCATCTGAAGTCAGGACGAGTATCTGATATAGGATCAGATTGGCGTTTTTGTCCTTGGTGGCCCCTTCAGGAAGGGGGGAGTGCTCATGAGGTCATGGACGTTTTCCCATGCTCGCAGTTGTGAGATGCTCCAAACCGAAAGGATACCTTCTGTGGGACAGTTGAGTCCTGTTGGATGGCTCCAGGATGCCCCATACAGCAAGAATCGAGAGCATAGTTCTAAGGATGGATGCCTGGGCACCCCACTTCGCATCCCCATTGGCTGCTTGCGACATGGCAGGTTCGATCTGCTGGCTCTGGGGCGTGCTACCCAGGGGGCTGAGTTGAAATGGACTCTCCTGAGGATGGGTCATCATGTGGGTTCTTGTCCATGGAGACCTTGGAATGTGGCGGTGGCTCGGTGAACTGGAAGGATTCTCCAACCAGAGGGTTGGACACAGCTCCAAAGAGCAAGTTTCCCATGTGGAGACGACAGGTGTTCTGATTGGTGCCTCAGGAAACCCCCTGGTATTGGAAACCAGTCCTCTGAGGAGAGACGCCTGGAAACCAACACAAGGGTTCAGATTAGGGCCTAGGGGGCCTGTCTGGTTCAATCTTCTTTCTCTGGGTACATCCTTCTGTTTGTCTGAGTGGAGGTCTTTGCTCAGCTTGTGTCAGATCAGTCCTGTTGGTCCAGGATGGCCTAAACTATTGGGATGGCCTCAGGGACCTTGGAGGTTTCTCCTAATCTGTAGGGTTGTGGCCAATGGAATGGGCAGAGTTTCCTTGGAGAGGGCAGGCCCAGTCCTGCGGTGTGGCTCCAGGGGCCCCAGCCTGGAGGATGTGTGGGCCAGGGCTGTGGGGACAGAAGTCTGAAAACACAAACTCGGCTCAAGTTTGGGCCCGAGGATATGGCAAGCCTGATCTAAAGACCTTGCAGGGAGCTCCTCAGGATATGAATGAAGGGCGAGTGTGAGGCTGTTGATCAGGCTTTTTTCTCTGGATTTTGTGTCAAGGAGGGCTGTCGAATGGAGGAATGGCTTCATAGGCGATGGCCAATTCGCCATCTCTGGGGATTTGGCCTGGCTCCCAAGGGTTTGTGGTCATTATGTGGGAAGGGAGGAGTCCTGTTTACTGCCTCCGGTGTCCCTCCCAAAGAGGGATTCCAGAGCAGGGCCCTGGGTCCCGGCGACTGGAAAACCCAAACTAGGGTTAGGATGGGGGCCCAAGGGGCATGGGAAGCCCCCTAGGCGGGCTCGTGGTCCAGCCACTGAGAGACCTGATTGGAGCACGAGGCTTATGGTGAGGGTCACCAGGCGTCTTTGTGCCCAAGGCGACCCTCAAGCATGGGCGTGGCCTCCTGGGCCATGCAGGTTTCTCCTACCCTGAAGGTTGGACACCAGGCCATCAGCAAGGTTTCTTGGATGGGGATGGAGGAGTTCAGATTTCTTCATCAGGTTCCCTCCTGTCCAGGGATTGGAGATAAGGTCTAGATTCAGATGCCTGAACACCTATCTTGGGAAGTGATGCCAGCCTAAGGCCATGGAGGTTCTGATGTGCTGGCTTTGCGGCCAAATATGTGGGTGTCTGTCAGGAGGTCTGGACTCAGGCTGCGTCAGAAAGAGCATTACTGCCCAGGGCAGCCTAGGAAATTGGGGTGCATTCTAGGGCCGTGCATATTGAACCTCATTTGGGGTTTCTGGGCAGCCCTAGAGGGCAATGTTTTCCTTCTGGTGGGCAGGCAGCGTGGTGTTGTGGCTCCAGAATTCCCAATCATGAGGGCTTGTGGGCCAGACGTGTCAGGATGGAAGTCTGAAAACCCAAGCTCGTGTTAGTTTTGGGGCTGAGGGCATGGCTGGCCCACTCTGCAGACACGAAATTGAGATCTCCTTCAACTGAATTCAGGGGCGTATCAGACATTGGCTCAGGCTGGAGGATGGGTTCATGATGTCCCCTTCATGATGTGGGGGCCTCATGAGGCCATGGAGTCTTTCCCACGCTGGGGGTTGTTAGCTGCTCCAAACTGCAAGGTTTCCTTCTGTGGGACAGTTGAGTCCTGGTGGATGGCTCAAGAACACCCTGTCTGAAAGTACCGAGAGCAGGCTCCTAAGGATGGATGCCTGGACACCCCACCTCGAATTCCCATTGGCTCCTAGTGACAAGGCAGGTTCAATCTGCTGGCTCTGGGGCGAACTCCCCAGGGGGCTGGGTTGAAATGGACTCTCCTGAGGATGGGTCATCATGTGGGTTTGTGTCCATGGAGATCTTGGAATGTGGGGGTGGCTCATGGGACGTGCAGCGTTATCCTACATGGAGCGTTTGCCACAGCTCCAAAGAGCAAACATCCCATGTTGAGAAGAGAGGTGTTCCTTTTGGGGGCTCAGGAAACCCCATGTGCTGGTATTAGAAACCAGGCCTTGGGGCACCTGGGTGGCTCAGTGGGTTAAACCTCTGCCTTTGGTGCAGGTCATCATCTCAGGGTCCTGGGATCGAGCCCCGCATCGGGCTGTCTGCTCGGCGGGGAGCCTGCTTCCTCTCTCCCTCTCTCTGCCTGCCTCACTGTCTACTTGTGATCTCTCTCTCTGTGTCAAATAAATAAATAAAATCTAAAAAAAAATAGTCTCTTATGCTTTAAGAAACCAGGCCTTGGAGGAGAGGCACCCAGAAACAAAAACAACGTATCAGATTAGGAACTGGTGCCTGTCCGGATCAATCTTCTGTCTCTGGGGACATCCGTCTGCTTGTCTGAGTGGAGGTAATTGCTCATCTTGTGTCAAATCGCCCCTGTTTGTCCAGGGCGGCCTACACTATCGGGATGGCCTCGGGGACCTTGCAGGTTTCTCCTCATCTGTAGGGTTGTGGCCAATGAAATGGGTAGAGTTTCCTTGGAGAGGGCAGGCACAGTCCTGCGGTGTGGCTTCAGGGGTCCCATCCTGGAGGGTGCGTGGGCCAGAACTGTGGGGACAGAAGTCTGAAAACACTAACTCGGCTTAGGTTTGGGGCTGAGAGTATGGCAGGGCCAATCTAGAGACTGTGAGGGGAGTTCCTTAGGATATGAACAAAGGGCAAGTGTGAGGCAGTTGCTCAGCTTTGGTCTCTGGATGTTGTGTCAAGGACGGGCGTGGAAATTCGGGGTGGCCTCAACGGCCATGGACCAGGCTCCCTCTCTGGGGATTTGGCCCAGCTCCCAAGAGTTTGATGTCATTCTGAGGGAAGGGAGGAGTCCTGTTTACTCCCTCCAGTGTCCCTCCAAAGGAGGGATTCCAGAGCAGAGTCCTGGGTATGGGCTACTGGAAAACCCGAGCTCTGGTTAGGATTGGGGGCCTACGGGAAGGGCCCATGGGAAGCCCCATATGCGGGCTCTTGGTCCAGCCCCTGAGAGGCCTTACTTGAGCACATGGCTCACTCTGAGGGTCACAATGCGTGTTTGTGCCAAAGGTGGCCCTCAAGTATGGGCGTGTCCTCATGGGCCATGCTGGTTTCTCCTACCCTGAAGGGTGGACACCATGCAAACAGCAAGGTTTCTTGCCATGGGGATGGAGGAGTTCTGATGACTGTATCAGGTTCCCCCCATGCAGTTATTGGAGATAAAATCTAGGTTCTGAAGCCTGAAAACCCTGTTTGAGACGAGATGACAGCCTAAGGCCATGGCAGATCCAATGTGCTAGGTGTGCGGCCAGCTGTCTGGGTGTTGGTTGGGAGGTCCGGGCTCAGACTGTGTCAGACAGAGCATTAGTGCCCAGGGCAGCCTCTATATTTGGGGTGCAGTGGAGTGGCGTGCAGGTTGAGTCTCATTTTGGGTTTTTGGGCAGCCCCAGAGGGCAACGTTTTTCTTCTGGTGGGCAGGCAGAGTGCTGCCCTGTGTCTCTGGAATTCCCAACCTGGATGGCTTGTGGGCCAGGAGTGTAAGGTCTGAAGACTGAGAACACAAGCTAGGCTTAGGTTATGGGGCGTGGGCACATCAGGCCCACTCTGCAGAGTCTGAATCCGAGATCTCCTGCATCTGAAGTCAGGACGAGTATCTGATATAGGATCAGATTGGCGTTTTTGTCCTTGGTGGCCCCTTCAGGAAGGGGGGAGTGCTCATGAGGTCATGGACGTTTTCCCATGCTCGCAGTTGTGAGATGCTCCAAACCGAAAGGATACCTTCTGTGGGACAGTTGAGTCCTGTTGGATGGCTCCAGGATGCCCCATACAGCAAGAATCGAGAGCATAGTTCTAAGGATGGATGCCTGGGCACCCCACTTCGCATCCCCATTGGCTGCTTGCGACATGGCAGGTTCGATCTGCTGGCTCTGGGGCGTGCTACCCAGGGGGCTGAGTTGAAATGGACTCTCCTGAGGATGGGTCATCATGTGGGTTCTTGTCCATGGAGACCTTGGAATGTGGCGGTGGCTCGGTGAACTGGAAGGATTCTCCAACCAGAGGGTTGGACACAGCTCCAAAGAGCAAGTTTCCCATGTGGAGACGACAGGTGTTCTGATTGGTGCCTCAGGAAACCCCCTGGTATTGGAAACCAGTCCTCTGAGGAGAGACGCCTGGAAACCAACACAAGGGTTCAGATTAGGGCCTAGGGGGCCTGTCTGGTTCAATCTTCTTTCTCTGGGTACATCCTTCTGTTTGTCTGAGTGGAGGTCTTTGCTCAGCTTGTGTCAGATCAGTCCTGTTGGTCCAGGATGGCCTAAACTATTGGGATGGCCTCAGGGACCTTGGAGGTTTCTCCTAATCTGTAGGGTTGTGGCCAATGGAATGGGCAGAGTTTCCTTGGAGAGGGCAGGCCCAGTCCTGCGGTGTGGCTCCAGGGGCCCCAGCCTGGAGGATGTGTGGGCCAGGGCTGTGGGGACAGAAGTCTGAAAACACAAACTCGGCTCAAGTTTGGGCCCGAGGATATGGCAAGCCTGATCTAAAGACCTTGCAAGGAGCTCCTCAGGATATGAATGAAGGGCGAGTGTGAGGCTGTTGATCAGGCTTTTTTCTCTGGATTTTGTGTCAAGGAGGGCTGTCGAATGGAGGAATGGCTTCATAGGCGATGGCCAATTCGCCATCTCTGGGGATTTGGCCTGGCTCCCAAGGGTTTGTGGTCATTATGTGGGAAGGGAGGAGTCCTGTTTACTGCCTCCGGTGTCCCTCCCAAAGAGGGATTCCAGAGCAGGGCCCTGGGTCCCGGCGACTGGAAAACCCAAACTAGGGTTAGGATGGGGGCCCAAGGGGCATGGGAAGCCCCCTAGGCGGGCTCGTGGTCCAGCCACTGAGAGACCTGATTGGAGCACGAGGCTTATGGTGAGGGTCACCAGGCGTCTTTGTGCCCAAGGCGACCCTCAAGCATGGGCGTGGCCTCCTGGGCCATGCAGGTTTCTCCTACCCTGAAGGTTGGACACCAGGCCATCAGCAAGGTTTCTTGGATGGGGATGGAGGAGTTCAGATTTCTTCATCAGGTTCCCTCCTGTCCAGGGATTGGAGATAAGGTCTAGATTCAGATGCCTGAACACCTATCTTGGGAAGTGATGCCAGCCTAAGGCCATGGAGGTTCTGATGTGCTGGCTTTGCGGCCAAATATGTGGGTGTCTGTCAGGAGGTCTGCACTCAGGCTGCGTCAGAAAGAGCATTAGTGCCCAGGGCAGCCTAGGAAATTGGGGTGCATTCTAGGGCCGTGCATATTGAACCTCATTTGGGGTTTCTGGGCAGCCCTAGAGGGCAATGTTTTCCTTCTGGTGGGCAGGCAGCGTGGTGTTGTGGCTCCAGAATTCCCAATCATGAGGGCTTGTGGGCCAGACGTGTCAGGATGGAAGTCTGAAAACCCAAGCTCGTGTTAGTTTTGGGGCTGAGGGCATGGCTGGCCCACTCTGCAGACACGAAATTGAGATCTCCTTCAACTGAATTCAGGGGCGTATCAGACATTGGCTCAGGCTGGAGGATGGGTTCATGATGTCCCCTTCATGATGTGGGGGCCTCATGAGGCCATGGAGTCTTTCCCACGCTGGGGGTTGTTAGCTGCTCCAAACTGCAAGGTTTCCTTCTGTGGGACAGTTGAGTCCTGGTGGATGGCTCAAGAACACCCTGTCTGAAAGTACCGAGAGCAGGCTCCTAAGGATGGATGCCTGGACACCCCACCTCGAATTCCCATTGGCTCCTAGTGACAAGGCAGGTTCAATCTGCTGGCTCTGGGGCGAACTCCCCAGGGGGCTGGGTTGAAATGGACTCTCCTGAGGATGGGTCATCATGTGGGTTTGTGTCCATGGAGATCTTGGAATGTGGGGGTGGCTCATGGGACGTGCAGCGTTATCCTACATGGAGCGTTTGCCACAGCTCCAAAGAGCAAACATCCCATGTTGAGAAGAGAGGTGTTCCTTTTGGGGGCTCAGGAAACCCCATGTGCTGGTATTAGAAACCAGGCCTTGGGGCACCTGGGTGGCTCAGTGGGTTAAACCTCTGCCTTTGGTGCAGGTCATCATCTCAGGGTCCTGGGATCGAGCCCCGCATCGGGCTGTCTGCTCGGCGGGGAGCCTGCTTCCTCTCTCCCTCTCTCTGCCTGCCTCACTGTCTACTTGTGATCTCTCTCTCTGTGTCAAATAAATAAATAAAATCTAAAAAAAAATAGTCTCTTATGCTTTAAGAAACCAGGCCTTGGAGGAGAGGCACCCAGAAACAAAAACAACGTATCAGATTAGGAACTGGTGCCTGTCCGGATCAATCTTCTGTCTCTGGGGACATCCGTCTGCTTGTCTGAGTGGAGGTAATTGCTCATCTTGTGTCAAATCGCCCCTGTTTGTCCAGGGCGGCCTACACTATCGGGATGGCCTCGGGGACCTTGCAGGTTTCTCCTCATCTGTAGGGTTGTGGCCAATGAAATGGGTAGAGTTTCCTTGGAGAGGGCAGGCACAGTCCTGCGGTGTGGCTTCAGGGGTCCCATCCTGGAGGGTGCGTGGGCCAGAACTGTGGGGACAGAAGTCTGAAAACACTAACTCGGCTTAGGTTTGGGGCTGAGAGTATGGCAGGGCCAATCTAGAGACTGTGAGGGGAGTTCCTTAGGATATGAACAAAGGGCAAGTGTGAGGCAGTTGCTCAGCTTTGGTCTCTGGATGTTGTGTCAAGGACGGGCGTGGAAATTCGGGGTGGCCTCAACGGCCATGGACCAGGCTCCCTCTCTGGGGATTTGGCCCAGCTCCCAAGAGTTTGATGTCATTCTGAGGGAAGGGAGGAGTCCTGTTTACTCCCTCCAGTGTCCCTCCAAAGGAGGGATTCCAGAGCAGAGTCCTGGGTATGGGCTACTGGAAAACCCGAGCTCTGGTTAGGATTGGGGGCCTACGGGAAGGGCCCATGGGAAGCCCCATATGCGGGCTCTTGGTCCAGCCCCTGAGAGGCCTTACTTGAGCACATGGCTCACTCTGAGGGTCACAATGCGTGTTTGTGCCAAAGGTGGCCCTCAAGTATGGGCGTGTCCTCATGGGCCATGCTGGTTTCTCCTACCCTGAAGGGTGGACACCATGCAAACAGCAAGGTTTCTTGCCATGGGGATGGAGGAGTTCTGATGACTGTATCAGGTTCCCCCCATGCAGTTATTGGAGATAAAATCTAGGTTCTGAAGCCTGAAAACCCTGTTTGAGACGAGATGACAGCCTAAGGCCATGGCAGATCCAATGTGCTAGGTGTGCGGCCAGCTGTCTGGGTGTTGGTTGGGAGGTCCGGGCTCAGACTGTGTCAGACAGAGCATTAGTGCCCAGGGCAGCCTCTATATTTGGGGTGCAGTGGAGTGGCGTGCAGGTTGAGTCTCATTTTGGGTTTTTGGGCAGCCCCAGAGGGCAACGTTTTTCTTCTGGTGGGCAGGCAGAGTGCTGCCCTGTGTCTCTGGAATTCCCAACCTGGATGGCTTGTGGGCCAGGAGTGTAAGGTCTGAAGACTGAGAACACAAGCTAGGCTTAGGTTATGGGGCGTGGGCACATCAGGCCCACTCTGCAGAGTCTGAATCCGAGATCTCCTGCATCTGAAGTCAGGACGAGTATCTGATATAGGATCAGATTGGCGTTTTTGTCCTTGGTGGCCCCTTCAGGAAGGGGGGAGTGCTCATGAGGTCATGGACGTTTTCCCATGCTCGCAGTTGTGAGATGCTCCAAACCGAAAGGATACCTTCTGTGGGACAGTTGAGTCCTGTTGGATGGCTCCAGGATGCCCCATACAGCAAGAATCGAGAGCATAGTTCTAAGGATGGATGCCTGGGCACCCCACTTCGCATCCCCATTGGCTGCTTGCGACATGGCAGGTTCGATCTGCTGGCTCTGGGGCGTGCTACCCAGGGGGCTGAGTTGAAATGGACTCTCCTGAGGATGGGTCATCATGTGGGTTCTTGTCCATGGAGACCTTGGAATGTGGCGGTGGCTCGGTGAACTGGAAGGATTCTCCAACCAGAGGGTTGGACACAGCTCCAAAGAGCAAGTTTCCCATGTGGAGACGACAGGTGTTCTGATTGGTGCCTCAGGAAACCCCCTGGTATTGGAAACCAGTCCTCTGAGGAGAGACGCCTGGAAACCAACACAAGGGTTCAGATTAGGGCCTAGGGGGCCTGTCTGGTTCAATCTTCTTTCTCTGGGTACATCCTTCTGTTTGTCTGAGTGGAGGTCTTTGCTCAGCTTGTGTCAGATCAGTCCTGTTGGTCCAGGATGGCCTAAACTATTGGGATGGCCTCAGGGACCTTGGAGGTTTCTCCTAATCTGTAGGGTTGTGGCCAATGGAATGGGCAGAGTTTCCTTGGAGAGGGCAGGCCCAGTCCTGCGGTGTGGCTCCAGGGGCCCCAGCCTGGAGGATGTGTGGGCCAGGGCTGTGGGGACAGAAGTCTGAAAACACAAACTCGGCTCAAGTTTGGGCCCGAGGATATGGCAAGCCTGATCTAAAGACCTTGCAGGGAGCTCCTCAGGATATGAATGAAGGGCGAGTGTGAGGCTGTTGATCAGGCTTTTTTCTCTGGATTTTGTGTCAAGGAGGGCTGTCGAATGGAGGAATGGCTTCATAGGCGATGGCCAATTCGCCATCTCTGGGGATTTGGCCTGGCTCCCAAGGGTTTGTGGTCATTATGTGGGAAGGGAGGAGTCCTGTTTACTGCCTCCGGTGTCCCTCCCAAAGAGGGATTCCAGAGCAGGGCCCTGGGTCCCGGCGACTGGAAAACCCAAACTAGGGTTAGGATGGGGGCCCAAGGGGCATGGGAAGCCCCCTAGGCGGGCTCGTGGTCCAGCCACTGAGAGACCTGATTGGAGCACGAGGCTTATGGTGAGGGTCACCAGGCGTCTTTGTGCCCAAGGCGACCCTCAAGCATGGGCGTGGCCTCCTGGGCCATGCAGGTTTCTCCTACCCTGAAGGTTGGACACCAGGCCATCAGCAAGGTTTCTTGGATGGGGATGGAGGAGTTCAGATTTCTTCATCAGGTTCCCTCCTGTCCAGGGATTGGAGATAAGGTCTAGATTCAGATGCCTGAACACCTATCTTGGGAAGTGATGCCAGCCTAAGGCCATGGAGGTTCTGATGTGCTGGCTTTGCGGCCAAATATGTGGGTGTCTGTCAGGAGGTCTGCACTCAGGCTGCGTCAGAAAGAGCATTAGTGCCCAGGGCAGCCTAGGAAATTGGGGTGCATTCTAGGGCCGTGCATATTGAACCTCATTTGGGGTTTCTGGGCAGCCCTAGAGGGCAATGTTTTCCTTCTGGTGGGCAGGCAGCGTGGTGTTGTGGCTCCAGAATTCCCAATCATGAGGGCTTGTGGGCCAGACGTGTCAGGATGGAAGTCTGAAAACCCAAGCTCGTGTTAGTTTTGGGGCTGAGGGCATGGCTGGCCCACTCTGCAGACACGAAATTGAGATCTCCTTCAACTGAATTCAGGGGCGTATCAGACATTGGCTCAGGCTGGAGGATGGGTTCATGATGTCCCCTTCATGATGTGGGGGCCTCATGAGGCCATGGAGTCTTTCCCACGCTGGGGGTTGTTAGCTGCTCCAAACTGCAAGGTTTCCTTCTGTGGGACAGTTGAGTCCTGGTGGATGGCTCAAGAACACCCTGTCTGAAAGTACCGAGAGCAGGCTCCTAAGGATGGATGCCTGGACACCCCACCTCGAATTCCCATTGGCTCCTAGTGACAAGGCAGGTTCAATCTGCTGGCTCTGGGGCGAACTCCCCAGGGGGCTGGGTTGAAATGGACTCTCCTGAGGATGGGTCATCATGTGGGTTTGTGTCCATGGAGATCTTGGAATGTGGGGGTGGCTCATGGGACGTGCAGCGTTATCCTACATGGAGCGTTTGCCACAGCTCCAAAGAGCAAACATCCCATGTTGAGAAGAGAGGTGTTCCTTTTGGGGGCTCAGGAAACCCCATGTGCTGGTATTAGAGACCAGGCCTTGGGGCACCTGGGTGGCTCAGTGGGTTAAACCTCTGCCTTTGGTGCAGGTCATCATCTCAGGGTCCTGGGATCGAGCCCCGCATCGGGCTGTCTGCTCGGCGGGGAGCCTGCTTCCTCTCTCCCTCTCTCTGCCTGCCTCACTGTCTACTTGTGATCTCTCTCTCTGTGTCAAATAAATAAATAAAATCTAAAAAAAAATAGTCTCTTATGCTTTAAGAAACCAGGCCTTGGAGGAGAGGCACCCAGAAACAAAAACAACGTATCAGATTAGGAACTGGTGCCTGTCCGGATCAATCTTCTGTCTCTGGGGACATCCGTCTGCTTGTCTGAGTGGAGGTAATTGCTCATCTTGTGTCAAATCGCCCCTGTTTGTCCAGGGCGGCCTACACTATCGGGATGGCCTCGGGGACCTTGCAGGTTTCTCCTCATCTGTAGGGTTGTGGCCAATGAAATGGGTAGAGTTTCCTTGGAGAGGGCAGGCACAGTCCTGCGGTGTGGCTTCAGGGGTCCCATCCTGGAGGGTGCGTGGGCCAGAACTGTGGGGACAGAAGTCTGAAAACACTAACTCGGCTTAGGTTTGGGGCTGAGAGTATGGCAGGGCCAATCGAGAGACTGTGAGGGGAGTTCCTTAGGATATGAACAAAGGGCAAGTGTGAGGCAGTTGCTCAGCTTTGGTCTCTGGATGTTGTGTCAAGGACGGGCGTGGAAATTCGGGGTGGCCTCAACGGCCATGGACCAGGCTCCCTCTCTGGGGATTTGGCCCAGCTCCCAAGAGTTTGATGTCATTCTGAGGGAAGGGAGGAGTCCTGTTTACTCCCTCCAGTGTCCCTCCAAAGGAGGGATTCCAGAGCAGAGTCCTGGGTATGGGCTACTGGAAAACCCGAGCACTGGTTTCGATTGGGGGCCTACGGGAAGGGCCCATGGGAAGCCCCATTAGCGGGCTCTTGGTCCAGCCCCTGAGAGGCCTTACTTGAGCACATGGCTCACTCTGAGGGTCACAATGCGTGTTTGTGCCAAAGGTGGCCCTCAAGTATGGGCGTGTCCTCATGGGCCATGCTGGTTTCTCCTACCCTGAAGGGTGGACACCATGCAAACAGCAAGGTTTCTTGCATTGGGGATGGAGGAGTTCTGATATCTGTATCAGGTTCCCCCCATGCAGTTATTGGAGATAAAATCTAGGTTCTGAAGCCTGAAAACCCTGTTTGAGACGAGATGACAGCCTAAGGCCATGGCAGATCCAATGTGCTAGGTGTGCGGCCAGCTGTCTGGGTGTTGGTTGGGAGGTCCGGGCTCAGACTGTGTCAGACAGAGCATTAGTGCCCAGGGCAGCCTCTATATTTGGGGTGCAGTCGAGTGGCGTGCAGGTTGAGTCTCATTTTGGGTTTTTGGGCAGCCCCAGAGGGCAACGTTTTTCTTCTGGTGGGCAGGCAGAGTGCTGCCCTGTGTCTCTGGAATTCCCAACCTGGATGGCTTGTGGGCCAGGAGTGTAAGGTCTGAAGACTGAGAACACAAGCTAGGCTTAGGTTATGGGGCGTGGGCACATCAGGCCCACTCTGCAGAGTCTGAATCCGAGATCTCCTGCATCTGAAGTCAGGACGAGTATCTGATATAGGATCAGATTGGCGTTTTTGTCCTTGGTGGCCCCTTCAGGAAGGGGGGAGTGCTCATGAGGTCATGGACGTTTTCCCATGCTCGCAGTTGTGAGATGCTCCAAACCGAAAGGATACCTTCTGTGGGACAGTTGAGTCCTGTTGGATGGCTCCAGGATGCCCCATACAGCAAGAATCGAGAGCATAGTTCTAAGGATGGATGCCTGGGCACCCCACTTCGCATCCCCATTGGCTGCTTGCGACATGGCAGGTTCGATCTGCTGGCTCTGGGGCGTGCTACCCAGGGGGCTGAGTTGAAATGGACTCTCCTGAGGATGGGTCATCATGTGGGTTCTTGTCCATGGAGACCTTGGAATGTGGCGGTGGCTCGGTGAACTGGAAGGATTCTCCAACCAGAGGGTTGGACACAGCTCCAAAGAGCAAGTTTCCCATGTGGAGACGACAGGTGTTCTGATTGGTGCCTCAGGAAACCCCCTGGTATTGGAAACCAGTCCTCTGAGGAGAGACGCCTGGAAACCAACACAAGGGTTCAGATTAGGGCCTAGGGGGCCTGTCTGGTTCAATCTTCTTTCTCTGGGTACATCCTTCTGTTTGTCTGAGGGGAGGTCTTTGCTCAGCTTGTGTCAGATCAGTCCTGTTGGTCCAGGATGGCCTAAACTATTGGGATGGCCTCAGGGACCTTGGACGTTTCTCCTAATCTGTAGGGTTGTGGCCAATGGAATGGGCAGAGTTTCCTTGGAGAGGGCAGGCCCAGTCCTGCGGTGTGGCTCCAGGGGCCCCAGCCTGGAGGATGTGTGGGCCAGGGCTGTGGGGACAGAAGTCTGAAAACACAAACTCGGCTCAAGTTTGGGCCCGAGGATATGGCAAGCCTGATCTAAAGACCTTGCAGGGAGCTCCTCAGGATATGAATGAAGGGCGAGTGTGAGGCTGTTGATCAGGCTTTTTTCTCTTGATTTTGTGTCAAGGAGGGCTGTCGAATGGAGGAATGGCTTCATAGGCGATGGCCAATTCGCCATCTCTGGGGATTTGGCCTGGCTCCCAAGGGTTTGTGGTCATTCTGTGGGAAGGGAGGAGTCCTGTTTACTGCCTCCGGTGTCCCTCCCAAAGAGGGATTCCAGAGCAGGGCCCTGGGTCCCGGCGACTGGAAAACCCAAACTAGGGTTAGGATGGGGGCCCAAGGGGCATGGGAAGCCCCCTAGGCGGGCTCGTGGTCCAGCCACTGAGAGACCTGATTGGAGCACGAGGCTTATGGTGAGGGTCACCAGGCATCTTTGTGCCCAAGGCGACCCTCAAGCATGGGCTTGGCCTCCTGGGCCATGCAGGTTTCTCCTACCCTGAAGGTTGGACACCAGGCCATCAGCAAGGTTTCTTGGATGGGGATGGAGGAGTTCAGATTTCTTCATCAGGTTCCCTCCTGTCCAGGGATTGGAGATAAGGTCTAGATTCAGATGCCTGAACACCTATCTTGGGAAGTGATGCCAGCCTAAGGCCATGGAGGTTCTGATGTGCTGGCTTTGCGGCCAAATATGTGGGTGTCTGTCAGGAGGTCTGGACTCAGGCTGCGTCAGAAAGAGCATTAGTGCCCAGGGCAGCCTAGGAAATTGGGGTGCATTCTAGGGCCGTGCATATTGAACCTCATTTGGGGTTTCTGGGCAGCCCTAGAGGGCAATGTTTTCCTTCTGGTGGGCAGGCAGCGTGGTGTTGTGGCTCCAGAATTCCCAATCTTGAGGGCTTGTGGGCCAGAAGTGTCAGGATGGAAGTCTGAAAACCCAAGCTAGTGTTAGTTTTGGGGCTGAGGGCATGGCTGGCCCACTCTGCAGACACGAAAGTGAGATCTCCTTCAACTGAATTCAGGGGCGTATCAGACATTGGCTCAGGCTGGAGGATGGGTTCATGATGTCCCCTTCATGATGTGGGGGCCTCATGAGGCCATGGAGTCTTTCCCACGCTGGGGGTTGTTAGCTGCTCCAAACTGCAAGGTTTCCTTCTGTGGGACAGTTGAGTCCTGGTGGATGGCTCAAGAACACCCTGTCTGAAAGTACCGAGAGTAGGCTCCTAAGGATGGATGCCTGGACACCCCACCTCGAATTCCCATTGGCTCCTAGTGACAAGGCAGGTTCGATCTGCTGGCTCTGGGGCGAACTCCCCAGGGGGCTGGGTTGAAATGGACTCTCCTGAGGATGGGTCATCATGTGGGTTTGTGTCCATGGAGATCTTGGAATGTGGGGGTGGCTCATGGGACGTGCAGCGTTATCCTACATGGAGGGTTTGCCACAGCTCCAAAGAGCAAACATCCCATGTTGAGAAGAGAGGTGTTCCTTTTGGTGGCTCAGGAAACCCCATATGCTGGTATTAGAGACCAGGCCTTGGGGCACCTGGGTGGCTCAGTGGGTTAAACCTCTGCCTTTGGTGCAGGTCATCATCTCAGGGTCCTGGGATCGAGCCCCGCATCGGGCTGTCTGCTCGGCGGGGAGCCTGCTTCCTCTCTCCCTCTCTCTGCCTGCCTCACTGTCTACTTGTGATCTCTCTCTCTGTGTCAAATAAATAAATAAAATCTAAAAAAAAAATAGTCTCTTATGCTTTAAGAAACCAGGCCTTGGAGGAGAGGCACCCAGAAACAAAAACAACGTATCAGATTAGGAACTGGTGCCTGTCCGGATCAATCTTCTGTCTCTGGGGACATCCGTCTGCTTGTCTGAGTGGAGGTAATTGCTCATCTTGTATCAAATCGCCCCTGTTTGTCCAGGGCGGCCTACACTATCGGGATGGCCTCGGGGACCTTGCAGGTTTCTCCTCATCTGTAGGGTTGTGGCCAATGAAATGGGTAGAGTTTCCTTGGAGAGGGCAGGCACAGTCCTGCGGTGTGGCTTCAGGGGTCCCATCCTGGAGGGTGTGTGGGCCAGAACTGTGGGGACAGAAGTCTGAAAACACTAACTCGGCTTAGGTTTGGGGCTGAGAGTATGGCAGGGCCAATCTAGAGACTGTGAGGGGAGTTCCTTAGGATATGAACAAAGGGCAAGTGTGAGGCAGATGCTCAGGCTTTGGTCTCTGGATGTTGTGTCAAGGACGGGCGTGGAATGTCGGGGTGGCCTCAACGGCCATGGACCAGGCTCCCTCTCTGGGGATTTGGCCCAGCTCCCAAGAGTTTGATGTCATTCTGAGGGAAGGGAGGAGTCCTGTTTACTCCCTCCAGTGTCCCTCCAAAGGAGGGATTCCAGAGCAGAGTCCTGGGTACGGGCTACTGGAAAACCCGAGCTCTGGTTAGGACTGGGGCCCTACGGGCATGGGAAGCCCCATATGCGGGCTCTTGGTCCAGCCACTGAGAGGCCTTACTTGAGCACATGGCTCACTCTGAGGGTCACAATGCGTGTTTGTGCCAAAGGTGGCCCTCAAGTATGGGCGTGTCCTCATGGGCCATGCTGGTTTCTCCTACCCTGAAGGGTGGACACCATGCAAACAGCAAGGTTTCTTGCATTGGGGATGGAGGAGTTCTGATATCTGTATCAGGTTCCCCCCATGCAGTTATTGGAGATAAAATCTAGGTTCTGAAGCCTGAAAACCCTGTTTGAGACGAGATGACAGCCTAAGGCCATGGCAGATCCAATGTGCTAGGTGTGCGGCCAGCTGTCTGGGTGTTGGTTGGGAGGTCCGGGCTCAGACTGTGTCAGACAGAGCATTAGTGCCCAGGGCAGCCTCTATATTTGGGGTGCAGTCGAGTGGCGTGCAGGTTGAGTCTCATTTTGGGTTTTTGGGCAGCCCCAGAGGGCAACGTTTTTCTTCTGGTGGGCAGGCAGAGTGCTGCCCTGTGTCTCTGGAATTCCCAACCTGGATGGCTTGTGGGCCAGGAGTGTAAGGTCTGAAGACTGAGAACACAAGCTAGGCTTAGGTTATGGGGCGTGGGCACATCAGGCCCACTCTGCAGAGTCTGAATCCGAGATCTCCTGCATCTGAAGTCAGGACGAGTATCTGATATAGGATCAGATTGGCGTTTTTGTCCTTGGTGGCCCCTTCAGGAAGGGGGGAGTGCTCATGAGGTCATGGACGTTTTCCCATGCTCGCAGTTGTGAGATGCTCCAAACCGAAAGGATACCTTCTGTGGGACAGTTGAGTCCTGTTGGATGGCTCCAGGATGCCCCATACAGCAAGAATCGAGAGCATAGTTCTAAGGATGGATGCCTGGGCACCCCACTTCGCATCCCCATTGGCTGCTTGCGACATGGCAGGTTCGATCTGCTGGCTCTGGGGCGTGCTACCCAGGGGGCTGAGTTGAAATGGACTCTCCTGAGGATGGGTCATCATGTGGGTTCTTGTCCATGGAGACCTTGGAATGTGGCGGTGGCTCGGTGAACTGGAAGGATTCTCCAACCAGAGGGTTGGACACAGCTCCAAAGAGCAAGTTTCCCATGTGGAGACGACAGGTGTTCTGATTGGTGCCTCAGGAAACCCCCTGGTATTGGAAACCAGTCCTCTGAGGAGAGACGCCTGGAAACCAACACAAGGGTTCAGATTAGGGCCTAGGGGGCCTGTCTGGTTCAATCTTCTTTCTCTGGGTACATCCTTCTGTTTGTCTGAGGGGAGGTCTTTGCTCAGCTTGTGTCAGATCAGTCCTGTTGGTCCAGGATGGCCTAAACTATTGGGATGGCCTCAGGGACCTTGGAGGTTTCTCCTAATCTGTAGGGTTGTGGCCAATGGAATGGGCAGAGTTTCCTTGGAGAGGGCAGGCCCAGTCCTGCGGTGTGGCTCCAGGGGCCCCAGCCTGGAGGATGTGTGGGCCAGGGCTGTGGGGACAGAAGTCTGAAAACACAAACTCGGCTCAAGTTTGGGCCTGAGGATATGGCAAGCCTGATCTAAAGACCTTGCAGGGAGCTCCTCAGGATATGAATGAAGGGCGAGTGTGAGGCTGTTGATCAGGCTTTTTTCTCTGGATTTTGTGTCAAGGAGGGCTGTCGAATGGAGGAATGGCTTCATAGGCGATGGCCAATTCGCCATCTCTGGGGATTTGGCCTGGCTCCCAAGGGTTTGTGGTCATTCTGTGGGAAGGGAGGAGTCCTGTTTGCTGCCTCCGGTGTCCCTCCCAAAGAGGGATTCCAGAGCAGGGCCCTGGGTCCCGGCGACTGGAAAACCCAAACTCGGGTTAGGATGGGGGCCCAAGGGGCATGGGAAGCCCCCTAGGCGGGCTCGTGGTCCAGCCACTGAGAGACCTGATTGGAGCACGAGGCTTATGGTGAGGGTCACCAGGCGTCTTTGTGCCCAAGGCGACCCTCAAGCATGGGCGTGGCCTCCTGGGCCATGCAGGTTTCTCCTACCCTGAAGGTTGGACACCAGGCCATCAGCAAGGTTTCTTGGATGGGGATGGAGGAGTTCAGATTTCTTCATCAGGTTCCCTCCTGTCCAGGGATTGGAGATAAGGTCTAGATTCAGATGCCTGAACACCTATCTTGGGAAGTGATGCCAGCCTAAGGCCATGGAGGTTCTGATGTGCTGGCTTTGCGGCCAAATATGTGGGTGTCTGTCAGGAGGTCTGCACTCAGGCTGCGTCAGAAAGAGCATTAGTGCCCAGGGCAGCCTAGGAAATTGGGGTGCATTCTAGGGCCGTGCATATTGAACCTCATTTGGGGTTTCTGGGCAGCCCTAGAGGGCAATGTTTTCCTTCTGGTGGGCAGGCAGCGTGGTGTTGTGGCTCCAGAATTCCCAATCTTGAGGGCTTGTGGGCCAGAAGTGTCAGGATGGAAGTCTGAAAACCCAAGCTAGTGTTAGTTTTGGGGCTGAGGGCATGGCTGGCCCACTCTGCAGACACGAAAGTGAGATCTCCTTCAACTGAATTCAGGGGCGTATCAGACATTGGCTCAGGCTGGAGGATGGGTTCATGATGTCCCCTTCATGATGTGGGGGCCTCATGAGGCCATGGAGTCTTTCCCACGCTGGGGGTTGTTAGCTGCTCCAAACTGCAAGGTTTCCTTCTGTGGGACAGTTGAGTCCTGGTGGATGGCTCAAGAACACCCTGTCTGAAAGTACCGAGAGTAGGCTCCTAAGGATGGATGCCTGGACACCCCACCTCGAATTCCCATTGGCTCCTAGTGACAAGGCAGGTTCGATCTGCTGGCTCTGGGGCGAACTCCCCAGGGGGCTGGGTTGAAATGGACTCTCCTGAGGATGGGTCATCATGTGGGTTTGTGTCCATGGAGATCTTGGAATGTGGGGGTGTCTCATGGGACGTGCAGCGTTATCCTACATGGAGGGTTTGCCACAGCTCCAAAGAGCAAACATCCCATGTTGAGAAGAGAGGTGTTCCTTTTGGTGGCTCAGGAAACCCCATATGCTGGTATTAGAGACCAGGCCTTGGGGCACCTGGGTGGCTCAGTGGGTTAAACCTCTGCCTTTGGTGCAGGTCATCATCTCAGGGTCCTGGGATCGAGCCCCGCATCGGGCTGTCTGCTCGGCGGGGAGCCTGCTTCCTCTCTCCCTCTCTCTGCCTGCCTCACTGTCTACTTGTGATCTCTCTCTCTGTGTCAAATAAATAAATAAAATCTAAAAAAAAAATAGTCTCTTATGCTTTAAGAAACCAGGCCTTGGAGGAGAGGCACCCAGAAACAAAAACAACGTATCAGATTAGGAACTGGTGCCTGTCCGGATCAATCTTCTGTCTCTGGGGACATCCGTCTGCTTGTCTGAGTGGAGGTAATTGCTCATCTTGTGTCAAATCGCCCCTGTTTGTCCAGGGCGGCCTACACTATCGGGATGGCCTCGGGGACCTTGCAGGTTTCTCCTCATCTGTAGGGTTGTGGCCAATGAAATGGGTAGAGTTTCCTTGGAGAGGGCAGGCACAGTCCTGCGGTGTGGCTTCAGGGGTCCCATCCTGGAGGGTGTGTGGGCCAGAACTGTGGGGACAGAAGTCTGAAAACACTAACTCGGCTTAGGTTTGGGGCTGAGAGTATGGCAGGGCCAATCTAGAGACTGTGAGGGGAGTTCCTTAGGATATGAACAAAGGGCAAGTGTGAGGCAGTTGCTCAGGCTTTGGTCTCTGGATGTTGTGTCAAGGACGGGCGTGGAATGTCGGGGTGGCCTCAACGGCCATGGACCAGGCTCCCTCTCTGGGGATTTGGCCCAGCTCCCAAGAGTTTGATGTCATTCTGAGGGAAGGGAGGAGTCCTGTTTACTCCCTCCAGTGTCCCTCCAAAGGAGGGATTCCAGAGCAGAGTCCTGGGTACGGGCTACTGGAAAACCCGAGCTCTGGTTAGGACTGGGGCCCTACGGGCATGGGAAGCCCCATATGCGGGCTCTTGGTCCAGCCACTGAGAGGCCTTACTTGAGCACATGGCTCACTCTGAGGGTCACAATGCGTGTTTGTGCCAAAGGTGGCCCTCAAGTATGGGCGTGTCCTCATGGGCCATGCTGGTTTCTCCTACCCTGAAGGGTGGACACCATGCAAACAGCAAGGTTTCTTGCCATGGGGATGGAGGAGTTCTGATGACTGTATCAGGTTCCCCCCATGCAGTTATTGGAGATAAAATCTAGGTTCTGAAGCCTGAAAACCCTGTTTGAGACGAGATGACAGCCTAAGGCCATGGCAGATCCAATGTGCTAGGTGTGCGGCCAGCTGTCTGGGTGTTGGTTGGGAGGTCCGGGCTCAGACTGTGTCAGACAGAGCATTAGTGCCCAGGGCAGCCTCTATATTTGGGGTGCAGTCGAGTGGCGTGCAGGTTGAGTCTCATTTTGGGTTTTTGGGCAGCCCCAGAGGGCAACGTTTTTCTTCTGGTGGGCAGGCAGAGTGCTGCACTGTGTCTCTGGAATTCCCAACCTGGATGGCTTGTGGGCCAGGAGTGTAAGGTCTGAAGACTGAGAACACAAGCTAGGCTTAGGTTATGGGGCGTGGGCACATCAGGCCCACTCTGCAGAGTCTGAATCCGAGATCTCCTGCATCTGAAGTCAGGACGAGTATCTGATATAGGATCAGATTGGCGTTTTTGTCCTTGGTGGCCCCTTCAGGAAGGGGGGAGTGCTCATGAGGTCATGGACGTTTTCCCATGCTCGCAGTTGTGAGATGCTCCAAACCGAAAGGATACCTTCTGTGGGACAGTTGAGTCCTGTTGGATGGCTCCAGGATGCCCCATACAGCAAGAATCGAGAGCATAGTTCTAAGGATGGATGCCTGGGCACCCCACTTCGCATCCCCATTGGCTGCTTGCGACATGGCAGGTTCGATCTGCTGGCTCTGGGGCGTGCTACCCAGGGGGCTGAGTTGAAATGGACTCTCCTGAGGATGGGTCATCATGTGGGTTCTTGTCCATGGAGACCTTGGAATGTGGCGGTGGCTCGGTGAACTGGAAGGATTCTCCAACCAGAGGGTTGGACACAGCTCCAAAGAGCAAGTTTCCCATGTGGAGACGACAGGTGTTCTGATTGGTGCCTCAGGAAACCCCCTGGTATTGGAAACCAGTCCTCTGAGGAGAGACGCCTGGAAACCAACACAAGGGTTCAGATTAGGGCCTAGGGGGCCTGTCTGGTTCAATCTTCTTTCTCTGGGTACATCCTTCTGTTTGTCTGAGGGGAGGTCTTTGCTCAGCTTGTGTCAGATCAGTCCTGTTGGTCCAGGATGGCCTAAACTATTGGGATGGCCTCAGGGACCTTGGAGGTTTCTCCTAATCTGTAGGGTTGTGGCCAATGGAATGGGCAGAGTTTCCTTGGAGAGGGCAGGCCCAGTCCTGCGGTGTGGCTCCAGGGGCCCCAGCCTGGAGGATGTGTGGGCCAGGGCTGTGGGGACAGAAGTCTGAAAACACAAACTCGGCTCAAGTTTGGGCCCGAGGATATGGCAAGCCTGATCTAAAGACCTTGCAGGGAGCTCCTCAGGATATGAATGAAGGGCGAGTGTGAGGCTGTTGATCAGGCTTTTTTCTCTTGATTTTGTGTCAAGGAGGGCTGTCGAATGGAGGAATGGCTTCATAGGCGATGGCCAATTCGCCATCTCTGGGGATGTGGCCTGGCTCCCAGGGTTTGTGGTCATTCTGTGGGAAGGGAGGAGTCCTGTTTACTGCCTCCGGTGTCCCTCCCATAGAGGGATTCCAGAGCAGGGCCCTGGGTCCCGGCGACTGGAAAACCCAAACTCGGGTTAGGATGGGGGCCCAAGGGGCATGGGAAGCTCCCTAGGCGGGCTCGTGGTCCAGCCACTGAGAGACCTGATTGGAGCACGAGGCTTATGGTGAGGGTCACCAGGCGTCTTTGTGCCCAAGGCGACCCTCAAGCATGGGCGTGGCCTCCTGGGCCATGCAGGTTTCTCCTACCCTGAAGGTTGGACACCAGGCCATCAGCAAGGTTTCTTGGATGGGGATGGAGGAGTTCAGATTTCTTCATCAGGTTCCCTCCTGTCCAGGGATTGGAGATAAGGTCTAGATTCAGATGCCTGAACACCTATCTTGGCAAGTGATGCCAGCCTAAGGCCATGGAGGTTCTGATGTGCTGGCTTTGCGGCCAAATATGTGGGTGTCTGTCAGGAGGTCTGGACTCAGGCTGCGTCAGAAAGAGCATTAGTGCCCAGGGCAGCCTAGGAAATTGGGGTGCATTCTAGGGCCGTGCATATTGAACCTCATTTGGGGTTTCTGGGCAGCCCTAGAGGGCAATGTTTTCCTTCTGGTGGGCAGGCAGCGTGGTGTTGTGGCTCCAGAATTCCCAATCTTGAGGGCTTGTGGGCCAGAAGTGTCAGGATGGAAGTCTGAAAACCCAAGCTCGTGTTAGTTTTGGGGCTGAGGGCATGGCTGGCCCACTCTGCAGACACGAAAGTGAGATCTCCTTCAACTGAATTCAGGGGCGTATCAGACATTGGCTCAGGCTGGAGGATGGGTTCATGATGTCCCCTTCATGATGTGGGGGCCTCATGAGGCCATGGAGTCTTTCCCACGCTGGGGGTTGTTAGCTGCTCCAAACTGCAAGGTTTCCTTCTGTGGGACAGTTGAGTCCTGGTGGATGGCTCAAGAACACCCTGTCTGAAAGTACCGAGAGTAGGCTCCTAAGGATGGATGCCTGGACACCCCACCTCGAATTCCCATTGGCTCCTAGTGACAAGGCAGGTTCGATCTGCTGGCTCTGGGGCGAACTCCCCAGGGGGCTGGGTTGAAATGGACTCTCCTGAGGATGGGTCATCATGTGGGTTTGTGTCCATGGAGATCTTGGAATGTGGGGGTGGCTCATGGGACGTGCAGCGTTATCCTACATGGAGGGTTTGCCACAGCTCCAAAGAGCAAACATCCCATGTTGAGAAGAGAGGTGTTCCTTTTGGTGGCTCAGGAAACCCCATATGCTGGTATTAGAGACCAGTCCTTGGGGCACCTGGGTGGCTCAGTGGGTTAAACCTCTGCCTTTGGTGCAGGTCATCATCTCAGGGTCCTGGGATCGAGCCCCGCATCGGGCTGTCCGCTCGGCGGGGAGCCTGCTTCCTCTCTCCCTCTCTCTGCCTGCCTCACTGTCTACTTGTGATCTCTCTCTCTGTGTCAAATAAATAAATAAAATCTAAAAAAAAAATAGTCTCTTATGCTTTAAGAAACCAGGCCTTGGAGGAGAGGCACCCAGAAACAAAAACAACGTATCAGATTAGGAACTGGTGCCTGTCCGGATCAATCTTCTGTCTCTGGGGACATCCGTCTGCTTGTCTGAGTGGAGGTAATTGCTCATCTTGTATCAAATCGCCCCTGTTTGTCTAGGGCGGCCTACACTATCGGGATGGCCTCGGGGACCTTGCAGGTTTCTCCTCATCTGTAGGGTTGTGGCCAATGAAATGGGTAGAGTTTCCTTGGAGAGGGCAGGCACAGTCCTGCGGTGTGGCTTCAGGGGTCCCATCCTGGAGGGTGTGTGGGCCAGAACTGTGGGGACAGAAGTCTGAAAACACTAACTCGGCTTAGGTTTGGGGCTGAGAGTATGGCAGGGCCAATCGAGAGACTGTGAGGGGAGTTCCTTAGGATATGAACAAAGGGCAAGTGTGAGGCAGTTGCTCAGCTTTGGTCTCTGGATGTTGTGTCAAGGACGGGCGTGGAAATTCGGGGTGGCCTCAACGGCCATGGACCAGGCTCCCTCTCTGGGGATTTGGCCCAGCTCCCAAGAGTTTGATGTCATTCTGAGGGAAGGGAGGAGTCCTGTTTACTCCCTCCAGTGTCCCTCCAAAGGAGGGATTCCAGAGCAGAGTCCTGGGTATGGGCTACTGGAAAACCCGAGCTCTGGTTAGGATTGGGGGCCTACGGGAAGGGCCCATGGGAAGCCCCATATGCGGGCTCTTGGTCCAGCCCCTGAGAGGCCTTACTTGAGCACATGGCTCACTCTGAGGGTCACAATGCGTGTTTGTGCCAAAGGTGGCCCTCAAGTATGGGCGTGTCCTCATGGGCCATGCTGGTTTCTCCTACCCTGAAGGTTGGACACCATGCAAACAGCAAGGTTTCTTGCCATGGGGATGGAGGAGTTCTGATGACTGTATCAGGTTCCCCCCATGCAGTTATTGGAGATAAAATCTAGGTTCTGAAGCCTGAAAACCCTGTTTGAGACGAGATGACAGCCTAAGGCCAGGGCAGATCCAATGTGCTAGGTGTGCGGCCAGCTGTCTGGGTGTTGGTTGGGAGGTCCGGGCTCAGACTGTGTCAGACAGAGCATTAGTGCCCAGGGCAGCCTCTATATTTGGGGTGCAGTGGAGTGGCGTGCAGGTTGAGTCTCATTTTGGGTTTTTGGGCAGCCCCAGAGGGCAACGTTTTTCTTCTGGTGGGCAGGCAGAGTGCTGCACAGTGTCTCTGGAATTCCCAACCTGCATGGCTTGTGGGCCAGGAGTGTAAGGTCTGAAGACTGAGAACACAAGCTAGGCTTAGGTTATGGGGCGTGGGCACATCAGGCCCACTCTGCAGAGTCTGAATCCGAGATCTCCTGCATCTGAAGTCAGGACGAGTATCTGATATACTATCAGGTTGGAGTTTTTGTCCTTGATGGCCCCTTCAGGAAGGGGGGAGTGCTCATGAGGTCATGGACGTTTTCCCATGCTCGCAGTTGTGAGATGCTCCAAACCGAAAGGATACCTTCTGTGGGACAGTTGAGTCCTGTTGGATGGCTCCAGGATGCCCCATACAGCAAGAATCGAGAGCATAGTTCTAAGGATGGATGCCTGGGCACCCCACTTCGCATCCCCATTGGCTGCTTGCGACATGGCAGGTTCGATCTGCTGGCTCTGGGGCGTGCTACCCAGGGGGCTGAGTTGAAATGGACTCTCCTGAGGATGGGTCATCATGTGGGTTCTTGTCCATGGAGACCTTGGAATGTGGCGGTGGCTCGGTGAACTGGAAGGATTCTCCAACCAGAGGGTTGGACACAGCTCCAAAGAGCAAGTTTCCCATGTGGAGACGACAGGTGTTCTGATTGGTGCCTCAGGAAACCCCCTGGTATTGGAAACCAGTCCTCTGAGGAGAGACGCCTGGAAACCAACAAAAGGGTTCAGATTAGGGCCTAGGGGGCCTGTCTGGTTCAATCTTCTTTCTCTGGGTACATCCTTCTGTTTGTCTGAGGGGAGGTCTTTGCTCAGCTTGTGTCAGATCAGTCCTGTTGGTCCAGGATGGCCTAAACTATTGGGATGGCCTCAGGGACCTTGGAGGTTTCTCCTAATCTGTAGGGTTGTGGCCAATGGAATGGGCAGAGTTTCCTTGGAGAGGGCAGGCCCAGTCCTGCGGTGTGGCTCCAGGGGCCCCAGCCTGGAGGATGTGTGGGCCAGGGCTGTGAGGACAGAAGTCTGAAAACACAAACTCGGCTCAAGTTTGGGCCCGAGGATATGGCAAGCCTGATCTAAAGACCTTGCAGGGAGCTCCTCAGGATATGAATGAAGGGCGAGTGTGAGGCTGTTGATCAGGCTTTTTTCTCTTGATTTTGTGTCAAGGAGGGCTGTCGAATGGAGGAATGGCTTCATAGGCGATGGCCAATTCGCCATCTCTGGGGATTTGGCCTGGCTCCCAAGGGTATGTGGTCATTCTGTGGGAAGGGAGGAGTCCTGTTTACTGCCTCCGGTGTCCCTCCCAAAGAGGGATTCCAGAGCAGGGCCCTGGGTCCCGGCGACTGGAAAACCCAAACTCGGGTTACGATGGGGGCCCAAGGGGCATGGGAAGCCCCCTAGGCGGGCTCGTGGTCCAGCCACTGAGAGACCTGATTGGAGCACGAGGCTTATGGTGAGGGTCACCAGGCGTCTTTGTGCCCAAGGCGACCCTGAAGCATGGGCGTGGCCTCCTGGGCCATGCAGGTTTCTACTACCCTGAAGGTTGGACACCAGGCCAACAGCAAGGTTTCTTGGATGGGGATGGAGGAGTTCAGATTTCTGCATCAGGTTCCCTCCTGTCCGGGGATTGGAGATAAGGTCTAGATTCAGATGCCTGAACACCTATCTTGGCAAGTGATGCCAGCCTAAGGCCATGGAGGTTCTGATGTGCTGGCTTTGCGGCCAAATATGTGGGTGTCTGTCAGGAGGTCTGGGCTCAGGCTGCGTCAGACAGAGCATTAGTGCCCAGGACAGCCTAGGAAATTGGGGTGCATTCTAGGGCCGTGCATATTGAACCTCATTTGGGGTTTCTGGGCAGCCCTAGAGGGCAATGTTTTCCTTCTGGTGGGCAGGCAGCGTGGTGTTGTGGCTCCAGAATTCCCAATCTTGAGGGCTTGTGGGCCAGAAGTGTCAGGATGGAAGTCTGAAAACCCAAGCTCGTGTTAGTTTTGGGGCTGAGGGCATGGCTGGCCCACTCTGCAGACACGAAATTGAGATCTCCTTCAACTGAATTCAGGGGCGTATCAGACATTGGCTCAGGCTGGAGGATGGGTTCATGATGTCCCCTTCATGATGTGGGGGCCTCATGAGGCCATGGAGTCTTTCCCACGCTGGGGGTTGTTAGCTGCTCCAAACTGCAAGGTTTCCTTCTGTGGGACAGTTGAGTCCTGGTGGATGGCTCAAGAACACCCTGTCTGAAAGTACCGAGAGCAGGCTCCTAAGGATGGATGCCTGGACACCCCACCTCGAATTCCCATTGGCTCCTAGTGACAAGGCAGGTTCGATCTGCTGGCTCTGGGGCGAACTCCCCAGGGGGCTGGGTTGAAATGGACTCTCCTGAGGATGGGTCATCATGTGGGTTTGTGTCCATGGAGATCTTGGAATGTGGGGGTGGCTCATGGGACGTGCAGCGTTATCCTACATGGAGCGTTTGCCACAGCTCCAAAGAGCAAACATCCCATGTTGAGAAGAGAGGTGTTCCTTTTGGGGGCTCAGGAAACCCCATATGCTGGTATTAGAAACCAGGTTTTGGGGCACCTGGGTGGCTCAGTGGGTTAAACCTCTGCCTTTGGTGCAGGTCATCATCTCAGGGTCCTGGGATCGAGCCCCGCATCGGGCTGTCTGCTCGGCGGGGAGCCTGCTTCCTCTCTCCCTCTCTCTGCCTGCCTCACTGTCTACTTGTGATCTCTCTCTCTGTGTCAAATAAATAAATAAAATCTAAAAAAAAATAGTCTCTTATGCTTTAAGAAACCAGGCCTTGGAGGAGAGACACCCAGAAACAAAAACAACGTATCAGATTAGGAACTGGTGCCTGTCCGGATCAATCTTCTGTCTCTGGGGACATCCGTCTGCTTGTCTGAGTGGAGGTAATTGCTCATCTTGTGTCAAATCGCCCCTGTTTGTCCAGGGCGGCCTACACTATCGGGATGGCCTCGGGGACCTTGCAGGTTTCTCCTCATCTGTAGGGTTGTGGCCAATGAAATGGGTAGAGTTTCCTTGGAGAGGGCAGGCACAGTCCTGCGGTGTGGCTTCAGGGGTCCCATCCTGGAGGGTGTGTGGGCCAGAGCTGTGGGGACAGAAGTCTGAAAACACTAACTCGGCTTAGGTTTGGGGCTGAGAGTATGGCAGGGCCAATCTAGAGACTGTGAGGGGAGTTCCTTAGGATATGAACAAAGGGCAAGTGTGAGGCAGTTGCTCAGCTTTGGTCTCTGGATGTTGTGTCAAGGACGGGCGTGGAAATTCGGGGTGGCCTCAACGGCCATGGACCAGGCTCCCTCTCTGGGGATTTGGCCCAGCTAACAAGAGTTTGATGTCATTCTGAGGGAAGGGAGGAGTCCTGTTTACTCCCTCCAGTGTCCCTCCAAAGGAGGGATTCCAGAGCAGAGTCCTGGGTATGGGCTACTGGAAAACCCGAGCACTGGTTTCGATTGGGGGCCTACGGGAAGGGCCCATGGGAAGACCCATATGCGGGCTCTTGGTCCAGCCCCTGAGAGGCCTTACTTGAGCACATGGCTCACTCTGAGGGTCACAATGCGTGTTTGTGCCAAAGGTGGCCCTCAAGTATGGGCGTGTCCTCATGGGCCATGCTGGTTTCTCCTACCCTGAAGGGTGGACACCATGCAAACAGCAAGGTTTCTTGCCATGGGGATGGAGGAGTTCTGATGACTGTATCAGGTTCCCCCCATGCAGTTATTGGAGATAAAATCTAGGTTCTGAAGCCTGAAAACCCTGTTTGAGACGAGATGACAGCCTAAGGCCATGGCAGATCCAATGTGCTAGGTGTGCGGCCAGCTGTCTGGGTGTTGTTGGTTGGGAGGTCCGGGCTCAGACTGTGTCAGACAGAGCATTAGTGCCCAGGGCAGCCTCTATATTTGGGGTGCAGTCGAGTGGCGTGCAGGTTGAGTCTCATTTTGGGTTTTTGGGCAGCCCCAGAGGGCAACGTTTTTCTTCTGGTGGGCAGGCAGAGTGCTGCCCTGTGTCTCTGGAATTCCCAACCTGGATGGCTTGTGGGCCAGGAGTGTAAGGTCTGAAGACTGAGAACACAAGCTAGGCTTAGGTTATGGGGCGTGGGCACATCAGGCCCACTCTGCAGAGTCTGAATCCGAGATCTCCTGCATCTGAAGTCAGGACGAGTATCTGATATAGGATCAGATTGGCGTTTTTGTCCTTGGTGGCCCCTTCAGGAAGGGGGGAGTGCTCATGAGGTCATGGACGTTTTCCCATGCTCGCAGTTGTGAGATGCTCCAAACCGAAAGGATACCTTCTGTGGGACAGTTGAGTCCTGTTGGATGGCTCCAGGATGCCCCATACAGCAAGAATCGAGAGCATAGTTCTAAGGATGGATGCCTGGGCACCCCACTTCGCATCCCCATTGGCTGCTTGCGACATGGCAGGTTCGATCTGCTGGCTCTGGGGCGTGCTACCCAGGGGGCTGAGTTGAAATGGACTCTCCTGAGGATGGGTCATCATGTGGGTTCTTGTCCATGGAGACCTTGGAATGTGGCGGTGGCTCGGTGAACTGGAAGGATTCTCCAACCAGAGGGTTGGACACAGCTCCAAAGAGCAAGTTTCCCATGTGGAGACGACAGGTGTTCTGATTGGTGCCTCAGGAAACCCCCTGGTATTGGAAACCAGTCCTCTGAGGAGAGACGCCTGGAAACCAACACAAGGGTTCAGATTAGGGCCTAGGGGGCCTGTCTGGTTCAATCTTCTTTCTCTGGGTACATCCTTCTGTTTGTCTGAGGGGAGGTCTTTGCTCAGCTTGTGTCAGATCAGTCCTGTTGGTCCAGGATGGCCTAAACTATTGGGATGGCCTCAGGGACCTTGGAGGTTTCTCCTAATCTGTAGGGTTGTGGCCAATGGAATGGGCAGAGTTTCCTTGGAGAGGGCAGGCCCAGTCCTGCGGTGTGGCTCCAGGGGCCCCAGCCTGGAGGATGTGTGGGCCAGGGCTGTGGGGACAGAAGTCTGAAAACACAAACTCGGCTCAAGTTTGGGCCCGAGGATATGGCAAGCCTGATCTAAAGACCTTGCAGGGAGCTCCTCAGGATATGAATGAAGGGCGAGTGTGAGGCTGTTGATCAGGCTTTTTTCTCTTGATTTTGTGTCAAGGAGGGCTGTCGAATGGAGGAATGGCTTCATAGGCGATGGCCAATTCGCCATCTCTGGGGATTTGGCCTGGCTCCCAAGGGTATGTGGTCATTCTGTGGGAAGGGAGGAGTCCTGTTTACTGCCTCCGGTGTCCCTCCCAAAGAGGGATTCCAGAGCAGGGCCCTGGGTCCCGGCGACTGGAAAACCCAAACTCGGGTTACGATGGGGGCCCAAGGGGCATGGGAAGCCCCCTAGGCGGGCTCGTGGTCCAGCCACTGAGAGACCTGATTGGAGCACGAGGCTTATGGTGAGGGTCACCAGGCGTCTTTGTGCCCAAGGCGACCCTCAAGCATGGGCGTGGCCTCCTGGGCCATGCAGGTTTCTCCTACCCTGAAGGTTGGACACCAGGCCATCAGCAAGGTTTCTTGGATGGGGATGGAGGAGTTCAGATTTCTTCATCAGGTTCCCTCCTGTCCAGGGATTGGAGATAAGGTCTAGATTCAGATGCCTGAACACCTATCTTGGGAAGTGATGCCAGCCTAAGGCCATGGAGGTTCTGATGTGCTGGCTTTGCGGCCAAATATGTGGGTGTCTGTCAGGAGGTCTGGACTCAGGCTGCGTCAGACAGAGCATTAGTGCCCAGGGCAGCCTAGGAAATTGGGGTGCATTCTAGGGCCGTGCATATTGAACCTCATTTGGGGTTTCTGGGCAGCCCTAGAGGGCAATGTTTTCCTTCTGGTGGGCAGGCAGCGTGGTGTTGTGGCTCCAGAATTCCCAATCTTGAGGGCTTGTGGGCCAGAAGTGTCAGGATGTAAGTCTGAAAACCCAAGCTAGTGTTAGTTTTGGGGCTGAGGGCATGGCTGGCCCACTCTGCAGACACGAAAGTGAGATCTCCTTCAACTGAATTCAGGGGCGTATCAGACATTGGCTCAGGCTGGAGGATGGGTTCATGATGTCCCCTTCATGATGTGGGGGCCTCATGAGGCCATGGAGTCTTTCCCACGCTGGGGGTTGTTAGCTGCTCCAAACTGCAAGGTTTCCTTCTGTGGGACAGTTGAGTCCTGGTGGATGGCTCAAGAACACCCTGTCTGAAAGTACCGAGAGTAGGCTCCTAAGGATGGATGCCTGGACACCCCACCTCGAATTCCCATTGGCTCCTAGTGACAAGGCAGGTTCGATCTGCTGGCTCTGGGGCGAACTCCCCAGGGGGCTGGGTTGAAATGGACTCTCCTGAGGATGGGTCATCATGTGGGTTTGTGTCCATGGAGATCTTGGAATGTGGGGGTGGCTCATGGGACGTGCAGCGTTATCCTACATGGAGGGTTTGCCACAGCTCCAAAGAGCAAACATCCCATGTTGAGAAGAGAGGTGTTCCTTTTGGTGGCTCAGGAAACCCCATATGCTGGTATTAGAGACCAGGCCTTGGCGCACCTGGGTGGCTCAGTGGGTTAAACCTCTGCCTTTGGTGCAGGTCATCATCTCAGGGTCCTGGGATCGAGCCCCGCATCGGGCTGTCTGCTCGGCGGGGAGCCTGCTTCCTCTCTCCCTCTCTCTGCCTGCCTCACTGTCTACTTGTGATCTCTCTCTCTGTGTCAAATAAATAAATAAAATCTAAAAAAAAAAATAGTCTCTTATGCTTTAAGAAACCAGGCCTTGGAGGAGAGGCACCCAGAAACAAAAACAACGTATCAGATTAGGAACTGGTGCCTGTCCGGATCAATCTTCTGTCTCTGGGGACATCCGTCTGCTTGTCTGAGTGGAGGTAATTGCTCATCTTGTGTCAAATCGCCCCTGTTTGTCCAGGGCGGCCTACACTATCGGGATGGCCTCGGGGACCTTGCAGGTTTCTCCTCATCTGTAGGGTTGTGGCCAATGAAATGGGTAGAGTTTCCTTGGAGAGGGCAGGCACAGTCCTGCGGTGTGGCTTCAGGGGTCCCATCCTGGAGGGTGTGTGGGCCAGAACTGTGGGGACAGAAGTCTGAAAACACTAACTCGGCTTAGGTTTGGGGCTGAGAGTATGGCAGGGCCAATCTAGAGACTGTGAGGGGAGTTCCTTAGGATATGAACAAAGGGCAAGTGTGAGGCAGTTGCTCAGCTTTGGTCTCTGGATGTTGTGTCAAGGACGGGCGTGGAAATTCGGGGTGGCCTCAACGGCCATGGACCAGGCTCCCTCTCTGGGGATTTGGCCCAGCTAACAAGAGTTTGATGTCATTCTGAGGGAAGGGAGGAGTCCTGTTTACTCCCTCCAGTGTCCCTCCAAAGGAGGGATTCCAGAGCAGAGTCCTGGGTATGGGCTACTGGAAAACCCGAGCACTGGTTTCGATTGGGGGCCTACGGGAAGGGCCCATGGGAAGACCCATATGCGGGCTCTTGGTCCAGCCCCTGAGAGGCCTTACTTGAGCACATGGCTCACTCTGAGGGTCACAATGCGTGTTTGTGCCAAAGGTGGCCCTCAAGTATGGGCGTGTCCTCATGGGCCATGCTGGTTTCTCCTACCCTGAAGGGTGGACACCATGCAAACAGCAAGGTTTCTTGCATTGGGGATGGAGGAGTTCTGATATCTGTATCAGGTTCCCCCCATGCAGTTATTGGAGATAAAATCTAGGTTCTGAAGCCTGAAAACCCTGTTTGAGACGAGATGACAGCCTAAGGCCATGGCAGATCCAATGTGCTAGGTGTGCGGCCAGCTGTCTGGGTGTTGGTTGGGAGGTCCGGGCTCAGACTGTGTCAGACAGAGCATTAGTGCCCAGGGCAGCCTCTATATTTGGGGTGCAGTCGAGTGGCGTGCAGGTTGAGTCTCATTTTGGGTTTTTGGGCAGCCCCAGAGGGCAACGTTTTTCTTCTGGTGGGCAGGCAGAGTGCTGCCCTGTGTCTCTGGAATTCCCAACCTGGATGGCTTGTGGGCCAGGAGTGTAAGGTCTGAAGACTGAGAACACAAGCTAGGCTTAGGTTATGGGGCGTGGGCACATCAGGCCCACTCTGCAGAGTCTGAATCCGAGATCTCCTGCATCTGAAGTCAGGACGAGTATCTGATATAGGATCAGATTGGCGTTTTTGTCCTTGGTGGCCCCTTCAGGAAGGGGGGAGTGCTCATGAGGTCATGGACGTTTTCCCATGCTCGCAGTTGTGAGATGCTCCAAACCGAAAGGATACCTTCTGTGGGACAGTTGAGTCCTGTTGGATGGCTCCAGGATGCCCCATACAGCAAGAATCGAGAGCATAGTTCTAAGGATGGATGCCTGGGCACCCCACTTCGCATCCCCATTGGCTGCTTGCGACATGGCAGGTTCGATCTGCTGGCTCTGGGGCGTGCTACCCAGGGGGCTGAGTTGAAATGGACTCTCCTGAGGATGGGTCATCATGTGGGTTCTTGTCCATGGAGACCTTGGAATGTGGCGGTGGCTCGGTGAACTGGAAGGATTCTCCAACCAGAGGGTTGGACACAGCTCCAAAGAGCAAGTTTCCCATGTGGAGACGACAGGTGTTCTGATTGGTGCCTCAGGAAACCCCCTGGTATTGGAAACCAGTCCTCTGAGGAGAGACGCCTGGAAACCAACACAAGGGTTCAGATTAGGGCCTAGGGGGCCTGTCTGGTTCAATCTTCTTTCTCTGGGTACATCCTTCTGTTTGTCTGAGGGGAGGTCTTTGCTCAGCTTGTGTCAGATCAGTCCTGTTGGTCCAGGATGGCCTAAACTATTGGGATGGCCTCAGGGACCTTGGAGGTTTCTCCTAATCTGTAGGGTTGTGGCCAATGGAATGGGCAGAGTTTCCTTGGAGAGGGCAGGCCCAGTCCTGCGGTGTGGCTCCAGGGGCCCCAGCCTGGAGGATGTGTGGGCCAGGGCTGTGGGGACAGAAGTCTGAAAACACAAACTCGGCTCAAGTTTGGGCCTGAGGATATGGCAAGCCTGATCTAAAGACCTTGCAGGGAGCTCCTCAGGATATGAATGAAGGGCGAGTGTGAGGCTGTTGATCAGGCTTTTTTCTCTTGATTTTGTGTCAAGGAGGGCTGTCGAATGGAGGAATGGCTTCATAGGCGATGGCCAATTCGCCATCTCTGGGGATTTGGCCTGGCTCCCAAGGGTTTGTGGTCATTCTGTGGGAAGGGAGGAGTCCTGTTTACTGCCTCCGGTGTCCCTCCCAAAGAGGGATTCCAGAGCAGGGCCCTGGGTCCCGGCGACTGGAAAACCCAAACTCGGGTTAGGATGGGGGCCCAAGGGGCATGGGAAGCCCCCTAGGCGGGCTCGTGGTCCAGCCACTGAGAGACCTGATTGGAGCACGAGGCTTATGGTGAGGGTCACCAGGCGTCTTTGTGCCCAAGGCGACCCTCAAGCATGGGCGTGGCCTCCTGGGCCATGCAGGTTTCTCCTACCCTGAAGGTTGGACACCAGGCCATCAGCAAGGTTTCTTGGATGGGGATGGAGGAGTTCAGATTTCTGCATCAGGTTCCCTCCTGTCCGGGGATTGGAGATAACGTCTAGATTCAGATGCCTGAACACCTATCTTGGGAAGTGATGCCAGCCTAAGGCCATGGAGGTTCTGATGTGCTGGCTTTGCGGCCAAATATGTGGGTGTCTGTCAGGAGGTCTGGGCTCAGTCTGCGTCAGACAGAGCATTAGTGCCCAGGGCAGCCTAGGAAATTGGGGTGCATTCTAGGGCCGTGCATATTGAACCTCATTTGGGGTTTCTGGGCAGCCCTAGAGGGCAATGTTTTCCTTCTGGTGGGCAGGCAGCGTGGTGTTGTGGCTCCAGAATTCCCAATCTTGAGGGCTTGTGGGCCAGAAGTGTCAGGATGGAAGTCTTAAAACCCAAGCTAGTGTTAGTTTTGGGGCTGAGGGCATGGCTGGCCCACTCTGCAGACACGAAAGTGAGATCTCCTTCAACTGAATTCAGGGGCGTATCAGACATTGGCTCAGGCTGGAGGATGGGTTCATGATGTCCCCTTCATGATGTGGGGGCCTCATGAGGCCATGGAGTCTTTCCCACGCTGGGGGTTGTTAGCTGCTCCAAACTGCAAGGTTTCCTTCTGTGGGACAGTTGAGTCCTGGTGGATGGCTCAAGAACACCCTGTCTGAAAGTACCGAGAGTAGGCTCCTAAGGATGGATGCCTGGACACCCCACCTCGAATTCCCATTGGCTCCTAGTGACAAGGCAGGTTCGATCTGCTGGCTCTGGGGCGAACTCCCCAGGGGGCTGGGTTGAAATGGACTCTCCTGAGGATGGGTCATCATGTGGGTTTGTGTCCATGGAGATCTTGGAATGTGGGGGTGGCTCATGGGACGTGCAGCGTTATCCTACATGGAGGGTTTGCCACAGCTCCAAAGAGCAAACATCCCATGTTGAGAAGAGTGGTGTTCCTTTTGGTGGCTCAGGAAACCCCATATGCTGGTATTAGAGACCAGGCCTTGGGGCACCTGGGTGGCTCAGTGGGTTAAACCTCTGCCTTTGGTGCAGGTCATCATCTCAGGGTCCTGGGATCGAGCCCCGCATCGGGCTGTCCGCTCGGCGGGGAGCCTGCTTCCTCTCTCCCTCTCTCTGCCTGCCTCACTGTCTACTTGTGATCTCTCTCTCTGTGTCAAATAAATAAATAAAATCTAAAAAAAAAAATAGTCTCTTATGCTTTAAGAAACCAGGCCTTGGAGGAGAGGCACCCAGAAACAAAAACAACGTATCAGATTAGGAACTGGTGCCTGTCCGGATCAATCTTCTGTCTCTGGGGACATCCGTCTGCTTGTCTGAGTGGAGGTAATTGCTCATCTTGTATCAAATCGCCCCTGTTTGTCCAGGGCGGCCTACACTATCGGGATGGCCTCGGGGACCTTGCAGGTTTCTCCTCATCTGTTCGGTTGTGGCCAATGAAATGGGTAGAGTTTCCTTGGAGAGGGCAGGCACAGTCCTGCGGTGTGGCTTCAGGGGTCCCATCCTGGAGGGTGTGTGGGCCAGAACTGTGGGGATAGAAGTCTGAAAACACTAACTCGGTTTAGGTTTGGGGCTGAGAGTATGGCAGGGCCAATCTAGAGACTGTGAGGGGAGTTCCTTAGGATATGAACAAAGGGCAAGTGTGAGGCAGTTGCTCAGGCTTTGGTCTCTGGATGTTGTGTCAAGGACGGGCGTGGAATGTCGGGGTGGCCTCAACGGCCATGGACCAGGCTCCCTCTCTGGGGATTTGGCCCAGCTCCCAAGAGTTTGATGTCATTCTGAGGGAAGGGAGGAGTCCTGTTTACTCCCTCCAGTGTCCCTCCAAAGGAGGGATTCCAGAGCAGAGTCCTGGGTACGGGCTACTGGAAAACCCGAGCTCTGGTTAGGATTGGGGCCCTACGGGCATGGGAAGCCCCATATGCGGGCTCTTGGTCCAGCCACTGAGAGGCCTTACTTGAGCACATGGCTCACTGTGAGGGTCACAGTGCGTGTTTGTGCCAAAGGTGGCCCTCAAGTATGGGCGTGTCCTCATGGGCCATGCTGGTTTCTCCTACCCTGAAGGGTGGACACCATGCAAACCGCAAGGTTTCTTGCCATGGGGATGGAGGAGTTCTGATGACTGTATCAGGTTCCCCATGCAGTTTTTGGAGATAAAATCTAGGTTCTGAAGCCTGAAAACCCTGTTTGTGACGAGATGACACCCTAAGGCCATGGCAGATCCAATGTGCTAGGTGTGCGGCCAGCTGTCTGGGTGTTGGTTGGGAGGTCCGGGCTCAGACTGTGTCAGACAGAGCATTAGTGCCCAGGGCAGCCTCTATATTTGGGGTGCAGTGGAGTGGCGTGCAGGTTGAGTCTCATTTTGGGTTTTTGGGCAGCCCCAGAGGGCAACGTTTTTCTTCTGGTGGGCAGGCAGAGTGCTGCCCTGTGTCTCTGGAATTCCCAACCTGGATGGCTTGTGGGCCAGGAGTGTAAGGTCTGAAGACTGAGAACACAAGCTAGGCTTAGGTTATGGGGCGTGGGCACATCAGGCCCACTCTGCAGAGTCTGAATCCGAGATCTCCTGCATCTGAAGTCAGGACGAGTATCTGATATAGGATCAGGTTGGAGTTTTTGTCCTTGATGGCCCCTTCAGGAAGGGGGGAGTGCTCATGAGGTCATGGACGTTTTCCCATGCTCGCAGTTGTGAGATGCTCCAAACCGAAAGGATACCTTCTGTGGGACAGTTGAGTCCTGTTGGATGGCTCCAGGATGCCCCATACAGCAAGAATCGAGAGCATAGTTCTAAGGATGGATGCCTGGGCACCCCACTTCGCATCCCCATTGGCTGCTTGCGACATGGAAGGTTCGATCTGCTGGCTCTGGGGCGTGCTACCCAGGGGGCTGAGTTGAAATGGACTCTCCTGAGGATGGGTCATCATGTGGGTTCTTGTCCATGGAGACCTTGGAATGTGGCGGTGGCTCGGTGAACTGGAAGGATTCTCCAACCAGAGGGTTGGACACAGCTCCAAAGAGCAAGTTTCCCATGTGGAGACGACAGGTGTTCTGATTGGTGCCTCAGGAAACCCCCTGGTATTGGAAACCAGTCCTCTGAGGAGAGACGCCTGGAAACCAACACGAGGGTTCAGATTAGGGCCTAGGGGGCCTGTCTGGTTCAATCTTCCTTCTCTGGGTACATCCTTCTGTTTGTCTGAGTGGAGGTCTTTGCTCAGCTTGTGTCAGATCAGTCCTGTTGGTCCAGGATGGCCTAAACTATTGGGATGGCCTCAGGGACCTTGGAGGTTTCTCCTAATCTGTAGGGTTGTGGCCAATGGAATGGGCAGAGTTTCCTTGGAGAGGGCAGGCACAGTCCTGCGGTGTGGCTCCAGGGGCCCCAGCCTGGAGGATGTGTGGGCCAGGGCTGTGGGGACAGAAGTCTGAAAACACAAACTCGGCTCAAGTTTGGGCCCGAGGATATGGGAAGCCTGATCTAAAGACCTTGCAGGGAGCTCCTCAGGATATGAATGAAGGGCGAGTGTGAGGCTGTTGATCAGGCTTTTTTCTCTTGATTTTGTGTCAAGGAGGGCTGTCGAATGGAGGCATGGCTTCATAGGCGATGGCCAATTCGCCATCTCTGGGGATTTGGCCTGGCTCCCAAGGGTTTGTGGTCATTCTGTGGGAAGGGAGGAGTCCTGTTTACTGCCTCCGGTGTCCCTCCCAAAGAGGGATTCCAGAGCAGGGCCCTGGGTCCCGGCGACTGGAAAACCCAAACTCGGGTTAGGATGGGGGCCCAAGGGGCATGGGAAGCCCCCTAGGCGGGCTCGTGGTCCAGCCACTGAGAGACCTGATTGGAGCACGAGGCTTATGGTGAGGGTCACCAGGCGTCTTTGTGCCCAAGGCGACCCTCAAGCATGGGCGTGGCCTCCTGGGCCATGCAGGTTTCTCCTACCCTGAAGGTTGGACACCAGGCCATCAGCAAGGTTTCTTGGATGGGGATGGAGGAGTTCAGATTTCTGCATCAGGTTCCCTCCTGTCCGGGGATTGGAGATAACGTCTAGATTCAGATGCCTGAACACCTATCTTGGCAAGTGATGCCAGCCTAAGGCCATGGAGGTTCTGATGTGCTGGCTTTGCGGCCAAATATGTGGGTGTCTGTCAGGAGGTCTGGGCTCAGTCTGCGTCAGACAGAGCATTAGTGCCCAGGGCAGCCTAGGAAATTGGGGTGCATTCTAGGGCCGTACATATTGAACCTCATTTGGGGTTTCTGGGCAGCCCTAGAGGGCAATGTTTTCCTTCTGGTGGGCAGGCAGCGTGGTGTTGTGGCTCCAGAATTCCCAATCTTGAGGGCTTGTGGGCCAGAAGTGTCAGGATGGAAGTCTGAAAACCCAAGCTCGTGTTAGTTTTGGGGCTGAGGGCATGGCTGGCCCACTCTGCAGACACGAAATTGAGATCTCCTTCAACTGAATTCAGGGGCGTATCAGACATTGGCTCAGGCTGGAGGATGGGTTCATGATGTCCCCTTCATGATGTGGGGGCCTCATGAGGCCATGGAGTCTTTCCCACGCTGGGGGTTGTTAGCTGCTCCAAACTGCAAGGTTTCCTTCTGTGGGACAGTTGAGTCCTGGTGGATGGCTCAAGAACACCCTGTCTGAAAGTACCGAGAGTAGGCTCCTAAGGATGGATGCCTGGACACCCCACCTCGAATTCCCATTGGCTCCTAGTGACAAGGCAGGTTCGATCTGCTGGCTCTGGGGCGAACTCCCCAGGGGGCTGTGTTGAAATGGACTCTCCTGAGGATGGGTCATCATGTGGGTTTGTGTCCATGGAGATCTTGGAATGTGGGGGTGGCTCATGGGACGTGCAGCGTTATCCTACATGGAGGGTTTGCCACAGCTCCAAAGAGCAAACATCCCATGTTGAGAAGAGAGGTGTTCCTTTTGGTGGCTCAGGAAACCCCATATGCTGGTATTAGAAACCAGGCCTTGGGGCACCTGGGTGGCTCAGTGGGTTAAACCTCTGCCTTTGGTGCAGGTCATCATCTCAGGGTCCTGGGATCGAGCCCCGCATCGGGCTGTCTGCTCGGCGGGGAGCCTGCTTCCTCTCTCCCTCTCTCTGCCTGCCTCACTGTCTACTTGTGATCTCTCTCTCTGTGTCAAATAAATAAATAAAATCTAAAAAAAAATAGTCTCTCATGCTTTAAGAAACCAGGCCTTGGAGGAGAGGCACCCAGAAACAAAAACAACGTATCAGATTACGAACTGGTGCCTGTCCGGATCAATCTTCTGTCTCTGGGGACATCCGTCTGCTTGTCTGAGTGGAGGTAATTGCTCATCTTGTGTCAAATCGCCCCTGTTTGTCCAGGGCGGCCTACACTATCGGGATGGCCTCGGGGACCTTGCAGGTTTCTCCTCATCTGTAGGGTTGTGGCCAATGAAATGGGTAGAGTTTCCTTGGAGAGGGCAGGCACAGTCCTGCGGTGTGGCTTCAGGGGTCCCATCCTGGAGGGTGCGTGGGCCAGAACTGTGGGGACAGAAGTCTGAAAACACTAACTCGGCTTAGGTTTGGGGCTGAGAGTATGGCAGGGCCAATCTAGAGACTGTGAGGGGAGTTCCTTAGGATATGAACAAAGGGCAAGTGTGAGGCAGTTGCTCAGCTTTGGTCTCTGTATGTTGTGTCAAGGACGGGCGTGGAAATTCGGGGTGGCCTCAACGGCCATGGACCAGGCTCCCTCTCTGGGGATTTGGCCCAGCTCCAAAGAGTTTGATGTCATTCTGAGGGAAGGGAGGAGTCCTGTTTACTCCCTCCAGTGTCCCTCCAAAGGAGGGATTCCAGAGCAGAGTCCTGGGTATGGGCTACTGGAAAACCCGAGCTCTGGTTAGGATTGGGGGCCTACGGGAAGGGCCCATGGGAAGCCCCATATGCGGGCTCTTGGTCCAGCCACTGAGAGGCCTTACTTGAGCACATGGCTCACTCTGAGGGTCACAATGCGTGTTTGTGCCAAAGGTGGCCCTCAAGTATGGGCGTGTCCTCATGGGCCATGCTGGTTTCTCCTACCCTGAAGGTTGGACACCATGCAAACAGCAAGGTTTCTTGCCATGGGGATGGAGGAGTTCTGATGACTGTATCAGGTTCCCCCCATGCAGTTATTGGAGATAAAATCTAGGTTCTGAAGCCTGAAAACCCTGTTTGAGACGAGATGACAGCCTAAGGCCATGGCAGATCCAATGTGCTAGGTGTGCGGCCAGCTGTCTGGGTGTTGGTTGGGAGGTCCGGGCTCAGACTGTGTCAGACAGAGCATTAGTGCCCAGGGCAGCCTCTATATTTGGGGTGCAGTGGAGTGGCGTGCAGGTTGAGTCTCATTTTGGGTTTTTGGGCAGCCCCAGAGGGCAACGTTTTTCTTCTGGTGGGCAGGCAGAGTGCTGCACTGTGTCTCTGGAATTCCCAACCTGGATGGCTTGTGGGCCAGGAGTGTAAGGTCTGAAGACTGAGAACACAAGCTAGGCTTAGGTTATGGGGCGTGGGCACATCAGGCCCACTCTGCAGAGTCTGAATCCGAGATCTCCTGCATCTGAAGTCAGGACGAGTATCTGATATAGGATCAGGTTGGAGTTTTTGTCCTTGATGGCCCCTTCAGGAAGGGGGGAGTGCTCATGAGGTCATGGACGTTTTCCCATGCTCGCAGTTGTGAGATGCTCCAAACCGAAAGGATACCTTCTGTGGGACAGTTGAGTCCTGTTGGATGGCTCCAGGATGCCCCATACAGCAAGAATCGAGAGCATAGTTCTAAGGATGGATGCCTGGGCACCCCACTTCGCATCCCCATTGGCTGCTTGCGACATGGCAGGTTCGATCTGCTGGCTCTGGGGCGTGCTACCCAGGGGGCTGAGTTGAAATGGACTCTCCTGAGGATGGGTCATCATGTGGGTTCTTGTCCATGGAGACCTTGGAATGTGGCGGTGGCTCGGTGAACTGGAAGGATTCTCCAACCAGAGGGTTGGACACAGCTCCAAAGAGCAAGTTTCCCATGTGGAGACGACAGGTGTTCTGATTGGTGCCTCAGGAAACCCCCTGGTATTGGAAACCAGTCCTCTGAGGAGAGACGCATGGAAACCAACACGAGGGTTCAGATTAGGGCCTAGGGGGCCTGTCTGGTTCAATCTTCCTTCTCTGGGTTCATCCTTCTGTTTGTCTGAGTGGAGGTCTTTGCTCAGCTTGTGTCAGATCAGTCCTGTTGGTCCAGGATGGCCTAAACTATTGGGATGGCCTCAGGGACCTTGGAGGTTTCTCCTAATCTGTAGGGTTGTGGCCAATGGAATGGGCAGAGTTTCCTTGGAGAGGGCAGGCCCAGTCCTGCGGTGTGGCTCCAGGGGCCCCAGCCTGGAGGATGTGTGGGCCAGGGCTGTGGGGACAGAAGTCTGAAAACACAAACTCGGCTCAAGTTTGGGCCGGAGGATATGGCAAGCCTGATCTAAAGACCTTGCAGGGAGCTCCTCAGGATATGAATGAAGGGCGAGTGTGAGGCTGTTGATCAGGCTTTTTTCTCTTGATTTTGTGTCAAGGAGGGCTGTCGAATGGAGGCATGGCTTCATAGGCATTGGCCAATTCGCCATCTCTGGGGATTTGGCCTGGCTCCCAAGGGTTTGTGGTCATTCTGTGGGAAGGGAGGAGTCCTGTTTACTGCCTCCGGTGTCCCTCCCAAAGAGGGATTCCAGAGCAGGGCCCTGGGTCCCGGCGACTGGAAAACCCAAACTCGGGTTAGGATGGGGGCCCAAGGGGCATGGGAAGCCCCCTAGGCGGGCTCGTGGTCCAGCCACTGAGAGAACTGATTGGAGCACGAGGCTTATGGTGAGGGTCACCAGGCGTCTTTGTGCCCAAGGCGACCCTCAAGCATGGGCGTGGCCTCCTGGGCCATGCAGGTTTCTCCTACCCTGAAGGTTGGACACCAGGCCATCAGCAAGGTTTCTTGGATGGGGATGGAGGAGTTCAGATTTCTGCATCAGGTTCCCTCCTGTCCGGGGATTGGAGATAAGGTCTAGATTCAGATGCCTGAACACCTATCTTGGCAAGTGATGCCAGCCTAAGGCCATGGAGGTTCTGATGTGCTGGCTTTGCGGCCAAATATGTGGGTGTCTGTCAGGAGGTCTGGGCTCAGGCTGCGTCAGACAGAGCATTAGTGCCCAGGGCAGCCTAGGAAATTGGGGTGCATTCTAGGGCCGTGCATATTGAACCTCATTTGGGGTTTCTGGGCAGCCCTAGAGGGCAATGTTTTCCTTCTGGTGGGCAGGCAGCGTGGTGTTGTGGCTCCAGAATTCCCAATCTTGAGGGCTTGTGGGCCAGAAGTGTCAGGATGGAAGTCTGAAAACCCAAGCTCGTGTTAGTTTTGGGGCTGAGGGCATGGCTGGCCCACTCTGCAGACACGAAATTGAGATCTCCTTCAACTGAATTCAGGGGCGTATCAGACATTGGCTCAGGCTGGAGGATGGGTTCATGATGTCCCCTTCATGATGTGGGGGCCTCATGAGGCCATGGAGTCTTTCCCACGCTGGGGGTTGTTAGCTGCTCCAAACTGCAAGGTTTCCTTCTGTGGGACAGTTGAGTCCTGGTGGATGGCTCAAGAACACCCTGTCTGAAAGTACCGAGAGCAGGCTCCTAAGGATGGATGCCTGGACACCCCACCTCGAATTCCCATTGGCTCCTAGTGACAAGGCAGGTTCGATCTGCTGGCTCTGGGGCGAACTCCCCAGGGGGCTGGGTTGAAATGGACTCTCCTGAGGATGGGTCATCATGTGGGTTTGTGTCCATGGAGATCTTGGAATGTGGGGGTGGCTCATGGGACGTGCAGCGTTATCCTACATGGAGCGTTTGCCACAGCTCCAAAGAGCAAACATCCCATGTTGAGAAGAGAGGTGTTCCTTTTGGGGGCTCAGGAAACCCCATATGCTGGTATTAGAAACCAGGCCTTGGGGCACCTGGGTGGCTCAGTGGGTTAAACCTCTGCCTTTGGTGCAGGTCATCATCTCAGGGTCCTGGGATCGAGCCCCGCATCGGGCTGTCTGCTCGGCGGGGAGCCTGCTTCCTCTCTCCCTCTCTCTGCCTGCCTCACTGTCTACTTGTGATCTCTCTCTCTGTGTCAAATAAATAAATAAAATCTAAAAAAAAATAGTCTCTTATGCTTTAAGAAACCAGGCCTTGGAGGAGAGGCACCCAGAAACAAAAACAACGTATCAGATTACGAACTGGTGCCTGTCCGGATCAATCTTCTGTCTCTGGGGACATCCGTCTGCTTGTCTGAGTGGAGGTAATTGCTCATCTTGTGTCAAATCGCCCCTGTTTGTCCAGGGCGGCCTACACTATCGGGATGGCCTCGGGGACCTTGCAGGTTTCTCCTCATCTGTAGGGTTGTGGCCAATGAAATGGGTAGAGTTTCCTTGGAGAGGGCAGGCACAGTCCTGCGGTGTGGCTTCAGGGGTCCCATCCTGGAGGGTGCGTGGGCCAGAACTGTGGGGACAGAAGTCTGAAAACACTAACTCGGCTTAGGTTTGGGGCTGAGAGTATGGCAGGGCCAATCTAGAGACTGTGAGGGGAGTTCCTTAGGATATGAACAAAGGGCAAGTGTGAGGCAGTTGCTCAGCTTTGGTCTCTGTATGTTGTGTCAAGGACGGGCGTGGAAATTCGGGGTGGCCTCAACGGCCATGGACCAGGCTCCCTCTCTGGGGATTTGGCCCAGCTCCAAAGAGTTTGATGTCATTCTGAGGGAAGGGAGGAGTCCTGTTTACTCCCTCCAGTGTCCCTCCAAAGGAGGGATTCCAGAGCAGAGTCCTGGGTATGGGCTACTGGAAAACCCGAGCTCTGGTTAGGATTGGGGGCCTACGGGAAGGGCCCATGGGAAGCCCCATATGCGGGCTCTTGGTCCAGCCACTGAGAGGCCTTACTTGAGCACATGGCTCACTCTGAGGGTCACAATGCGTGTTTGTGCCAAAGGTGGCCCTCAAGTATGGGCGTGTCCTCATGGGCCATGCTGGTTTCTCCTACCCTGAAGGTTGGACACCATGCAAACAGCAAGGTTTCTTGCCATGGGGATGGAGGAGTTCTGATGACTGTATCAGGTTCCCCCCATGCAGTTATTGGAGATAAAATCTAGGTTCTGAAGCCTGAAAACCCTGTTTGAGACGAGATGACAGCCTAAGGCCATGGCAGATCCAATGTGCTAGGTGTGCGGCCAGCTGTCTGGGTGTTGGTTGGGAGGTCCGGGCTCAGACTGTGTCAGACAGAGCATTAGTGCCCAGGGCAGCCTCTATATTTGGGGTGCAGTGGAGTGGCGTGCAGGTTGAGTCTCATTTTGGGTTTTTGGGCAGCCCCAGAGGGCAACGTTTTTCTTCTGGTGGGCAGGCAGAGTGCTGCCCTGTGTCTCTGGAATTCCCAACCTGGATGGCTTGTGGGCCAGGAGTGTAAGGTCTGAAGACTGAGAACACAAGCTAGGCTTAGGTTATGGGGCGTGGGCACATCAGGCCCACTCTGCAGAGTCTGAATCCGAGATCTCCTGCATCTGAAGTCAGGACGAGTATCTGATATAGGATCAGGTTGGAGTTTTTGTCCTTGATGGCCCCTTCAGGAAGGGGGGAGTGCTCATGAGGTCATGGACGTTTTCCCATGCTCGCAGTTGTGAGATGCTCCAAACCGAAAGGATACCTTCTGTGGGACAGTTGAGTCCTGTTGGATGGCTCCAGGATGCCCCATACAGCAAGAATCGAGAGCATAGTTCTAAGGATGGATGCCTGGGCACCCCACTTCGCATCCCCATTGGCTGCTTGCGACATGGCAGGTTCGATCTGCTGGCTCTGGGGCGTGCTACCCAGGGGGCTGAGTTGAAATGGACTCTCCTGAGGATGGGTCATCATGTGGGTTCTTGTCCATGGAGACCTTGGAATGTGGCGGTGGCTCGGTGAACTGGAAGGATTCTCCAACCAGAGGGTTGGACACAGCTCCAAAGAGCAAGTTTCCCATGTGGAGACGACAGGTGTTCTGATTGGTGCCTCAGGAAACCCCCTGGTATTGGAAACCAGTCCTCTGAGGAGAGACGCCTGGAAACCAACACGAGGGTTCAGATTAGGGCCTAGGGGGCCTGTCTGGTTCAATCTTCCTTCTCTGGGTACATCCTTCTGTTTGTCTGAGTGGAGGTCTTTGCTCAGCTTGTGTCAGATCAGTCCTGTTGGTCCAGGATGGCCTAAACTATTGGGATGGCCTCAGGGACCTTGGAGGTTTCTCCTAATCTGTAGGGTTGTGGCCAATGGAATGGGCAGAGTTTCCTTGGAGAGGGCAGGCCCAGTCCTGCGGTGTGGCTCCAGGGGCCCCAGCCTGGAGGATGTGTGGGCCAGGGCTGTGGGGACAGAAGTCTGAAAACACAAACTCGGCTCAAGTTTGGGCCGGAGGATATGGCAAGCCTGATCTAAAGACCTTGCAGGGAGCTCCTCAGGATATGAATGAAGGGCGAGTGTGAGGCTGTTGATCAGGCTTTTTTCTCTTGATTTTGTGTCAAGGAGGGCTGTCGAATGGAGGCATGGCTTCATAGGCATTGGCCAATTCGCCATCTCTGGGGATTTGGCCTGGCTCCCAAGGGTTTGTGGTCATTCTGTGGGAAGGGAGGAGTCCTGTTTACTGCCTCCGGTGTCCCTCCCAAAGAGGGATTCCAGAGCAGGGCCCTGGGTCCCGGCGACTGGAAAACCCAAACTCGGGTTAGGATGGGGGCCCAAGGGGCATGGGAAGCCCCCTAGGCGGGCTCGTGGTCCAGCCACTGAGAGAACTGATTGGAGCACGAGGCTTATGGTGAGGGTCACCAGGCGTCTTTGTGCCCAAGGCGACCCTCAAGCATGGGCGTGGCCTCCTGGGCCATGCAGGTTTCTCCTACCCTGAAGGTTGGACACCAGGCCATCAGCAAGGTTTCTTGGATGGGGATGGAGGAGTTCAGATTTCTGCATCAGGTTCCCTCCTGTCCGGGGATTGGAGATAAGGTCTAGATTCAGATGCCTGAACACCTATCTTGGCAAGTGATGCCAGCCTAAGGCCATGGAGGTTCTGATGTGCTGGCTTTGCGGCCAAATATGTGGGTGTCTGTCAGGAGGTCTGGGCTCAGGCTGCGTCAGACAGAGCATTAGTGCCCAGGGCAGCCTAGGAAATTGGGGTGCATTCTAGGGCCGTGCATATTGAACCTCATTTGGGGTTTCTGGGCAGCCCTAGAGGGCAATGTTTTCCTTCTGGTTGGCAGGCAGCGTGGTGTTGTGGCTCCAGAATTCCCAATCATGAGGGCTTGTGGGCCAGAAGTGTCAGGATGGAAGTCTGAAAACCCAAGCTCGTGTTAGTTTTGGGGCTGAGGGCATGGCTGGCCCACTCTGCAGACACGAAATTGAGATCTCCTTCAACTGAATTCAGGGGCGTATCAGACATTGGCTCAGGCTGGAGGATGGGTTCATGATGTCCCCTTCATGATGTGGGGGCCTCATGACGCCATGGAGTCTTTCCCACGCTGGGGGTTGTTAGCTGCTCCAAACTGCAAGGTTTCCTTCTGTGGGACAGTTGAGTCCTGGTGGATGGCTCAAGAACACCCTGTCTGAAAGTACCGAGAGCAGGCTCCTAAGGATGGATGCCTGGACACCCCACCTCGAATTCCCATTGGCTCCTAGTGACAAGGCAGGTTCGATCTGCTGGCTCTGGGGCGAACTCCCCAGGGGGCTGGGTTGAAATGGACTCTCCTGAGGATGGGTCATCATGTGGGTTTGTGTCCATGGAGATCTTGGAATGTGGGGGTGGCTCATGGGACGTGCAGCGTTATCCTACATGGAGCGTTTGCCACAGCTCCAAAGAGCAAACATCCCATGTTGAGAAGAGAGGTGTTCCTTTTGGGGGCTCAGGAAACCCCATATGCTGGTATTAGAAACCAGGCCTTGGGGCACCTGGGTGGCTCAGTGGGTTAAACCTCTGCCTTTGGTGCAGGTCATCATCTCAGGGTCCTGGGATCGAGCCCCGCATCGGGCTGTCTGCTCGGCGGGGAGCCTGCTTCCTCTCTCCCTCTCTCTGCCTGCCTCACTGTCTACTTGTGATCTCTCTCTCTGTGTCAAATAAATAAATAAAATCTAAAAAAAAATAGTCTCTTATGCTTTAAGAAACCAGGCCTTGGAGGAGAGGCACCCAGAAACAAAAACAACGTATCAGATTACGAACTGGTGCCTGTCCGGATCAATCTTCTGTCTCTGGGGACATCCGTCTGCTTGTCTGAGTGGAGGTAATTGCTCATCTTGTGTCAAATCGCCCCTGTTTGTCCAGGGCGGCCTACACTATCGGGATGGCCTCGGGGACCTTGCAGGTTTCTCCTCATCTGTAGGGTTGTGGCCAATGAAATGGGTAGAGTTTCCTTGGAGAGGGCAGGCACAGTCCTGCGGTGTGGCTTCAGGGGTCCCATCCTGGAGGGTGTGTGGGCCAGAACTGTGGGGACAGAAGTCTGAAAACACTAACTCGGCTTAGGTTTGGGGCTGAGAGTTTGGCAGGGCCAATCTAGAGACTGTGAGGGGAGTTCCTTAGGATATGAACAAAGGGCAAGTGTGAGGCAGTTGCTCAGCTTTGGTCTCTGGATGTTGTGTCAAGGACGGGCGTGGAATGTCGGGGTGGCCTCAACGGCCATGGACCAGGCTCCCTCTCTGGGGATTTGGCCCAGCTAACAAGAGTTTGATGTCATTCTGAGGGAAGGGAGGAGTCCTGTTTACTCCCTCCAGTGTCCCTCCAAAGGAGGGATTCCAGAGCAGAGTCCTGGGTATGGGCTACTGGAAAACCCGAGCTCTGGTTAGGATTGGGGGCCTACGGGAAGGGCCCATGGTAAGCCCCATATGCGGGCTCTTGGTCCAGCCACTGAGAGGCCTTACTTGAGCACATGGCTCACTGTGAGGGTCACAGTGCGTGTTTGTGCCAAAGGTGGCCCTCAAGTATGGGCGTGTCCTCATGGGCCATGCTGGTTTCTCCTACCCTGAAGGGTGGACACCATGCAAACAGCAAGTTTTCTTGCATTGGGGATGGAGGAGTTCTGATATCTGTATCAGGTTCCCCCCATGCAGTTATTGGAGATAAAATCTAGGTTCTGAAGCCTGAAAACCCTGTTTGAGACGAGATGACAGCCTAAGGCCATGGCAGATCCAATGTGCTAGGTGTGCGGCCAGCTGTCTGGGTGTTGGTTGGGAGGTCCGGGCTCAGACTGTGTCAGACAGAGCATTAGTGCCCAGGGCAGCCTCTATATTTGGGGTGCAGTGGAGTGGCGTGCAGGTTGAGTCTCATTTTGGGTTTTTGGGCAGCCCCAGAGGGCAACGTTTTTCTTCTGGTGGGCAGGCAGAGTGCTGCCCTGTGTCTCTGGAATTCCCAACCTGGATGGCTTGTGGGCCAGGAGTGTAAGGTCTGAAGACTGAGAACACAAGCTAGGCTTAGGTTATGGGGCGTGGGCACATCAGGCCCACTCTGCAGAGTCTGAATCCGAGATCTCCTGCATCTGAAGTCAGGACGAGTATCTGATATAGGATCAGATTGGCGTTTTTGTCCTTGGTGGCCCCTTCAGGAAGGGGGGAGTGCTCATGAGGTCATGGACGTTTTCCCATGCTCGCAGTTGTGAGATGCTCCAAACCGAAAGGATACCTTCTGTGGGACAGTTGAGTCCTGTTGGATGGCTCCAGGATGCCCCATACAGCAAGAATCGAGAGCATAGTTCTAAGGATGGATGCCTGGGCACCCCACTTCGCATCCCCATTGGCTGCTTGCGACATGGCAGGTTCGATCTGCTGGCTCTGGGGCGTGCTACCCAGGGGGCTGAGTTGAAATGGACTCTCCTGAGGATGGGTCATCATGTGGGTTCTTGTCCATGGAGACCTTGGAATGTGGCGGTGGCTCGGTGAACTGGAAGGATTCTCCAACCAGAGGGTTGGACACAGCTCCAAAGAGCAAGTTTCCCATGTGGAGACGACAGGTGTTCTGATTGGTGCCTCAGGAAACCCCCTGGTATTGGAAACCAGTCCTCTGAGGAGAGACGCATGGAAACCAACACGAGGGTTCAGATTAGGGCCTAGGGGGCCTGTCTGGTTCAATCTTCTTTCTCTGGGTACATCCTTCTGTTTGTCTGAGGGGAGGTCTTTGCTCAGCTTGTGTCAGATCAGTCCTGTTGGTCCAGGATGGCCTAAACTATTGGGATGGCCTCAGGGACCTTGGAGGTTTCTCCTAATCTGTAGGGTTGTGGCCAATGGAATGGGCAGAGTTTCCTTGGAGAGGGCAGGCCCAGTCCTGCGGTGTGGCTCCAGGGGCCCCAGCCTGGAGGATGTGTGGGCCAGGGCTGTGGGGACAGAAGTCTGAAAACACAAACTCGGCTCAAGTTTGGGCCCGAGGATATGGCAAGCCTGATCTAAAGACCTTGCAGGGAGCTCCTCAGGATATGAATGAAGGGCGAGTGTGAGGCTGTTGATCAGGCTTTTTTCTCTTGATTTTGTGTCAAGGAGGGCTGTCGAATGGAGGAATGGCTTCATAGGCGATGGCCAATTCGCCATCTCTGGGGATTTGGCCTGGCTCCCAAGGGTATGTGGTCATTCTGTGGGAAGGGAGGAGTCCTGTTTACTGCCTCCGGTGTCCCTCCCAAAGAGGGATTCCAGAGCAGGGCCCTGGGTCCCGGCGACTGGAAAACCCAAACTCGGGTTACGATGGGGGCCCAAGGGGCATGGGAAGCCCCCTAGGCGGGCTCGTGGTCCAGCCACTGAGAGACCTGATTGGAGCACGAGGCTTATGGTGAGGGTCACCAGGCGTCTTTGTGCCCAAGGCGACCCTCAAGCATGGGCGTGGCCTCCTGGGCCATGCAGGTTTCTCCTACCCTGAAGGTTGGACACCAGGCCATCAGCAAGGTTTCTTGGATGGGGATGGAGGAGTTCAGATTTCTTCATCAGGTTCCCTCCTGTCCAGGGATTGGAGATAAGGTCTAGATTCAGATGCCTGAACACCTATCTTGGGAAGTGATGCCAGCCTAAGGCCATGGAGGTTCTGATGTGCTGGCTTTGCGGCCAAATATGTGGGTGTCTGTCAGGAGGTCTGGACTCAGGCTGCGTCAGAAAGAGCATTAGTGCCCAGGGCAGCCTAGGAAATTGGGGTGCATTCTAGGGCCGTGCATATTGAACCTCATTTGGGGTTTCTGGGCAGCCCTAGAGGGCAATGTTTTCCTTCTGGTGGGCAGGCAGCGTGGTGTTGTGGCTCCAGAATTCCCAATCTTGAGGGCTTGTGGGCCAGAAGTGTCAGGATGTAAGTCTGAAAACCCAAGCTAGTGTTAGTTTTGGGGCTGAGGGCATGGCTGGCCCACTCTGCAGACACGAAAGTGAGATCTCCTTCAACTGAATTCAGGGGCGTATCAGACATTGGCTCAGGCTGGAGGATGGGTTCATGATGTCCCCTTCATGATGTGGGGGCCTCATGAGGCCATGGAGTCTTTCCCACGCTGGGGGTTGTTAGCTGCTCCAAACTGCAAGGTTTCCTTCTGTGGGACAGTTGAGTCCTGGTGGATGGCTCAAGAACACCCTGTCTGAAAGTACCGAGAGTAGGCTCCTAAGGATGGATGCCTGGACACCCCACCTCGAATTCCCATTGGCTCCTAGTGACAAGGCAGGTTCGATCTGCTGGCTCTGGGGCGAACTCCCCAGGGGGCTGGGTTGAAATGGACTCTCCTGAGGATGGGTCATCATGTGGGTTTGTGTCCATGGAGATCTTGGAATGTGGGGGTGGCTCATGGGACGTGCAGCGTTATCCTACATGGAGGGTTTGCCACAGCTCCAAAGAGCAAACATCCCATGTTGAGAAGAGAGGTGTTCCTTTTGGTGGCTCAGGAAACCCCATATGCTGGTATTAGAGACCAGGCCTTGGGGCACCTGGGTGGCTCAGTGGGTTAAACCTCTGCCTTTGGTGCAGGTCATCATCTCAGGGTCCTGGGATCGAGCCCCGCATCGGGCTGTCTGCTCGGCGGGGAGCCTGCTTCCTCTCTCCCTCTCTCTGCCTGCCTCACTGTCTACTTGTGATCTCTCTCTCTGTGTCAAATAAATAAATAAAATCTAAAAAAAAAAATAGTCTCTTATGCTTTAAGAAACCAGGCCTTGGAGGAGAGGCACCCAGAAACAAAAACAACGTATCAGATTAGGAACTGGTGCCTGTCCGGATCAATCTTCTGTCTCTGGGGACATCCGTCTGCTTGTCTGAGTGGAGGTAATTGCTCATCTTGTGTCAAATCGCCCCTGTTTGTCCAGGGCGGCCTACACTATCGGGATGGCCTCGGGGACCTTGCAGGTTTCTCCTCATCTGTAGGGTTGTGGCCAATGAAATGGGTAGAGTTTCCTTGGAGAGGGCAGGCACAGTCCTGCGGTGTGGCTTCAGGGGTCCCATCCTGGAGGGTGTGTGGGCCAGAACTGTGGGGACAGAAGTCTGAAAACACTAACTCGGCTTAGGTTTGGGGCTGAGAGTATGGCAGGGCCAATCTAGAGACTGTGAGGGGAGTTCCTTAGGATATGAACAAAGGGCAAGTGTGAGGCAGTTGCTCAGCTTTGGTCTCTGGATGTTGTGTCAAGGACGGGCGTGGAAATTCGGGGTGGCCTCAACGGCCATGGACCAGGCTCCCTCTCTGGGGATTTGGCCCAGCTAACAAGAGTTTGATGTCATTCTGAGGGAAGGGAGGAGTCCTGTTTACTCCCTCCAGTGTCCCTCCAAAGGAGGGATTCCAGAGCAGAGTCCTGGGTATGGGCTACTGGAAAACCCGAGCACTGGTTTCGATTGGGGGCCTACGGGAAGGGCCCATGGGAAGACCCATATGCGGGCTCTTGGTCCAGCCCCTGAGAGGCCTTACTTGAGCACATGGCTCACTCTGAGGGTCACAATGCGTGTTTGTGCCAAAGGTGGCCCTCAAGTATGGGCGTGTCCTCATGGGCCATGCTGGTTTCTCCTACCCTGAAGGGTGGACACCATGCAAACAGCAAGGTTTCTTGCATTGGGGATGGAGGAGTTCTGATATCTGTATCAGGTTCCCCCCATGCAGTTATTGGAGATAAAATCTAGGTTCTGAAGCCTGAAAACCCTGTTTGAGACGAGATGACAGCCTAAGGCCATGGCAGATCCAATGTGCTAGGTGTGCGGCCAGCTGTCTGGGTGTTGGTTGGGAGGTCCGGGCTCAGACTGTGTCAGACAGAGCATTAGTGCCCAGGGCAGCCTCTATATTTGGGGTGCAGTCGAGTGGCGTGCAGGTTGAGTCTCATTTTGGGTTTTTGGGCAGCCCCAGAGGGCAACGTTTTTCTTCTGGTGGGCAGGCAGAGTGCTGCCCTGTGTCTCTGGAATTCCCAACCTGGATGGCTTGTGGGCCAGGAGTGTAAGGTCTGAAGACTGAGAACACAAGCTAGGCTTAGGTTATGGGGCGTGGGCACATCAGGCCCACTCTGCAGAGTCTGAATCCGAGATCTCCTGCATCTGAAGTCAGGACGAGTATCTGATATAGGATCAGATTGGCGTTTTTGTCCTTGGTGGCCCCTTCAGGAAGGGGGGAGTGCTCATGAGGTCATGGACGTTTTCCCATGCTCGCAGTTGTGAGATGCTCCAAACCGAAAGGATACCTTCTGTGGGACAGTTGAGTCCTGTTGGATGGCTCCAGGATGCCCCATACAGCAAGAATCGAGAGCATAGTTCTAAGGATGGATGCCTGGGCACCCCACTTCGCATCCCCATTGGCTGCTTGCGACATGGCAGGTTCGATCTGCTGGCTCTGGGGCGTGCTACCCAGGGGGCTGAGTTGAAATGGACTCTCCTGAGGATGGGTCATCATGTGGGTTCTTGTCCATGGAGACCTTGGAATGTGGCGGTGGCTCGGTGAACTGGAAGGATTCTCCAACCAGAGGGTTGGACACAGCTCCAAAGAGCAAGTTTCCCATGTGGAGACGACAGGTGTTCTGATTGGTGCCTCAGGAAACCCCCTGGTATTGGAAACCAGTCCTCTGAGGAGAGACGCCTGGAAACCAACACAAGGGTTCAGATTAGGGCCTAGGGGGCCTGTCTGGTTCAATCTTCTTCCTCTGGGTACATCCTTCTGTTTGTCTGAGGGGAGGTCTTTGCTCAGCTTGTGTCAGATCAGTCCTGTTGGTCCAGGATGGCCTAAACTATTGGGATGGCCTCAGGGACCTTGGAGGTTTCTCCTAATCTGTAGGGTTGTGGCCAATGGAATGGGCAGAGTTTCCTTGGAGAGGGCAGGCCCAGTCCTGCGGTGTGGCTCCAGGGGCCCCAGCCTGGAGGATGTGTGGGCCAGGGCTGTGGGGACAGAAGTCTGAAAACACAAACTCGGCTCAAGTTTGGGCCTGAGGATATGGCAAGCCTGATCTAAAGACCTTGCAGGGAGCTCCTCAGGATATGAATGAAGGGCGAGTGTGAGGCTGTTGATCAGGCTTTTTTCTCTTGATTTTGTGTCAAGGAGGGCTGTCGAATGGAGGAATGGCTTCATAGGCGATGGCCAATTCGCCATCTCTGGGGATTTGGCCTGGCTCCCAAGGGTTTGTGGTCATTCTGTGGGAAGGGAGGAGTCCTGTTTACTGCCTCCGGTGTCCCTCCCAAAGAGGGATTCCAGAGCAGGGCCCTGGGTCCCGGCGACTGGAAAACCCAAACTCGGGTTAGGATGGGGGCCCAAGGGGCATGGGAAGCCCCCTAGGCGGGCTCGTGGTCCAGCCACTGAGAGACCTGATTGGAGCACGAGGCTTATGGTGAGGGTCACCAGGCGTCTTTGTGCCCAAGGCGACCCTCAAGCATGGGCGTGGCCTCCTGGGCCATGCAGGTTTCTCCTACCCTGAAGGTTGGACACCAGGCCATCAGCAAGGTTTCTTGGATGGGGATGGAGGAGTTCAGATTTCTGCATCAGGTTCCCTCCTGTCCGGGGATTGGAGATAACGTCTAGATTCAGATGCCTGAACACCTATCTTGGGAAGTGATGCCAGCCTAAGGCCATGGAGGTTCTGATGTGCTGGCTTTGCGGCCAAATATGTGGGTGTCTGTCAGGAGGTCTGGGCTCAGTCTGCGTCAGACAGAGCATTAGTGCCCAGGGCAGCCTAGGAAATTGGGGTGCATTCTAGGGCCGTGCATATTGAACCTCATTTGGGGTTTCTGGGCAGCCCTAGAGGGCAATGTTTTCCTTCTGGTGGGCAGGCAGCGTGGTGTTGTGGCTCCAGAATTCCCAATCTTGAGGGCTTGTGGGCCAGAAGTGTCAGGATGGAAGTCTTAAAACCCAAGCTAGTGTTAGTTTTGGGGCTGAGGGCATGGCTGGCCCACTCTGCAGACACGAAAGTGAGATCTCCTTCAACTGAATTCAGGGGCGTATCAGACATTGGCTCAGGCTGGAGGATGGGTTCATGATGTCCCCTTCATGATGTGGGGGCCTCATGAGGCCATGGAGTCTTTCCCACGCTGGGGGTTGTTAGCTGCTCCAAACTGCAAGGTTTCCTTCTGTGGGACAGTTGAGTCCTGGTGGATGGCTCAAGAACACCCTGTCTGAAAGTACCGAGAGTAGGCTCCTAAGGATGGATGCCTGGACACCCCACCTCGAATTCCCATTGGCTCCTAGTGACAAGGCAGGTTCGATCTGCTGGCTCTGGGGCGAACTCCCCAGGGGGCTGGGTTGAAATGGACTCTCCTGAGGATGGGTCATCATGTGGGTTTGTGTCCATGGAGATCTTGGAATGTGGGGGTGGCTCATGGGACGTGCAGCGTTATCCTACATGGAGGGTTTGCCACAGCTCCAAAGAGCAAACATCCCATGTTGAGAAGAGTGGTGTTCCTTTTGGTGGCTCAGGAAACCCCATATGCTGGTATTAGAGACCAGGCCTTGGGGCACCTGGGTGGCTCAGTGGGTTAAACCTCTGCCTTTGGTGCAGGTCATCATCTCAGGGTCCTGGGATCGAGCCCCGCATCGGGCTGTCCGCTCGGCGGGGAGCCTGCTTCCTCTCTCCCTCTCTCTGCCTGCCTCACTGTCTACTTGTGATCTCTCTCTCTGTGTCAAATAAATAAATAAAATCTAAAAAAAAAATAGTCTCTTATGCTTTAAGAAACCAGGCCTTGGAGGAGAGGCACCCAGAAACAAAAACAACGTATCAGATTAGGAACTGGTGCCTGTCCGGATCAATCTTCTGTCTCTGGGGACATCCGTCTGCTTGTCTGAGTGGAGGTAATTGCTCATCTTGTATCAAATCGCCCCTGTTTGTCCAGGGCGGCCTACACTATCGGGATGGCCTCGGGGACCTTGCAGGTTTCTCCTCATCTGTTCGGTTGTGGCCAATGAAATGGGTAGAGTTTCCTTGGAGAGGGCAGGCACAGTCCTGCGGTGTGGCTTCAGGGGTCCCATCCTGGAGGGTGTGTGGGCCAGAACTGTGGGGATAGAAGTCTGAAAACACTAACTCGGCTTAGGTTTGGGGCTGAGAGTATGGCAGGGCCAATCTAGAGACTGTGAGGGGAGTTCCTTAGGATATGAACAAAGGGCAAGTGTGAGGCAGTTGCTCAGGCTTTGGTCTCTGGATGTTGTGTCAAGGACGGGCGTGGAATGTCGGGGTGGCCTCAACGGCCATGGACCAGGCTCCCTCTCTGGGGATTTGGCCCAGCTAACAAGAGTTTGATGTCATTCTGAGGGAAGGGAGGAGTCCTGTTTACTCCCTCCAGTGTCCCTCCAAAGGAGGGATTCCAGAGCAGAGTCCTGGGTATGGGCTACTGGAAAACCCGAGCTCTGGTTAGGATTGGGGCCCTACGGGCATGGGAAGCCCCATATGCGGGCTCTTGGTCCAGCCACTGAGAGGCCTTACTTGAGCACATGGCTCACTGTGAGGGTCACAGTGCGTGTTTGTGCCAAAGGTGGCCCTCAAGTATGGGCGTGTCCTCATGGGCCATGCTGGTTTCTCCTACCCTGAAGGGTGGACACCATGCAAACCGCAAGGTTTCTTGCCATGGGGATGGAGGAGTTCTGATGACTGTATCAGGTTCCCCATGCAGTTTTTGGAGATAAAATCTAGGTTCTGAAGCCTGAAAACCCTGTTTGTGACGAGATGACACCCTAAGGCCATGGCAGATCCAATGTGCTAGGTGTGCGGCCAGCTGTCTGGGTGTTGGTTGGGAGGTCCGGGCTCAGACTGTGTCAGACAGAGCATTAGTGCCCAGGGCAGCCTCTATATTTGGGGTGCAGTGGAGTGGCGTGCAGGTTGAGTCTCATTTTGGGTTTTTGGGCAGCCCCAGAGGGCAACGTTTTTCTTCTGGTGGGCAGGCAGAGTGCTGCCCTGTGTCTCTGGAATTCCCAACCTGGATGGCTTGTGGGCCAGGAGTGTAAGGTCTGAAGACTGAGAACACAAGCTAGGCTTAGGTTATGGGGCGTGGGCACATCAGGCCCACTCTGCAGAGTCTGAATCCGAGATCTCCTGCATCTGAAGTCAGGACGAGTATCTGATATAGGATCAGGTTGGAGTTTTTGTCCTTGATGGCCCCTTCAGGAAGGGGGGAGTGCTCATGAGGTCATGGACGTTTTCCCATGCTCGCAGTTGTGAGATGCTCCAAACCGAAAGGATACCTTCTGTGGGACAGTTGAGTCCTGTTGGATGGCTCCAGGATGCCCCATACAGCAAGAATCGAGAGCATAGTTCTAAGGATGGATGCCTGGGCACCCCACTTCGCATCCCCATTGGCTGCTTGCGACATGGAAGGTTCGATCTGCTGGCTCTGGGGCGTGCTACCCAGGGGGCTGAGTTGAAATGGACTCTCCTGAGGATGGGTCATCATGTGGGTTCTTGTCCATGGAGACCTTGGAATGTGGCGGTGGCTCGGTGAACTGGAAGGATTCTCCAACCAGAGGGTTGGACACAGCTCCAAAGAGCAAGTTTCCCATGTGGAGACGACAGGTGTTCTGATTGGTGCCTCAGGAAACCCCCTGGTATTGGAAACCAGTCCTCTGAGGAGAGACGCCTGGAAACCAACACGAGGGTTCAGATTAGGGCCTAGGGGGCCTGTCTGGTTCAATCTTCCTTCTCTGGGTACATCCTTCTGTTTGTCTGAGTGGAGGTCTTTGCTCAGCTTGTGTCAGATCAGTCCTGTTGGTCCAGGATGGCCTAAACTATTGGGATGGCCTCAGGGACCTTGGAGGTTTCTCCTAATCTGTAGGGTTGTGGCCAATGGAATGGGCAGAGTTTCCTTGGAGAGGGCAGGCACAGTCCTGCGGTGTGGCTCCAGGGGCCCCAGCCTGGAGGATGTGTGGGCCAGGGCTGTGGGGACAGAAGTCTGAAAACACAAACTCGGCTCAAGTTTGGGCCCGAGGATATGGGAAGCCTGATCTAAAGACCTTGCAGGGAGCTCCTCAGGATATGAATGAAGGGCGAGTGTGAGGCTGTTGATCAGGCTTTTTTCTCTTGATTTTGTGTCAAGGAGGGCTGTCGAATGGAGGCATGGCTTCATAGGCGATGGCCAATTCGCCATCTCTGGGGATTTGGCCTGGCTCCCAAGGGTTTGTGGTCATTCTGTGGGAAGGGAGGAGTCCTGTTTACTGCCTCCGGTGTCCCTCCCAAAGAGGGATTCCAGAGCAGGGCCCTGGGTCCCGGCGACTGGAAAACCCAAACTCGGGTTAGGATGGGGGCCCAAGGGGCATGGGAAGCCCCCTAGGCGGGCTCGTGGTCCAGCCACTGAGAGACCTGATTGGAGCACGAGGCTTATGGTGAGGGTCACCAGGCGTCTTTGTGCCCAAGGCGACCCTCAAGCATGGGCGTGGCCTCCTGGGCCATGCAGGTTTCTCCTACCCTGAAGGTTGGACACCAGGCCATCAGCAAGGTTTCTTGGATGGGGATGGAGGAGTTCAGATTTCTGCATCAGGTTCCCTCCTGTCCGGGGATTGGAGATAACGTCTAGATTCAGATGCCTGAACACCTATCTTGGCAAGTGATGCCAGCCTAAGGCCATGGAGGTTCTGATGTGCTGGCTTTGCGGCCAAATATGTGGGTGTCTGTCAGGAGGTCTGGGCTCAGTCTGCGTCAGACAGAGCATTAGTGCCCAGGGCAGCCTAGGAAATTGGGGTGCATTCTAGGGCCGTACATATTGAACCTCATTTGGGGTTTCTGGGCAGCCCTAGAGGGCAATGTTTTCCTTCTGGTGGGCAGGCAGCGTGGTGTTGTGGCTCCAGAATTCCCAATCTTGAGGGCTTGTGGGCCAGAAGTGTCAGGATGGAAGTCTGAAAACCCAAGCTCGTGTTAGTTTTGGGGCTGAGGGCATGGCTGGCCCACTCTGCAGACACGAAATTGAGATCTCCTTCAACTGAATTCAGGGGCGTATCAGACATTGGCTCAGGCTGGAGGATGGGTTCATGATGTCCCCTTCATGATGTGGGGGCCTCATGAGGCCATGGAGTCTTTCCCACGCTGGGGGTTGTTAGCTGCTCCAAACTGCAAGGTTTCCTTCTGTGGGACAGTTGAGTCCTGGTGGATGGCTCAAGAACACCCTGTCTGAAAGTACCGAGAGTAGGCTCCTAAGGATGGATGCCTGGACACCCCACCTCGAATTCCCATTGGCTCCTAGTGACAAGGCAGGTTCGATCTGCTGGCTCTGGGGCGAACTCCCCAGGGGGCTGTGTTGAAATGGACTCTCCTGAGGATGGGTCATCATGTGGGTTTGTGTCCATGGAGATCTTGGAATGTGGGGGTGGCTCATGGGACGTGCAGCGTTATCCTACATGGAGGGTTTGCCACAGCTCCAAAGAGCAAACATCCCATGTTGAGAAGAGAGGTGTTCCTTTTGGTGGCTCAGGAAACCCCATATGCTGGTATTAGAGACCAGGCCTTGGGGCACCTGGGTGGCTCAGTGGGTTAAACCTCTGCCTTTGGTGCAGGTCATCATCTCAGGGTCCTGGGATCGAGCCCCGCATCGGGCTGTCTGCTCGGCGGGGAGCCTGCTTCCTCTCTCCCTCTCTCTGCCTGCCTCACTGTCTACTTGTGATCTCTCTCTCTGTGTCAAATAAATAAATAAAATCTAAAAAAAAATAGTCTCTCATGCTTTAAGAAACCAGGCCTTGGAGGAGAGGCACCCAGAAACAAAAACAACGTATCAGATTACGAACTGGTGCCTGTCCGGATCAATCTTCTGTCTCTGGGGACATCCGTCTGCTTGTCTGAGTGGAGGTAATTGCTCATCTTGTGTCAAATCGCCCCTGTTTGTCCAGGGCGGCCTACACTATCGGGATGGCCTCGGGGACCTTGCAGGTTTCTCCTCATCTGTAGGGTTGTGGCCAATGAAATGGGTAGAGTTTCCTTGGAGAGGGCAGGCACAGTCCTGCGGTGTGGCTTCAGGGGTCCCATCCTGGAGGGTGCGTGGGCCAGAACTGTGGGGACAGAAGTCTGAAAACACTAACTCGGCTTAGGTTTGGGGCTGAGAGTATGGCAGGGCCAATCTAGAGACTGTGAGGGGAGTTCCTTAGGATATGAACAAAGGGCAAGTGTGAGGCAGTTGCTCAGCTTTGGTCTCTGTATGTTGTGTCAAGGACGGGCGTGGAAATTCGGGGTGGCCTCAACGGCCATGGACCAGGCTCCCTCTCTGGGGATTTGGCCCAGCTCCAAAGAGTTTGATGTCATTCTGAGGGAAGGGAGGAGTCCTGTTTACTCCCTCCAGTGTCCCTCCAAAGGAGGGATTCCAGAGCAGAGTCCTGGGTATGGGCTACTGGAAAACCCGAGCTCTGGTTAGGATTGGGGGCCTACGGGAAGGGCCCATGGGAAGCCCCATATGCGGGCTCTTGGTCCAGCCACTGAGAGGCCTTACTTGAGCACATGGCTCACTCTGAGGGTCACAATGCGTGTTTGTGCCAAAGGTGGCCCTCAAGTATGGGCGTGTCCTCATGGGCCATGCTGGTTTCTCCTACCCTGAAGGTTGGACACCATGCAAACAGCAAGGTTTCTTGCCATGGGGATGGAGGAGTTCTGATGACTGTATCAGGTTCCCCCCATGCAGTTATTGGAGATAAAATCTAGGTTCTGAAGCCTGAAAACCCTGTTTGAGACGAGATGACAGCCTAAGGCCATGGCAGATCCAATGTGCTAGGTGTGCGGCCAGCTGTCTGGGTGTTGGTTGGGAGGTCCGGGCTCAGACTGTGTCAGACAGAGCATTAGTGCCCAGGGCAGCCTCTATATTTGGGGTGCAGTGGAGTGGCGTGCAGGTTGAGTCTCATTTTGGGTTTTTGGGCAGCCCCAGAGGGCAACGTTTTTCTTCTGGTGGGCAGGCAGAGTGCTGCACTGTGTCTCTGGAATTCCCAACCTGGATGGCTTGTGGGCCAGGAGTGTAAGGTCTGAAGACTGAGAACACAAGCTAGGCTTAGGTTATGGGGCGTGGGCACATCAGGCCCACTCTGCAGAGTCTGAATCCGAGATCTCCTGCATCTGAAGTCAGGACGAGTATCTGATATAGGATCAGGTTGGAGTTTTTGTCCTTGATGGCCCCTTCAGGAAGGGGGGAGTGCTCATGAGGTCATGGACGTTTTCCCATGCTCGCAGTTGTGAGATGCTCCAAACCGAAAGGATACCTTCTGTGGGACAGTTGAGTCCTGTTGGATGGCTCCAGGATGCCCCATACAGCAAGAATCGAGAGCATAGTTCTAAGGATGGATGCCTGGGCACCCCACTTCGCATCCCCATTGGCTGCTTGCGACATGGCAGGTTCGATCTGCTGGCTCTGGGGCGTGCTACCCAGGGGGCTGAGTTGAAATGGACTCTCCTGAGGATGGGTCATCATGTGGGTTCTTGTCCATGGAGACCTTGGAATGTGGCGGTGGCTCGGTGAACTGGAAGGATTCTCCAACCAGAGGGTTGGACACAGCTCCAAAGAGCAAGTTTCCCATGTGGAGACGACAGGTGTTCTGATTGGTGCCTCAGGAAACCCCCTGGTATTGGAAACCAGTCCTCTGAGGAGAGACGCCTGGAAACCAACACGAGGGTTCAGATTAGGGCCTAGGGGGCCTGTCTGGTTCAATCTTCCTTCTCTGGGTACATCCTTCTGTTTGTCTGAGTGGAGGTCTTTGCTCAGCTTGTGTCAGATCAGTCCTGTTGGTCCAGGATGGCCTAAACTATTGGGATGGCCTCAGGGACCTTGGAGGTTTCTCCTAATCTGTAGGGTTGTGGCCAATGGAATGGGCAGAGTTTCCTTGGAGAGGGCAGGCACAGTCCTGCGGTGTGGCTCCAGGGGCCCCAGCCTGGAGGATGTGTGGGCCAGGGCTGTGGGGACAGAAGTCTGAAAACACAAACTCGGCTCAAGTTTGGGCCGGAGGATATGGCAAGCCTGATCTAAAGACCTTGCAGGGAGCTCCTCAGGATATGAATGAAGGGCGAGTGTGAGGCTGTTGATCAGGCTTTTTTCTCTTGATTTTGTGTCAAGGAGGGCTGTCGAATGGAGGCATGGCTTCATAGGCATTGGCCAATTCGCCATCTCTGGGGATTTGGCCTGGCTCCCAAGGGTTTGTGGTCATTCTGTGGGAAGGGAGGAGTCCTGTTTACTGCCTCCGGTGTCCCTCCCAAAGAGGGATTCCAGAGCAGGGCCCTGGGTCCCGGCGACTGGAAAACCCAAACTCGGGTTAGGATGGGGGCCCAAGGGGCATGGGAAGCCCCCTAGGCGGGCTCGTGGTCCAGCCACTGAGAGAACTGATTGGAGCACGAGGCTTATGGTGAGGGTCACCAGGCGTCTTTGTGCCCAAGGCGACCCTCAAGCATGGGCGTGGCCTCCTGGGCCATGCAGGTTTCTCCTACCCTGAAGGTTGGACACCAGGCCATCAGCAAGGTTTCTTGGATGGGGATGGAGGAGTTCAGATTTCTGCATCAGGTTCCCTCCTGTCCGGGGATTGGAGATAAGGTCTAGATTCAGATGCCTGAACACCTATCTTGGCAAGTGATGCCAGCCTAAGGCCATGGAGGTTCTGATGTGCTGGCTTTGCGGCCAAATATGTGGGTGTCTGTCAGGAGGTCTGGGCTCAGGCTGCGTCAGACAGAGCATTAGTGCCCAGGGCAGCCTAGGAAATTGGGGTGCATTCTAGGGCCGTGCATATTGAACCTCATTTGGGGTTTCTGGGCAGCCCTAGAGGGCAATGTTTTCCTTCTGGTTGGCAGGCAGCGTGGTGTTGTGGCTCCAGAATTCCCAATCATGAGGGCTTGTGGGCCAGAAGTGTCAGGATGGAAGTCTGAAAACCCAAGCTCGTGTTAGTTTTGGGGCTGAGGGCATGGCTGGCCCACTCTGCAGACACGAAATTGAGATCTCCTTCAACTGAATTCAGGGGCGTATCAGACATTGGCTCAGGCTGGAGGATGGGTTCATGATGTCCCCTTCATGATGTGGGGGCCTCATGAGGCCATGGAGTCTTTCCCACGCTGGGGGTTGTTAGCTGCTCCAAACTGCAAGGTTTCCTTCTGTGGGACAGTTGAGTCCTGGTGGATGGCTCAAGAACACCCTGTCTGAAAGTACCGAGAGCAGGCTCCTAAGGATGGATGCCTGGACACCCCACCTCGAATTCCCATTGGCTCCTAGTGACAAGGCAGGTTCGATCTGCTGGCTCTGGGGCGAACTCCCCAGGGGGCTGGGTTGAAATGGACTCTCCTGAGGATGGGTCATCATGTGGGTTTGTGTCCATGGAGATCTTGGAATGTGGGGGTGGCTCATGGGACGTGCAGCGTTATCCTACATGGAGCGTTTGCCACAGCTCCAAAGAGCAAACATCCCATGTTGAGAAGAGAGGTGTTCCTTTTGGGGGCTCAGGAAACCCCATATGCTGGTATTAGAAACCAGGCCTTGGGGCACCTGGGTGGCTCAGTGGGTTAAACCTCTGCCTTTGGTGCAGGTCATCATCTCAGGGTCCTGGGATCGAGCCCCGCATCGGGCTGTCTGCTCGGCGGGGAGCCTGCTTCCTCTCTCCCTCTCTCTGCCTGCCTCACTGTCTACTTGTGATCTCTCTCTCTGTGTCAAATAAATAAATAAAATCTAAAAAAAAATAGTCTCTTATGCTTTAAGAAACCAGGCCTTGGAGGAGAGGCACCCAGAAACAAAAACAACGTATCAGATTACGAACTGGTGCCTGTCCGGATCAATCTTCTGTCTCTGGGGACATCCGTCTGCTTGTCTGAGTGGAGGTAATTGCTCATCTTGTGTCAAATCGCCCCTGTTTGTCCAGGGCGGCCTACACTATCGGGATGGCCTCGGGGACCTTGCAGGTTTCTCCTCATCTGTAGGGTTGTGGCCAATGAAATGGGTAGAGTTTCCTTGGAGAGGGCAGGCACAGTCCTGCGGTGTGGCTTCAGGGGTCCCATCCTGGAGGGTGCGTGGGCCAGAACTGTGGGGACAGAAGTCTGAAAACACTAACTCGGCTTAGGTTTGGGGCTGAGAGTATGGCAGGGCCAATCTAGAGACTGTGAGGGGAGTTCCTTAGGATATGAACAAAGGGCAAGTGTGAGGCAGTTGCTCAGCTTTGGTCTCTGTATGTTGTGTCAAGGACGGGCGTGGAAATTCGGGGTGGCCTCAACGGCCATGGACCAGGCTCCCTCTCTGGGGATTTGGCCCAGCTCCCAAGAGTTTGATGTCATTCTGAGGGAAGGGAGGAGTCCTGTTTACTCCCTCCAGTGTCCCTCCAAAGGAGGGATTCCAGAGCAGAGTCCTGGGTATGGGCTACTGGAAAACCCGAGCTCTGGTTAGGATTGGGGGCCTACGGGAAGGGCCCATGGGAAGCCCCATATGCGGGCTCTTGGTCCAGCCACTGAGAGGCCTTACTTGAGCACATGGCTCACTCTGAGGGTCACAATGCGTGTTTGTGCCAAAGGTGGCCCTCAAGTATGGGCGTGTCCTCATGGGCCATGCTGGTTTCTCCTACCCTGAAGGTTGGACACCATGCAAACAGCAAGGTTTCTTGCCATGGGGATGGAGGAGTTCTGATGACTGTATCAGGTTCCCCCCATGCAGTTATTGGAGATAAAATCTAGGTTCTGAAGCCTGAAAACCCTGTTTGAGACGAGATGACAGCCTAAGGCCATGGCAGATCCAATGTGCTAGGTGTGCGGCCAGCTGTCTGGGTGTTGGTTGGGAGGTCCGGGCTCAGACTGTGTCAGACAGAGCATTAGTGCCCAGGGCAGCCTCTATATTTGGGGTGCAGTGGAGTGGCGTGCAGGTTGAGTCTCATTTTGGGTTTTTGGGCAGCCCCAGAGGGCAACGTTTTTCTTCTGGTGGGCAGGCAGAGTGCTGCACTGTGTCTCTGGAATTCCCAACCTGGATGGCTTGTGGGCCAGGAGTGTAAGGTCTGAAGACTGAGAACACAAGCTAGGCTTAGGTTATGGGGCGTGGGCACATCAGGCCCACTCTGCAGAGTCTGAATCCGAGATCTCCTGCATCTGAAGTCAGGACGAGTATCTGATATAGGATCAGGTTGGAGTTTTTGTCCTTGATGGCCCCTTCAGGAAGGGGGGAGTGCTCATGAGGTCATGGACGTTTTCCCATGCTCGCAGTTGTGAGATGCTCCAAACCGAAAGGATACCTTCTGTGGGACAGTTGAGTCCTGTTGGATGGCTCCAGGATGCCCCATACAGCAAGAATCGAGAGCATAGTTCTAAGGATGGATGCCTGGGCACCCCACTTCGCATCCCCATTGGCTGCTTGCGACATGGCAGGTTCGATCTGCTGGCTCTGGGGCGTGCTACCCAGGGGGCTGAGTTGAAATGGACTCTCCTGAGGATGGGTCATCATGTGGGTTCTTGTCCATGGAGACCTTGGAATGTGGCGGTGGCTCGGTGAACTGGAAGGATTCTCCAACCAGAGGGTTGGACACAGCTCCAAAGAGCAAGTTTCCCATGTGGAGACGACAGGTGTTCTGATTGGTGCCTCAGGAAACCCCCTGGTATTGGAAACCAGTCCTCTGAGGAGAGACGCCTGGAAACCAACACGAGGGTTCAGATTAGGGCCTAGGGGGCCTGTCTGGTTCAATCTTCCTTCTCTGGGTACATCCTTCTGTTTGTCTGAGTGGAGGTCTTTGCTCAGCTTGTGTCAGATCAGTCCTGTTGGTCCAGGATGGCCTAAACTATTGGGATGGCCTCAGGGACCTTGGAGGTTTCTCCTAATCTGTAGGGTTGTGGCCAATGGAATGGGCAGAGTTTCCTTGGAGAGGGCAGGCCCAGTCCTGCGGTGTGGCTCCAGGGGCCCCAGCCTGGAGGATGTGTGGGCCAGGGCTGTGGGGACAGAAGTCTGAAAACACAAACTCGGCTCAAGTTTGGGCCGGAGGATATGGCAAGCCTGATCTAAAGACCTTGCAGGGAGCTCCTCAGGATATGAATGAAGGGCGAGTGTGAGGCTGTTGATCAGGCTTTTTTCTCTTGATTTTGTGTCAAGGAGGGCTGTCGAATGGAGGCATGGCTTCATAGGCATTGGCCAATTCGCCATCTCTGGGGATTTGGCCTGGCTCCCAAGGGTTTGTGGTCATTCTGTGGGAAGGGAGGAGTCCTGTTTACTGCCTCCGGTGTCCCTCCCAAAGAGGGATTCCAGAGCAGGGCCCTGGGTCCCGGCGACTGGAAAACCCAAACTCGGGTTAGGATGGGGGCCCAAGGGGCATGGGAAGCCCCCTAGGCGGGCTCGTGGTCCAGCCACTGAGAGAACTGATTGGAGCACGAGGCTTATGGTGAGGGTCACCAGGCGTCTTTGTGCCCAAGGCGACCCTCAAGCATGGGCGTGGCCTCCTGGGCCATGCAGGTTTCTCCTACCCTGAAGGTTGGACACCAGGCCATCAGCAAGGTTTCTTGGATGGGGATGGAGGAGTTCAGATTTCTGCATCAGGTTCCCTCCTGTCCGGGGATTGGAGATAAGGTCTAGATTCAGATGCCTGAACACCTATCTTGGCAAGTGATGCCAGCCTAAGGCCATGGAGGTTCTGATGTGCTGGCTTTGCGGCCAAATATGTGGGTGTCTGTCAGGAGGTCTGGGCTCAGGCTGCGTCAGACAGAGCATTAGTGCCCAGGGCAGCCTAGGAAATTGGGGTGCATTCTAGGGCCGTGCATATTGAACCTCATTTGGGGTTTCTGGGCAGCCCTAGAGGGCAATGTTTTCCTTCTGGTTGGCAGGCAGCGTGGTGTTGTGGCTCCAGAATTCCCAATCATGAGGGCTTGTGGGCCAGAAGTGTCAGGATGGAAGTCTGAAAACCCAAGCTCGTGTTAGTTTTGGGGCTGAGGGCATGGCTGGCCCACTCTGCAGACACGAAATTGAGATCTCCTTCAACTGAATTCAGGGGCGTATCAGACATTGGCTCAGGCTGGAGGATGGGTTCATGATGTCCCCTTCATGATGTGGGGGCCTCATGAGGCCATGGAGTCTTTCCCACGCTGGGGGTTGTTAGCTGCTCCAAACTGCAAGGTTTCCTTCTGTGGGACAGTTGAGTCCTGGTGGATGGCTCAAGAACACCCTGTCTGAAAGTACCGAGAGCAGGCTCCTAAGGATGGATGCCTGGACACCCCACCTCGAATTCCCATTGGCTCCTAGTGACAAGGCAGGTTCGATCTGCTGGCTCTGGGGCGAACTCCCCAGGGGGCTGGGTTGAAATGGACTCTCCTGAGGATGGGTCATCATGTGGGTTTGTGTCCATGGAGATCTTGGAATGTGGGGGTGGCTCATGGGACGTGCAGCGTTATCCTACATGGAGCGTTTGCCACAGCTCCAAAGAGCAAACATCCCATGTTGAGAAGAGAGGTGTTCCTTTTGGGGGCTCAGGAAACCCCATATGCTGGTATTAGAAACCAGGCCTTGGGGCACCTGGGTGGCTCAGTGGGTTAAACCTCTGCCTTTGGTGCAGGTCATCATCTCAGGGTCCTGGGATCGAGCCCCGCATCGGGCTGTCTGCTCGGCGGGGAGCCTGCTTCCTCTCTCCCTCTCTCTGCCTGCCTCACTGTCTACTTGTGATCTCTCTCTCTGTGTCAAATAAATAAATAAAATCTAAAAAAAAATAGTCTCTTATGCTTTAAGAAACCAGGCCTTGGAGGAGAGGCACCCAGAAACAAAAACAACGTATCAGATTACGAACTGGTGCCTGTCCGGATCAATCTTCTGTCTCTGGGGACATCCGTCTGCTTGTCTGAGTGGAGGTAATTGCTCATCTTGTGTCAAATCGCCCCTGTTTGTCCAGGGCGGCCTACACTATCGGGATGGCCTCGGGGACCTTGCAGGTTTCTCCTCATCTGTAGGGTTGTGGCCAATGAAATGGGTAGAGTTTCCTTGGAGAGGGCAGGCACAGTCCTGCGGTGTGGCTTCAGGGGTCCCATCCTGGAGGGTGTGTGGGCCAGAACTGTGGGGACAGAAGTCTGAAAACACTAACTCGGCTTAGGTTTGGGGCTGAGAGTATGGCAGGGCCAATCTAGAGACTGTGAGGGGAGTTCCTTAGGATATGAACAAAGGGCAAGTGTGAGGCAGTTGCTCAGCTTTGGTCTCTGGATGTTGTGTCAAGGACGGGCGTGGAATGTCGGGGTGGCCTCAACGGCCATGGACCAGGCTCCCTCTCTGGGGATTTGGCCCAGCTAACAAGAGTTTGATGTCATTCTGAGGGAAGGGAGGAGTCCTGTTTACTCCCTCCAGTGTCCCTCCAAAGGAGGGATTCCAGAGCAGAGTCCTGGGTATGGGCTACTGGAAAACCCGAGCTCTGGTTAGGATTGGGGGCCTACGGGAAGGGCCCATGGTAAGCCCCATATGCGGGCTCTTGGTCCAGCCACTGAGAGGCCTTACTTGAGCACATGGCTCACTCTGAGGGTCACAATGCGTGTTTGTGCCAAAGGTGGCCCTCAAGTATGGGCGTGTCCTCATGGGCCATGCTGGTTTCTCCTACCCTGAAGGGTGGACACCATGCAAACAGCAAGTTTTCTTGCATTGGGGATGGAGGAGTTCTGATATCTGTATCAGGTTCCCCCCATGCAGTTATTGGAGATAAAATCTAGGTTCTGAAGCCTGAAAACCCTGTTTGAGACGAGATGACAGCCTAAGGCCATGGCAGATCCAATGTGCTAGGTGTGCGGCCAGCTGTCTGGGTGTTGGTTGGGAGGTCCGGGCTCAGACTGTGTCAGACAGAGCATTAGTGCCCAGGGCAGCCTCTATATTTGGGGTGCAGTGGAGTGGCGTGCAGGTTGAGTCTCATTTTGGGTTTTTGGGCAGCCCCAGAGGGCAACGTTTTTCTTCTGGTGGGCAGGCAGAGTGCTGCCCTGTGTCTCTGGAATTCCCAACCTGGATGGCTTGTGGGCCAGGAGTGTAAGGTCTGAAGACTGAGAACACAAGCTAGGCTTAGGTTATGGGGCGTGGGCACATCAGGCCCACTCTGCAGAGTCTGAATCCGAGATCTCCTGCATCTGAAGTCAGGACGAGTATCTGATATAGGATCAGATTGGCGTTTTTGTCCTTGGTGGCCCCTTCAGGAAGGGGGGAGTGCTCATGAGGTCATGGACGTTTTCCCATGCTCGCAGTTGTGAGATGCTCCAAACCGAAAGGATACCTTCTGTGGGACAGTTGAGTCCTGTTGGATGGCTCCAGGATGCCCCATACAGCAAGAATCGAGAGCATAGTTCTAAGGATGGATGCCTGGGCACCCCACTTCGCATCCCCATTGGCTGCTTGCGACATGGCAGGTTCGATCTGCTGGCTCTGGGGCGTGCTACCCAGGGGGCTGAGTTGAAATGGACTCTCCTGAGGATGGGTCATCATGTGGGTTCTTGTCCATGGAGACCTTGGAATGTGGCGGTGGCTCGGTGAACTGGAAGGATTCTCCAACCAGAGGGTTGGACACAGCTCCAAAGAGCAAGTTTCCCATGTGGAGACGACAGGCGTTCTGATTGATGCCTCAGGAAACCCCCTGGTATTGGAAACCAGTCCTCTGAGGAGAGACGCCTGGAAACCAACACAAGGGTTCAGATTAGGGCCTAGGGGGCCTGTCTGGTTCAATCTTCTTTCTCTGGGTACATCCTTCTGTTTGTCTGAGTGGAGGTCTTTGCTCAGCTTGTGTCAGATCAGTCCTGTTGGTCCAGGATGGCCTAAACTATTGGGATGGCCTCAGGGACCTTGGAGGTTTCTCCTAATCTGTAGGGTTGTGGCCAATGGAATGGGCAGAGTTTCCTTGGAGAGGGCAGGCCCAGTCCTGCGGTGTGGCTCCAGGGGCCCCAGCCTGGAGGATGTGTGGGCCAGGGCTGTGGGGACAGAAGTCTGAAAACACAAACTCGGCTCAAGTTTGGGCCCGAGGATATGGCAAGCCTGATCTAAAGACCTTGCAGGGAGCTCCTCAGGATATGAATGAAGGGCGAGTGTGAGGCTGTTGATCAGGCTTTTTTCTCTTGATTTTGTGTCAAGGAGGGCTGTCGAATGGAGGAATGGCTTCATAGGCGATGGCCAATTCGCCATCTCTGGGGATTTGGCCTGGCTCCCAAGGGTTTGTGGTCATTCTGTGGGAAGGGAGGAGTCCTGTTTACTGCCTCCGGTGTCCCTCCCAAAGAGGGATTCCAGAGCAGGGCCCTGGGTCCCGGCGACTGGAAAACCCAAACTAGGGTTAGGATGGGGGCCCAAGGGGCATGGGAAGCCCCCTAGGCGGGCTCGTGGTCCAGCCACTGAGAGACCTGATTGGAGCACGAGGCTTATGGTGAGGGTCACCAGGCGTCTTTGTGCCCAAGGCGACCCTCAAGCATGGGCGTGGCCTCCTGGGCCATGCAGGTTTCTCCTACCCTGAAGGTTGGACACCAGGCCATCAGCAAGGTTTCTTGGATGGGGATGGAGGAGTTCAGATTTCTTCATCAGGTTCCCTCCTGTCCAGGGATTGGAGATAAGGTCTAGATTCAGATGCCTGAACACCTATCTTGGGAAGTGATGCCAGCCTAAGGCCATGGAGGTTCTGATGTGCTGGCTTTGCGGCCAAATATGTGGGTGTCTGTCAGGAGGTCTGGACTCAGGCTGCGTCAGAAAGAGCATTAGTGCCCAGGGCAGCCTAGGAAATTGGGGTGCATTCTAGGGCCGTGCATATTGAACCTCATTTGGGGTTTCTGGGCAGCCCTAGAGGGCAATGTTTTCCTTCTGGTGGGCAGGCAGCGTGGTGTTGTGGCTCCAGAATTCCCAATCTTGAGGGCTTGTGGGCCAGAAGTGTCAGGATGGAAGTCTGAAAACCCAAGCTAGTGTTAGTTTTGGGGCTGAGGGCATGGCTGGCCCACTCTGCAGACACGAAAGTGAGATCTCCTTCAACTGAATTCAGGGGCGTATCAGACATTGGCTCAGGCTGGAGGATGGGTTCATGATGTCCCCTTCATGATGTGGGGGCCTCATGAGGCCATGGAGTCTTTCCCACGCTGGGGGTTGTTAGCTGCTCCAAACTGCAAGGTTTCCTTCTGTGGGACAGTTGAGTCCTGGTGGATGGCTCAAGAACAACCTGTCTGAAAGTACCGAGAGTAGGCTCCTAAGGATGGATGCCTGGACACCCCACCTCGAATTCCCATTGGCTCCTAGTGACAAGGCAGGTTCGATCTGCTGGCTCTGGGGCGAACTCCCCAGGGGGCTGGGTTGAAATGGACTCTCCTGAGGATGGGTCATCATGTGGGTTTGTGTCCATGGAGATCTTGGAATGTGGGGGTGGCTCATGGGACGTGCAGCGTTATCCTACATGGAGGGTTTGCCACAGCTCCAAAGAGCAAACATCCCATGTTGAGAAGAGAGGTGTTCCTTTTGGTGGCTCAGGAAACCCCATATGCTGGTATTAGAGACCAGGCCTTGGGGCACCTGGGTGGCTCAGTGGGTTAAACCTCTGCCTTTGGTGCAGGTCATCATCTCAGGGTCCTGGGATCGAGCCCCGCATCGGGCTGTCTGCTCGGCGGGGAGCCTGCTTCCTCTCTCCCTCTCTCTGCCTGCCTCACTGTCTACTTGTGATCTCTCTCTCTGTGTCAAATAAATAAATAAAATCTAAAAAAAAAATAGTCTCTTATGCTTTAAGAAACCAGGCCTTGGAGGAGAGGCACCCAGAAACAAAAACAACGTATCAGATTAGGAACTGGTGCCTGTCCGGATCAATCTTCTGTCTCTGGGGACATCCGTCTGCTTGTATGAGTGGAGGTAATTGCTCATCTTGTATCAAATCGCCCCTGTTTGTCCAGGGCGGCCTACACTATTGGGATGGCCTCGGGGACCTTGCAGGTTTCTCCTCATCTGTAGGGTTGTGGCCAATGAAATGGGTAGAGTTTCCTTGGAGAGGGCAGGCACAGTCCTGCGGTGTGGCTTCAGGGGTCCCATCCTGGAGGGTGTGTGGGCCAGAACTGTGGGGACAGAAGTCTGAAAACACTAACTCGGCTTAGGTTTGGGGCTGAGAGTATGGCAGGGCCAATCGAGAGACTGTGAGGGGAGTTCCTTAGGATATGAACAAAGGGCAAGTGTGAGGCAGTTGCTCAGGCTTTGGTCTCTGGATGTTGTGTCAAGGACGGGCGTGGAATGTCGGGGTGGCCTCAACGGCCATGGACCAGGCTCCCTCTCTGGGGATTTGGCCCAGCTCCCAAGAGTTTGATGTCATTCTGAGGGAAGGGAGGAGTCCTGTTTACTCCCTCCAGTGTCCCTCCAAAGGAGGGATTCCAGAGCAGAGTCCTGGGTACGGGCTACTGGAAAACCCGAGCACTGGTTTCGATTGGGGGCCTACGGGAAGGGCCCATGGGAAGCCCCATTAGCGGGCTCTTGGTCCAGCCACTGAGAGGCCTTACTTGAGCACATGGCTCACTCTGAGGGTCACAATGCGTGTTTGTGCCAAAGGTGGCCCTCAAGTATGGGCGTGTCCTCATGGGCCATGCTGGTTTCTCCTACCCTGAAGGGTGGACACCATGCAAACAGCAAGGTTTCTTGCCTTGGGGATGGAGGAGTTCTGATGACTGTATCAGGTTCCCCCATGCAGTTATTGGAGATAAAATCTAGGTTCTGAAGCCTGAAAACCCTGTTTGAGACGAGATGACAGCCTAAGGCCATGGCAGATCCAATGTGCTAGGTGTGCGGCCAGCTGTCTGGGTGTTGGTTGGGAGGTCCGGGCTCAGACTGTGTCAGACAGAGCATTAGTGCCCAGGGCAGCCTCTATATTTGGGGTGCAGTCGAGTGGCGTGCAGGTTGAGTCTCATTTTGGGTTTTTGGGCAGCCCCAGAGGGCAACGTTTTTCTTCTGGTGGGCAGGCAGAGTGCTGCCCTGTGTCTCTGGAATTCCCAACCTGGATGGCTTGTGGGCCAGGAGTGTAAGGTCTGAAGACTGAGAACACAAGCTAGGCTTAGGTTATGGGGCGTGGGCACATCAGGCCCACTCTGCAGAGTCTGAATCCGAGATCTCCTGCATCTGAAGTCAGGACGAGTATCTGATATAGGATCAGATTGGCGTTTTTGTCCTTGGTGGCCCCTTCAGGAAGGGGGGAGTGCTCATGAGGTCATGGACGTTTTCCCATGCTCGCAGTTGTGAGATGCTCCAAACCGAAAGGATACCTTCTGTGGGACAGTTGAGTCCTGTTGGATGGCTCCAGGATGCCCCATACAGCAAGAATCGAGAGCATAGTTCTAAGGATGGATGCCTGGGCACCCCACTTCGCATCCCCATTGGCTGCTTGCGACATGGCAGGTTCGATCTGCTGGCTCTGGGGCGTGCTACCCAGGGGGCTGAGTTGAAATGGACTCTCCTGAGGATGGGTCATCATGTGGGTTCTTGTCCATGGAGACCTTGGAATGTGGCGGTGGCTCGGTGAACTGGAAGGATTCTCCAACCAGAGGGTTGGACACAGCTCCAAAGAGCAAGTTTCCCATGTGGAGACGACAGGCGTTCTGATTGATGCCTCAGGAAACCCCCTGGTATTGGAAACCAGTCCTCTGAGGAGAGACGCCTGGAAACCAACACAAGGGTTCAGATTAGGGCCTAGGGGGCCTGTCTGGTTCAATCTTCTTTCTCTGGGTCCATCCTTCTGTTTGTCTGAGTGGAGGTCTTTGCTCAGCTTGTGTCAGATCAGTCCTGTTGGTCCAGGATGGCCTAAACTATTGGGATGGCCTCAGGGACCTTGGAGGTTTCTCCTAATCTGTAGGGTTGTGGCCAATGGAATGGGCAGAGTTTCCTTGGAGAGGGCAGGCCCAGTCCTGCGGTGTGGCTCCAGGGGCCCCAGCCTGGAGGATGTGTGGGCCAGGGCTGTGGGGACAGAAGTCTGAAAACACAAACTCGGCTCAAGTTTGGGCCCGAGGATATGGCAAGCCTGATCTAAAGACCTTGCAGGGAGCTCCTCAGGATATGAATGAAGGGCGAGTGTGAGGCTGTTGATCAGGCTTTTTTCTCTTGATTTTGTGTCAAGGAGGGCTGTCGAATGGAGGAATGGCTTCATAGGCGATGGCCAATTCGCCATCTCTGGGGATTTGGCCTGGCTCCCAAGGGTTTGTGGTCATTCTGTGGGAAGGGAGGAGTCCTGTTTACTGCCTCCGGTGTCCCTCCCAAAGAGGGATTCCAGAGCAGGGCCCTGGGTCCCGGCGACTGGAAAACCCAAACTAGGGTTAGGATGGGGGCCCAAGGGGCATGGGAAGCCCCCTAGGCGGGCTCGTGGTCCAGCCACTGAGAGACCTGATTGGAGCACGAGGCTTATGGTGAGGGTCACCAGGCGTCTTTGTGCCCAAGGCGACCCTCAAGCATGGGCGTGGCCTCCTGGGCCATGCAGGTTTCTCCTACCCTGAAGGTTGGACACCAGGCCATCAGCAAGGTTTCTTGGATGGGGATGGAGGAGTTCAGATTTCTTCATCAGGTTCCCTCCTGTCCAGGGATTGGAGATAAGGTCTAGATTCAGATGCCTGAACACCTATCTTGGGAAGTGATGCCAGCCTAAGGCCATGGAGGTTCTGATGTGCTGGCTTTGCGGCCAAATATGTGGGTGTCTGTCAGGAGGTCTGGACTCAGGCTGCGTCAGAAAGAGCATTAGTGCCCAGGGCAGCCTAGGAAATTGGGGTGCATTCTAGGGCCGTGCATATTGAACCTCATTTGGGGTTTCTGGGCAGCCCTAGAGGGCAATGTTTTCCTTCTGGTGGGCAGGCAGCGTGGTGTTGTGGCTCCAGAATTCCCAATCATGAGGGCTTGTGGGCCAGAAGTGTCAGGATGGAAGTCTGAAAACCCAAGCTAGTGTTAGTTTTGGGGCTGAGGGCATGGCTGGCCCACTCTGCAGAAACGAAAGTGAGATCTCCTTCAACTGAATTCAGGGGCGTATCAGACATTGGCTCAGGCTGGAGGATGGGTTCATGATGTCCCCTTCATGATGTGGGGGCCTCATGAGGCCATGGAGTCTTTCCCACGCTGGGGGTTGTTAGCTGCTCCAAACTGCAAGGTTTCCTTCTGTGGGACAGTTGAGTCCTGGTGGATGGCTCAAGAACAACCTGTCTGAAAGTACCGAGAGTAGGCTCCTAAGGATGGATGCCTGGACACCCCACCTCGAATTCCCATTGGCTCCTAGTGACAAGGCAGGTTCGATCTGCTGGCTCTGGGGCGAACTCCCCAGGGGGCTGTGTTGAAATGGACTCTCCTGAGGATGGGTCATCATGTGGGTTTGTGTCCATGGAGATCTTGGAATGTGGGGGTGGCTCATGGGACGTGCAGCGTTATCCTACATGGAGGGTTTGCCACAGCTCCAAAGAGCAAACATCCCATGTTGAGAAGAGAGGTGTTCCTTTTGGTGGCTCAGGAAACCCCATATGCTGGTATTAGAGACCAGGCCTTGGGGCACCTGGGTGGCTCAGTGGGTTAAACCTCTGCCTTTGGTGCAGGTCATCATCTCAGGGTCCTGGGATCGAGCCCCGCATCGGGCTGTCTGCTCGGCGGGGAGCCTGCTTCCTCTCTCCCTCTCTCTGCCTGCCTCACTGTCTACTTGTGATCTCTCTCTCTGTGTCAAATAAATAAATAAAATCTAAAAAAAAAATAGTCTCTTATGCTTTAAGAAACCAGGCCTTGGAGGAGAGGCACCCAGAAACAAAAACAACGTATCAGATTAGGAACTGGTGCCTGTCCGGATCAATCTTCTGTCTCTGGGGACATCCGTCTGCTTGTCTGAGTGGAGGTAATTGCTCATCTTGTATCAAATCGCCCCTGTTTGTCCAGGGCGGCCTACACTATTGGGATGGCCTCGGGGACCTTGCAGGTTTCTCCTCATCTGTAGGGTTGTGGCCAATGAAATGGGTAGAGTTTCCTTGGAGAGGGCAGGCACAGTCCTGCGGTGTGGCTTCAGGGGTCCCATCCTGGAGGGTGTGTGGGCCAGAACTGTGGGGACAGAAGTCTGAAAACACTAACTCGGCTTAGGTTTGGGGCTGAGAGTATGGCAGGGCCAATCGAGAGACTGTGAGGGGAGTTCCTTAGGATATGAACAAAGGGCAAGTGTGAGGCAGTTGCTCAGGCTTTGGTCTCTGGATGTTGTGTCAAGGACGGGCGTGGAATGTCGGGGTGGCCTCAACGGCCATGGACCAGGCTCCCTCTCTGGGGATTTGGCCCAGCTCCCAAGAGTTTGATGTCATTCTGAGGGAAGGGAGGAGTCCTGTTTACTCCCTCCAGTGTCCCTCCAAAGGAGGGATTCCAGAGCAGAGTCCTGGGTACGGGCTACTGGAAAACCCGAGCACTGGTTTCGATTGGGGGCCTACGGGAAGGGCCCATGGGAAGCCCCATTAGCGGGCTCTTGGTCCAGCCACTGAGAGGCCTTACTTGAGCACATGGCTCACTCTGAGGGTCACAATGCGTGTTTGTGCCAAAGGTGGCCCTCAAGTATGGGCGTGTCCTCATGGGCCATGCTGGTTTCTCCTACCCTGAAGGGTGGACACCATGCAAACAGCAAGGTTTCTTGCCTTGGGGATGGAGGAGTTCTGATGACTGTATCAGGTTCCCCCATGCAGTTATTGGAGATAAAATCTAGGTTCTGAAGCCTGAAAACCCTGTTTGAGACGAGATGACAGCCTAAGGCCATGGCAGATCCAATGTGCTAGGTGTGCGGCCAGCTGTCTGGGTGTTGGTTGGGAGGTCCGGGCTCAGACTGTGTCAGACAGAGCATTAGTGCCCAGGGCAGCCTCTATATTTGGGGTGCAGTCGAGTGGCGTGCAGGTTGAGTCTCATTTTGGGTTTTTGGGCAGCCTCAGAGGGCAACGTTTTTCTTCTGGTGGGCAGGCAGAGTGCTGCCCTGTGTCTCTGGAATTCCCAACCTGGATGGCTTGTGGGCCAGGAGTGTAAGGTCTGAAGACTGAGAACACAAGCTAGGCTTAGGTTATGGGGCGTGGGCACATCAGGCCCACTCTGCAGAGTCTGAATCCGAGATCTCCTGCATCTGAAGTCAGGACGAGTATCTGATATAGGATCAGATTGGCGTTTTTGTCCTTGGTGGCCCCTTCAGGAAGGGGGGAGTGCTCATGAGGTCATGGACGTTTTCCCATGCTCGCAGTTGTGAGATGCTCCAAACCGAAAGGATACCTTCTGTGGGACAGTTGAGTCCTGTTGGATGGCTCCAGGATGCCCCATACAGCAAGAATCGAGAGCATAGTTCTAAGGATGGATGCCTGGGCACCCCACTTCGCATCCCCATTGGCTGCTTGCGACATGGCAGGTTCGATCTGCTGGCTCTGGGGCGTGCTACCCAGGGGGCTGAGTTGAAATGGACTCTCCTGAGGATGGGTCATCATGTGGGTTCTTGTCCATGGAGACCTTGGAATGTGGCGGTGGCTCGGTGAACTGGAAGGATTCTCCAACCAGAGGGTTGGACACAGCTCCAAAGAGCAAGTTTCCCATGTGGAGACGACAGGTGTTCTGATTGGTGCCTCAGGAAACCCCCTGGTATTGGAAACCAGTCCTCTGAGGAGAGACGCCTGGAAACCAACACAAGGGTTCAGATTAGGGCCTAGGGGGTCTGTCTGGTTCAATCTTCTTTCTCTGGGTACATCCTTCTGTTTGTCTGAGTGGAGGTCTTTGCTCAGCTTGTGTCAGATCAGTCCTGTTGGTCCAGGATGGCCTAAACTATTGGGATGGCCTCAGGGACCTTGGAGGTTTCTCCTAATCTGTAGGGTTGTGGCCAATGGAATGGGCAGAGTTTCCTTGGAGAGGGCAGGCCCAGTCCTGCGGTGTGGCTCCAGGGGCCCCAGCCTGGAGGATGTGTGGGCCAGGGCTGTGGGGACAGAAGTCTGAAAACACAAACTCGGCTCAAGTTTGGGCCCGAGGATATGGCAAGCCTGATCTAAAGACCTTGCAGGGAGCTCCTCAGGATATGAATGAAGGGCGAGTGTGAGGCTGTTGATCAGGCTTTTTTCTCTTGATTTTGTGTCAAGGAGGGCTGTCGAATGGAGGAATGGCTTCATAGGCGATGGCCAATTCGCCATCTCTGGGGATTTGGCCTGGCTCCCAAGGGTATGTGGTCATTCTGTGGGAAGGGAGGAGTCCTGTTTACTGCCTCCGGTGTCCCTCCCAAAGAGGGATTCCAGAGCAGGGCCCTGGGTCCCGGCGACTGGAAAACCCAAACTCGGGTTAGGTTGGGGCCCAAGGGGCATGGGAAGCCCCCTAGGCGGGCTCGTGGTCCAGCCACTGAGAGACCTGATTGGAGCACGAGGCTTATGGTGAGGGTCACCAGGCGTCTTTGTGCCCAAGGCGACCCTGAAGCATGGGCGTGGCCTCCTGGGCCATGCAGGTTTCTCCTACCCTGAAGGTTGGACACCAGGCCATCAGCAAGGTTTCTTGGATGGGGATGGAGGAGTTCAGATTTCTGCATCAGGTTCCCTCCTGTCCGGGGATTGGAGATAAGGTCTAGATTCAGATGCCTGAACACCTATCTTGGGAAGTGATGCCAGCCTAAGGCCATGGAGGTTCTGATGTGCTGGCTTTGCGGCCAAATATGTGGGTGTCTGTCAGGAGGTCTGGACTCAGGCTGCGTCAGAAAGAGCATTAGTGCCCAGGGCAGCCTAGGAAATTGGGGTGCATTCTAGGGCCGTGCATATTGAACCTCATTTGGGGTTTCTGGGCAGCCCTAGAGGGCAATGTTTTCCTTCTGGTGGGCAGGCAGCGTGGTGTTGTGGCTCCAGAATTCCCAATCTTGAGGGCTTGTGGGCCAGAAGTGTCAGGATGGAAGTCTGAAAACCCAAGCTAGTGTTAGTTTTGGGGCTGAGGGCATGGCTGGCCCACTCTGCAGACACGAAAGTGAGATCTCCTTCAACTGAATTCAGGGGCGTATCAGACATTGGCTCAGGCTGGAGGATGGGTTCATGATGTCCCCTTCATGATGTGGGGGCCTCATGAGGCCATGGAGTCTTTCCCACGCTGGGGGTTGTTAGCTGCTCCAAACTGCAAGGTTTCCTTCTGTGGGACAGTTGAGTCCTGGTGGATGGCTCAAGAACACCCTGTCTGAAAGAACCGAGAGCAGGCTTCTAAGGATGGATGCCTGGACACCCCACCTCGAATTCCCATTGGCTCCTAGTGACAAGGCAGGTTCGATCTGCTGGCTCTGGGGCGAACTCCCCAGGGGGCTGGGATGAAATGGACTCTCCTGAGGATGGGTCATCATGTGGATTTGTGTCCATGGAGATCTTGGAATGTGGGGGTGGCTCATGGGATGTGCAGCGTTGTCCTACATGGAGGGTTTGCCACAGCTCCAAAGAGCAAACATCCCATGTTGAGAAGAGAGGGGTTCCTTTTGGTGCCTCAGGAAACCCCATATGCTGGTATTAGAAACCAGGCCTTGGGGCACCTGGGTGGCTCAGTGGGTTAAACCTCTGCCTTTGGTGCAGGTCATCATCTCAGGGTCCTGGGATCGAGCCCCGCATCGGGCTGTCTGCTCGGCGGGGAGCCTGCTTCCTCTCTCCCTCTCTCTGCCTGCCTCACTGTCTACTTGTGATCTCTCTCTCTGTGTCAAATAAATAAATAAAATCTAAAAAAAAAATAGTCTCTTATGCTTTAAGAAACCAGGCCTTGGAGGAGAGGCACCCAGAAACAAAAACAACGTATCAGATTAGGAACTGGTGCCTGTCCGGATCAATCTTCTGTCTCTGGGGACATCCGTCTGCTTGTCTGAGTGGAGGTAATTGCTCATCTTGTGTCAAATCGCCCCTGTTTGTCCAGGGCGGCCTACACTATCGGGATGGCCTCGGGGACCTTGCAGGTTTCTCCTCATCTGTTCGGTTGTGGCCAATGAAATGGGTAGAGTTTCCTTGGAGAGGGCAGGCACAGTCCTGCGGTGTGGCTTCAGGGGTCCCATCCTGGAGGGTGTGTGGGCCAGAACTGTGGGGACAGAAGTCTGAAAACACTAACTCGTCTTAGGTTTGGGGCTGAGAGTATGGCACGGCCAATCGAGAGACTGTGAGGGGAGTTCCTTAGGATATGAACAAAGGGCAAGTGTGAGGCAGTTGCTCAGGCTTTGGTCTCTGGATGTTGTGTCAAGGACGGGCGTGGAATGTCGGGGTGGCCTCAACGGCCATGGACCAGGCTCCCTCTCTGGGGATTTGGCCCAGCTCCCAAGAGTTTGATGTCATTCTGAGGGAAGGGAGGAGTCCTGTTTACTCCCTCCAGTGTCCCTCCAAAGGAGGGATTCCAGAGCAGAGTCCTGGGTATGGGCTACTGGAAAACCCGAGCTCTGGTTAGGATTGGGGCCCTACGGGCACGGGAAAACCCATATGCGGGCTCTTGGTCCAGCCACTGAGAGGCCTTACTTGAGCACATGGCTCACTGTGAGGGTCACAGTGCGTGTTTGTGCCAAAGGTGGCCCTCAAGTATGGGCGTGTCCTCATGGGCCATGCTGGTTTCTCCTACCCTGAAGGGTGGACACCATGCAAACCGCAAGGTTTCTTGCCATGGGGATGGAGGAGTTCTGATGACTGTATCAGGTTCCCCCATGCAGTTATTGGAGATAAAATCTAGGTTCTGAAGCCTGAAAACCCTGTTTGTGACGAGATGACAGCCTAAGGCCATGGCAGATCCAATGTGCTAGGTGTGCGGCCAGCTGTCTGGGTGTTGGTTGGGAGGTCCGGGCTCAGACTGTGTCAGACAGAGCATTAGTGCCCAGGGCAGCCTCTATATTTGGGGTGCAGTGGAGTGGCGTGCAGGTTGAGTCTCATTTTGGGTTTTTGGGCAGCCCCAGAGGGCAACGTTTTTCTTCTGGTGGGCAGGCAGAGTGCTGCACTGTGTCTCTGGAATTCCCAACCTGGATGGCTTGTGGGCCAGGAGTGTAAGGTCTGAAGACTGAGAACACAAGCTAGGCTTAGGTTATGGGGCGTGGGCACATCAGGCCCACTCTGCAGAGTCTGAATCCGAGATCTCCTGCATCTGAAGTCAGGACGAGTATCTGATATAGGATCAGGTTGGAGTTTTTGTCCTTGATGGCCCCTTCAGGAAGGGGGGAGTGCTCATGAGGTCATGGACGTTTTCCCATGCTCGCAGTTGAGAGATGCTCCAAACCGAAAGGATACCTTCTGTGGGACAGTTGAGTCCTGTTGGATGGCTCCAGGATGCCCCATACAGCAAGAATCGAGAGCATAGTTCTAAGGAAGGATGCCTGGGCACCCCACTTCGCATCCCCATTGGCTGCTTGCGACATGGCAGGTTCGATCTGCTGGCTCTGGGGCGTGCTACCCAGGGGGCTGAGTTGAAATGGACTCTCCTGAGGATGGGTCATCATGTGGGTTCTTGTCCATGGAGACCTTGGAATGTGGCGGTGGCTCGGTGAACTGGAAGGATTCTCCAACCAGAGGGTTGGACACAGCTCCAAAGAGCAAGTTTCCCATGTGGAGACGACAGGTGTTCTGATTGGTGCCTCAGGAAACCCCCTGGTATTGGAAACCAGTCCTCTGAGGAGAGACGCATGGAAACCAACACGAGGGTTCAGATTAGGGCCTAGGGGGCCTGTCTGGTTCAATCTTCCTTCTCTGGGTACATCCTTCTGTTTGTCTGAGTGGAGGTCTTTGCTCAGCTTGTGTCAGATCAGTCCTGTTGGTCCAGGATGGCCTAAACTATTGGGATGGCCTCAGGGACCTTGGAGGTTTCTCCTAATCTGTAGGGTTGTGGCCAATGGAATGGGCAGAGTTTCCTTGGAGAGGGCAGGCCCAGTCCTGCGGTGTGGCTCCAGGGGCCCCAGCCTGGAGGATGTGTGGGCCAGGGCTGTGGGGACAGAAGTCTGAAAACACAAACTCGGCTCAAGTTTGGGCCCGAGGATATGGCAAGCCTGATCTAAAGACCTTGCAGGGAGCTCCTCAGGATATGAATGAAGGGCGAGTGTGAGGCTGTTGATCAGGCTTTTTTCTCTTGATTTTGTGTCAAGGAGGGCTGTCGAATGGAGGAATGGCTTCATAGGCGATGGCCAATTCGCCATCTCTGGGGATTTGGCCTGGCTCCCAAGGGTATGTGGTCATTCTGTGGGAAGGGAGGAGTCCTGTTTACTGCCTCCGGTGTCCCTCCCAAAGAGGGATTCCAGAGCAGGGCCCTGGGTCCCGGCGTTTGGAAAACCCAAACTCGGGTTAGGATGGGGGCCCAAGGGGCATGGGAAGCCCCCTAGGCGGGCTCGTGGTCCAGCCACTGAGAGACCTGATTGGAGCACGAGGCTTATGGTGAGGGTCACCAGGCGTCTTTGTGCCCAAGGCGACCCTCAAGCATGGGCGTGGCCTCCTGGGCCATGCAGGTTTCTCCTACCCTGAAGGTTGGACACCAGGCCAACAGCAAGGTTTCTTGGATGGGGATGGAGGAGTTCAGATTTCTGTATCAGGTTCCCTCCTGTCCTGGGATTGGAGATAAGGTCTAGATTCAGATGCCTGAACACCTATCTTGGCAAGTGATGCCAGCCTAAGGCCATGGAGGTTCTGATGTGCTGGCTTTGCGGCCAAATATGTGGGTGTCTGTCAGGAGGTCTGGGCTCAGGCTGCGTCAGACAGAGCATTAGTGCCCAGGGCAGCCTAGGAAATTGGGGTGCATTCTAGGGCCGTGCATATTGAACCTCATTGGGGTTTCTGGGCAGCCCTAGAGGGCAATGTTTTCCTTCTGGTGGGCAGGCAGCGTGGTGTTGTGGCTCCAGAATTCCCAATCTTGAGGGCTTGTGGGCCAGAAGTGTCAGGATGGAAGTCTGAAAACCCAAGCTAGTGTTAGTTTTTGGGGCTGAGGGCATGGCTGGCCCACTCTGCAGACATGAAAGTGAGATCTCCTTCAACTGAATTCAGGGGCGTATCAGACATTGGCTCAGGCTGGAGGATGGGTTCATGATGTCCCCTTCATGATGTGGGGGCCTCATGAGGCCATGGAGTCTTTCCCACGCTGGGGGTTGTTAGCTGCTCCAAACTGCAAGGTTTCCTTCTGTGGGACAGTTGAGTCCTGGTGGATGGCTCAAGAACACCCTGTCTGAAAGAACCGAGAGCAGGCTTCTAAGGATGGATGCCTGGACACCCCACCTCGAATTCCCATTGGCTCCTAGTGACAAGGCAGGTTCGATCTGCTGGCTCTGGGGCGAACTCCCCAGGGGGCTGTGTTGAAATGACTCTCCTGAGGATGGGTCATCATGTGGGTTTGTGTCCATGGAGATCTTGGAATGTGGGGGTGGCTCATGGGACGTGCAGGGTTATCCTACATGGAGGGTTTGCCACAGCTCCAAAGAGCAAACATCCCATCTTGAGCACAGAGGGGTTCCTTTTGGTGCCTCAGGAAACCCCATATGCTGGTATTAGAAACCAAGCCTTGGGGCACCTGGGTGGCTCAGTGGGTTAAACCTCTGCCTTTGGTGCAGGTCATCATCTCAGGGTCCTGGGATCGAGCCCCGCATCGGGCTGTCTGCTCGGCGGGGAGCCTGCTTCCTCTCTCCCTCTCTCTGCCTGCCTCACTGTCTACTTGTGATCTCTCTCTCTGTGTCAAATAAATAAATAAAATCTAAAAAAAAATAGTCTCTTATGCTTTAAGAAACCAGGCCTTGGAGGTGAGGCATCCAGAAACAAAAACAACGTATCAGATTAGGAACTGGTGCCTGTCCGGATCAATCTTCTGTCTCTGGGGACATCCGTCTGCTTGTCTGAGTGGAGGTAATTGCTCATCTTGTGTCAAATCGCCCCTGTTTGTCCAGGGCGGCCTACACTATTGGGATGGCCTCGGGGACCTTGCAGGTTTCTCCTCATCTGTAGGGTTGTGGCCAATGAAATGGGTAGAGTTTCCTTGGAGAGGGCAGGCACAGTCCTGCGGTGTGGCTTCAGGGGTCCCATCCTGGAGGGTGTGTGGGCCAGAACTGTGGGGACAGAGTCTGAAAACACTAACTCGGCTTAGGTTTGGGGCTGAGAGTATGGCAGGGCCAATCGAGAGACTGTGAGGGGAGTTCCTTAGGATATGAACAAAGGGCAAGTGTGAGGCAGTTGCTCAGGCTTTGGTCTCTGGATGTTGTGTCAAGGACGGGCGTGGAATGTCCGGGTGGCCTCAACGGCCATGGACCAGGCTCCCTCTCTGGGGATTGGGCCCAGCTCCCAAGAGTTTGATGTCATTCTGAGGGAAGGGAGGAGTCCTGTTTACTCCCTCCAGTGTCCCTCCAAAGGAGGGATTCCAGAGCAGAGTCCTGGGTACGGGCTACTGGAAAACCCGAGCTCTGGTTAGGATTGGGGCCCTACGGGCATGGGAAGCCCCATATGCGGGCTCTTGGTCCAGCCCCTGAGAGGCCTTACTTGAGCACATGGCTCACTCTGAGGGTCACAATGCGTGTTTGTGCCAAAGGTGGCCCTCAAGTATGGGCGTGTCCTCATGGGCCATGCTGGTTTCTCCTACCCTGAAGGTTGGACACCACGCAAACAGCAAGGTTTCTTGCCATGGGGATGGAGGAGTTCTGATGACTGTATCAGGTTCCCCCCATGCAGTTATTGGAGATAAAATCTAGGTTCTGAAGCCTGAAAACCCTGTTTGAGACGAGATGACAGCCTAAGGCCATGGCAGATCCAATGTGCTAGGTGTGCGGCCAGCTGTCTGGGTGTTGGTTGGGAGGTCCGGGCTCAGACTGTGTCAGACAGAGCATTAGTGCCCAGGGCAGCCTCTATATTTGGGGTGCAGTGGAGTGGCGTGCAGGTTGAGTCTCATTTTGGGTTTTTGGGCAGCCCCAGAGGGCAACGTTTTTCTTCTGGTGGGCAGGCAGAGTGCTGCCCTGTGTCTCTGGAATTCCCAACCTGGATGGCTTGTGGGCCAGGAGTGTAAGGTCTGAAGACTGAGAACACAAGCTAGGCTTAGGTTATGGGGCGTGGGCACATCAGGCCCACTCTGCAGAGTCTGAATCCGAGATCTCCTGCATCTGAAGTCAGGACGAGTATCTGATATAGGATCAGGTTGGAGTTTTTGTCCTTGATGGCCCCTTCAGGAAGGGGGGAGTGCTCATGAGGTCATGGACGTTTTCCCATGCTCGCAGTTGTGAGATGCTCCAAACCGAAAGGATACCTTCTGTGGGACAGTTGAGTCCTGTTGGATGGCTCCAGGATGCCCCATACAGCAAGAATCGAGAGCATAGTTCTAAGGATGGATGCCTGGGCACCCCACTTCGCATCCCCATTGGCTGCTTGCGACATGGCAGGTTCGATCTGCTGGCTCTGGGGCGTGCTACCCAGGGGGCTGAGTTGAAATGGACTCTCCTGAGGATGGGTCATCATGTGGGTTCTTGTCCATGGAGACCTTGGAATGTGGCGGTGGCTCGGTGAACTGGAAGGATTCTCCAACCAGAGGGTTGGACACAGCTCCAAAGAGCAAGTTTCCCATGTGGAGACGACAGGTGTCCTGATTGGTGCCTCAGGAAACCCCCTGGTATTGGAAACCAGTCCTCTGAGGAGAGACGCCTGGAAACCAACACAAGGGTTCAGATTAGGGCCTAGGGGGCCTGTCTGGTTCAATCTTCTTTCTCTGGGTACATCCTTCTGTTTGTCTGAGGGGAGGTCTTTGCTCAGCTTGTGTCAGATCAGTCCTGTTGGTCCAGGATGGCCTAAACTATTGGGATGGCCTCAGGGACCTTGGAGGTTTCTCCTAATCTGTAGGGTTGTGGCCAATGGAATGGGCAGAGTTTCCTTGGAGAGGGCAGGCCCAGTCCTGCGGTGTGGCTCCAGGGGCCCCAGCCTGGAGGATGTGTGGGCCAGGGCTGTGGGGACAGAAGTCTGAAAACACAAACTCGGCTCAAGTTTGGGCCCGAGGATATGGCAAGCCTGATCTAAAGACCTTGCAGGGAGCTCCTCAGGATATGAATGAAGGGCGAGTGTGAGGCTGTTGATCAGGCTTTTTTCTCTTGATTTTGTGTCAAGGAGGGCTGTCGAATGGAGGAATGGCTTCATAGGCGATGGCCAATTCGCCATCTCTGGGGATTTGGCCTGGCTCCCAAGGGTATGTGGTCATTCTGTGGGAAGGGAGGAGTCCTGTTTACTGCCTCCGGTGTCCCTCCCAAAGAGGGATTCCAGAGCAGGGCCCTCGGTCCCGGCGACTGGAAAAACCAAACTCGGGTTAGGATGGGGGCCCAAGGGGCATGGGAAGCCCCCTAGGCGGGCTCGTGGTCCAGCCACTGAGAGACCTGATTGGAGCACGAGGCTTATGGTGAGGGTCACCAGGCGTCTTTGTGCCCAAGGCGACCCTCAAGCATGGGCGTGGCCTCCTGGGCCATGCAGGTTTCTCCTACCCTGAAGGTTGGACACCAAGCCATCAGCAAGGTTTCTTGGATGGGGATGGAGGAGTTCAGATTTCTGCATCAGGTTCCCTCCTGTCCGGGGATTGGAGATAAGGTCTAGATTCAGATGCCTGAACACCTATCTTGGCAAGTGATGCCAGCCTAAGGCCATGGAGGTTCTGATGTGCTGGCTTTGCGGCCAAATATGTGGGTGTCTGTCAGGAGGTCTGGGCTCAGGCTGCGTCAGACAGAGCATTAGTGCCCAGGGCAGCCTAGGAAATTGGGGTGCATTATAGAGCCGTGCATATTGAACCTCATTTGGGGTTTCTGGGCAGCCCTAGAGGGCAATGTTTTCCTTCTGGTGGGCAGGCAGCGTGGTGTTGTGGCTCCAGAATTCCTAATCTTGAGGGCTTGTGGGCCAGAAGTGTCAGGATGGAAGTCTGAAAACCCAAGCTAGTGTTAGTTTTGGGGCTGAGGGCATGGCTGGCCCACTCTGCAGACACGAAAGCGAGATCTCCTTCAACTGAATTCAGGGGCGTATCAGACATTGGCTCAGGCTGGAGGATGGGTTCATGATGTCCCCTTCATGATGTGGGGGCCTCATGAGGCCATGGAGTCTTTCCCACGCTGGGGGTTGTTAGCTGCTCCAAACTGCAAGGTTTCCTTCTGTGGGACAGTTGAGTCCTGGTGGATGGCTCAAGAACACCCTGTCTGAAAGAACCGAGAGCAGGCTTCTAAGGATGGATGCCTGGACACCCCACCTCGAATTCCCATTGGCTCCTAGTGACAAGGCAGGTTCGATCTGCTGGCTCTGGGGCGAACTACCCAGGGGGCTGGGTTGAAATGGACTCTCCTGAGGATGGGTTTGTGTCCATGGAGATCTTGGAATGTGGGGGTGGCTCATGGGACGTGCAGTTTTATCCTACATGGAGGGTTTGCCACAGCTCCAAAGAGCAAACAACCCATGTTGAGAAGAGAGGTGTTCCTTTTGGTGGCTCAGGAAACCCCATATGCTGGTATTAGAAACCAGGCCTTGGGGTGCCTGGGTGGCTCAGTGGGTTAAACCTCTGCCTTTGGTGCAGGTCATCATCTCAGGGTCCTGGGATCGAGCCCCGCATCGGGCTGTCTGCTCGGCGGGGAGCCTGCTTCCTCTCTCCCTCTCTCTGCCTGCCTCACTGTCTACTTGTGATCTCTCTCTCTGTGTCAAATAAATAAATAAAATCTAAAAAAAATAGTCTCTCATGCTTTAAGAACCCAGGCCTTGGAGGTGAGGCACCCAGATTCAAAAACAACGTATCAGATTAGGAACTGGTGCCTGTCCGGATCAATCTTCTGTCTCTGGGGACATCCGTCTTCTTGTCTGAGTGGAGGTAATTGCTCATATTGTGTCATATCGCCCCTGTTTGTCCAGGGCGGCCTACACTATTGGGATGGCCTCGGGGACCTTGCAGGTTTCTCCTCATCTGTAGGGTTGTGGCCAATGAAATGGGTAGAGTTTCCTTGGAGAGGGCAGGCACAGTCCTGCGGTGTGGCTTCAGGGGTCCCATCCTGGAGGGTGTGTGGGCCAGAACTGTGGGGACAGAAGTCTGAAAACACTAACTCGGCTGAGGTTTGGGGCTGAGAGTATGGCAGGGCCAATCGAGAGACTGTGAGGGGAGTTCCTTAGGATATGAACAAAGGGCAAGTGTGAGGCTGTTGCTCAGGCTTTGGTCTCTGGATGTTGTGTCAAGGACGGGCGTGGAATGTCGGGGTGGCCTCAACGGCCATGGACCAGGCTCCCTCTCTGGGGATTTGGCCCAGCTCCCAAGAGTTTGATGTCATTCTGAGGGAAGGGAGGAGTCCTGTTTACTCCCTCCAGTGTCCCTCCAAAGGACGGATTCCAGAGCAGAGTCCTGGGTACGGGCTACTGGAAAACCCGAGCACTGGTTTCGATTGGGGGCCTACGGGAAGGGCCCATGGGAAGCCCCATATGCGGGCTCTTGGTCCAGCCACTGAGAGGCCTTACTTGAGCACATGGCTCACTCTGAGGGTCACAATGCGTGTTTGTGCCAAAGGTGGCCCTCAAGTATGGGCGTGTCCTCATGGGCCATGCTGGTTTCTCCTACCCTGAAGGTTGGACACCACGCAAACAGCAAGGTTTCTTGCCATGGGGATGGAGGAGTTCTGATGACTGTATCAGGTTCCCCCCATGCAGTTATTGGAGATAAAATCTAGGTTCTGAAGCCTGAAAACCCTGTTTGAGACGAGATGACAGCCTAAGGCCATGGCAGATCCAATGTGCTAGGTGTGCGGCCAGCTGTCTGGGTGTTGCTTGGGAGGTCCGGGCTCAGACTGTGTCAGACAGAGCATTAGTGCCCAGGGCAGCCTCTATATTTGGGGTGCAGTCGAGTGGCGTGCAGGTTGAGTCTCATTTTGGGTTTTTGGGCAGCCCCAGAGGGCAACGTTTTTCTTCTGGTGGGCAGGCAGAGTGCTGCCCTGTGTCTCTGGAATTCCCAACCTGGATGGCTTGTGGGCCAGGAGTGTAAGGTCTGAAGACTGAGAACACAAGCTAGGCTTAGGTTATGGGGCGTGGGCACATCAGGCCCACTCTGCAGAGTCTGAATCCGAGATCTCCTGCATCTGAAGTCAGGACGAGTATCTGATATAGGATCAGGTTGGAGGTTTTGTCCTTGATGGCCCCTTCAGGAAGGGGGGAGTGCTCATGAGGTCATGGACGTTTTCCCATGCTCGCAGTTGGGAGATGCTCCAAACCGAAAGGATACCTTCTGTGGGACAGTTGAGTCCTGTTGGATGGCTCCAGGATGCCCCATACAGCAAGAATCGAGAGCATAGTTCTAAGGATGGATGCCTGGGCACCCCACTTCGCATCCCCATTGGCTGCTTGCGACATGGCAGGTTCGATCTGCTGGCTCTGGGGCGTGCTACCCAGGGGGCTGAGTTGAAATGGACTCTCCTGAGGATGGGTCATCAAGTGGGTTCTTGTCCATGGAGACCTAGGAATGTGGCGGTGGCTCGGTGAACTGGAAGGATTCTCCAACCAGAGGGTTGGACACAGCTCCAAAGAGCAAGTTTCCCATGTGGAGACGACGGGTGTCCTGATTGGTGCCTCAGGAAACCCCCTGGTATTGGAAACCAGTCCTCTGAGGAGAGACGCCTGGAAACCAACACAAGGGTTCAGATTAGGGCCTAGGGGGCCTGTCTGGTTCAATCTTCTTTCTCTGGGTACATCCTTCTGTTTGTCTGAGTGGAGGTCTTTGCTCAGCTTGTGTCAGATCAGTCCTGTTGGTCCAGGTTGGCCTAAACTATTGGGATGGCCTCAGGGACCTTGGAGGTTTCTCCTAATCTGTAGGGTTGTGGCCAATGGAATGGGCAGAGTTTCCTTGGAGAGGGCAGGCCCAGTCCTGCGGTGTGGCTCCAGGGGCCCCAGCCTGGAGGATGTGTGGGCCAGGGCTGTGGGGACAGAAGTCTGAAAACACAAACTCGGCTCAAGTTTGGGCCCGAGGATATGGCAAGCCTGATCTAAAGACCTTGCAGGGAGCTCCTCAGGATATGAATGAAGGGCGAGTGTGAGGCTGTTGATCAGGCTTTTTTCTCTTGATTTTGTGTCAAGGAGGGCTGTCGAATGGAGGAATGGCTTCATAGGCGATGGCCAATTCGCCATCTCTGGGGATTTGGCCTGGCTCCCAAGGGTATGTGGTCATTCTGTGGGAAGGGAGGAGTCCTGTTTACTGCCTCCGGTGTCCCTCCCAAAGAGGGATTCCAGAGCAGGGCCCTGGGTCCCGGCGTTTGGAAAACCCAAACTCGGGTTAGGATGGGGGCCCAAGGGGCATGGGAAGCCCCCTAGGCGGGCTCGTGGTCCAGCCACTGAGAGACCTGATTGGAGCACGAGGCTTATGGTGAGGGTCACCAGGCGTCTTTGTGCCCAAGGCGACCCTCAAGCATGGGCGTGGCCTCCTGGGCCATGCAGGTTTCTCCTACCCTGAAGGTTGGACACCAGGCCATCAGCAAGGTTTCTTGGATGGGGATGGAGGAGTTCAGATTTCTGCATCAGGTTCCCTCCTGTCCGGGGATTGGAGATAAGGTCTAGATTCAGATGCCTGAACACCTATCTTGGCAAGTGATGCCAGCCTAAGGCCATGGAGGTTCTGATGTGCTGGCTTTGCGGCCAAATATGTGGGTGTCTGTCAGGAGGTCTGGGCTCAGGCTGCGTCAGACAGAGCATTAGTGCCCAGGGCAGCCTAGGAAATTGGGGTGCATTATAGAGCCGTGCATATTGAACCTCATTTGGGGTTTCTGGGCAGCCCTAGAGGGCAATGTTTTCCTTCTGGTGGGCAGGCAGCGTGGTGTTGTGGCTCCAGAATTCCCAATCTTGAGGGCTTGTGGGCCAGAAGTGTCAGGATGGAAGTCTGAAAACCCAAGCTAGTGTTAGTTTTGGGGCTGAGGGCATGGCTGGCCCACTCTGCAGACACGAAATTGAGATCTCCTTCAACTGAATTCAGGGGCGTATCAGACATTGGCTCAGGCTGGAGGATGGGTTCATGATGTCCCCTTCATGATGTGGGGGCCTCATGAGGCCATGGAGTCTTTCCCACGCTGGGGGTTGTTAGCTGTTCCAAACTGCAAGGTTTCCTTCTGTGGGACAGTTGAGTCCTGGTGGATGGCTCAAGAACACCCTGTCTGAAAGAACCGAGAGCAGGCTTCTAAGGATGGATGCCTGGACACCCCACCTCGAATTCCCATTGGCTCCTAGTGACAAGGCAGGTTCGATCTGCTGGCTCTGGGGCGAACTCCCCAGGGGGCTGGGTTGAAATGGACTCTCCTGAGGATGGGTCATCATGTGGGTTTGTGTCCATGGAGATCTTGGAATGTGGGGGTGGCTCATGGGACGTGCAGTTTTATCCTACATGGAGGGTTTGCCACAGCTCCAAAGAGCAAACAACCCATGTTGAGAAGAGAGGTGTTCCTTTTGGTGGCTCAGGAAACCCCATGTGCTGGTATTAGAAACCAGGCCTTGGGGCACCTGGGTGGCTCAGTGGGTTAAACCTCTGCCTTTGGTGCAGGTCATCATCTCGGGGTCCTGGGATCGAGCCCCGCATCGGGCTGTCTGCTCGGCGGGGAGCCTGCTTCCTCTCTCCCTCTCTCTGCCTGCCTCACTGTCTACTTGTGATCTCTCTCTCTGTGTCAAATAAATAAATAAAATCTAAAAAAAATAGTCTCTCATGCTTTAAGAAACCAGGCCTTGGAGGTGAGGCACCCAGATTCAAAAACAACGTATCAGATTAGGAACTGGTGCCTGTCCGGATCAATCTTCTGTCTCTGGGGACATCCGTCTGCTTGTCTGAGTGGAGGTAATTGCTCATCTTGTGTCATATCGCCCCTGTTTGTCCAGGGCGGCCTACACTATTGGGATGGCCTCGGGGACCTTGCAGGTTTCTCCTCATCTGTAGGGTTGTGGCCAATGAAATGGGTAGAGTTTCCTTGGAGAGGGCAGGCACAGTCCTGCGGTGTGGCTTCAGGGGTCCCATCCTGGAGGGTGTGTGGGCCAGAACTGTGGGGACAGAAGTCTGAAAACACTAACTCGGCTGAGGTTTGGGGCTGAGAGTATGGCAGGGCCAATCGAGAGACTGTGAGGGGAGTTCCTTAGGATATGAACAAAGGGCAAGTGTGAGGCAGTTGCTCAGGCTTTGGTCTCTGGATGTTGTGTCAAGGATGGGCGTGGAATGTCGGGGTGGCCTCAACGGCCATGGACCAGGCTCCCTCTCTGGGGATTTGGCCCAGCTCCCAAGAGTTTGATGTCATTCTGAGGGAAGGGAGGAGTCCTGTTTACTCCCTCCAGTGTCCCTCCAAAGGAGGGATTCCAGAGCAGAGTCCTGGGTACGGGCTACTGGAAAACCCGAGCACTGGTTTCGATTGGGGGCCTACGGGAAGGGCCCATGGGAAGCCCCATATGCGGGCTCTTGGTCCAGCCACTGAGAGGCCTTACTTGAGCACATGGCTCACTCTGAGGGTCACAATGCGTGTTTGTGCCAAAGGTGGCCCTCAAGTATGGGCGTGTCCTCATGGGCCATGCTGGTTTCTCCTACCCTGAAGGTTGGACACCACGCAAACAGCAAGGTTTCTTGCCATGGGGATGGAGGAGTTCTGATGACTGTATCAGGTTCCCCCCATGCAGTTATTGGAGATAAAATCTAGGTTCTGAAGCCTGAAAACCCTGTTTGAGACGAGATGACAGCCTAAGGCCATGGCAGATCCAATGTGCTAGGTGTGCGGCCAGCTGTCTGGGTGTTGCTTGGGAGGTCCGGGCTCAGACTGTGTCAGACAGAGCATTAGTGCCCAGGGCAGCCTCTATATTTGGGGTGCAGTCGAGTGGCGTGCAGGTTGAGTCTCATTTTGGGTTTTTGGGCAGCCCCAGAGGGCAACGTTTTTCTTCTGGTGGGCAGGCAGAGTGCTGCCCTGTGTCTCTGGAATTCCCAACCTGGATGGCTTGTGGGCCAGGAGTGTAAGGTCTGAAGACTGAGAACACAAGCTAGGCTTAGGTTATGGGGCGTGGGCACATCAGGCCCACTCTGCAGAGTCTGAATCCAAGATCTCCTGCATCTGAAGTCAGGACGAGTATCTGATATAGGATCAGGTTGGAGTTTTTGTCCTTGATGGCCCCTTCAGGAAGGGGGGAGTGCTCATGAGGTCATGGACGTTTTCCCATGCTCGCAGTTGGGAGATGCTCCAAACCGAAAGGATACCTTCTGTGGGACAGTTGAGTCCTGTTGGATGGCTCCAGGATGCCCCATACAGCAAGAATCGAGAGCATAGTTCTAAGGATGGATGCCTGGGCACCCCACTTCGCATCCCCATTGGCTGCTTGCGACATGGCAGGTTCGATCTGCTGGCTCTGGGGCGTGTTACCCAGGGGGCTGAGTTGAAATGGACTCTCCTGAGGATGGGTCATCAAGTGGGTTCTTGTCCATGGAGACCTAGGAATGTGGCGGTGGCTCGGTGAACTGGAAGGATTCTCCAACCAGAGGGTTGGACACAGCTCCAAAGAGCAAGTTTCCCATGTGGAGACGACAGGTGTCCTGATTGGTGCCTCAGGAAACCCCCTGGTATTGGAAACCAGTCCTCTGAGGAGAGACGCCTGGAAACCAACAAAAGGGTTCAGATTAGGGCCTAGGGGGCCTGTCTGGTTCAATCTTCTTTCTCTGGGTACATCCTTCTGTTTGTCTGAGTGGAGGTCTTTGCTCAGCTTGTGTCAGATCAGTCCTGTTGGTCCAGGTTGGCCTAAACTATTGGGATGGCCTCAGGGACCTTGGAGGTTTCTCCTAATCTGTAGGGTTGTGGCCAATGGAATGGGCAGAGTTTCCTTGGAGAGGGCAGGCCCAGTCCTGCGGTGTGGCTCCAGGGGCCCCAGCCTGGAGGATGTGTGGGCCAGGGCTGTGGGGACAGAAGTCTGAAAACACAAACTCGGCTCAAGTTTGGGCCCGAGGATATGGCAAGCCTGATCTAAAGACCATGCAGGGAGCTCCTCAGGATATGAATGAAGGGCGAGTGTGAGGCTGTTGATCAGGCTTTTTTCTCTTGATTTTGTGTCAAGGAGGGCTGTCGAATGGAGGAATGGCTTCATAGGCGATGGCCAATTCGCCATCTCTGGGGATTTGGCCTGGCTCCCAAGGGTATGTGGTCATTCTGTGGGAAGGGAGGAGTCCTGTTTACTGCCTCCGGTGTCCCTCCCAAAGAGGGATTCCAGAGCAGGGCCCTGGGTCCCGGCGTTTGGAAAACCCAAACTCGGGTTAGGATGGGGGCCCAAGGGGCATGGGAAGCCCCCTAGGCGGGCTCGTGGTCCAGCCACTGAGAGACCTGATTGGAGCACGAGGCTTATGGTGAGGGTCACCAGGCGTCTTTGTGCCCAAGGCGACCCTCAAGCATGGGCGTGGCCTCCTGGGCCATGCAGGTTTCTCCTACCCTGAAGGTTGGACACCAGGCCATCAGCAAGGTTTCTTGGATGGGGATGGAGGAGTTCAGATTTCTGCATATGGTTCCCTCCTGTCTGGGGATTGGAGATAAGGTCTAGATTCAGATGCCTGAACACCTATCTTGGCAAGTGATGCCAGCCTAAGGCCATGGAGGTTCTGATGTGCTGGCTTTGCGGCCAAATATGTGGGTGTCTGTCAGGAGGTCTGGGCTCAGGCTGCGTCAGACAGAGCATTAGTGCCCAGGGCAGCCTAGGAAATTGGGGTGCATTCTAGGGCCGTGCATATTGAACCTCATTTGGGGTTTCTGGGCAGCCCTAGAGGGCAATGTTTTCCTTCTGGTGGGCAGGCAGCGTGGTGTTGTGGCTCCAGAATCCCCAATCTTGAGGGCTTGTGGGCCAGAAGTGTCAGGATGGAAGTCTGAAAACCCAAGCTAGTGTTAGTTTTGGGGCTGAGGGCATGGCTGGCCCACTCTGCAGACACGAAATTGAGATCTCCTTCAACTGAATTCAGGGGCGTATCAGACATTGGCTCAGGCTGGAGGATGGGTTCATGATGTCCCCTTCATGATGTGGGGGCCTCATGAGGCCATGGAGTCTTTCCCTCGCTGGGGGTTGTTAGCTGTTCCAAACTGCAAGGTTTCCTTCTGTGGGACAGTTGAGTCCTGGTGGATGGCTCAAGAACACCCTGTCTGAAAGAACCGAGAGCAGGCTTCTAAGGATGGATGCCTGGACACCCCACCTCGAATTCCCATTGGCTCCTAGTGACAAGGCAGGTTCGATCTGCTGGCTCTGGGGCGAACTCCCCAGGGGGCTGGGTTGAAATGGACTCTCCTGAGGATGGGTCATCATGTGGGTTTGTGTCCATGGAGATCTTGGAATGTGGGGGTGGCTCATGGGACGTGCAGTTTTATCCTACATGGAGGGTTTGCCACAGCTCCAAAGAGCAAACAACCCATGTTGAGAAGAGAGGTGTTCCTTTTGGTGGCTCAGGAAACCCCATATGCTGGTATTAGAGACCAGGCCTTGGGGCACCTGGGTGGCTCAGTGGGTTAAACCTCTGCCTTTGGTGCAGGTCATCATCTCGGGGTCCTGGGATCGAGCCCCGCATCGGGCTGTCTGCTCGGCGGGGAGCCTGCTTCCTCTCTCCCTCTCTCTGCCTGCCTCACTGTCTACTTGTGATCTCTCTCTCTGTGTCAAATAAATAAATAAAATCTAAAAAAAATAGTCTCTCATGCTTTAAGAAACCAGGCCTTGGAGGTGAGGCACCCAGATTCAAAAACAACGTATCAGATTAGGAACTGGTGCCTGTCCGGATCAATCTTCTGTCTCTGGGGACATCCGTCTGCTTGTCTGAGTGGAGGTAATTGCTCATCTTGTGTCAAATCGCCCCTGTTTGTCCAGGGCGGCCTACACTATTGGGATGGCCTCGGGGACCTTGCAGGTTTCTCCTCATCTGTAGGGTTGTGGCCAATGAAATGGGTAGAGTTTCCTTGGAGAGGGCAGGCACAGTCCTGCGGTGTGGCTTCAGGGGTCCCATCCTGGAGGGTGTGTGGGCCAGAACTGTGGGGACAGAAGTCTGAAAACACTAACTCGGCTGAGGTTTGGGGCTGAGAGTATGGCAGGGCCAATCGAGAGACTGTGAGGGGAGTTCCTTAGGATATGAACAAAGGGCAAGTGTGAGGCAGTTGCTCAGGCTTTGGTCTCTGGATGTTGTGTCAAGGATGGGCGTGGAATGTCGGGGTGGCCTCAACGGCCATGGACCAGGCTCCCTCTCTGGGGATTTGGCCCAGCTCCCAAGAGTTTGATGTCATTCTGAGGGAAGGGAGGAGTCCTGTTTACTCCCTCCAGTGTCCCTCCAAAGGAGGGATTCCAGAGCAGAGTCCTGGGTACGGGCTACTGGAAAACCCGAGCACTGGTTTCGATTGGGGGCCTACGGGAAGGGCCCATGGGAAGCCCCATATGCGGGCTCTTGGTCCAGCCACTGAGAGGCCTTACTTGAGCACATGGCTCACTCTGAGGGTCACAATGCGTGTTTGTGCCAAAGGTGGCCCTCAAGTATGGGCGTGTCCTCATGGGCCATGCTGGTTTCTCCTACCCTGAAGGTTGGACACCACGCAAACAGCAAGGTTTCTTGCCATGGGGATGGAGGAGTTCTGATGACTGTATCAGGTTCCCCCCATGCAGTTATTGGAGATAAAATCTAGGTTCTGAAGCCTGAAAACCCTGTTTGAGACGAGATGACAGCCTAAGGCCATGGCAGATCCAATGTGCTAGGTGTGCGGCCAGCTGTCTGGGTGTTGGTTGGGAGGTCCGGGCTCAGACTGTGTCAGACAGAGCATTAGTGCCCAGGGCAGCCTCTATATTTGGGGTGCAGTCGAGTGGCGTGCAGGTTGAGTCTCATTTTGGGTTTTTGGGCAGCCCCAGAGGGCAACGTTTTTCTTCTGGTGGGCAGGCAGAGTGCTGCCCTGTGTCTCTGGAATTCCCAACCTGGATGGCTTGTGGGCCAGGAGTGTAAGGTCTGAAGACTGAGAACACAAGCTAGGCTTAGGTTATGCGGCGTGGGCACATCAGGCCCACTCTGCAGAGTCTGAATCCAAGATCTCCTGCATCTGAAGTCAGGACGAGTATCTGATATAGGATCAGGTTGGAGTTTTTGTCCTTGATGGCCCCTTCAGGAAGGGGGGAGTGCTCATGAGGTCATGGACGTTTTCCCATGCTCGCAGTTGGGAGATGCTCCAAACCGAAAGGATACCTTCTGTGGGACAGTTGAGTCCTGTTGGATGGCTCCAGGATGCCCCATACAGCAAGAATCGAGAGCATAGTTCTAAGGATGGATGCCTGGGCACCCCACTTCGCATCCCCATTGGCTGCTTGCGACATGGCAGGTTCGATCTGCTGGCTCTGGGGCGTGTTACCCAGGGGCCTGAGTTGAAATGGACTCTCCTGAGGATGGGTCATCAAGTGGGTTCTTGTCCATGGAGACCTAGGAATGTGGCGGTGGCTCGGTGAACTGGAAGGATTCTCCAACCAGAGGGTTGGACACAGCTCCAAAGAGCAAGTTTCCCATGTGGAGACGACAGGTGTCCTGATTGGTGCCTCAGGAAACCCCCTGGTATTGGAAACCAGTCCTCTGAGGAGAGACGCCTGGAAACCAACAAAAGGGTTCAGATTAGGGCCTAGGGGGCCTGTCTGGTTCAATCTTCTTTCTCTGGGTACATCCTTCTGTTTGTCTGAGTGGAGGTCTTTGCTCAGCTTGTGTCAGATCAGTCCTGTTGGTCCAGGTTGGCCTAAACTATTGGGATGGCCTCAGGGACCTTGGAGGTTTCTCCTAATCTGTAGGGTTGTGGCCAATGGAATGGGCAGAGTTTCCTTGGAGAGGGCAGGCCCAGTCCTGCGGTGTGGCTCCAGGGGCCCCAGCCTGGAGGATGTGTGGGCCAGGGCTGTGGGGACAGAAGTCTGAAAACACAAACTCGGCTCAAGTTTGGGCCCGAGGATATGGCAAGCCTGATCTAAAGACCTTGCAGGGAGCTCCTCAGGATATGAATGAAGGGCGAGTGTGAGGCTGTTGATCAGGCTTTTTTCTCTTGATTTTGTGTCAAGGAGGGCTGTCGAATGGAGGAATGGCTTCATAGGCGATGGCCAATTCGCCATCTCTGGGGATTTGGCCTGGCTCCCAAGGGTATGTGGTCATTCTGTGGGAAGGGAGGAGTCCTGTTTACTGCCTCCGGTGTCCCTCCCAAAGAGGGATTCCAGAGCAGGGCCCTGGGTCCCGGCGTTTGGAAAACCCAAACTCGGGTTAGGATGGGGGCCCAAGGGGCATGGGAAGCCCCCTAGGCGGGCTCGTGGTCCAGCCACTGAGAGACCTGATTGGAGCACGAGGCTTATGGTGAGGGTCACCAGGCGTCTTTGTGCCCAAGGCGACCCTCAAGCATGGGCGTGGCCTCCTGGGCCATGCAGGTTTCTCCTACCCTGAAGGTTGGACACCAGGCCATCAGCAAGGTTTCTTGGATGGGGATGGAGGAGTTCAGATTTCTGCATATGGTTCCCTCCTGTCCGGGGATTGGAGATAAGGTCTAGATTCAGATGCCTGAACACCTATCTTGGCAAGTGATGCCAGCCTAAGGCCATGGAGGTTCTGATGTGCTGGCTTTGCGGCCAAATATGTGGGTGTCTGTCAGGAGGTCTGGGCTCAGGCTGCGTCAGACAGAGCATTAGTGCCCAGGGCAGCCTAGGAAATTGGGGTGCATTCTAGGGCCGTGCATATTGAACCTCATTTGGGGTTTCTGGGCAGCCCTAGAGGGCAATGTTTTCCTTCTGGTGGGCAGGCAGCGTGGTGTTGTGGCTCCAGAATCCCCAATCTTGAGGGCTTGTGGGCCAGAAGTGTCAGGATGGAAGTCTGAAAACCCAAGCTAGTGTTAGTTTTGGGGCTGAGGGCATGGCTGGCCCACTCTGCAGACACGAAATTGAGATCTCCTTCAACTGAATTCAGGGGCGTATCAGACATTGGCTCAGGCTGGAGGATGGGTTCATGATGTCCCCTTCATGATGTGGGGGCCTCATGAGGCCATGGAGTCTTTCCCTCGCTGGGGGTTGTTAGCTGTTCCAAACTGCAAGGTTTCCTTCTGTGGGACAGTTGAGTCCTGGTGGATGGCTCAAGAACACCCTGTCTGAAAGAACCGAGAGCAGGCTTCTAAGGATGGATGCCTGGACACCCCACCTCGAATTCCCATTGGCTCCTAGTGACAAGGCAGGTTCGATCTGCTGGCTCTGGGGCGAACTCCCCAGGGGGCTGGGTTGAAATGGACTCTCCTGAGGATGGGTCATCATGTGGGTTTGTGTCCATGGAGATCTTGGAATGTGGGGGTGGCTCATGGGACGTGCAGTTTTATCCTACATGGAGGGTTTGCCACAGCTCCAAAGAGCAAACAACCCATGTTGAGAAGAGAGGTGTTCCTTTTGGTGGCTCAGGAAACCCCATATGCTGGTATTAGAAACCAGGCCTTGGGGCACCTGGGTGGCTCAGTGGGTTAAACCTCTGCCTTTGGTGCAGGTCATCATCTCGGGGTCCTGGGATCGAGCCCCGCATCGGGCTGTCTGCTCGGCGGGGAGCCTGCTTCCTCTCTCCCTCTCTCTGCCTGCCTCACTGTCTACTTGTGATCTCTCTCTCTGTGTCAAATAAATAAATAAAATCTAAAAAAAATAGTCTCTCATGCTTTAAGAAACCAGGCCTTGGAGGTGAGGCACCCAGATTCAAAAACAACGTATCAGATTAGGAACTGGTGCCTGTCCGGATCAATCTTCTGTCTCTGGGGACATCCGTCTGCTTGTCTGAGTGGAGGTAATTGCTCATCTTGTGTCATATCGCCCCTGTTTGTCCAGGGCGGCCTACACTATCGGGATGGCCTCGGGGACCTTGCAGGTTTCTCCTCATCTGTAGGGTTGTGGCCAATGAAATGGGTAGAGTTTCCTTGGAGAGGGCAGGCACAGTCCTGCGGTGTGGCTTCAGGGGTCCCATCCTGGAGGGTGTGTGGGCCAGAACTGTGGGGACAGAAGTCTGAAAACACTAACTCGGCTGAGGTTTGGGGCTGAGAGTATGGCAGGGCCAATCGAGAGACTGTGAGGGGAGTTCCTTAGGATATGAACAAAGGGCAAGTGTGAGGCAGTTGCTCAGGCTTTGGTCTCTGGATGTTGTGTCAAGGACGGGCGTGGAATGTCGGGGTGGCCTCAACGGCCATGGACCAGGCTCCCTCTCTGGGGATTTGGCCCAGCTCCCAAGAGTTTGATGTCATTCTGAGGGAAGGGAGGAGTCCTGTTTACTCCCTCCAGTGTCCCTCCAAAGGAGGGATTCCAGAGCAGGGTCCTGGGTACGGGCTACTGGAAAACCCGAGCACTGGTTTCGATTGGGGGCCTACGGGAAGGGCCCATGGGAAGCCCCATATGCGGGCTCTTGGTCCAGCCACTGAGAGGCCTTACTTGAGCACATGGCTCACTCTGAGGGTCACAATGCGTGTTTGTGCCAAAGGTGGCCCTCAAGTATGGGCGTGTCCTCATGGGCCATGCTGGTTTCTCCTACCCTGAAGGTTGGACACCACGCAAACAGCAAGGTTTCTTGCCATGGGGATGGAGGAGTTCTGATGACTGTATCAGGTTCCCCCCATGCAGTTATTGGAGATAAAATCTAGGTTCTGAAGCCTGAAAACCCTGTTTGAGACGAGATGACAGCCTAAGGCCATGGCAGATCCAATGTGCTAGGTGTGCGGCCAGCTGTCTGGGTGTTGCTTGGGAGGTCCGGGCTCAGACTGTGTCAGACAGAGCATTAGTGCCCAGGGCAGCCTCTATATTTGGGGTGCAGTGGAGTGGCGTGCAGGTTGAGTCTCATTTTGGGTTTTTGGGCAGCCCCAGAGGGCAACGTTTTTCTTCTGGTGGGCAGGCAGAGTGCTGCCCTGTGTCTCTGGAATTCCCAACCTGGATGGCTTGTGGGCCAGGAGTGTAAGGTCTGAAGACTGAGAACACAAGCTAGGCTTAGGTTATGCGGCGTGGGCACATCAGGCCCACTCTGCAGAGTCTGAATCCGAGATCTCCTGCATCTGAAGTCAGGACGAGTATCTGATATAGGATCAGGTTGGAGTTTTTGTCCTTGATGGCCCCTTCAGGAAGGGGGGAGTGCTCATGAGGTCATGGACGTTTTCCCATGCTCGCAGTTGGGAGATGCTCCAAACCGAAAGGATACCTTCTGTGGGACAGTTGAGTCCTGTTGGATGGCTCCAGGATGCCCCATACAGCAAGAATCGAGAGCATAGTTCTAAGGATGGATGCCTGGGCACCCCACTTCGCATCCCCATTGGCTGCTTGCGACATGGCAGGTTCGATCTGCTGGCTCTGGGGCGTGCTACCCAGGGGGCTGAGTTGAAATGGACTCTCCTGAGGATGGGTCATCAAGTGGGTTCTTGTCCATGGAGACCTAGGAATGTGGCGGTGGCTCGGTGAACTGGAAGGATTCTCCAACCAGAGGGTTGGACACAGCTCCAAAGAGCAAGTTTCCCATGTGGAGACGACAGGTGTCCTGATTGGTGCCTCAGGGAACCCCCTGGTATTGGAAACCAGTCCTCTGAGGAGAGACGCCTGGAAACCAACAAAAGGGTTCAGATTAGGGCCTAGGGGGCCTGTCTGGTTCAATCTTCTTTCTCTGGGTACATCCTTCTGTTTGTCTGAGTGGAGGTCTTTGCTCAGCTTGTGTCAGATCAGTCCTGTTGGTCCAGGATGGCCTAAACTATTGGGATGGCCTCAGGGACCTTGGAGGTTTCTCCTAATCTGTAGGGTTGTGGCCAATGGAATGGGCAGAGTTTCCTTGGAGAGGGCAGGCCCAGTCCTGCGGTGTGGCTCCAGGGGCCCCAGCCTGGAGGATGTGTGGGCCAGGGCTGTGGGGACAGAAGTCTGAAAACACAAACTCGGCTCAAGTTTGGGCCCGAGGATATGGCAAGCCTGATCTAAAGACCTTGCAGGGAGATCCTCAGGATATGAATGAAGGGCGAGTGTGAGGCTGTTGATCAGGCTTTTTTCTCTTGATTTTGTGTCAAGGAGGGCTGTCAAATGGAGGAATGGCTTCATAGGCGATGGCCAATTCGCCATCTCTGGGGATTTGGCCTGGCTCCCAAGGGTATGTGGTCATTCTGTGGGAAGGGAGGAGTCCTGTTTGCTGCCTCCGGTGTCCCTCCCAAAGAGGGATTCCAGAGCAGGGCCCTGGTTCCCGGCGACTGGAAAAACCAAACTCGGGTTAGGATGGGGGCCCAAGGGGCATGGGAAGCCCCCTAGGCGGGCTCGTGGTCCAGCCACTGAGAGACCTGATTGGAGCACGAGGCTTATGGTGAGGGTCACCAGGCGTCTTTGTGCCCAAGGCGACCCTCAAGCATGGGCGTGGCCTCCTGGGCCATGCAGGTTTCTCCTACCCTGAAGGTTGGACACCAGGCCATCAGCAAGGTTTCTTGGATGGGGATGGAGGAGTTCAGATTTCTGCATATGGTTCCCTCCTGTCCGGGGATTGGAGATAAGGTCTAGATTCAGATGCCTGAACACTTATCTTGGCAAGTGATGCCAGCCTAAGGCCATGGAGGTTCTGATGTGCTGGCTTTGCGGCCAAATATGTGGGTGTCTGTCAGGAGGTCTGGGCTCAGGCTGCGTCAGACAGAGCATTAGTGCCCAGGGCAGCCTAGGAAATTGGGGTGCATTCTAGGGCCGTGCATATTGAACCTCATTTGGGGTTTCTGGGCAGCCCTAGAGGGCAATGTTTTCCTTCTGGTGGGCAGGCAGCGTGGTGTTGTGGCTCCAGAATTCCCAATCTTGAGGGCTTGTGGGCCAGAAGTGTCAGGATGGAAGTCTGAAAACCCAAGCTAGTGTTAGTTTTGGGGCTGAGGGCATGGCTGGCCCACTCTGCAGACACGAAATTGAGATCTCCTTCAACTGAATTCAGGGGCGTATCAGACATTGGCTCAGGCTGGAGGATGGGTTCATGATGTCCCCTTCATGATGTGGGGGCCTCATGAGGCCATGGAGTCTTTCCCACGCTGGGGGTTGTTAGCTGCTCCAAACTGCAAGGTTTCCTTCTGTGGGACAGTTGAGTCCTGGTGGATGGCTCAAGAACACCCTGTCTGAAAGAACCGAGAGCAGGCTTCTAAGGATGGATGCCTGGACACCCCACCTCGAATTCCCATTGGCTCCTAGTGACAAGGCAGGTTCGATCTGCTGGCTCTGGGGCGAACTCCCCAGGGGGCTGGGTTGAAATGGACTCTCCTGAGGATGGGTCATCATGTGGGTTTGTGTCCATGGAGATCTTGGAATGTGGGGGTGGCTCATGGGACGTGCAGTTTTATCCTACATGGAGGGTTTGCCACAGCTCCAAAGAGCATACAACCCATGTTGAGAAGAGAGGTGTTCCTTTTGGTGGCTCAGGAAACCCCATATGCTGGTATTAGAAACCAGTTTTGGGGCACCTGGGTGGCTCAGTGGGTTAAACCTCTGCCTTTGGTGCAGGTCATCATCTCAGGGTCCTGGGATCGAGCCCCGCATCGGGCTGTCTGCTCGGCGGGGAGCCTGCTTCCTCTCTCCCTCTCTCTGCCTGCCTCACTGTCTACTTGTGATCTCTCTCTCTGTGTCAAATAAATAAATAAAATCTAAAAAAAATAGTCTCTTATGCTTTAAGAAACCAGGCCTTGGAGGTGAGGCACCCAGATTCAAAAACAACGTATCAGATTAGGAACTGGTGCCTGTCCGGATCAATCTTCTGTCTCTGGGGACATCCGTCTGCTTGTCTGAGTGGAGGTAATTGCTCATCTTGTGTCAAATCGCCCCTGTTTGTCTAGGGCGGCCTACACTATTGGGATGGCCTCGGGGACCTTGCAGGTTTCTCCTCATCTGTAGGGTTGTGGCCAATGAAATGGGTAGAGTTTCCTTGGAGAGGGCAGGCACAGTCCTGCGGTGTGGCTTCAGGGGTCCCATCCTGGAGGGTGTGTGGGCCAGAACTGTGGGGACAGAAGTCTGAAAACACTAACTCGGCTGAGGTTTGGGGCTGAGAGTATGGCAGGGCCAATCGAGAGACTGTGAGGGGAGTTCCTTAGGATATGAACAAAGGGCAAGTGTGAGGCAGTTGCTCAGGCTTTGGTCTCTGGATGTTGTGTCAAGGACGGGCGTGGAATGTCGGGGTGGCCTCAACGGCCATGGACCAGGCTCCCTCTCTGGGGATTTGGCCCAGCTCCCAAGAGTTTGATGTCATTCTGAGGGAAGGGAGGAGTCCTGTTTACTCCCTCCAGTGTCCCTCCAAAGGACGGATTCCAGAGCAGGGTCCTGGGTACGGGCTACTGGAAAACCCGAGCACTGGTTTCGATTGGGGGCCTACGGGAAGGGCCCATGGGAAGCCCCATATGCGGGCTCTTGGTCCAGCCACTGAGAGGCCTTACTTGAGCACATGGCTCACTCTGAGGGTCACAATGCGTGTTTGTGCCAAAGGTGGCCCTCAAGTATGGGCGTGTCCTCATGGGCCATGCTGGTTTCTCCTACCCTGAAGGTTGGACACCACGCAAACAGCAAGGTTTCTTGCCATGGGGATGGAGGAGTTCTGATGACTGTATCAGGTTCCCCCCATGCAGTTATTGGAGATAAAATCTAGGTTCTGAAGCCTGAAAACCCTGTTTGAGACGAGATGACAGCCTAAGGCCATGGCAGATCCAATGTGCTAGGTGTGCGGCCAGCTGTCTGGGTGTTGGTTGGGAGGTCCGGGCTCAGACTGTGTCAGACAGAGCATTAGTGCCCAGGGCAGCCTCTATATTTGGGGTGCAGTGGAGTGGCGTGCAGGTTGAGTCTCATTTTGGGTTTTTGGGCAGCCCCAGAGGGCAACGTTTTTCTTCTGGTGGGCAGGCAGAGTGCTGCCCTGTGTCTCTGGAATTCCCAACCTGGATGGCTTGTGGGCCAGGAGTGTAAGGTCTGAAGACTGAGAACACAAGCTAGGCTTAGGTTATGGGGCGTGGGCACATCAGGCCCACTCTGCAGAGTCTGAATCCGAGATCTCCTGCATCTGAAGTCAGGACGAGTATCTGATATAGGATCAGGTTGGAGTTTTTGTCCTTGATGGCCCCTTCAGGAAGGGGGGAGTGCTCATGAGGTCATGGACGTTTTCCCATGCTCGCAGTTGTGAGATGCTCCAAACCGAAAGGATACCTTCTGTGGGACAGTTGAGTCCTGTTGGATGGCTCCAGGATGCCCCATACAGCAAGAATCGAGAGCATAGTTCTAAGGATGGATGCCTGGGCACCCCACTTCGCATCCCCATTGGCTGCTTGCGACATGGCAGGTTCGATCTGCTGGCTCTGGGGCGTGCTACCCAGGGGGCTGAGTTGAAATGGACTCTCCTGAGGATGGGTCATCATGTGGGTTCTTGTCCATGGAGACCTTGGAATGTGGCGGTGGCTCGGTGAACTGGAAGGATTCTCCAACCAGAGGGTTGGACACAGCTCCAAAGAGCAAGTTTCCCATGTGGAGACGACAGGTGTTCTGATTGGTGCCTCAGGAAACCCCCTGGTATTGGAAACCAGTCCTCTGAGGAGAGACGCCTGGAAACCAACACAAGGGTTCAGATTAGGGCCTAGGGGGCCTGTCTGGTTCAATCTTCTTTCTCTGGGTACATCCTTCTGTTTGTCTGAGTGGAGGTCTTTGCTCAGCTTGTGTCAGATCAGTCCTGTTGGTCCAGGATGGCCTAAACTATTGGGATGGCCTCAGGGACCTTGGAGGTTTCTCCTAATCTGTAGGGTTGTGGCCAATGGAATGGGCAGAGTTTCCTTGGAGAGGGCAGGCCCAGTCCTGCGGTGTGGCTCCAGGGGCCCCAGCCTGGAGGATGTGTGGGCCAGGGCTGTGGGGACAGAAGTCTGAAAACACAAACTCGGCTCAAGTTTGGGCCCGAGGATATGGCAAGCCTGATCTAAAGACCTTGCAGGGAGCTCCTCAGGATATGAATGAAGGGCGAGTGTGAGGCTGTTGACCAGGCTTTTTTCTCTGGATTTTGTGTCAAGGAGGGCTGTCGAATGGAGGAATGGCTTCATAGGCGATGGCCAATTCGCCATCTCTGGGGATTTGGCCTGGCTCCCAAGGGTATGTGGTCATTCTGTGGGAAGGGAGGAGTCCTGTTTACTGCCTCCGGTGTCCCTCCCAAAGAGGGATTCCAGAGCAGGGCCCTGGGTCCCGGCGTTTGGAAAACCCAAACTCGGGTTAGGATGGGGGCCCAAGGGGCATGGGAAGCCCCCTAGGCGGGCTCGTGGTCCAGCCACTGAGAGACCTGATTGGAGCACGAGGCTTATGGTGAGGGTCACCAGGCGTCTTTGTGCCCAAGGCGACCCTCAAGCATGGGCGTGGCCTCCTGGGCCATGCAGGTTTCTCCTACCCTGAAGGTTGGACACCAGGCCATCAGCAAGGTTTCTTGGATGGGGATGGAGGAGTTCAGATTTCTGCATCAGGTTCCCTCCTGTCCGGGTTTTGGAGATAAGGTCTAGATTCAGATGCCTGAACACCTATCTTGGCAAGTGATGCCAGCCTAAGGCCATGGAGGTTCTGATGTGCTGGCTTTGCGGCCAAATATGTGGGTGTCTGTCAGGAGGTCTGGGCTCAGGCTGCGTCAGACAGAGCATTAGTGCCCAGGGCAGCCTAGGAAATTGGGGTGCATTCTAGGGCCGTGCATATTGAACCTCATTTGGGGTTTCTGGGCAGCCCTAGAGGGCAATGTTTTCCTTCTGGTGGGCAGGCAGCGTGGTGTTGTGGCTCCAGAATCCCCAATCTTGAGGGCTTGAGGGCCAGAAGTGTCAGGATGGAAGTCTGAAAACCCAAGCTAGTGTTAGTTTTGGGGCTGAGGGCATGGCTGGCCCACTCTGCAGACACGAAATTGAGATCTCCTTCAACTGAATTCAGGGGCGTATCAGACATTGGCTCAGGCTGGAGGATGGGTTCATGATGTCCCCTTCATGATGTGGGGGCCTCATGAGGCCATGGAGTCTTTCCCACGCTGGGGGTTGTTAGCTGTTCCAAACTGCAAGGTTTCCTTCTGTGGGACAGTTGAGTCCTGGTGGATGGCTCAAGAACACCCTGTCTGAAAGAACCGAGAGCAGGCTTCTAAGGATGGATGCCTGGACACCCCACCTCGAATTCCCATTGGCTCCTAGTGACAAGGCAGGTTCGATCTGCTGGCTCTGGGGCGAACTCCCCAGGGGGCTGGGTTGAAATGGACTCTCCTGAGGATGGGTCATCATGTGGGTTTGTGTCCATGGAGATCTTGGAATGTGGGGGTGGCTCATGGGACGTGCAGTTTTATCCTACATGGAGGGTTTTCCACAGCTCCAAAGAGCAAACAACCCATGTTGAGAAGAGAGGTGTTCCTTTTGGTGGCTCAGGAAACCCCATATGCTGGTATTAGAAACCAGGCCTTGGGGCACCTGGGTGGCTCAGTGGGTTAAACCTCTGTCTTTGGTGCAGGTCATCATCTCGGGGTCCTGGGATCGAGCCCCGCATCGGGCTGTCTGCTCGGCGGGGAGCCTGCTTCCTCTCTCCCTCTCTCTGCCTGCCTCACTGTCTACATGTGATCTCTCTCTCTGTGTCAAATAAATAAATAAAATCTAAAAAAAATAGTCTCTCATGCTTTAAGAAACCAGGCCTTGGAGGTGAGGCACCCAGATTCAAAAACAACGTATCAGATTAGGAACTGGTGCCTGTCCGGATCAATCTTCTGTCTCTGGGGACATCCGTCTGCTTGTCTGAGTGGAGGTAATTGCTCATCTTGTGTCATATCGCCCCTGTTTGTCCAGGGCGGCCTACACTATTGGGATGGCCTCGGGGACCTTGCAGGTTTCTCCTCATCTGTAGGGTTGTGGCCAATGAAATGGGTAGAGTTTCCTTGGAGAGGGCAGGCACAGTCCTGCGGTGTGGCTTCAGGGGTCCCATCCTGGAGGGTGTGTGGGCCAGAACTGTGGGGACAGAAGTCTGAAAACACTAACTCGGCTGAGGTTTGGGGCTGAGAGTATGGCAGGGCCAATCGAGAGACTGTGAGGGGAGTTCCTTAGGATATGAACAAAGGGCAAGTGTGAGGCAGTTGCTCAGGCTTTGGTCTCTGGATGTTGTGTCAAGGACGGGCGTGGAATGTCGGGGTGGCCTCAACGGCCATGGACCAGGCTCCCTCTCTGGGGATTTGGCCCAGCTCCCAAGAGTTTGATGTCATTCTGAGGGAAGGGAGGAGTCCTGTTTACTCCCTCCAGTGTCCCTCCAAAGGAGGGATTCCAGAGCAGGGTCCTGGGTACGGGCTACTGGAAAACCCGAGCACTGGTTTCGATTGGGGGCCTACGGGAAGGGCCCATGGGAAGCCCCATATGCGGGCTCTTGGTCCAGCCACTGAGAGGCCTTACTTGAGCACATGGCTCACTCTGAGGGTCACAATGCGTGTTTGTGCCAAAGGTGGCCCTCAAGTATGGGCGTGTCCTCATGGGCCATGCTGGTTTCTCCTACCCTGAAGGTTGGACACCACGCAAACAGCAAGGTTTCTTGCCATGGGGATGGAGGAGTTCTGATGACTGTATCAGGTTCCCCCCATGCAGTTATTGGAGATAAAATCTAGGTTCTGAAGCCTGAAAACCCTGTTTGAGACGAGATGACAGCCTAAGGCCATGGCAGATCCAATGTGCTAGGTGTGCGGCCAGCTGTCTGGGTGTTGGTTGGGAGGTCCGGGCTCAGACTGTGTCAGACAGAGCATTAGTGCCCAGGGCAGCCTCTATATTTGGGGTGCAGTGGAGTGGCGTGCAGGTTGAGTCTCATTTTGGGTTTTTGGGCAGCCCCAGAGGGCAACGTTTTTCTTCTGGTGGGCAGGCAGAGTGCTGCCCTGTGTCTCTGGAATTCCCAACCTGGATGGCTTGTGGGCCAGGAGTGTAAGGTCTGAAGACTGAGAACACAAGCTAGGCTTAGGTTATGCGGCGTGGGCACATCAGGCCCACTCTGCAGAGTCTGAATCCGAGATCTCCTGCATCTGAAGTCAGGACGAGTATCTGATATAGGATCAGGTTGGAGTTTTTGTCCTTGATGGCCCCTTCAGGAAGGGGGGAGTGCTCATGAGGTCATGGACGTTTTCCCATGCTCGCAGTTGTGAGATGCTCCAAACCGAAAGGATACCTTCTGTGGGACAGTTGAGTCCTGTTGGATGGCTCCAGGATGCCCCATACAGCAAGAATCGAGAGCATAGTTCTAAGGATGGATGCCTGGGCACCCCACTTCGCATCCCCATTGGCTGCTTGCGACATGGCAGGTTCGATCTGCTGGCTCTGGGGCGTGCTACCCAGGGGGCTGAGTTGAAATGGACTCTCCTGAGGATGGGTCATCAAGTGGGTTCTTGTCCATGGAGACCTAGGAATGTGGCGGTGGCTCGGTGAACTGGAAGGATTCTCCAACCAGAGGGTTGGACACAGCTCCAAAGAGCAAGTTTCCCATGTGGAGACGACAGGTGTCCTGACTGGTGCCTCAGGAAACCCCCTGGTATTGGAAACCAGTCCTCTGAGGAGAGACGCCTGGAAACCAACAAAAGGGTTCAGATTAGGGCCTAGGGGGCCTGTCTGGTTCAATCTTCTTTCTCTGGGTACATCCTTCTGTTTGTCTGAGTGGAGGTCTTTGCTCAGCTTGTGTCAGATCAGTCCTGTTGGTCCAGGATGGCCTAAACTATTGGGATGGCCTCAGGAACCTTGGAGGTTTCTCCTAATCTGTAGGGTTGTGGCCAATGGAATGGGCAGAGTTTCCTTGGAGAGGGCAGGCCCAGTCCTGCGGTGTGGCTCCAGGGGCCCCAGCCTGGAGGATGTGTGGGCCAGGGCTGTGGGGACAGAAGTCTGAAAACACAAACTCGGCTCAAGTTTGGGCCCGAGGATATGGCAAGCCTGATCTAAAGACCTTGCAGGGAGATCCTCAGGATATGAATGAAGGGCGAGTGTGAGGCTGTTGATCAGGCTTTTTTCTCTCGATTTTGTGTCAAGGAGGGCTGTCAAATGGAGGAATGGCTTCATAGGCGATGGCCAATTCGCCATCTCTGGGGATTTGGCCTGGCTCCCAAGGGTATGTGGTCATTCTGTGGGAAGGGAGGAGTCCTGTTTGCTGCCTCCGGTGTCCCTCCCAAAGAGGGATTCCAGAGCAGGGCCCTGGGTCCCGGCGACTGGAAAAACCAAACTCGGGTTAGGATGGGGGCCCAAGGGGCATGGGAAGCCCCCTAGGCGGGCTCGTGGTCCAGCCACTGAGAGACCTGATTGGAGCACGAGGCTTATGGTGAGGGTCACCAGGCGTCTTTGTGCCCAAGGCGACCCTCAAGCATGGGCGTGGCCTCCTGGGCCATGCAGGTTTCTCCTACCCTGAAGGTTGGACACCAGGCCATCAGCAAGGTTTCTTGGATGGGGATGGAGGAGTTTAGATTTCTGCATATGGTTCCCTCCTGTCCGGGGATTGGAGATAAGGTCTAGATTCAGATGCCTGAACACCTATCTTGGCAAGTGATGCCAGCCTAAGGCCATGGAGGTTCTGATGTGCTGGCTTTGCGGCCAAATATGTGGGTGTCTGTCAGGAGGTCTGGGCTCAGGCTGCGTCAGACAGAGCATTAGTGCCCAGGGCAGCCTAGGAAATTGGGGTGCATTCTAGGGCCGTGCATATTGAACCTCATTTGGGGTTTCTGGGCAGCCCTAGAGGGCAATGTTTTCCTTCTGGTGGGCAGGCAGCGTGGTGTTGTGGCTCCAGAATCCCCAATCTTGAGGGCTTGTGGGCCAGAAGTGTCAGGATGGAAGTCTGAAAACCCAAGCTAGTGTTAGTTTTGGGGCTGAGGGCATGGCTGGCCCACTCTGCAGACACGAAATTGAGATCTCCTTCAACTGAATTCAGGGGCGTATCAGACATTGGCTCAGGCTGGAGGATGGGTTCATGATGTCCCCTTCATGATGTGGGGGCCTCATGAGGCCATGGAGTCTTTCCCTCGCTGGGGGTTGTTAGCTGTTCCAAACTGCAAGGTTTCCTTCTGTGGGACAGTTGAGTCCTGGTGGATGGCTCAAGAACACCCTGTCTGAAAGAACCGAGAGCAGGCTTCTAAGGATGGATGCCTGGACACCCCACCTCGAATTCCCATTGGCTCCTAGTGACAAGGCAGGTTCGATCTGCTGGCTCTGGGGCGAACTCCCCAGGGGGCTGGGTTGAAATGGACTCTCCTGAGGATGGGTCATCATGTGGGTTTGTGTCCATGGAGATCTTGGAATGTGGGGGTGGCTCATGGGACGTGCAGTTTTATCCTACATGGAGGGTTTGCCACAGCTCCAAAGAGCAAACAACCCATGTTGAGAAGAGAGGTGTTCCTTTTGGTGGCTCAGGAAACCCCATATGCTGGTATTAGAAACCAGGCCTTGGGGCACCTGGGTGGCTCAGTGGGTTAAACCTCTGCCTTTGGTGCAGGTCATCATCTCGGGGTCCTGGGATCGAGCCCCGCATCGGGCTGTCTGCTCGGCGGGGAGCCTGCTTCCTCTCTCCCTCTCTCTGCCTGCCTCACTGTCTACTTGTGATCTCTCTCTCTGTGTCAAATAAATAAATAAAATCTAAAAAAAAGAGTCTCTCATGCTTTAAGAAACCAGGCCTTGGAGGTGAGGCACCCAGATTCAAAAACAACGTATCAGATTAGGAACTGGTGCCTGTCCGGATCAATCTTCTGTCTCTGGGGACATCCGTCTGCTTGTCTGAGTGGAGGTAATTGCTCATCTTGTGTCAAATCGCCCCTGTTTGTCCAGGGCGGCCTACACTATTGGGATGGCCTCGGGGACCTTGCAGGTTTCTCCTCATCTGTAGGGTTGTGGCCAATGAAATGGGTAGAGTTTCCTTGGAGAGGGCAGGCACAGTCCTGCGGTGTGGCTTCAGGGGTCCCATCCTGGAGGGTGTGTGGGCCAGAACTGTGGGGACAGAAGTCTGAAAACACTAACTCGGCTGAGGTTTGGGGCTGAGAGTATGGCAGGGCCAATCGAGAGACTGTGAGGGGAGTTCCTTAGGATATGAACAAAGGGCAAGTGTGAGGCAGTTGCTCAGGCTTTGGTCTCTGGATGTTGTGTCAAGGATGGGCGTGGAATGTCGGGGTGGCCTCAACGGCCATGGACCAGGCTCCCTCTCTGGGGATTTGGCCCAGCTCCCAAGAGTTTGATGTCATTCTGAGGGAAGGGAGGAGTCCTGTTTACTCCCTCCAGTGTCCCTCCAAAGGAGGGATTCCAGAGCAGAGTCCTGGGTACGGGCTACTGGAAAACCCGAGCACTGGTTTCGATTGGGGGCCTACGGGAAGGGCCCATGGGAAGCCCCATATGCGGGCTCTTGGTCCAGCCACTGAGAGGCCTTACTTGAGCACATGGCTCACTCTGAGGGTCACAATGCGTGTTTGTGCCAAAGGTGGCCCTCAAGTATGGGCGTGTCCTCATGGGCCATGCTGGTTTCTCCTACCCTGAAGGTTGGACACCACGCAAACAGCAAGGTTTCTTGCCATGGGGATGGAGGAGTTCTGATGACTGTATCAGGTTCCCCCCATGCAGTTATTGGAGATAAAATCTAGGTTCTGAAGCCTGAAAACCCTGTTTGAGACGAGATGACAGCCTAAGGCCATGGCAGATCCAATGTGCTAGGTGTGCGGCCAGCTGTCTGGGTGTTGCTTGGGAGGTCCGGGCTCAGACTGTGTCAGACAGAGCATTAGTGCCCAGGGCAGCCTCTATATTTGGGGTGCAGTCGAGTGGCGTGCAGGTTGAGTCTCATTTTGGGTTTTTGGGCAGCCCCAGAGGGCAACGTTTTTCTTCTGGTGGGCAGGCAGAGTGCTGCCCTGTGTCTCTGGAATTCCCAACCTGGATGGCTTGTGGGCCAGGAGTGTAAGGTCTGAAGACTGAGAACACAAGCTAGGCTTAGGTTATGGGGCGTGGGCACATCAGGCCCACTCTGCAGAGTCTGAATCCAAGATCTCCTGCATCTGAAGTCAGGACGAGTATCTGATATAGGATCAGGTTGGAGTTTTTGTCCTTGATGGCCCCTTCAGGAAGGGGGGAGTGCTCATGAGGTCATGGACGTTTTCCCATGCTCGCAGTTGTGAGATGCTCCAAACCGAAAGGATACCTTCTGTGGGACAGTTGAGTCCTGTTGGATGGCTCCAGGATGCCCCATACAGCAAGAATCGAGAGCATAGTTCTAAGGATGGATGCCTGGGCACCCCACTTCGCATCCCCATTGGCTGCTTGCGACATGGCAGGTTCGATCTGCTGGCTCTGGGGCGTGTTACCCAGGGGGCTGAGTTGAAATGGACTCTCCTGAGGATGGGTCATCAAGTGGGTTCTTGTCCATGGAGACCTAGGAATGTGGCGGTGGCTCGGTGAACTGGAAGGATTCTCCAACCAGAGGGTTGGACACAGCTCCAAAGAGCAAGTTTCCCATGTGGAGACGACAGGTGTCCTGATTGGTGCCTCAGGAAACCCCCTGGTATTGGAAACCAGTCCTCTGAGGAGAGACGCCTGGAAACCAACAAAAGGGTTCAGATTAGGGCCTAGGGGGCCTGTCTGGTTCAATCTTCTTTCTCTGGGTACATCCTTCTGTTTGTCTGAGTGGAGGTCTTTGCTCAGCTTGTGTCAGATCAGTCCTGTTGGTCCAGGTTGGCCTAAACTATTGGGATGGCCTCAGGGACCTTGGAGGTTTCTCCTAATCTGTAGGGTTGTGGCCAATGGAATGGGCAGAGTTTCCTTGGAGAGGGCAGGCCCAGTCCTGCGGTGTGGCTCCAGGGGCCCCAGCCTGGAGGATGTGTGGGCCAGGGCTGTGGGGACAGAAGTCTGAAAACACAAACTCGGCTCAAGTTTGGGCCCGAGGATATGGCAAGCCTGATCTAAAGACCTTGCAGGGAGCTCCTCAGGATATGAATGAAGGGCGAGTGTGAGGCTGTTGATCAGGCTTTTTTCTCTTGATTTTGTGTCAAGGAGGGCTGTCGAATGGAGGAATGGCTTCATAGGCGATGGCCAATTCGCCATCTCTGGGGATTTGGCCTGGCTCCCAAGGGTATGTGGTCATTCTGTGGGAAGGGAGGAGTCCTGTTTACTGCCTCCGGTGTCCCTCCCAAAGAGGGATTCCAGAGCAGGGCCCTGGGTCCCGGCGTTTGGAAAACCCAAACTCGGGTTAGGATGGGGGCCCAAGGGGCATGGGAAGCCCCCTAGGCGGGCTCGTGGTCCAGCCACTGAGAGACCTGATTGGAGCACGAGGCTTATGGTGAGGGTCACCAGGCGTCTTTGTGCCCAAGGCGACCCTCAAGCATGGGCGTGGCCTCCTGGGCCATGCAGGTTTCTCCTACCCTGAAGGTTGGACACCAGGCCATCAGCAAGGTTTCTTGGATGGGGATGGAGGAGTTCAGATTTCTGCATATGGTTCCCTCCTGTCCGGGGATTGGAGATAAGGTCTAGATTCAGATGCCTGAACACCTATCTTGGCAAGTGATGCCAGCCTAAGGCCATGGAGGTTCTGATGTGCTGGCTTTGCGGCCAAATATGTGGGTGTCTGTCAGGAGGTCTGGGCTCAGGCTGCGTCAGACAGAGCATTAGTGCCCAGGTCAGCCTAGGAAATTGGGGTGCATTCTAGGGCCGTGCATATTGAACCTCATTTGGGGTTTCTGGGCAGCCCTAGAGGGCAATGTTTTCCTTCTGGTGGGCAGGCAGCGTGGTGTTGTGGCTCCAGAATCCCCAATCTTGAGGGCTTGTGGGCCAGAAGTGTCAGGATGGAAGTCTGAAAACCCAAGCTAGTGTTAGTTTTGGGGCTGAGGGCATGGCTGGCCCACTCTGCAGACACGAAATTGAGATCTCCTTCAACTGAATTCAGGGGCGTATCAGACATTGGCTCAGGCTGGAGGATGGGTTCATGATGTCCCCTTCATGATGTGGGGGCCTCATGAGGCCATGGAGTCTTTCCCTCGCTGGGGGTTGTTAGCTGTTCCAAACTGCAAGGTTTCCTTCTGTGGGACAGTTGAGTCCTGGTGGATGGCTCAAGAACACCCTGTCTGAAAGAACCGAGAGCAGGCTTCTAAGGATGGATGCCTGGACACCCCACCTCGAATTCCCATTGGCTCCTAGTGACAAGGCAGGTTCGATCTGCTGGCTCTGGGGCGAACTCCCCAGGGGGCTGGGTTGAAATGGACTCTCCTGAGGATGGGTCATCATGTGGGTTTGTGTCCATGGAGATCTTGGAATGTGGGGGTGGCTCATGGGACGTGCAGTTTTATCCTACATGGAGGGTTTGCCACAGCTCCAAAGAGCAAACAACCCATGTTGAGAAGAGAGGTGTTCCTTTTGGTGGCTCAGGAAACCCCATATGCTGGTATTAGAAACCAGGCCTTGGGGCACCTGGGTGGCTCAGTGGGTTAAACCTCTGCCTTTGGTGCAGGTCATCATCTCGGGGTCCTGGGATCGAGCCCCGCATCGGGCTGTCTGCTCGGCGGGGAGCCTGCTTCCTCTCTCCCTCTCTCTGCCTGCCTCACTGTCTACTTGTGATCTCTCTCTCTGTGTCAAATAAATAAATAAAATCTAAAAAAAATAGTCTCTCATGCTTTAAGAAACCAGGCCTTGGAGGTGAGGCACCCAGATTCAAAAACAACGTATCAGATTAGGAACTGGTGCCTGTCCGGATCAATCTTCTGTCTCTGGGGACATCCGTCTGCTTGTCTGAGTGGAGGTAATTGCTCATCTTGTGTCATATCGCCCCTGTTTGTCCAGGGCGGCCTACACTATTGGGATGGCCTCGGGGACCTTGCAGGTTTCTCCTCATCTGTAGGGTTGTGGCCAATGAAATGGGTAGAGTTTCCTTGGAGAGGGCAGGCACAGTCCTGCGGTGTGGCTTCAGGGGTCCCATCCTGGAGGGTGTGTGGGCCAGAACTGTGGGGACAGAAGTCTGAAAACACTAACTCGGCTGAGGTTTGGGGCTGAGAGTATGGCAGGGCCAATCGAGAGACTGTGAGGGGAGTTCCTTAGGATATGAACAAAGGGCAAGTGTGAGGCAGTTGCTCAGGCTTTGGTCTCTGGATGTTGTGTCAAGGACGGGCGTGGAATGTCGGGGTGGCCTCAACGGCCATGGACCAGGCTCCCTCTCTGGGGATTTGGCCCAGCTCCCAAGAGTTTGATGTCATTCTGAGGGAAGGGAGGAGTCCTGTTTACTCCCTCCAGTGTCCCTCCAAAGGAGGGATTCCAGAGCAGGGTCCTGGGTACGGGCTACTGGAAAACCCGAGCACTGGTTTCGATTGGGGGCCTACGGGAAGGGCCCATGGGAAGCCCCATATGCGGGCTCTTGGTCCAGCCACTGAGAGGCCTTACTTGAGCACATGGCTCACTCTGAGGGTCACAATGCGTGTTTGTGCCAAAGGTGGCCCTCAAGTATGGGCGTGTCCTCATGGGCCATGCTGGTTTCTCCTACCCTGAAGGTTGGACACCACGCAAACAGCAAGGTTTCTTGCCATGGGGATGGAGGAGTTCTGATGACTGTATCAGGTTCCCCCCATGCAGTTATTGGAGATAAAATCTAGGTTCTGAAGCCTGAAAACCCTGTTTGAGACGAGATGACAGCCTAAGGCCATGGCAGATCCAATGTGCTAGGTGTGCGGTCAGCTGTCTGGGTGTTGGTTGGGAGGTCCGGGCTAAGACTGTGTCAGACAGAGCATTAGTGCCCAGGGCAGCCTCTATATTTGGGGTGCAGTGGAGTGGCGTGCAGGTTGAGTCTCATTTTGGGTTTTTGGGCAGCCCCAGAGGGCAACGTTTTTCTTCTGGTGGGCAGGCAGAGTGCTGCCCTGTGTCTCTGGAATTCCCAACCTGGATGGCTTGTGGGCCAGGAGTGTAAGGTCTGAAGACTGAGAACACAAGCTAGGCTTAGGTTATGGGGCGTGGGCACATCAGGCCCACTCTGCAGAGTCTGAATCCGAGATCTCCTGCATCTGAAGTCAGGACGAGTATCTGATATAGGATCAGGTTGGAGTTTTTGTCCTTGATGGCCCCTTCAGGAAGGGGGGAGTGCTCATGAGGTCATGGACGTTTTCCCATGCTCGCAGTTGTGAGATGCTCCAAACCGAAAGGATACCTTCTGTGGGACAGTTGAGTCCTGTTGGATGGCTCCAGGATGCCCCATACAGCAAGAATCGAGAGCATAGTTCTAAGGATGGATGCCTGGGCACCCCACTTCGCATCCCCATTGGCTGCTTGCGACATGGCAGGTTCGATCTGCTGGCTCTGGGGCGTGCTACCCAGGGGGCTGAGTTGAAATGGACTCTCCTGAGGATGGGTCATCAAGTGGGTTCTTGTCCATGGAGACCTAGGAATGTGGCGGTGGCTCGGTGAACTGGAAGGATTCTCCAACCAGAGGGTTGGACACAGCTCCAAAGAGCAAGTTTCCCATGTGGAGACGACAGGTGTCCTGATTGGTGCCTCAGGAAACCCCCTGGTATTGGAAACCAGTCCTCTGAGGAGAGACGCCTGGAAACCAACAAAAGGGTTCAGATTAGGGCCTAGGGGGCCTGTCTGGTTCAATCTTCTTTCTCTGGGTACATCCTTCTGTTTGTCTGAGTGGAGGTCTTTGCTCAGCTTGTGTCAGATCAGTCCTGTTGGTCCAGGATGGCCTAAACTATTGGGATGGCCTCAGGGACCTTGGAGGTTTCTCCTAATCTGTAGGGTTGTGGCCAATGGAATGGGCAGAGTTTCCTTGGAGAGGGCAGGCCCAGTCCTGCGGTGTGGCTCCAGGGGCCCCAGCCTGGAGGATGTGTGGGCCAGGGCTGTGGGGACAGAAGTCTGAAAACACAAACTCGGCTCAAGTTTGGGCCCGAGGATATGGCAAGCCTGATCTAAAGACCTTGCAGGGAGATCCTCAGGATATGAATGAAGGGCGAGTGTGAGGCTGTTGATCAGGCTTTTTTCTCTTGATTTTGTGTCAAGGAGGGCTGTCAAATGGAGGAATGGCTTCATAGGCGATGGCCAATTCGCCATCTCTGGGGATTTGGCCTGGCTCCCAAGGGTATGTGGTCATTCTGTGGGAAGGGAGGAGTCCTGTTTGCTGCCTCCGGTGTCCCTCCCAAAGAGGGATTCCAGAGCAGGGCCCTGGTTCCCGGCAACTGGAAAAACCAAACTCGGGTTAGGATGGGGGCCCAAGGGGCATGGGAAGCCCCCTAGGCGGGCTCGTGGTCCAGCCACTGAGAGACCTGATTGGAGCACGAGGCTTATGGTGAGGGTCACCAGGCGTCTTTGTGCCCAAGGCGACCCTCAAGCATGGGCGTGGCCTCCTGGGCCATGCAGGTTTCTCCTACCCTGAAGGTTGGACACCAGGCCATCAGCAAGGTTTCTTGGATGGGGATGGAGGAGTTCAGATTTCTGCATATGGTTCCCTCCTGTCCGGGGATTGGAGATAAGGTCTAGATTCAGATGCCTGAACACTTATCTTGGCAAGTGATGCCAGCCTAAGGCCATGGAGGTTCTGATGTGCTGGCTTTGCGGCCAAATATGTGGGTGTCTGTCAGGAGGTCTGGGCTCAGGCTGCGTCAGACAGAGCATTAGTGCCCAGGGCAGCCTAGGAAATTGGGGTGCATTCTAGGGCCGTGCATATTGAACCTCATTTGGGGTTTCTGGGCAGCCCTAGAGGGCAATGTTTTCCTTCTGGTGGGCAGGCAGCGTGGTGTTGTGGCTCCAGAATTCCCAATCTTGAGGGCTTGTGGGCCAGAAGTGTCAGGATGGAAGTCTGAAAACCCAAGCTAGTGTTAGTTTTGGGGCTGAGGGCATGGCTGGCCCACTCTGCAGACACGAAATTGAGATCTCCTTCAACTGAATTCAGGGGCGTATCAGACATTGGCTCAGGCTGGAGGATGGGTTCATGATGTCCCCTTCATGATGTGGGGGCCTCATGAGGCCATGGAGTCTTTCCCACGCTGGGGGTTGTTAGCTGCTCCAAACTGCAAGGTTTCCTTCTGTGGGACAGTTGAGTCCTGGTGGATGGCTCAAGAACACCCTGTCTGAAAGAACCGAGAGCAGGCTTCTAAGGATGGATGCCTGGACACCCCACCTCGAATTCCCATTGGCTCCTAGTGACAAGGCAGGTTCGATCTGCTGGCTCTGGGGCGAACTCCCCAGGGGGCTGGGTTGAAATGGACTCTCCTGAGGATGGGTCATCATGTGGGTTTGTGTCCATGGAGATCTTGGAATGTGGGGGTGGCTCATGGGACGTGCAGGGTTATCCTACATGGAGGGTTTGCCACAGCTCCAAAGAGCATACAACCCATGTTGAGAAGAGAGGTGTTCCTTTTGGTGGCTCAGGAAACCCCATATGCTGGTATTAGAAACCAGTTTTGGGGCACCTGGGTGGCTCAGTGGGTTAAACCTCTGCCTTTGGTGCAGGTCATCATCTCAGGGTCCTGGGATCGAGCCCCGCATCGGGCTGTCTGCTCGGCGGGGAGCCTGCTTCCTCTCTCCCTCTCTCTGCCTGCCTCACTGTCTACTTGTGATCTCTCTCTCTGTGTCAAATAAATAAATAAAATCTAAAAAAAAAAGTCTCTTATGCTTTAAGAAACCAGGCCTTGGAGGTGAGGCACCCAGATTCAAAAACAACGTATCAGATTAGGAACTGGTGCCTGTCCGGATCAATCTTCTGTCTCTGGGGACATCCGTCTGCTTGTCTGAGTGGAGGTAATTGCTCATCTTGTGTCAAATCGCCCCTGTTTGTCTAGGGCGGCCTACACTATTGGGATGGCCTCGGGGACCTTGCAGGTTTCTCCTCATCTGTAGGGTTGTGGCCAATGAAATGGGTAGAGTTTCCTTGGAGAGGGCAGGCACAGTCCTGCGGTGTGGCTTCAGGGGTCCCATCCTGGAGGGTGTGTGGGCCAGAACTGTGGGGACAGAAGTCTGAAAACACTAACTCGGCTGAGGTTTGGGGCTGAGAGTATGGCAGGGCCAATCGAGAGACTGTGAGGGGAGTTCCTTAGGATATGAACAAAGGGCAAGTGTGAGGCAGTTGCTCAGGCTTTGGTCTCTGGATGTTGTGTCAAGGACGGGCGTGGAATGTCGGGGTGGCCTCAACGGCCATGGACCAGGCTCCCTCTCTGGGGATTTGGCCCAGCTCCCAAGAGTTTGATGTCATTCTGAGGGAAGGGAGGAGTCCTGTTTACTCCCTCCAGTGTCCCTCCAAAGGACGGATTCCAGAGCAGGGTCCTGGGTACGGGCTACTGGAAAACCCGAGCACTGGTTTCGATTGGGGGCCTACGGGAAGGGCCCATGGGAAGCCCCATATGCGGGCTCTTGGTCCAGCCACTGAGAGGCCTTACTTGAGCACATGGCTCACTCTGAGGGTCACAATGCGTGTTTGTGCCAAAGGTGGCCCTCAAGTATGGGCGTGTCCTCATGGGCCATGCTGGTTTCTCCTACCCTGAAGGTTGGACACCACGCAAACAGCAAGGTTTCTTGCCATGGGGATGGAGGAGTTCTGATGACTGTATCAGGTTCCCCCCATGCAGTTATTGGAGATAAAATCTAGGTTCTGAAGCCTGAAAACCCTGTTTGAGACGAGATGACAGCCTAAGGCCATGGCAGATCCAATGTGCTAGGTGTGCGGCCAGCTGTCTGGGTGTTGGTTGGGAGGTCCGGGCTCAGACTGTGTCAGACAGAGCATTAGTGCCCAGGGCAGCCTCTATATTTGGGGTGCAGTGGAGTGGCGTGCAGGTTGAGTCTCATTTTGGGTTTTTGGGCAGCCCCAGAGGGCAACGTTTTTCTTCTGGTGGGCAGGCAGAGTGCTGCCCTGTGTCTCTGGAATTCCCAACCTGGATGGCTTGTGGGCCAGGAGTGTAAGGTCTGAAGACTGAGAACACAAGCTAGGCTTAGGTTATGCGGCGTGGGCACATCAGGCCCACTCTGCAGAGTCTGAATCCGAGATCTCCTGCATCTGAAGTCAGGACGAGTATCTGATATAGGATCAGGTTGGAGTTTTTGTCCTTGATGGCCCCTTCAGGAAGGGGGGAGTGCTCATGAGGTCATGGACGTTTTCCCATGCTCGCAGTTGTGAGATGCTCCAAACCGAAAGGATACCTTCTGTGGGACAGTTGAGTCCTGTTGGATGGCTCCAGGATGCCCCATACAGCAAGAATCGAGAGCATAGTTCTAAGGATGGATGCCTGGGCACCCCACTTCGCATCCCCATTGGCTGCTTGCGACATGGCAGGTTCGATCTGCTGGCTCTGGGGCGTGCTACCCAGGGGGCTGAGTTGAAATGGACTCTCCTGAGGATGGGTCATCATGTGGGTTCTTGTCCATGGAGACCTTGGAATGTGGCGGTGGCTCGGTGAACTGGAAGGATTCTCCAACCAGAGGGTTGGACACAGCTCCAAAGAGCAAGTTTCCCATGTGGAGACGACAGGTGTTCTGATTGGTGCCTCAGGAAACCCCCTGGTATTGGAAACCAGTCCTCTGAGGAGAGACGCCTGGAAACCAACACAAGGGTTCAGATTAGGGCCTAGGGGGCCTGTCTGGTTCAATCTTCTTTCTCTGGGTACATCCTTCTGTTTGTCTGAGTGGAGGTCTTTGCTCAGCTTGTGTCAGATCAGTCCTGTTGGTCCAGGATGGCCTAAACTATTGGGATGGCCTCAGGGACCTTGGAGGTTTCTCCTAATCTGTAGGGTTGTGGCCAATGGAATGGGCAGAGTTTCCTTGGAGAGGGCAGGCCCAGTCCTGCGGTGTGGCTCCAGGGGCCCCAGCCTGGAGGATGTGTGGGCCAGGGCTGTGGGGACAGAAGTCTGAAAACACAAACTCGGCTCAAGTTTGGGCCCGAGGATATGGCAAGCCTGATCTAAAGACCTTGCAGGGAGCTCCTCAGGATATGAATGAAGGGCGAGTGTGAGGCTGTTGATCAGGCTTTTTTCTCTTGATTTTGTGTCAAGGAGGGCTGTCGAATGGAGGAATGGCTTCATAGGCGATGGCCAATTCGCCATCTCTGGGGATTTGGCCTGGCTCCCAAGGGTATGTGGTCATTCTGTGGGAAGGGAGGAGTCCTGTTTACTGCCTCCGGTGTCCCTCCCAAAGAGGGATTCCAGAGCAGGGCCCTGGGTCCCGGCGTTTGGAAAACCCAAACTCGGGTTAGGATGGGGGCCCAAGGGGCATGGGAAGCCCCCTAGGCGGGCTCGTGGTCCAGCCACTGAGAGACCTGATTGGAGCACGAGGCTTATGGTGAGGGTCACCAGGCGTCTTTGTGCCCAAGGCGACCCTCAAGCATGGGCGTGGCCTCCTGGGCCATGCAGGTTTCTCCTACCCTGAAGGTTGGACACCAGGCCATCAGCAAGGTTTCTTGGATGGGGATGGAGGAGTTCAGATTTCTGCATCAGGTTCCCTCCTGTCCGGGTTTTGGAGATAAGGTCTAGATTCAGATGCCTGAACACCTATCTTGGCAAGTGATGCCAGCCTAAGGCCATGGAGGTTCTGATGTGCTGGCTTTGCGGCCAAATATGTGGGTGTCTGTCAGGAGGTCTGGGCTCAGGCTGCGTCAGACAGAGCATTAGTGCCCAGGGCAGCCTAGGAAATTGGGGTGCATTCTAGGGCCGTGCATATTGAACCTCATTTGGGGTTTCTGGGCAGCCCTAGAGGGCAATGTTTTCCTTCTGGTGGGCAGGCAGCGTGGTGTTGTGGCTCCAGAATCCCCAATCTTGAGGGCTTGAGGGCCAGAAGTGTCAGGATGGAAGTTTGAAAACCCAAGCTAGTGTTAGTTTTGGGGCTGAGGGCATGGCTGGCCCACTCTGCAGACACGAAATTGAGATCTCCTTCAACTGAATTCAGGGGCGTATCAGACATTGGCTCAGGCTGGAGGATGGGTTCATGATGTCCCCTTCATGATGTGGGGGCCTCATGAGGCCATGGAGTCTTTCCCACGCTGGGGGTTGTTAGCTGTTCCAAACTGCAAGGTTTCCTTCTGTGGGACAGTTGAGTCCTGGTGGATGGCTCAAGAACACCCTGTCTGAAAGAACCGAGAGCAGGCTTCTAAGGATGGATGCCTGGACACCCCACCTCGAATTCCCATTGGCTCCTAGTGACAAGGCAGGTTCGATCTGCTGGCTCTGGGGCGAACTCCCCAGGGGGCTGGGTTGAAATGGACTCTCCTGAGGATGGGTCATCATGTGGGTTTGTGTCCATGGAGATCTTGGAATGTGGGGGTGGCTCATGGGACGTGCAGTTTTATCCTACATGGAGGGTTTGCCACAGCTCCAAAGAGCAAACAACCCATGTTGAGAAGAGAGGTGTTCCTTTTGGTGGCTCAGGAAACCCCATATGCTGGTATTAGAAACCAGGCCTTGGGGCACCTGGGTGGCTCAGTGGGTTAAACCTCTGCCTTTGGTGCAGGTCATCATCTCGGGGTCCTGGGATCGAGCCCCGCATCGGGCTGTCTGCTCGGCGGGGAGCCTGCTTCCTCTCTCCCTCTCTCTGCCTGCCTCACTGTCTACTTGTGATCTCTCTCTCTGTGTCAAATAAATAAATAAAATCTAAAAAAAATAGTCTCTCATGCTTTAAGAAACCAGGCCTTGGAGGTGAGGCACCCAGATTCAAAAACAACGTATCAGATTAGGAACTGGTGCCTGTCCGGATCAATCTTCTGTCTCTGGGGACATCCGTCTGCTTGTCTGAGTGGAGGTAATTGCTCATCTTGTGTCATATCGCCCCTGTTTGTCCAGGGCGGCCTACACTATTGGGATGGCCTCGGGGACCTTGCAGGTTTCTCCTCATCTGTAGGGTTGTGGCCAATGAAATGGGTAGAGTTTCCTTGGAGAGGGCAGGCACAGTCCTGCGGTGTGGCTTCAGGGGTCCCATCCTGGAGGGTGTGTGGGCCAGAACTGTGGGGACAGAAGTCTGAAAACACTAACTCGGCTGAGGTTTGGGGCTGAGAGTATGGCAGGGCCAATCGAGAGACTGTGAGGGGAGTTCCTTAGGATATGAACAAAGGGCAAGTGTGAGGCAGTTGCTCAGGCTTTGGTCTCTGGATGTTGTGTCAAGGACGGGCGTGGAATGTCGGGGTGGCCTCAACGGCCATGGACCAGGCTCCCTCTCTGGGGATTTGGCCCAGCTCCCAAGAGTTTGATGTCATTCTGAGGGAAGGGAGGAGTCCTGTTTACTCCCTCCAGTGTCCCTCCAAAGGAGGGATTCCAGAGCAGGGTCCTGGGTACGGGCTACTGGAAAACCCGAGCACTGGTTTCGATTGGGGGCCTACGGGAAGGGCCCATGGGAAGCCCCATATGCGGGCTCTTGGTCCAGCCACTGAGAGGCCTTACTTGAGCACATGGCTCACTCTGAGGGTCACAATGCGTGTTTGTGCCAAAGGTGGCCCTCAAGTATGGGCGTGTCCTCATGGGCCATGCTGGTTTCTCCTACCCTGAAGGTTGGACACCACGCAAACAGCAAGGTTTCTTGCCATGGGGATGGAGGAGTTCTGATGACTGTATCAGGTTCCCCCCATGCAGTTATTGGAGATAAAATCTAGGTTCTGAAGCCTGAAAACCCTGTTTGAGACGAGATGACAGCCTAAGGCCATGGCAGATCCAATGTGCTAGGTGTGCGGCCAGCTGTCTGGGTGTTGGTTGGGAGGTCCGGGCTCAGACTGTGTCAGACAGAGCATTAGTGCCCAGGGCAGCCTCTATATTTGGGGTGCAGTGGAGTGGCGTGCAGGTTGAGTCTCATTTTGGGTTTTTGGGCAGCCCCAGAGGGCAACGTTTTTCTTCTGGTGGGCAGGCAGAGTGCTGCCCTGTGTCTCTGGAATTCCCAACCTGGATGGCTTGTGGGCCAGGAGTGTAAGGTCTGAAGACTGAGAACACAAGCTAGGCTTAGGTTATGCGGCGTGGGCACATCAGGCCCACTCTGCAGAGTCTGAATCCGAGATCTCCTGCATCTGAAGTCAGGACGAGTATCTGATATAGGATCAGGTTGGAGTTTTTGTCCTTGATGGCCCCTTCAGGAAGGGGGGAGTGCTCATGAGGTCATGGACGTTTTCCCATGCTCGCAGTTGTGAGATGCTCCAAACCGAAAGGATACCTTCTGTGGGACAGTTGAGTCCTGTTGGATGGCTCCAGGATGCCCCATACAGCAAGAATCGAGAGCATAGTTCTAAGGATGGATGCCTGGGCACCCCACTTCGCATCCCCATTGGCTGCTTGCGACATGGCAGGTTCGATCTGCTGGCTCTGGGGCGTGCTACCCAGGGGGCTGAGTTGAAATGGACTCTCCTGAGGATGGGTCATCAAGTGGGTTCTTGTCCATGGAGACCTAGGAATGTGGCGGTGGCTCGGTGAACTGGAAGGATTCTCCAACCAGAGGGTTGGACACAGCTCCAAAGAGCAAGTTTCCCATGTGGAGACGACAGGTGTCCTGACTGGTGCCTCAGGAAACCCCCTGGTATTGGAAACCAGTCCTCTGAGGAGAGACGCCTGGAAACCAACAAAAGGGTTCAGATTAGGGCCTAGGGGGCCTGTCTGGTTCAATCTTCTTTCTCTGGGTACATCCTTCTGTTTGTCTGAGTGGAGGTCTTTGCTCAGCTTGTGTCAGATCAGTCCTGTTGGTCCAGGATGGCCTAAACTATTGGGATGGCCTCAGGGACCTTGGAGGTTTCTCCTAATCTGTAGGGTTGTGGCCAATGGAATGGGCAGAGTTTCCTTGGAGAGGGCAGGCCCAGTCCTGCGGTGTGGCTCCAGGGGCCCCAGCCTGGAGGATGTGTGGGCCAGGGCTGTGGGGACAGAAGTCTGAAAACACAAACTCGGCTCAAGTTTGGGCCCGAGGATATGGCAAGCCTGATCTAAAGACCTTGCAGGGAGATCCTCAGGATATGAATGAAGGGCGAGTGTGAGGCTGTTGATCAGGCTTTTTTCTCTCGATTTTGTGTCAAGGAGGGCTGTCAAATGGAGGAATGGCTTCATAGGCGATGGCCAATTCGCCATCTCTGGGGATTTGGCCTGGCTCCCAAGGGTATGTGGTCATTCTGTGGGAAGGGAGGAGTCCTGTTTGCTGCCTCCGGTGTCCCTCCCAAAGAGGGATTCCAGAGCAGGGCCCTGGGTCCCGGCGACTGGAAAACCCAAACTCGGGTTAGGATGGGGGCCCAAGGGGCATGGGAAGCCCCCTAGGCGGGCTCGTGGTCCAGCCACTGAGAGACCTGATTGGAGCACGAGGCTTATGGTGAGGGTCACCAGGCGTCTTTGTGCCCAAGGCGACCCTCAAGCATGGGCGTGGCCTCCTGGGCCATGCAGGTTTCTCCTACCCTGAAGGTTGGACACCAGGCCATCAGCAAGGTTTCTTGGATGGGGATGGAGGAGTTCAGATTTCTGCATATGGTTCCCTCCTGTCCGGGGATTGGAGATAAGGTCTAGATTCAGATGCCTGAACACCTATCTTGGCAAGTGATGCCAGCCTAAGGCCATGGAGGTTCTGATGTGCTGGCTTTGCGGCCAAATATGTGGGTGTCTGTCAGGAGGTCTGGGCTCAGGCTGCGTCAGACAGAGCATTAGTGCCCAGGGCAGCCTAGGAAATTGGGGTGCATTCTAGGGCCGTGCATATTGAACCTCATTTGGGGTTTCTGGGCAGCCCTAGAGGGCAATGTTTTCCTTCTGGTGGGCAGGCAGCGTGGTGTTGTGGCTCCAGAATCCCCAATCTTGAGGGCTTGTGGGCCAGAAGTGTCAGGATGGAAGTCTGAAAACCCAAGCTAGTGTTAGTTTTGGGGCTGAGGGCATGGCTGGCACACTCTGCAGACACGAAATTGAGATCTCCTTCAACTGAATTCAGGGGCGTATCAGACATTGGCTCAGGCTGGAGGATGGGTTCATGATGTCCCCTTCATGATGTGGGGGCCTCATGAGGCCATGGAGTCTTTCCCACGCTGGGGGTTGTTAGCTGTTCCAAACTGCAAGGTTTCCTTCTGTGGGACAGTTGAGTCCTGGTGGATGGCTCAAGAACACCCTGTCTGAAAGAACCGAGAGCAGGCTTCTAAGGATGGATGCCTGGACACCCCACCTCGAATTCCCATTGGCTCCTAGTGACAAGGCAGGTTCGATCTGCTGGCTCTGGGGCGAACTCCCCAGGGGGCTGGGTTGAAATGGACTCTCCTGAGGATGGGTCATCATGTGGGTTTGTGTCCATGGAGATCTTGGAATGTGGGGGTGGCTCATGGGACGTGCAGTTTTATCCTACATGGAGGGTTTGCCACAGCTCCAAAGAGCAAACAACCCATGTTGAGAAGAGAGGTGTTCCTTTTGGTGGCTCAGGAAACCCCATATGCTGGTATTAGAAACCAGGCCTTGGGGCACCTGGGTGGCTCAGTGGGTTAAACCTCTGCCTTTGGTGCAGGTCATCATCTCGGGGTCCTGGGATCGAGCCCCGCATCGGGCTGTCTGCTCGGCGGGGAGCCTGCTTCCTCTCTCCCTCTCTCTGCCTGCCTCACTGTCTACTTGTGATCTCTCTCTCTGTGTCAAAGAAATAAATAAAATCTAAAAAAAATAGTCTCTCATGCTTTAAGAAACCAGGCCTTGGAGGTGAGGCACCCAGATTCAAAAACAACGTATCAGATTAGGAACTGGTGCCTGTCCGGATCAATCTTCTGTCTCTGGGGACATCCGTCTGCTTGTCTGAGTGGAGGTAATTGCTCATCTTGTGTCATATCGCCCCTGTTTGTCCAGGGCGGCCTACACTATTGGGATGGCCTCGGGGACCTTGCAGGTTTCTCCTCATCTGTAGGGTTGTGGCCAATGAAATGGGTAGAGTTTCCTTGGAGAGGGCAGGCACAGTCCTGCGGTGTGGCTTCAGGGGTCCCATCCTGGAGGGTGTGTGGGCCAGAACTGTGGGGACAGAAGTCTGAAAACACTAACTCGGCTGAGGTTTGGGGCTGAGAGTATGGCAGGGCCAATCGAGAGACTGTGAGGGGAGTTCCTTAGGATATGAACAAAGGGCAAGTGTGAGGCAGTTGCTCAGGCTTTGGTCTCTGGATGTTGTGTCAAGGACGGGCGTGGAATGTCGGGGTGGCCTCAACGGCCATGGACCAGGCTCCCTCTCTGGGGATTTGGCCCAGCTCCCAAGAGTTTGATGTCATTCTGAGGGAAGGGAGGAGTCCTGTTTACTCCCTCCAGTGTCCCTCCAAAGGACGGATTCCAGAGCAGGGTCCTGGGTACGGGCTACTGGAAAACCCGAGCACTGGTTTCGATTGGGGGCCTACGGGAAGGGCCCATGGGAAGCCCCATATGCGGGCTCTTGGTCCAGCCACTGAGAGGCCTTACTTGAGCACATGGCTCACTCTGAGGGTCACAATGCGTGTTTGTGCCAAAGGTGGCCCTCAAGTATGGGCGTGTCCTCATGGGCCATGCTGGTTTCTCCTACCCTGAAGGTTGGACACCACGCAAACAGCAAGGTTTCTTGCCATGGGGATGGAGGAGTTCTGATGACTGTATCAGGTTCCCCCCATGCAGTTATTGGAGATAAAATCTAGGTTCTGAAGCCTGAAAACCCTGTTTGAGACGAGATGACAGCCTAAGGCCATGGCAGATCCAATGTGCTAGGTGTGCGGCCAGCTGTCTGGGTGTTGGTTGGGAGGTCCGGGCTCAGACTGTGTCAGACAGAGCATTAGTGCCCAGGGCAGCCTCTATATTTGGGGTGCAGTGGAGTGGCGTGCAGGTTGAGTCTCATTTTGGGTTTTTGGGCAGCCCCAGAGGGCAACGTTTTTCTTCTGGTGGGCAGGCAGAGTGCTGCCCTGTGTCTCTGGAATTCCCAACCTGGATGGCTTGTGGGCCAGGAGTGTAAGGTCTGAAGACTGAGAACACAAGCTAGGCTTAGGTTATGCGGCGTGGGCACATCAGGCCCACTCTGCAGAGTCTGAATCCGAGATCTCCTGCATCTGAAGTCAGGACGAGTATCTGATATAGGATCAGGTTGGAGTTTTTGTCCTTGATGGCCCCTTCAGGAAGGGGGGAGTGCTCATGAGGTCATGGACGTTTTCCCATGCTCGCAGTTGTGAGATGCTCCAAACCGAAAGGATACCTTCTGTGGGACAGTTGAGTCCTGTTGGATGGCTCCAGGATGCCCCATACAGCAAGAATCGAGAGCATAGTTCTAAGGATGGATGCCTGGGCACCCCACTTCGCATCCCCATTGGCTGCTTGCGACATGGCAGGTTCGATCTGCTGGCTCTGGGGCGTGCTACCCAGGGGGCTGAGTTGAAATGGACTCTCCTGAGGATGGGTCATCAAGTGGGTTCTTGTCCATGGAGACCTAGGAATGTGGCGGTGGCTCGGTGAACTGGAAGGATTCTCCAACCAGAGGGTTGGACACAGCTCCAAAGAGCAAGTTTCCCATGTGGAGACGACAGGTGTCCTGACTGGTGCCTCAGGAAACCCCCTGGTATTGGAAACCAGTCCTCTGAGGAGAGACGCCTGGAAACCAACAAAAGGGTTCAGATTAGGGCCTAGGGGGCCTGTCTGGTTCAATCTTCTTTCTCTGGGTACATCCTTCTGTTTGTCTGAGTGGAGGTCTTTGCTCAGCTTGTGTCAGATCAGTCCTGTTGGTCCAGGATGGCCTAAACTATTGGGATGGCCTCAGGGACCTTGGAGGTTTCTCCTAATCTGTAGGGTTGTGGCCAATGGAATGGGCAGAGTTTCCTTGGAGAGGGCAGGCCCAGTCCTGCGGTGTGGCTCCAGGGGCCCCAGCCTGGAGGATGTGTGGGCCAGGGCTGTGGGGACAGAAGTCTGAAAACACAAACTCGGCTCAAGTTTGGGCCCGAGGATATGGCAAGCCTGATCTAAAGACCTTGCAGGGAGATCCTCAGGATATGAATGAAGGGCGAGTGTGAGGCTGTTGATCAGGCTTTTTTCTCTCGATTTTGTGTCAAGGAGGGCTGTCAAATGGAGGAATGGCTTCATAGGCGATGGCCAATTCGCCATCTCTGGGGATTTGGCCTGGCTCCCAAGGGTATGTGGTCATTCTGTGGGAAGGGAGGAGTCCTGTTTGCTGCCTCCGGTGTCCCTCCCAAAGAGGGATTCCAGAGCAGGGCCCTGGGTCCCGGCGACTGGAAAACCCAAACTCGGGTTAGGATGGGGGCCCAAGGGGCATGGGAAGCCCCCTAGGCGGGCTCGTGGTCCAGCCACTGAGAGACCTGATTGGAGCACGAGGCTTATGGTGAGGGTCACCAGGCGTCTTTGTGCCCAAGGCGACCCTCAAGCATGGGCGTGGCCTCCTGGGCCATGCAGGTTTCTCCTACCCTGAAGGTTGGACACCAGGCCATCAGCAAGGTTTCTTGGATGGGGATGGAGGAGTTCAGATTTCTGCATATGGTTCCCTCCTGTCCGGGGATTGGAGATAAGGTCTAGATTCAGATGCCTGAACACCTATCTTGGCAAGTGATGCCAGCCTAAGGCCATGGAGGTTCTGATGTGCTGGCTTTGCGGCCAAATATGTGGGTGTCTGTCAGGAGGTCTGGGCTCAGGCTGCGTCAGACAGAGCATTAGTGCCCAGGGCAGCCTAGGAAATTGGGGTGCATTCTAGGGCCGTGCATATTGAACCTCATTTGGGGTTTCTGGGCAGCCCTAGAGGGCAATGTTTTCCTTCTGGTGGGCAGGCAGCGTGGTGTTGTGGCTCCAGAATCCCCAATCTTGAGGGCTTGTGGGCCAGAAGTGTCAGGATGGAAGTCTGAAAACCCAAGCTAGTGTTAGTTTTGGGGCTGAGGGCATGGCTGGCCCACTCTGCAGACACGAAATTGAGATCTCCTTCAACTGAATTCAGGGGCGTATCAGACATTGGCTCAGGCTGGAGGATGGGTTCATGATGTCCCCTTCATGATGTGGGGGCCTCATGAGGCCATGGAGTCTTTCCCACGCTGGGGGTTGTTAGCTGTTCCAAACTGCAAGGTTTCCTTCTGTGGGACAGTTGAGTCCTGGTGGATGGCTCAAGAACACCCTGTCTGAAAGAACCGAGAGCAGGCTTCTAAGGATGGATGCCTGGACACCCCACCTCGAATTCCCATTGGCTCCTAGTGACAAGGCAGGTTCGATCTGCTGGCTCTGGGGCGAACTCCCCAGGGGGCTGGGTTGAAATGGACTCTCCTGAGGATGGGTCATCATGTGGGTTTGTGTCCATGGAGATCTTGGAATGTGGGGGTGGCTCATGGGACGTGCAGTTTTATCCTACATGGAGGGTTTGCCACAGCTCCAAAGAGCAAACAACCCATGTTGAGAAGAGAGGTGTTCCTTTTGGTGGCTCAGGAAACCCCATATGCTGGTATTAGAAACCAGGCCTTGGGGCACCTGGGTGGCTCAGTGGGTTAAACCTCTGCCTTTGGTGCAGGTCATCATCTCGGGGTCCTGGGATCGAGCCCCGCATCGGGCTGTCTGCTCGGCGGGGAGCCTGCTTCCTCTCTCCCTCTCTCTGCCTGCCTCACTGTCTACTTGTGATCTCTCTCTCTGTGTCAAAGAAATAAATAAAATCTAAAAAAAATAGTCTCTCATGCTTTAAGAAACCAGGCCTTGGAGGTGAGGCACCCAGATTCAAAAACAACGTATCAGATTAGGAACTGGTGCCTGTCCGGATCAATCTTCTGTCTCTGGGGACATCCGTCTGCTTGTCTGAGTGGAGGTAATTGCTCATCTTGTGTCATATCGCCCCTGTTTGTCCAGGGCGGCCTACACTATTGGGATGGCCTCGGGGACCTTGCAGGTTTCTCCTCATCTGTAGGGTTGTGGCCAATGAAATGGGTAGAGTTTCCTTGGAGAGGGCAGGCACAGTCCTGCGGTGTGGCTTCAGGGGTCCCATCCTGGAGGGTGTGTGGGCCAGAACTGTGGGGACAGAAGTCTGAAAACACTAACTCGGCTGAGGTTTGGGGCTGAGAGTATGGCAGGGCCAATCGAGAGACTGTGAGGGGAGTTCCTTAGGATATGAACAAAGGGCAAGTGTGAGGCAGTTGCTCAGGCTTTGGTCTCTGGATGTTGTGTCAAGGACGGGCGTGGAATGTCGGGGTGGCCTCAACGGCCATGGACCAGGCTCCCTCTCTGGGGATTTGGCCCAGCTCCCAAGAGTTTGATGTCATTCTGAGGGAAGGGAGGAGTCCTGTTTACTCCCTCCAGTGTCCCTCCAAAGGACGGATTCCAGAGCAGGGTCCTGGGTACGGGCTACTGGAAAACCCGAGCACTGGTTTCGATTGGGGGCCTACGGGAAGGGCCCATGGGAAGCCCCATATGCGGGCTCTTGGTCCAGCCACTGAGAGGCCTTACTTGAGCACATGGCTCACTCTGAGGGTCACAATGCGTGTTTGTGCCAAAGGTGGCCCTCAAGTATGGGCGTGTCCTCATGGGCCATGCTGGTTTCTCCTACCCTGAAGGTTGGACACCACGCAAACAGCAAGGTTTCTTGCCATGGGGATGGAGGAGTTCTGATGACTGTATCAGGTTCCCCCCATGCAGTTATTGGAGATAAAATCTAGGTTCTGAAGCCTGAAAACCCTGTTTGAGACGAGATGACAGCCTAAGGCCATGGCAGATCCAATGTGCTAGGTGTGCGGCCAGCTGTCTGGGTGTTGGTTGGGAGGTCCGGGCTCAGACTGTGTCAGACAGAGCATTAGTGCCCAGGGCAGCCTCTATATTTGGGGTGCAGTGGAGTGGCGTGCAGGTTGAGTCTCATTTTGGGTTTTTGGGCAGCCCCAGAGGGCAACGTTTTTCTTCTGGTGGGCAGGCAGAGTGCTGCCCTGTGTCTCTGGAATTCCCAACCTGGATGGCTTGTGGGCCAGGAGTGTAAGGTCTGAAGACTGAGAACACAAGCTAGGCTTAGGTTATGGGGCGTGGGCACATCAGGCCCACTCTGCAGAGTCTGAATCCGAGATCTCCTGCATCTGAAGTCAGGACGAGTATCTGATATAGGATCAGGTTGGAGTTTTTGTCCTTGATGGCCCCTTCAGGAAGGGGGGAGTGCTCATGAGGTCATGGACGTTTTCCCATGCTCGCAGTTGTGAGATGCTCCAAACCGAAAGGATACCTTCTGTGGGACAGTTGAGTCCTGTTGGATGGCTCCAGGATGCCCCATACAGCAAGAATCGAGAGCATAGTTCTAAGGATGGATGCCTGGGCACCCCACTTCGCATCCCCATTGGCTGCTTGCGACATGGCAGGTTCGATCTGCTGGCTCTGGGGCGTGCTACCCAGGGGGCTGAGTTGAAATGGACTCTCCTGAGGATGGGTCATCATGTGGGTTCTTGTCCATGGAGACCTTGGAATGTGGCGGTGGCTCGGTGAACTGGAAGGATTCTCCAACCAGAGGGTTGGACACAGCTCCAAAGAGCAAGTTTCCCATGTGGAGACGACAGGTGTTCTGATTGGTGCCTCAGGAAACCCCCTGGTATTGGAAACCAGTCCTCTGAGGAGAGACGCCTGGAAACCAACACAAGGGTTCAGATTAGGGCCTAGGGGGCCTGTCTGGTTCAATCTTCTTTCTCTGGGTACATCCTTCTGTTTGTCTGAGTGGAGGTCTTTGCTCAGCTTGTGTCAGATCAGTCCTGTTGGTCCAGGATGGCCTAAACTATTGGGATGGCCTCAGGGACCTTGGAGGTTTCTCCTAATCTGTAGGGTTGTGGCCAATGGAATGGGCAGAGTTTCCTTGGAGAGGGCAGGCCCAGTCCTGCGGTGTGGCTCCAGGGGCCCCAGCCTGGAGGATGTGTGGGCCAGGGCTGTGGGGACAGAAGTCTGAAAACACAAACTCGGCTCAAGTTTGGGCCCGAGGATATGGCAAGCCTGATCTAAAGACCTTGCAGGGAGCTCCTCAGGATATGAATGAAGGGCGAGTGTGAGGCTGTTGACCAGGCTTTTTTCTCTGGATTTTGTGTCAAGGAGGGCTGTCGAATGGAGGAATGGCTTCATAGGCGATGGCCAATTCGCCATCTCTGGGGATTTGGCCTGGCTCCCAAGGGTATGTGGTCATTCTGTGGGAAGGGAGGAGTCCTGTTTACTGCCTCCGGTGTCCCTCCCAAAGAGGGATTCCAGAGCAGGGCCCTGGGTCCCGGCGTTTGGAAAACCCAAACTCGGGTTAGGATGGGGGCCCAAGGGACATGGGAAGCCCCCTAGGCGGGCTCGTGGTCCAGCCACTGAGAGACCTGATTGGAGCACGAGGCTTATGGTGAGGGTCACCAGGCGTCTTTGTGCCCAAGGCGACCCTCAAGCATGGGCGTGGCCTCCTGGGCCATGCAGGTTTCTCCTACCCTGAAGGTTGGACACCAGGCCATCAGCAAGGTTTCTTGGATGGGGATGGAGGAGTTCAGATTTCTGCATCAGGTTCCCTCCTGTCCGGGTTTTGGAGATAAGGTCTAGATTCAGATGCCTGAACACCTATCTTGGCAAGTGATGCCAGCCTAAGGCCATGGAGGTTCTGATGTGCTGGCTTTGCGGCCAAATATGTGGGTGTCTGTCAGGAGGTCTGGGCTCAGGCTGCGTCAGACAGAGCATTAGTGCCCAGGGCAGCCTAGGAAATTGGGGTGCATTCTAGGGCCGTGCATATTGAACCTCATTTGGGGTTTCTGGGCAGCCCTAGAGGGCAATGTTTTCCTTCTGGTGGGCAGGCAGCGTGGTGTTGTGGCTCCAGAATCCCCAATCTTGAGGGCTTGTGGGCCAGAAGTGTCAGGATGGAAGTCTGAAAACCCAAGCTAGTGTTAGTTTTGGGGCTGAGGGCATGGCTGGCCCACTCTGCAGACACGAAATTGAGATCTCCTTCAACTGAATTCAGGGGCGTATCAGACATTGGCTCAGGCTGGAGGATGGGTTCATGATGTCCCCTTCATGATGTGGGGGCCTCATGAGGCCATGGAGTCTTTCCCACGCTGGGGGTTGTTAGCTGTTCCAAACTGCAAGGTTTCCTTCTGTGGGACAGTTGAGTCCTGGTGGATGGCTCAAGAACACCCTGTCTGAAAGAACCGAGAGCAGGCTTCTAAGGATGGATGCCTGGACACCCCACCTCGAATTCCCATTGGCTCCTAGTGACAAGGCAGGTTCGATCTGCTGGCTCTGGGGCGAACTCCCCAGGGGGCTGGGTTGAAATGGACTCTCCTGAGGATGGGTCATCATGTGGGTTTGTGTCCATGGAGATCTTGGAATGTGGGGGTGGCTCATGGGACGTGCAGTTTTATCCTACATGGAGGGTTTGCCACAGCTCCAAAGAGCAAACAACCCATGTTGAGAAGAGAGGTGTTCCTTTTGGTGGCTCAGGAAACCCCATATGCTGGTATTAGAAACCAGGCCTTGGGGCACCTGGGTGGCTCAGTGGGTTAAACCTCTGCCTTTGGTGCAGGTCATCATCTCGGGGTCCTGGGATCGAGCCCCGCATCGGGCTGTCTGCTCGGCGGGGAGCCTGCTTCCTCTCTCCCTCTCTCTGCCTGCCTCACTGTCTACTTGTGATCTCTCTCTCTGTGTCAAATAAATAAATAAAATCTAAAAAAAAGAGTCTCTCATGCTTTAAGAAACCAGGCCTTGGAGGTGAGGCACCCAGATTCAAAAACAACGTATCAGATTAGGAACTGGTGCCTGTCCGGATCAATCTTCTGTCTCTGGGGACATCCGTCTGCTTGTCTGAGTGGAGGTAATTGCTCATCTTGTGTCATATCGCCCCTGTTTGTCCAGGGCGGCCTACACTATTGGGATGGCCTCGGGGACCTTGCAGGTTTCTCCTCATCTGTAGGGTTGTGGCCAATGAAATGGGTAGAGTTTCCTTGGAGAGGGCAGGCACAGTCCTGCGGTGTGGCTTCAGGGGTCCCATCCTGGAGGGTGTGTGGGCCAGAACTGTGGGGACAGAAGTCTGAAAACACTAACTCGGCTGAGGTTTGGGGCTGAGAGTATGGCAGGGCCAATCGAGAGACTGTGAGGGGAGTTCCTTAGGATATGAACAAAGGGCAAGTGTGAGGCAGTTGCTCAGGCTTTGGTCTCTGGATGTTGTGTCAAGGACGGGCGTGGAATGTCGGGGTGGCCTCAACGGCCATGGACCAGGCTCCCTCTCTGGGGATTTGGCCCAGCTCCCAAGAGTTTGATGTCATTCTGAGGGAAGGGAGGAGTCCTGTTTACTCCCTCCAGTGTCCCTCCAAAGGAGGGATTCCAGAGCAGGGTCCTGGGTACGGGCTACTGGAAAACCCGAGCACTGGTTTCGATTGGGGGCCTACGGGAAGGGCCCATGGGAAGCCCCATATGCGGGCTCTTGGTCCAGCCACTGAGAGGCCTTACTTGAGCACATGGCTCACTCTGAGGGTCACAATGCGTGTTTGTGCCAAAGGTGGCCCTCAAGTATGGGCGTGTCCTCATGGGCCATGCTGGTTTCTCCTACCCTGAAGGTTGGACACCACGCAAACAGCAAGGTTTCTTGCCATGGGGATGGAGGAGTTCTGATGACTGTATCAGGTTCCCCCCATGCAGTTATTGGAGATAAAATCTAGGTTCTGAAGCCTGAAAACCCTGTTTGAGACGAGATGACAGCCTAAGGCCATGGCAGATCCAATGTGCTAGGTGTGCGGCCAGCTGTCTGGGTGTTGGTTGGGAGGTCCGGGCTCAGACTGTGTCAGACAGAGCATTAGTGCCCAGGGCAGCCTCTATATTTGGGGTGCAGTGGAGTGGCGTGCAGGTTGAGTCTCATTTTGGGTTTTTGGGCAGCCCCAGAGGGCAACGTTTTTCTTCTGGTGGGCAGGCAGAGTGCTGCCCTGTGTCTCTGGAATTCCCAACCTGGATGGCTTGTGGGCCAGGAGTGTAAGGTCTGAAGACTGAGAACACAAGCTAGGCTTAGGTTATGCGGCGTGGGCACATCAGGCCCACTCTGCAGAGTCTGAATCCGAGATCTCCTGCATCTGAAGTCAGGACGAGTATCTGATATAGGATCAGGTTGGAGTTTTTGTCCTTGATGGCCCCTTCAGGAAGGGGGGAGTGCTCATGAGGTCATGGACGTTTTCCCATGCTCGCAGTTGTGAGATGCTCCAAACCGAAAGGATACCTTCTGTGGGACAGTTGAGTCCTGTTGGATGGCTCCAGGATGCCCCATACAGCAAGAATCGAGAGCATAGTTCTAAGGATGGATGCCTGGGCACCCCACTTCGCATCCCCATTGGCTGCTTGCGACATGGCAGGTTCGATCTGCTGGCTCTGGGGCGTGCTACCCAGGGGGCTGAGTTGAAATGGACTCTCCTGAGGATGGGTCATCAAGTGGGTTCTTGTCCATGGAGACCTAGGAATGTGGCGGTGGCTCGGTGAACTGGAAGGATTCTCCAACCAGAGGGTTGGACACAGCTCCAAAGAGCAAGTTTCCCATGTGGAGACGACAGGTGTCCTGATTGGTGCCTCAGGAAACCCCCTGGTATTGGAAACCAGTCCTCTGAGGAGAGACGCCTGGAAACCAACAAAAGGGTTCAGATTAGGGCCTAGGGGGCCTGTCTGGTTCAATCTTCTTTCTCTGGGTACATCCTTCTGTTTGTCTGAGTGGAGGTCTTTGCTCAGCTTGTGTCAGATCAGTCCTGTTGGTCCAGGATGGCCTAAACTATTGGGATGGCCTCAGGGACCTTGGAGGTTTCTCCTAATCTGTAGGGTTGTGGCCAATGGAATGGGCAGAGTTTCCTTGGAGAGGGCAGGCCCAGTCCTGCGGTGTGGCTCCAGGGGCCCCAGCCTGGAGGATGTGTGGGCCAGGGCTGTGGGGACAGAAGTCTGAAAACACAAACTCGGCTCAAGTTTGGGCCCGAGGATATGGCAAGCCTGATCTAAAGACCTTGCAGGGAGCTCCTCAGGATATGAATGAAGGGCGAGTGTGAGGCTGTTGATCAGGCTTTTTTCTCTCGATTTTGTGTCAAGGAGGGCTGTCAAATGGAGGAATGGCTTCATAGGCGATGGCCAATTCGCCATCTCTGGGGATTTGGCCTGGCTCCCAAGGGTATGTGGTCATTCTGTGGGAAGGGAGGAGTCCTGTTTGCTGCCTCCGGTGTCCCTCCCAAAGAGGGATTCCAGAGCAGGGCCCTGGGTCCCGGCGACTGGAAAAACCAAACTCGGGTTAGGATGGGGGCCCAAGGGGCATGGGAAGCCCCCTAGGCGGGCTCGTGGTCCAGCCACTGAGAGACCTGATTGGAGCACGAGGCTTATGGTGAGGGTCACCAGGCGTCTTTGTGCCCAAGGCGACCCTCAAGCATGGGCGTGGCCTCCTGGGCCATGCAGGTTTCTCCTACCCTGAAGGTTGGACACCAGGCCATCAGCAAGGTTTCTTGGATGGGGATGGAGGAGTTCAGATTTCTGCATATGGTTCCCTCCTGTCCGGGGATTGGAGATAAGGTCTAGATTCAGATGCCTGAACACCTATCTTGGCAAGTGATGCCAGCCTAAGGCCATGGAGGTTCTGATGTGCTGGCTTTGCGGCCAAATATGTGGGTGTCTGTCAGGAGGTCTGGGCTCAGGCTGCGTCAGACAGAGCATTAGTGCCCAGGGCAGCCTAGGAAATTGGGGTGCATTCTAGGGCCGTGCATATTGAACCTCATTTGGGGTTTCTGGGCAGCCCTAGAGGGCAATGTTTTCCTTCTGGTGGGCAGGCAGCGTGGTGTTGTGGCTCCAGAATTCCCAATCTTGAGGGCTTGTGGGCCAGAAGTGTCAGGATGGAAGTCTGAAAACCCAAGCTAGTGTTAGTTTTGGGGCTGAGGGCATGGCTGGCCCACTCTGCAGACACGAAATTGAGATCTCCTTCAACTGAATTCAGGGGCGTATCAGACATTGGCTCAGGCTGGAGGATGGGTTCATGATGTCCCCTTCATGATGTGGGGGCCTCATGAGGCCATGGAGTCTTTCCCACGCTGGGGGTTGTTAGCTGTTCCAAACTGCAAGGTTTCCTTCTGTGGGACAGTTGAGTCCTGGTGGATGGCTCAAGAACACCCTGTCTGAAAGAACCGAGAGCAGGCTTCTAAGGATGGATGCCTGGACACCCCACCTCGAATTCCCATTGGCTCCTAGTGACAAGGCAGGTTCGATCTGCTGGCTCTGGGGCGAACTCCCCAGGGGGCTGGGTTGAAATGGACTCTCCTGAGGATGGGTCATCATGTGGGTTTGTGTCCATGGAGATCTTGGAATGTGGGGGTGGCTCATGGGACGTGCAGTTTTATCCTACATGGAGGGTTTGCCACAGCTCCAAAGAGCATACAACCCATGTTGAGAAGAGAGGTGTTCCTTTTGGTGGCTCAGGAAACCCCATATGCTGGTATTAGAAACCAGGTTTTGGGGCACCTGGGTGGCTCAGTGGGTTAAACCTCTGCCTTTGGTGCAGGTCATCATCTCGGGGTCCTGGGATCGAGCCCCGCATCGGGCTGTCTGCTCGGCGGGGAGCCTGCTTCCTCTCTCCCTCTCTCTGCCTGCCTCACTGTCTACTTGTGATCTCTCTCTCTGTGTCAAATAAATAAATAAAATCTAAAAAAAATAGTCTCTTATGCTTTAAGAAACCAGGCCTTGGAGGTGAGGCACCCAGATTCAAAAACAACGTATCAGATTAGGAACTGGTGCCTGTCCGGATCAATCTTCTGTCTCTGGGGACATCCGTCTGCTTGTCTGAGTGGAGGTAATTGCTCATCTTGTGTCAAATCGCCCCTGTTTGTCCAGGGCGGCCTACACTATTGGGATGGCCTCGGGGACCTTGCAGGTTTCTCCTCATCTGTAGGGTTGTGGCCAATGAAATGGGTAGAGTTTCCTTGGAGAGGGCAGGCACAGTCCTGCGGTGTGGCTTCAGGGGTCCCATCCTGGAGGGTGTGTGGGCCAGAACTGTGGGGACAGAAGTCTGAAAACACTAACTCGGCTTAGGTTTGGGGCTGAGAGTATGGCAGGGCCAATCGAGAGACTGTGAGGGGAGTTCCTTAGGATATGAACAAAGGGCAAGTGTGAGGCAGTTGCTCAGGCTTTGTTCTCTGGATGTTGTGTCAAGGACGGGCGTGGAATGTCGGGGTGGCCTCAACGGCCATGGACCAGGCTCCCTCTCTGGGGATTTGGCCCAGCTCCCAAGAGTTTGATGTCATTCTGAGGGAAGGGAGGAGTCCTGTTTACTCCCTCCAGTGTCCCTCCAAAGGAGGGATTCCAGAGCAGGGTCCTGGGTACGGGCTACTGGAAAACCCGAGCACTGGTTTCGATTGGGGGCCTACGGGAAGGGCCCATGGGAAGCCCCATATGCGGGCTCTTGGTCCAGCCACTGAGAGGCCTTACTTGAGCACATGGCTCACTCTGAGGGTCACAATGCGTGTTTGTACCAAAGGTGGCCCTCAAGTATGGGCGTGTCCTCATGGGCCATGCTGGTTTCTCCTACCCTGAAGGTTGGACACCACGCAAACAGCAAGGTTTCTTGCCATGGGGATGGAGGAGTTCTGATGACTGTATCAGGTTCCCCCCATGCAGTTATTGGAGATAAAATCTAGGTTCTGAAGCCTGAAAACCCTGTTTGAGACGAGATGACAGCCTAAGGCCATGGCAGATCCAATGTGCTAGGTGTGCGGCCAGCTGTCTGGGTGTTGCTTGGGAGGTCCGGGCTCAGACTGTGTCAGACAGAGCATTAGTGCCCAGGGCAGCCTCTATATTTGGGGTGCAGTCGAGTGGCTTGCAGGTTGAGTCTCATTTTGGGTTTTTGGGCAGCCCCAGAGGGCAACGTTTTTCTTCTGGTGGGCAGGCAGAGTGCTGCCCTGTGTCTCTGGAATTCCCAACCTGGATGGCTTGTGGGCCAGGAGTGTAAGGTCTGAAGACTGAGAACACAAGCTAGGCTTAGGTTATGGGGCGTGGGCACATCAGGCCCACTCTGCAGAGTCTGAATCCGAGATCTCCTGCATCTGAAGTCAGGACGAGTATCTGATATAGGATCAGGTTGGAGTTTTTGTCCTTGATGGCCCCTTCAGGAAGGGGGGAGTGCTCATGAGGTCATGGACGTTTTCCCATGCTCGCAGTTGTGAGATGCTCCAAACCGAAAGGATACCTTCTGTGGGACAGTTGAGTCCTGTTGGATGGCTCCAGGATGCCCCATACAGCAAGAATCGAGAGCATAGTTCTAAGGATGGATGCCTGGGCACCCCACTTCGCATCCCCATTGGCTGCTTGCGACATGGCAGGTTCGATCTGCTGGCTCTGGGGCGTGCTACCCAGGGGGCTGAGTTGAAATGGACTCTCCTGAGGATGGGTCATCATGTGGGTTCTTGTCCATGGAGACCTAGGAATGTGGCGGTGGCTCGGTGAACTGGAAGGATTCTCCAACCAGAGGGTTGGACACAGCTCCAAAGAGCAAGTTTCCCATGTGGAGACGACAGGTGTTCTGATTGGTGCCTCAGGAAACCCCCTGGTATTGGAAACCAGTCCTCTGAGGAGAGACGCCTGGAAACCAACAAAAGGGTTCAGATTAGGGCCTAGGGGGCCTGTCTGGTTCAATCTTCTTTCTCTGGGTACATCCTTCTGTTTGTCTGAGTGGAGGTCTTTGCTCAGCTTGTGTCAGATCAGTCCTGTTGGTCCAGGATGGCCTAAACTATTGGGATGGCCTCAGGGACCTTGGAGGTTTCTCCTAATCTGTAGGGTTGTGGCCAATGGAATGGGCAGAGTTTCCTTGGAGAGGGCAGGCCCAGTCCTGCGGTGTGGCTCCAGGGGCCCCAGCCTGGAGGATGTGTGGGCCAGGGCTGTGGGGACAGAAGTCTGAAAACACAAACTCGGCTCAAGTTTGGGCCCGAGGATATGGCAAGCCTGATCTAAAGACCTTGCAGGGAGCTCCTCAGGATATGAATGAAGGGCGAGTGTGAGGCTGTTGATCAGGCTTTTTTCTCTTGATTTTGTGTCAAGGAGGGCTGTCGAATGGAGGAATGGCTTCATAGGCGATGGCCAATTCGCCATCTCTGGGGATTTGGCCTGGCTCCCAAGGGTATGTGGTCATTCTGTGGGAAGGGAGGAGTCCTGTTTGCTGCCTCCGGTGTCCCTCCCAAAGAGGGATTCCAGAGCAGGGCCCTGGGTCCCGGCGTTTGGAAAACCCAAACTCGGGTTAGGATGGGGGCCCAAGGGGCATGGGAAGCCCCCTAGGCGGGCTCGTGGTCCAGCCACTGAGAGACCTGATTGGAGCACGAGGCTTATGGTGAGGGTCACCAGGCGTCTTTGTGCCCAAGGCGACCCTCAAGCATGGGCGTGGCCTCCTGGGCCATGCAGGTTTCTCCTACCCTGAAGGTTGGACACCAGGCCATCAGCAAGGTTTCTTGGATGGGGATGGAGGAGTTCAGATTTCTGCATATGGTTCCCTCCTGTCCGGGGATTGGAGATAAGGTCTAGATTCAGATGCCTGAACACCTATATTGGCAAGTGATGCCAGCCTAAGGCCATGGAGGTTCTGATGTGCTGGCTTTGCGGCCAAATATGTGGGTGTCTGTCAGGAGGTCTGGGCTCAGGCTGCGTCAGACAGAGCATTAGTGCCCAGGGCAGCCTAGGAAATTGGGGTGCATTCTAGGGCCGTGCATATTGAACCTCATTTGGGGTTTCTGGGCAGCCCTAGAGGGCAATGTTTTCCTTCTGGTGGGCAGGCAGCGTGGTGTTGTGGCTCCAGAATTCCCAATCTTGAGGGCTTGTGGGCCAGAAGTGTCAGGATGGAAGTCTGAAAACCCAAGCTAGTGTTAGTTTTGGGGCTGAGGGCATGGCTGGCCCACTCTGCAGACACGAAATTGAGATCTCCTTCAACTGAATTCAGGGGCGTATCAGACATTGGCTCAGGCTGGAGGATGGGTTCATGATGTCCCCTTCATGATGTGGGGGCCTCATGAGGCCATGGAGTCTTTCCCACGCTGGGGGTTGTTAGCTGTTCCAAACTGCAAGGTTTCCTTCTGTGGGACAGTTGAGTCCTGGTGGATGGCTCAAGAACACCCTGTCTGAAAGAACCGAGAGCAGGCTTCTAAGGATGGATGCCTGGACACCCCACCTCGAATTCCCATTGGCTCCTAGTGACAAGGCAGGTTCGATCTGCTGGCTCTGGGGCGAACTCCCCAGGGGGCTGGGTTGAAATGGACTCTCCTGAGGATGGGTCATCATGTGGGTTTGTGTCCATGGAGATCTTGGAATGTGGGGGTGGCTCATGGGACGTGCAGTTTTATCCTACATGGAGGGTTTGCCACAGCTCCAAAGAGCAAACAACCCATGTTGAGAAGAGAGGTGTTCCTTTTGGTGGCTCAGGAAACCCCATATGCTGGTATTAGAAACCAGGCCTTGGGGCACCTGGGTGGCTCAGTGGGTTAAACCTCTGCCTTTGGTGCAGGTCATCATCTCGGGGTCCTGGGATCGAGCCCCGCATCGGGCTGTCTGCTCGGCGGGGAGCCTGCTTCCTCTCTCCCTCTCTCTGCCTGCCTCACTGTCTACTTGTGATCTCTCTCTCTGTGTCAAATAAATAAATAAAATCTAAAAAAAAGAGTCTCTCATGCTTTAAGAAACCAGGCCTTGGAGGTGAGGCACCCAGATTCAAAAACAACGTATCAGATTAGGAACTGGTGCCTGTCCGGATCAATCTTCTGTCTCTGGGGACATCCGTCTGCTTGTCTGAGTGGAGGTAATTGCTCATCTTGTGTCATATCGCCCCTGTTTGTCCAGGGCGGCCTACACTATTGGGATGGCCTCGGGGACCTTGCAGGTTTCTCCTCATCTGTAGGGTTGTGGCCAATGAAATGGGTAGAGTTTCCTTGGAGAGGGCAGGCACAGTCCTGCGGTGTGGCTTCAGGGGTCCCATCCTGGAGGGTGTGTGGGCCAGAACTGTGGGGACAGAAGTCTGAAAACACTAACTCGGCTGAGGTTTGGGGCTGAGAGTATGGCAGGGCCAATCGAGAGACTGTGAGGGGAGTTCCTTAGGATATGAACAAAGGGCAAGTGTGAGGCAGTTGCTCAGGCTTTGGTCTCTGGATGTTGTGTCAAGGACGGGCGTGGAATGTCGGGGTGGCCTCAACGGCCATGGACCAGGCTCCCTCTCTGGGGATTTGGCCCAGCTCCCAAGAGTTTGATGTCATTCTGAGGGAAGGGAGGAGTCCTGTTTACTCCCTCCAGTGTCCCTCCAAAGGAGGGATTCCAGAGCAGGGTCCTGGGTACGGGCTACTGGAAAACCCGAGCACTGGTTTCGATTGGGGGCCTACGGGAAGGGCCCATGGGAAGCCCCATATGCGGGCTCTTGGTCCAGCCACTGAGAGGCCTTACTTGAGCACATGGCTCACTCTGAGGGTCACAATGCGTGTTTGTGCCAAAGGTGGCCCTCAAGTATGGGCGTGTCCTCATGGGCCATGCTGGTTTCTCCTACCCTGAAGGTTGGACACCACGCAAACAGCAAGGTTTCTTGCCATGGGGATGGAGGAGTTCTGATGACTGTATCAGGTTCCCCCCATGCAGTTATTGGAGATAAAATCTAGGTTCTGAAGCCTGAAAACCCTGTTTGAGACGAGATGACAGCCTAAGGCCATGGCAGATCCAATGTGCTAGGTGTGCGGCCAGCTGTCTGGGTGTTGGTTGGGAGGTCCGGGCTCAGACTGTGTCAGACAGAGCATTAGTGCCCAGGGCAGCCTCTATATTTGGGGTGCAGTCGAGTGGCGTGCAGGTTGAGTCTCATTTTGGGTTTTTGGGCAGCCCCAGAGGGCAACGTTTTTCTTCTGGTGGGCAGGCAGAGTGCTGCCCTGTGTCTCTGGAATTCCCAACCTGGATGGCTTGTGGGCCAGGAGTGTAAGGTCTGAAGACTGAGAACACAAGCTAGGCTTAGGTTATGGGGCGTGGGCACATCAGGCCCACTCTGCAGAGTCTGAATCCGAGATCTCCTGCATCTGAAGTCAGGACGAGTATCTGATATAGGATCAGGTTGGAGTTTTTGTCCTTGATGGCCCCTTCAGGAAGGGGGGAGTGCTCATGAGGTCATGGACGTTTTCCCATGCTCGCAGTTGTGAGATGCTCCAAACCGAAAGGATACCTTCTGTGGGACAGTTGAGTCCTGTTGGATGGCTCCAGGATGCCCCATACAGCAAGAATCGAGAGCATAGTTCTAAGGATGGATGCCTGGGCACCCCACTTCGCATCCCCATTGGCTGCTTGCGACATGGCAGGTTCGATCTGCTGGCTCTGGGGCGTGCTACCCAGGGGGCTGAGTTGAAATGGACTCTCCTGAGGATGGGTCATCATGTGGGTTCTTGTCCATGGAGACCTTGGAATGTGGCGGTGGCTCGGTGAACTGGAAGGATTCTCCAACCAGAGGGTTGGACACAGCTCCAAAGAGCAAGTTTCCCATGTGGAGACGACAGGTGTTCTGATTGGTGCCTCAGGAAACCCCCTGGTATTGGAAACCAGTCCTCTGAGGAGAGACGCCTGGAAACCAACACAAGGGTTCAGATTAGGGCCTAGGGGGCCTGTCTGGTTCAATCTTCTTTCTCTGGGTACATCCTTCTGTTTGTCTGAGTGGAGGTCTTTGCTCAGCTTGTGTCAGATCAGTCCTGTTGGTCCAGGTTGGCCTAAACTATTGGGATGGCCTCAGGGACCTTGGAGGTTTCTCCTAATCTGTAGGGTTGTGGCCAATGGAATGGGCAGAGTTTCCTTGGAGAGGGCAGGCCCAGTCCTGCGGTGTGGCTCCAGGGGCCCCAGCCTGGAGGATGTGTGGGCCAGGGCTGTGGGGACAGAAGTCTGAAAACACAAACTCGGCTCAAGTTTGGGCCCGAGGATATGGCAAGCCTGATCTAAAGACCTTGCAGGGAGCTCCTCAGGATATGAATGAAGGGCGAGTGTGAGGCTGTTGATCAGGCTTTTTTCTCTTGATTTTGTGTCAAGGAGGGCTGTCGAATGGAGGAATGGCTTCATAGGCGATGGCCAATTCGCCATCTCTGGGGATTTGGCCTGGCTCCCAAGGGTATGTGGTCATTCTGTGGGAAGGGAGGAGTCCTGTTTACTGCCTCCGGTGTCCCTCCCAAAGAGGGATTCCAGAGCAGGGCCCTGGGTCCCGGCGTTTGGAAAACCCAAACTCGGGTTAGGATGGGGGCCCAAGGGGCATGGGAAGCCCCCTAGGCGGGCTCGTGGTCCAGCCACTGAGAGACCTGATTGGAGCACGAGGCTTATGGTGAGGGTCACCAGGCGTCTTTGTGCCCAAGGCGACCCTCAAGCATGGGCGTGGCCTCCTGGGCCATGCAGGTTTCTCCTACCCTGAAGGTTGGACACCAGGCCATCAGCAAGGTTTCTTGGATGGGGATGGAGGAGTTCAGATTTCTGCATATGGTTCCCTCCTGTCCGGGGATTGGAGATAAGGTCTAGATTCAGATGCCTGAACACCTATCTTGGCAAGTGATGCCAGCCTAAGGCCATGGAGGTTCTGATGTGCTGGCTTTGCGGCCAAATATGTGGGTGTCTGTCAGGAGGTCTGGGCTCAGGCTGCGTCAGACAGAGCATTAGTGCCCAGGGCAGCCTAGGAAATTGGGGTGCATTCTAGGGCCGTGCATATTGAACCTCATTTGGGGTTTCTGGGCAGCCCTAGAGGGCAATGTTTTCCTTCTGGTGGGCAGGCAGCGTGGTGTTGTGGCTCCAGAATCCCCAATCTTGAGGGCTTGTGGGCCAGAAGTGTCAGGATGGAAGTCTGAAAACCCAAGCTAGTGTTAGTTTTGGGGCTGAGGGCATGGCTGGCCCACTCTGCAGACACGAAAGTGAGATCTCCTTCAACTGAATTCAGGGGCGTATCAGACATTGGCTCAGGCTGGAGGATGGGTTCATGATGTCCCCTTCATGATGTGGGGGCCTCATGAGGCCATGGAGTCTTTCCCACGCTGGGGGTTGTTAGCTGTTCCAAACTGCAAGGTTTCCTTCTGTGGGACAGTTGAGTCCTGGTGGATGGCTCAAGAACACCCTGTCTGAAAGAACCGAGAGCAGGCTTCTAAGGATGGATGCCTGGACACCCCACCTCGAATTCCCATTGGCTCCTAGTGACAAGGCAGGTTCGATCTGCTGGCTCTGGGGCGAACTCCCCAGGGGGCTGGGTTGAAATGGACTCTCCTGAGGATGGGTCATCATGTGGGTTTGTGTCCATGGAGATCTTGGAATGTGGGGGTGGCTCATGGGACGTGCAGTTTTATCCTACATGGAGGGTTTGCCACAGCTCCAAAGAGCAAACAACCCATGTTGAGAAGAGAGGTGTTCCTTTTGGTGGCTCAGGAAACCCCATATGCTGGTATTAGAAACCAGGCCTTGGGGCACCTGGGTGGCTCAGTGGGTTAAACCTCTGCCTTTGGTGCAGGTCATCATCTCGGGGTCCTGGGATCGAGCCCCGCATCGGGCTGTCTGCTCGGCGGGGAGCCTGCTTCCTCTCTCCCTCTCTCTGCCTGCCTCACTGTCTACTTGTGATCTCTCTCTCTGTGTCAAAGAAATAAATAAAATCTAAAAAAAATAGTCTCTCATGCTTTAAGAAACCAGGCCTTGGAGGTGAGGCACCCAGATTCAAAAACAACGTATCAGATTAGGAACTGGTGCCTGTCCGGATCAATCTTCTGTCTCTGGGGACATCCGTCTGCTTGTCTGAGTGGAGGTAATTGCTCATCTTGTGTCATATCGCCCCTGTTTGTCCAGGGCGGCCTACACTATTGGGATGGCCTCGGGGACCTTGCAGGTTTCTCCTCATCTGTAGGGTTGTGGCCAATGAAATGGGTAGAGTTTCCTTGGAGAGGGCAGGCACAGTCCTGCGGTGTGGCTTCAGGGGTCCCATCCTGGAGGGTGTGTGGGCCAGAACTGTGGGGACAGAAGTCTGAAAACACTAACTCGGCTGAGGTTTGGGGCTGAGAGTATGGCAGGGCCAATCGAGAGACTGTGAGGGGAGTTCCTTAGGATATGAACAAAGGGCAAGTGTGAGGCAGTTGCTCAGGCTTTGGTCTCTGGATGTTGTGTCAAGGACGGGCGTGGAATGTCGGGGTGGCCTCAACGGCCATGGACCAGGCTCCCTCTCTGGGGATTTGGCCCAGCTCCCAAGAGTTTGATGTCATTCTGAGGGAAGGGAGGAGTCCTGTTTACTCCCTCCAGTGTCCCTCCAAAGGACGGATTCCAGAGCAGGGTCCTGGGTACGGGCTACTGGAAAACCCGAGCACTGGTTTCGATTGGGGGCCTACGGGAAGGGCCCATGGGAAGCCCCATATGCGGGCTCTTGGTCCAGCCACTGAGAGGCCTTACTTGAGCACATGGCTCACTCTGAGGGTCACAATGCGTGTTTGTGCCAAAGGTGGCCCTCAAGTATGGGCGTGTCCTCATGGGCCATGCTGGTTTCTCCTACCCTGAAGGTTGGACACCACGCAAACAGCAAGGTTTCTTGCCATGGGGATGGAGGAGTTCTGATGACTGTATCAGGTTCCCCCCATGCAGTTATTGGAGATAAAATCTAGGTTCTGAAGCCTGAAAACCCTGTTTGAGACGAGATGACAGCCTAAGGCCATGGCAGATCCAATGTGCTAGGTGTGCGGCCAGCTGTCTGGGTGTTGGTTGGGAGGTCCGGGCTCAGACTGTGTCAGACAGAGCATTAGTGCCCAGGGCAGCCTCTATATTTGGGGTGCAGTCGAGTGGCGTGCAGGTTGAGTCTCATTTTGGGTTTTTGGGCAGCCCCAGAGGGCAACGTTTTTCTTCTGGTGGGCAGGCAGAGTGCTGCACTGTGTCTCTGGAATTCCCAACCTGGATGGCTTGTGGGCCAGGAGTGTAAGGTCTGAAGACTGAGAACACAAGCTAGGCTTAGGTTATGGGGCGTGGGCACATCAGGCCCACTCTGCAGAGTCTGAATCCGAGATCTCCTGCATCTGAAGTCAGGACGAGTATCTGATATAGGATCAGGTTGGAGTTTTTGTCCTTGATGGCCCCTTCAGGAAGGGGGGAGTGCTCATGAGGTCATGGACGTTTTCCCATGCTCGCAGTTGTGAGATGCTCCAAACCGAAAGGATACCTTCTGTGGGACAGTTGAGTCCTGTTGGATGGCTCCAGGATGCCCCATACAGCAAGAATCGAGAGCATAGTTCTAAGGATGGATGCCTGGGCACCCCACTTCGCATCCCCATTGGCTGCTTGCGACATGGCAGGTTCGATCTGCTGGCTCTGGGGCGTGCTACCCAGGGGGCTGAGTTGAAATGGACTCTCCTGAGGATGGGTCATCATGTGGGTTCTTGTCCATGGAGACCTTGGAATGTGGCGGTGGCTCGGTGAACTGGAAGGATTCTCCAACCAGAGGGTTGGACACAGCTCCAAAGAGCAAGTTTCCCATGTGGAGACGACAGGTGTTCTGATTGGTGCCTCAGGAAACCCCCTGGTATTGGAAACCAGTCCTCTGAGGAGAGACGCCTGGAAACCAACAAAAGGGTTCAGATTAGGGCCTAGGGGGCCTGTCTGGTTCAATCTTCTTTCTCTGGGTACATCCTTCTGTTTGTCTGAGTGGAGGTCTTTGCTCAGCTTGTGTCAGATCAGTCCTGTTGGTCCAGGATGGCCTAAACTATTGGGATGGCCTCAGGGACCTTGGAGGTTTCTCCTAATCTGTAGGGTTGTGGCCAATGGAATGGGCAGAGTTTCCTTGGAGAGGGCAGGCCCAGTCCTGCGGTGTGGCTCCAGGGGCCCCAGCCTGGAGGATGTGTGGGCCAGGGCTGTGGGGACAGAAGTCTGAAAACACAAACTCGGCTCAAGTTTGGGCCCGAGGATATGGCAAGCCTGATCTAAAGACCTTGCAGGGAGATCCTCAGGATATGAATGAAGGGCGAGTGTGAGGCTGTTGATCAGGCTTTTTTCTCTCGATTTTGTGTCAAGGAGGGCTGTCAAATGGAGGAATGGCTTCATAGGCGATGGCCAATTCGCCATCTCTGGGGATTTGGCCTGGCTCCCAAGGGTATGTGGTCATTCTGTGGGAAGGGAGGAGTCCTGTTTGCTGCCTCCGGTGTCCCTCCCAAAGAGGGATTCCAGAGCAGGGCCCTGGGTCCCGGCGACTGGAAAACCCAAACTCGGGTTAGGATGGGGGCCCAAGGGGCATGGGAAGCCCCCTAGGCGGGCTCGTGGTCCAGCCACTGAGAGACCTGATTGGAGCACGAGGCTTATGGTGAGGGTCACCAGGCGTCTTTGTGCCCAAGGCGACCCTCAAGCATGGGCGTGGCCTCCTGGGCCATGCAGGTTTCTCCTACCCTGAAGGTTGGACACCAGGCCATCAGCAAGGTTTCTTGGATGGGGATGGAGGAGTTCAGATTTCTGCATATGGTTCCCTCCTGTCCGGGGATTGGAGATAAGGTCTAGATTCAGATGCCTGAACACCTATCTTGGCAAGTGATGCCAGCCTAATGCCATGGAGGTTCTGATGTGCTGGCTTTGCGGCCAAATATGTGGGTGTCTGTCAGGAGGTCTGGGCTCAGGCTGCGTCAGACAGAGCATTAGTGCCCAGGGCAGCCTAGGAAATTGGGGTGCATTCTAGGGCCGTGCATATTGAACCTCATTTGGGGTTTCTGGGCAGCCCTAGAGGGCAATGTTTTCCTTCTGGTGGGCAGGCAGCGTGGTGTTGTGGCTCCAGAATCCCCAATCTTGAGGGCTTGTGGGCCAGAAGTGTCAGGATGGAAGTCTGAAAACCCAAGCTAGTGTTAGTTTTGGGGCTGAGGGCATGGCTGGCCCACTCTGCAGACACGAAAGCGAGATCTCCTTCAACTGAATTCAGGGGCGTATCAGACATTGGCTCAGGCTGGAGGATGGGTTCATGATGTCCCCTTCATGATGTGGGGGCCTCATGAGGCCATGGAGTCTTTCCCACGCTGGGGGTTGTTAGCTGCTCCAAACTGCAAGGTTTCCTTCTGTGGGACAGTTGAGTCCTGGTGGATGGCTCAAGAACACCCTGTCTGAAAGAACCGAGAGCAGGCTTCTAAGGATGGATGACTGGACACCCCACCTCGAATTCCCATTGGCTCCTAGTGACAAGGCAGGTTCGATCTGCTGGCTCTGGGGCGAACTCCCCAGGGGGCTGGGTTGAAATGGACTCTCCTGAGGATGGGTTTGTGTCCATGGAGATCTTGGAATGTGGGGGTGGCTCATGGGACGTGCAGTTTTATCCTACATGGAGGGTTTGCCACAGCTCCAAAGAGCAAACAACCCATGTTGAGAAGAGAGGTGTTCCTTTTGGTGGCTCAGGAAACCCCATATGCTGGTATTAGAAACCAGGCCTTGGGGTGCCTGGGTGGCTCAGTGGGTTAAACCTCTGCCTTTGGTGCAGGTCATCATCTCAGGGTCCTGGGATCGAGCCCCGCATCGGGCTGTCTGCTCGGCGGGGAGCCTGCTTCCTCTCTCCCTCTCTCTGCCTGCCTCACTGTCTACTTGTGATCTCTCTCTCTGTGTCAAATAAATAAATAAAATCTAAAAAAAATAGTCTCTCATGCTTTAAGAACCCAGGCCTTGGAGGTGAGGCACCCAGATTCAAAAACAACGTATCAGATTAGGAACTGGTGCCTGTCCGGATCAATCTTCTGTCTCTGGGGACATCCGTCTTCTTGTCTGAGTGGAGGTAATTGCTCATATTGTGTCATATCGCCCCTGTTTGTCCAGGGCGGCCTACACTATTGGGATGGCCTCGGGGACCTTGCAGGTTTCTCCTCATCTGTAGGGTTGTGGCCAATGAAATGGGTAGAGTTTCCTTGGAGAGGGCAGGCACAGTCCTGCGGTGTGGCTTCAGGGGTCCCATCCTGGAGGGTGTGTGGGCCAGAACTGTGGGGACAGAAGTCTGAAAACACTAACTCGGCTGAGGTTTGGGGCTGAGAGTATGGCAGGGCCAATCGAGAGACTGTGAGGGGAGTTCCTTAGGATATGAACAAAGGGCAAGTGTGAGGCAGTTGCTCAGGCTTTGGTCTCTGGATGTTGTGTCAAGGACGGGCGTGGAATGTCGGGGTGGCCTCAACGGCCATGGACCAGGCTCCCTCTCTGGGGATTTGGCCCAGCTCCCAAGAGTTTGATGTCATTCTGAGGGAAGGGAGGAGTCCTGTTTACTCCCTCCAGTGTCCCTCCAAAGGACGGATTCCAGAGCAGAGTCCTGGGTACGGGCTACTGGAAAACCCGAGCACTGGTTTCGATTGGGGGCCTACGGGAAGGGCCCATGGGAAGCCCCATATGCGGGCTCTTGGTCCAGCCACTGAGAGGCCTTACTTGAGCACATGGCTCACTCTGAGGGTCACAATGCGTGTTTGTGCCAAAGGTGGCCCTCAAGTATGGGCGTGTCCTCATGGGCCATGCTGGTTTCTCCTACCCTGAAGGTTGGACACCACGCAAACAGCAAGGTTTCTTGCCATGGGGATGGAGGAGTTCTGATGACTGTATCAGGTTCCCCCCATGCAGTTATTGGAGATAAAATCTAGGTTCTGAAGCCTGAAAACCCTGTTTGAGACGAGATGACAGCCTAAGGCCATGGCAGATCCAATGTGCTAGGTGTGCGGCCAGCTGTCTGGGTGTTGCTTGGGAGGTCCGGGCTCAGACTGTGTCAGACAGAGCATTAGTGCCCAGGGCAGCCTCTATATTTGGGGTGCAGTCGAGTGGCGTGCAGGTTGAGTCTCATTTTGGGTTTTTGGGCAGCCCCAGAGGGCAACGTTTTTCTTCTGGTGGGCAGGCAGAGTGCTGCCCTGTGTCTCTGGAATTCCCAACCTGGATGGCTTGTGGGCCAGGAGTGTAAGGTCTGAAGACTGAGAACACAAGCTAGGCTTAGGTTATGGGGCGTGGGCACATCAGGCCCACTCTGCAGAGTCTGAATCCGAGATCTCCTGCATCTGAAGTCAGGACGAGTATCTGATATAGGATCAGGTTGGAGTTTTTGTCCTTGATGGCCCCTTCAGGAAGGGGGGAGTGCTCATGAGGTCATGGACGTTTTCCCATGCTCGCAGTTGGGAGATGCTCCAAACCGAAAGGATACCTTCTGTGGGACAGTTGAGTCCTGTTGGATGGCTCCAGGATGCCCCATACAGCAAGAATCGAGAGCATAGTTCTAAGGATGGATGCCTGGGCACCCCACTTCGCATCCCCATTGGCTGCTTGCGACATGGCAGGTTCGATCTGCTGGCTCTGGGGCGTGCTACCCAGGGGGCTGAGTTGAAATGGACTCTCCTGAGGATGGGTCATCAAGTGGGTTCTTGTCCATGGAGACCTAGGAATGTGGCGGTGGCTCGGTGAACTGGAAGGATTCTCCAACCAGAGGGTTGGACACAGCTCCAAAGAGCAAGTTTCCCATGTGGAGACGACGGGTGTCCTGATTGGTGCCTCAGGAAACCCCCTGGTATTGGAAACCAGTCCTCTGAGGAGAGACGCCTGGAAACCAACACAAGGGTTCAGATTAGGGCCTAGGGGGCCTGTCTGGTTCAATCTTCTTTCTCTGGGTACATCCTTCTGTTTGTCTGAGTGGAGGTCTTTGCTCAGCTTGTGTCAGATCAGTCCTGTTGGTCCAGGTTGGCCTAAACTATTGGGATGGCCTCAGGGACCTTGGAGGTTTCTCCTAATCTGTAGGGTTGTGGCCAATGGAATGGGCAGAGTTTCCTTGGAGAGGGCAGGCCCAGTCCTGCGGTGTGGCTCCAGGGGCCCCAGCCTGGAGGATGTGTGGGCCAGGGCTGTGGGGACAGAAGTCTGAAAACACAAACTCGGCTCAAGTTTGGGCCCGAGGATATGGCAAGCCTGATCTAAAGACCTTGCAGGGAGCTCCTCAGGATATGAATGAAGGGCGAGTGTGAGGCTGTTGATCAGGCTTTTTTCTCTTGATTTTGTGTCAAGGAGGGCTGTCGAATGGAGGAATGGCTTCATAGGCGATGGCCAATTCGCCATCTCTGGGGATTTGGCCTGGCTCCCAAGGGTATGTGGTCATTCTGTGGGAAGGGAGGAGTCCTGTTTACTGCCTCCGGTGTCCCTCCCAAAGAGGGATTCCAGAGCAGGGCCCTGGGTCCCGGCGTTTGGAAAACCCAAACTCGGGTTAGGATGGGGGCCCAAGGGGCATGGGAAGCCCCCTAGGCGGGCTCGTGGTCCAGCCACTGAGAGACCTGATTGGAGCACGAGGCTTATGGTGAGGGTCACCAGGCGTCTTTGTGCCCAAGGCGACCCTCAAGCATGGGCGTGGCCTCCTGGGCCATGCAGGTTTCTCCTACCCTGAAGGTTGGACACCAGGCCATCAGCAAGGTTTCTTGGATGGGGATGGAGGAGTTCAGATTTCTGCATCAGGTTCCCTCCTGTCCGGGGATTGGAGATAAGGTCTAGATTCAGATGCCTGAACACTTATCTTGGCAAGTGATGCCAGCCTAAGGCCATGGAGGTTCTGATGTGCTGGCTTTGCGGCCAAATATGTGGGTGTCTGTCAGGAGGTCTGGGCTCAGGCTGCGTCAGACAGAGCATTAGTGCCCAGGGCAGCCTAGGAAATTGGGGTGCATTATAGAGCCGTGCATATTGAACCTCATTTGGGGTTTCTGGGCAGCCCTAGAGGGCAATGTTTTCCTTCTGGTGGGCAGGCAGCGTGGTGTTGTGGCTCCAGAATTCCCAATCTTGAGGGCTTGTGGGCCAGAAGTGTCAGGATGGAAGTCTGAAAACAAAAGCTAGTGTTAGTTTTGGGGCTGAGGGCATGGCTGGCCCACTCTGCAGACACGAAATTGAGATCTCCTTCAACTGAATTCAGGGGCGTATCAGACATTGGCTCAGGCTGGAGGATGGGTTCATGATGTCCCCTTCATGATGTGGGGGCCTCATGAGGCCATGGAGTCTTTCCCACGCTGGGGGTTGTTAGCTGTTCCAAACTGCAAGGTTTCCTTCTGTGGGACAGTTGAGTCCTGGTGGATGGCTCAAGAACACCCTGTCTGAAAGAACCGAGAGCAGGCTTCTAAGGATGGATGCCTGGACACCCCACCTCGAATTCCCATTGGCTCCTAGTGACAAGGCAGGTTCGATCTGCTGGCTCTGGGGCGAACTCCCCAGGGGGCTGGGTTGAAATGGACTCTCCTGAGGATGGGTCATCATGTGGGTTTGTGTCCATGGAGATCTTGGAATGTGGGGGTGGCTCATGGGACGTGCAGTTTTATCCTACATGGAGGGTTTGCCACAGCTCCAAAGAGCAAACAACCCATGTTGAGAAGAGAGGTGTTCCTTTTGGTGGCTCAGGAAACCCCATGTGCTGGTATTAGAAACCAGGCCTTGGGGCACCTGGGTGGCTCAGTGGGTTAAACCTCTGCCTTTGGTGCAGGTCATCATCTCGGGGTCCTGGGATCGAGCCCCGCATCGGGCTGTCTGCTCGGCGGGGAGCCTGCTTCCTCTCTCCCTCTCTCTGCCTGCCTCACTGTCTACTTGTGATCTCTCTCTGTGTGTCAAATAAATAAATAAAATCTAAAAAAAATAGTCTCTCATGCTTTAAGAAACCAGGCCTTGGAGGTGAGGCACCCAGATTCAAAAACAACGTATCAGATTAGGAACTGGTGCCTGTCCGGATCAATCTTCTGTCTCTGGGGACATCCGTCTGCTTGTCTGAGTGGAGGTAATTGCTCATCTTGTGTCATATCGCCCCTGTTTGTCCAGGGCGGCCTACACTATTGGGATGGCCTCGGGGACCTTGCAGGTTTCTCCTCATCTGTAGGGTTGTGGCCAATGAAATGGGTAGAGTTTCCTTGGAGAGGGCAGGCACAGTCCTGCGGTGTGGCTTCAGGGGTCCCATCCTGGAGGGTGTGTGGGCCAGAACTGTGGGGACAGAAGTCTGAAAACACTAACTCGGCTGAGGTTTGGGGCTGAGAGTATGGCAGGGCCAATCGAGAGACTGTGAGGGGAGTTCCTTAGGATATGAACAAAGGGCAAGTGTGAGGCAGTTGCTCAGGCTTTGGTCTCTGGATGTTGTGTCAAGGACGGGCGTGGAAATTCGGGGTGGCCTCAACGGCCATGGACCAGGCTCCCTCTCTGGGGATTTGGCCCAGCTCCCAAGAGTTTGATGTCATTCTGAGGGAAGGGAGGAGTCCTGTTTACTCCCTCCAGTGTCCCTCCAAAGGAGGGATTCCAGAGCAGAGTCCTGGGTACGGGCTACTGGAAAACCCGAGCACTGGTTTCGATTGGGGGCCTACGGGAAGGGCCCATGGGAAGCCCCATATGCGGGCTCTTGGTCCAGCCACTGAGAGGCCTTACTTGAGCACATGGCTCACTCTGAGGGTCACAATGCGTGTTTGTGCCAAAGGTGGCCCTCAAGTATGGGCGTGTCCTCATGGGCCATGCTGGTTTCTCCTACCCTGAAGGTTGGACACCACGCAAACAGCAAGGTTTCTTGCCATGGGGATGGAGGAGTTCTGATGACTGTATCAGGTTCCCCCCATGCAGTTATTGGAGATAAAATCTAGGTTCTGAAGCCTGAAAACCCTGTTTGAGACGAGATGACAGCCTAAGGCCATGGCAGATCCAATGTGCTAGGTGTGCGGCCAGCTGTCTGGGTGTTGCTTGGGAGGTCCGGGCTCAGACTGTGTCAGACAGAGCATTAGTGCCCAGGGCAGCCTCTATATTTGGGGTGCAGTCGAGTGGCGTGCAGGTTGAGTCTCATTTTGGGTTTTTGGGCAGCCCCAGAGGGCAACGTTTTTCTTCTGGTGGGCAGGCAGAGTGCTGCCCTGTGTCTCTGGAATTCCCAACCTGGATGGCTTGTGGGCCAGGAGTGTAAGGTCTGAAGACTGAGAACACAAGCTAGGCTTAGGTTATGGGGCGTGGGCACATCAGGCCCACTCTGCAGAGTCTGAATCCAAGATCTCCTGCATCTGAAGTCAGGACGAGTATCTGATATAGGATCAGGTTGGAGTTTTTGTCCTTGATGGCCCCTTCAGGAAGGGGGGAGTGCTCATGAGGTCATGGACGTTTTCCCATGCTCGCAGTTGGGAGATGCTCCAAACCGAAAGGATACCTTATGTGGGACAGTTGAGTCCTGTTGGATGGCTCCAGGATGCCCCATACAGCAAGAATCGAGAGCATAGTTCTAAGGATGGATGCCTGGGCACCCCACTTCGCATCCCCATTGGCTGCTTGCGACATGGCAGGTTCGATCTGCTGGCTCTGGGGCGTGTTACCCAGGGGGCTGAGTTGAAATGGACTCTCCTGAGGATGGGTCATCAAGTGGGTTCTTGTCCATGGAGACCTAGGAATGTGGCGGTGGCTCGGTGAACTGGAAGGATTCTCCAACCAGAGGGTTGGACACAGCTCCAAAGAGCAAGTTTCCCATGTGGAGACGACAGGTGTCCTGATTGGTGCCTCAGGAAACCCCCTGGTATTGGAAACCAGTCCTCTGAGGAGAGACGCCTGGAAACCAACAAAAGGGTTCAGATTAGGGCCTAGGGGGCCTGTCTGGTTCAATCTTCTTTCTCTGGGTACATCCTTCTGTTTGTCTGAGTGGAGGTCTTTGCTCAGCTTGTGTCAGATCAGTCCTGTTGGTCCAGGTTGGCCTAAACTATTGGGATGGCCTCAGGGACCTTGGAGGTTTCTCCTAATCTGTAGGGTTGTGGCCAATGGAATGGGCAGAGTTTCCTTGGAGAGGGCAGGCCCAGTCCTGCGGTGTGGCTCCAGGGGCCCCAGCCTGGAGGATGTGTGGGCCAGGGCTGTGGGGACAGAAGTCTGAAAACACAAACTCGGCTCAAGTTTGGGCCCGAGGATATGGCAAGCCTGATCTAAAGACCATGCAGGGAGCTCCTCAGGATATGAATGAAGGGCGAGTGTGAGGCTGTTGATCAGGCTTTTTTCTCTTGATTTTGTGTCAAGGAGGGCTGTCGAATGGAGGAATGGCTTCATAGGCGATGGCCAATTCGCCATCTCTGGGGATTTGGCCTGGCTCCCAAGGGTATGTGGTCATTCTGTGGGAAGGGAGGAGTCCTGTTTACTGCCTCCGGTGTCCCTCCCAAAGAGGGATTCCAGAGCAGGGCCCTGGGTCCCGGCGTTTGGAAAACCCAAACTCGGGTTAGGATGGGGGCCCAAGGGGCATGGGAAGCCCCCTAGGCGGGCTCGTGGTCCAGCCACTGAGAGACCTGATTGGAGCACGAGGCTTATGGTGAGGGTCACCAGGCGTCTTTGTGCCCAAGGCGACCCTCAAGCATGGGCGTGGCCTCCTGGGCCATGCAGGTTTCTCCTACCCTGAAGGTTGGACACCAGGCCATCAGCAAGGTTTCTTGGATGGGGATGGAGGAGTTCAGATTTCTGCATATGGTTCCCTCCTGTCCGGGGATTGGAGATAAGGTCTAGATTCAGATGCCTGAACACCTATCTTGGCAAGTGATGCCAGCCTAAGGCCATGGAGGTTCTGATGTGCTGGCTTTGCGGCCAAATATGTGGGTGTCTGTCAGGAGGTCTGGGCTCAGGCTGCGTCAGACAGAGCATTAGTGCCCAGGGCAGCCTAGGAAATTGGGGTGCATTCTAGGGCCGTGCATATTGAACCTCATTTGGGGTTTCTGGGCAGCCCTAGAGGGCAATGTTTTCCTTCTGGTGGGCAGGCAGCGTGGTGTTGTGGCTCCAGAATCCCCAATCTTGAGGGCTTGTGGGCCAGAAGTGTCAGGATGGAAGTCTGAAAACCCAAGCTAGTGTTAGTTTTGGGGCTGAGGGCATGGCTGGCCCACTCTGCAGACACGAAATTGAGATCTCCTTCAACTGAATTCAGGGGCGTATCAGACATTGGCTCAGGCTGGAGGATGGGTTCATGATGTCCCCTTCATGATGTGGGGGCCTCATGAGGCCATGGAGTCTTTCCCTCGCTGGGGGTTGTTAGCTGTTCCAAACTGCAAGGTTTCCTTCTGTGGGACAGTTGAGTCCTGGTGGATGGCTCAAGAACACCCTGTCTGAAAGAACCGAGAGCAGGCTTCTAAGGATGGATGCCTGGACACCCCACCTCGAATTCCCATTGGCTCCTAGTGACAAGGCAGGTTCGATCTGCTGGCTCTGGGGCGAACTACCCAGGGGGCTGGGTTGAAATGGACTCTCCTGAGGATGGGTCATCATGTGGGTTTGTGTCCATGGAGATCTTGGAATGTGGGGGTGGCTCATGGGACGTGCAGTTTTATCCTACATGGAGGGTTTGCCACAGCTCCAAAGAGCAAACAACCCATGTTGAGAAGAGAGGTGTTCCTTTTGGTGGCTCAGGAAACCCCATATGCTGGTATTAGAAACCAGGCCTTGGGGCACCTGGGTGGCTCAGTGGGTTAAACCTCTGCCTTTGGTGCAGGTCATCATCTCGGGGTCCTGGGATCGAGCCCCGCATCGGGCTGTCTGCTCGGCGGGGAGCCTGCTTCCTCTCTCCCTCTCTCTGCCTGCCTCACTGTCTACTTGTGATCTCTCTCTCTGTGTCAAATAAATAAATAAAATCTAAAAAAAATAGTCTCTCATGCTTTAAGAAACCAGGCCTTGGAGGTGAGGCACCCAGATTCAAAAACAACGTATCAGATTAGGAACTGGTGCCTGTCCGGATCAATCTTCTGTCTCTGGGGACATCCGTCTGCTTGTCTGAGTGGAGGTAATTGCTCATCTTGTGTCAAATCGCCCCTGTTTGTCCAGGGCGGCCTACACTATTGGGATGGCCTCGGGGACCTTGCAGGTTTCTCCTCATCTGTAGGGTTGTGGCCAATGAAATGGGTAGAGTTTCCTTGGAGAGGGCAGGCACAGTCCTGCGGTGTGGCTTCAGGGGTCCCATCCTGGAGGGTGTGTGGGCCAGAACTGTGGGGACAGAAGTCTGAAAACACTAACTCGGCTGAGGTTTGGGGCTGAGAGTATGGCAGGGCCAATCGAGAGACTGTGAGGGGAGTTCCTTAGGATATGAACAAAGGGCAAGTGTGAGGCAGTTGCTCAGGCTTTGGTCTCTGGATGTTGTGTCAAGGATGGGCGTGGAATGTCGGGGTGGCCTCAACGGCCATGGACCAGGCTCCCTCTCTGGGGATTTGGCCCAGCTCCCAAGAGTTTGATGTCATTCTGAGGGAAGGGAGGAGTCCTGTTTACTCCCTCCAGTGTCCCTCCAAAGGAGGGATTCCAGAGCAGAGTCCTGGGTACGGGCTACTGGAAAACCCGAGCACTGGTTTCGATTGGGGGCCTACGGGAAGGGCCCATGGGAAGCCCCATATGCGGGCTCTTGGTCCAGCCACTGAGAGGCCTTACTTGAGCACATGGCTCACTCTGAGGGTCACAATGCGTGTTTGTGCCAAAGGTGGCCCTCAAGTATGGGCGTGTCCTCATGGGCCATGCTGGTTTCTCCTACCCTGAAGGTTGGACACCACGCAAACAGCAAGGTTTCTTGCCATGGGGATGGAGGAGTTCTGATGACTGTATCAGGTTCCCCCCATGCAGTTATTGGAGATAAAATCTAGGTTCTGAAGCCTGAAAACCCTGTTTGAGACGAGATGACAGCCTAAGGCCATGGCAGATCCAATGTGCTAGGTGTGCGGCCAGCTGTCTGGGTGTTGCTTGGGAGGTCCGGGCTCAGACTGTGTCAGACAGAGCATTAGTGCCCAGGGCAGCCTCTATATTTGGGGTGCAGTCGAGTGGCGTGCAGGTTGAGTCTCATTTTGGGTTTTTGGGCAGCCCCAGAGGGCAACGTTTTTCTTCTGGTGGGCAGGCAGAGTGCTGCCCTGTGTCTCTGGAATTCCCAACCTGGATGGCTTGTGGGCCAGGAGTGTAAGGTCTGAAGACTGAGAACACAAGCTAGGCTTAGGTTATGGGGCGTGGGCACATCAGGCCCACTCTGCAGAGTCTGAATCCAAGATCTCCTGCATCTGAAGTCAGGACGAGTATCTGATATAGGATCAGGTTGGAGTTTTTGTCCTTGATGGCCCCTTCAGGAAGGGGGGAGTGCTCATGAGGTCATGGACGTTTTCCCATGCTCGCAGTTGGGAGATGCTCCAAACCGAAAGGATACCTTCTGTGGGACAGTTGAGTCCTGTTGGATGGCTCCAGGATGCCCCATACAGCAAGAATCGAGAGCATAGTTCTAAGGATGGATGCCTGGGCACCCCACTTCGCATCCCCATTGGCTGCTTGCGACATGGCAGGTTCGATCTGCTGGCTCTGGGGCGTGTTACCCAGGGGGCTGAGTTGAAATGGACTCTCCTGAGGATGGGTCATCAAGTGGGTTCTTGTCCATGGAGACCTAGGAATGTGGCGGTGGCTCGGTGAACTGGAAGGATTCTCCAACCAGAGGGTTGGACACAGCTCCAAAGAGCAAGTTTCCCATGTGGAGACGACAGGTGTCCTGATTGGTGCCTCAGGAAACCCCCTGGTATTGGAAACCAGTCCTCTGAGGAGAGACGCCTGGAAACCAACAAAAGGGTTCAGATTAGGGCCTAGGGGGCCTGTCTGGTTCAATCTTCTTTCTCTGGGTACATCCTTCTGTTTGTCTGAGTGGAGGTCTTTGCTCAGCTTGTGTCAGATCAGTCCTGTTGGTCCAGGTTGGCCTAAACTATTGGGATGGCCTCAGGGACCTTGGAGGTTTCTCCTAATCTGTAGGGTTGTGGCCAATGGAATGGGCAGAGTTTCCTTGGAGAGGGCAGGCCCAGTCCTGCGGTGTGGCTCCAGGGGCCCCAGCCTGGAGGATGTGTGGGCCAGGGCTGTGGGGACAGAAGTCTGAAAACACAAACTCGGCTCAAGTTTGGGCCCGAGGATATGGCAAGCCTGATCTAAAGACCTTGCAGGGAGCTCCTCAGGATATGAATGAAGGGCGAGTGTGAGGCTGTTGATCAGGCTTTTTTCTCTTGATTTTGTGTCAAGGAGGGCTGTCGAATGGAGGAATGGCTTCATAGGCGATGGCCAATTCGCCATCTCTGGGGATTTGGCCTGGCTCCCAAGGGTATGTGGTCATTCTGTGGGAAGGGAGGAGTCCTGTTTACTGCCTCCGGTGTCCCTCCCAAAGAGGGATTCCAGAGCAGGGCCCTGGGTCCCGGCGACTGGAAAACCCAAACTCGGGTTAGGATGGGGGCCCAAGGGGCATGGGAAGCCCCCTAGGCGGGCTCGTGGTCCAGCCACTGAGAGACCTGATTGGAGCACGAGGCTTATGGTGAGGGTCACCAGGCGTCTTTGTGCCCAAGGCGACCCTCAAGCATGGGCGTGGCCTCCTGGGCCATGCAGGTTTCTCCTACCCTGAAGGTTGGACACCAGGCCATCAGCAAGGTTTCTTGGATGGGGATGGAGGAGTTCAGATTTCTGCATCAGGTTCCCTCCTGTCCGGGGATTGGAGATAAGGTCTAGATTCAGATGCCTGAACACTTATCTTGGCAAGTGATGCCAGCCTAAGGCCATGGAGGTTCTGATGTGCTGGCTTTGCGGCCAAATATGTGGGTGTCTGTCAGGAGGTCTGGGCTCAGGCTGCGTCAGACAGAGCATTAGTGCCCAGGGCAGCCTAGGAAATTGGGGTGCATTATAGAGCCGTGCATATTGAACCTCATTTGGGGTTTCTGGGCAGCCCTAGAGGGCAATGTTTTCCTTCTGGTGGGCAGGCAGCGTGGTGTTGTGGCTCCAGAATTCCCAATCTTGAGGGCTTGTGGGCCAGAAGTGTCAGGATGGAAGTCTGAAAACAAAAGCTAGTGTTAGTTTTGGGGCTGAGGGCATGGCTGGCCCACTCTGCAGACACGAAATTGAGATCTCCTTCAACTGAATTCAGGGGCGTATCAGACATTGGCTCAGGCTGGAGGATGGGTTCATGATGTCCCCTTCATGATGTGGGGGCCTCATGAGGCCATGGAGTCTTTCCCACGCTGGGGGTTGTTAGCTGTTCCAAACTGCAAGGTTTCCTTCTGTGGGACAGTTGAGTCCTGGTGGATGGCTCAAGAACACCCTGTCTGAAAGAACCGAGAGCAGGCTTCTAAGGATGGATGCCTGGACACCCCACCTCGAATTCCCATTGGCTCCTAGTGACAAGGCAGGTTCGATCTGCTGGCTCTGGGGCGAACTCCCCAGGGGGCTGGGTTGAAATGGACTCTCCTGAGGATGGGTCATCATGTGGGTTTGTGTCCATGGAGATCTTGGAATGTGGGGGTGGCTCATGGGACGTGCAGTTTTATCCTACATGGAGGGTTTGCCACAGCTCCAAAGAGCAAACAACCCATGTTGAGAAGAGAGGTGTTCCTTTTGGTGGCTCAGGAAACCCCATGTGCTGGTATTAGAAACCAGGCCTTGGGGCACCTGGGTGGCTCAGTGGGTTAAACCTCTGCCTTTGGTGCAGGTCATCATCTCGGGGTCCTGGGATCGAGCCCCGCATCGGGCTGTCTGCTCGGCGGGGAGCCTGCTTCCTCTCTCCCTCTCTCTGCCTGCCTCACTGTCTACTTGTGATCTCTCTCTCTGTGTCAAATAAATAAATAAAATCTAAAAAAAATAGTCTCTCATGCTTTAAGAAACCAGGCCTTGGAGGTGAGGCACCCAGATTCAAAAACAACGTATCAGATTAGGAACTGGTGCCTGTCCGGATCAATCTTCTGTCTCTGGGGACATCCGTCTGCTTGTCTGAGTGGAGGTAATTGCTCATCTTGTGTCATATCGCCCCTGTTTGTCCAGGGCGGCCTACACTATTGGGATGGCCTCGGGGACCTTGCAGGTTTCTCCTCATCTGTAGGGTTGTGGCCAATGAAATGGGTAGAGTTTCCTTGGAGAGGGCAGGCACAGTCCTGCGGTGTGGCTTCAGGGGTCCCATCCTGGAGGGTGTGTGGGCCAGAACTGTGGGGACAGAAGTCTGAAAACACTAACTCGGCTGAGGTTTGGGGCTGAGAGTATGGCAGGGCCAATCGAGAGACTGTGAGGGGAGTTCCTTAGGATATGAACAAAGGGCAAGTGTGAGGCAGTTGCTCAGGCTTTGGTCTCTGGATGTTGTGTCAAGGATGGGCGTGGAATGTCGGGGTGGCCTCAACGGCCATGGACCAGGCTCCCTCTCTGGGGATTTGGCCCAGCTCCCAAGAGTTTGATGTCATTCTGAGGGAAGGGAGGAGTCCTGTTTACTCCCTCCAGTGTCCCTCCAAAGGAGGGATTCCAGAGCAGAGTCCTGGGTACGGGCTACTGGAAAACCCGAGCACTGGTTTCGATTGGGGGCCTACGGGAAGGGCCCATGGGAAGCCCCATATGCGGGCTCTTGGTCCAGCCACTGAGAGGCCTTACTTGAGCACATGGCTCACTCTGAGGGTCACAATGCGTGTTTGTGCCAAAGGTGGCCCTCAAGTATGGGCGTGTCCTCATGGGCCATGCTGGTTTCTCCTACCCTGAAGGTTGGACACCACGCAAACAGCAAGGTTTCTTGCCATGGGGATGGAGGAGTTCTGATGACTGTATCAGGTTCCCCCCATGCAGTTATTGGAGATAAAATCTAGGTTCTGAAGCCTGAAAACCCTGTTTGAGACGAGATGACAGCCTAAGGCCATGGCAGATCCAATGTGCTAGGTGTGCGGCCAGCTGTCTGGGTGTTGCTTGGGAGGTCCGGGCTCAGACTGTGTCAGACAGAGCATTAGTGCCCAGGGCAGCCTCTATATTTGGGGTGCAGTCGAGTGGCGTGCAGGTTGAGTCTCATTTTGGGTTTTTGGGCAGCCCCAGAGGGCAACGTTTTTCTTCTGGTGGGCAGGCAGAGTGCTGCCCTGTGTCTCTGGAATTCCCAACCTGGATGGCTTGTGGGCCAGGAGTGTAAGGTCTGAAGACTGAGAACACAAGCTAGGCTTAGGTTATGGGGCGTGGGCACATCAGGCCCACTCTGCAGAGTCTGAATCCAAGATCTCCTGCATCTGAAGTCAGGACGAGTATCTGATATAGGATCAGGTTGGAGTTTTTGTCCTTGATGGCCCCTTCAGGAAGGGGGGAGTGCTCATGAGGTCATGGACGTTTTCCCATGCTCGCAGTTGGGAGATGCTCCAAACCGAAAGGATACCTTCTGTGGGACAGTTGAGTCCTGTTGGATGGCTCCAGGATGCCCCATACAGCAAGAATCGAGAGCATAGTTCTAAGGATGGATGCCTGGGCACCCCACTTCGCATCCCCATTGGCTGCTTGCGACATGGCAGGTTCGATCTGCTGGCTCTGGGGCGTGTTACCCAGGGGGCTGAGTTGAAATGGACTCTCCTGAGGATGGGTCATCAAGTGGGTTCTTGTCCATGGAGACCTAGGAATGTGGCGGTGGCTCGGTGAACTGGAAGGATTCTCCAACCAGAGGGTTGGACACAGCTCCAAAGAGCAAGTTTCCCATGTGGAGACGACAGGTGTCCTGATTGGTGCCTCAGGAAACCCCCTGGTATTGGAAACCAGTCCTCTGAGGAGAGACGCCTGGAAACCAACAAAAGGGTTCAGATTAGGGCCTAGGGGGCCTGTCTGGTTCAATCTTCTTTCTCTGGGTACATCCTTCTGTTTGTCTGAGTGGAGGTCTTTGCTCAGCTTGTGTCAGATCAGTCCTGTTGGTCCAGGTTGGCCTAAACTATTGGGATGGCCTCAGGGACCTTGGAGGTTTCTCCTAATCTGTAGGGTTGTGGCCAATGGAATGGGCAGAGTTTCCTTGGAGAGGGCAGGCCCAGTCCTGCGGTGTGGCTCCAGGGGCCCCAGCCTGGAGGATGTGTGGGCCAGGGCTGTGGGGACAGAAGTCTGAAAACACAAACTCGGCTCAAGTTTGGGCCCGAGGATATGGCAAGCCTGATCTAAAGACCATGCAGGGAGCTCCTCAGGATATGAATGAAGGGCGAGTGTGAGGCTGTTGATCAGGCTTTTTTCTCTTGATTTTGTGTCAAGGAGGGCTGTCGAATGGAGGAATGGCTTCATAGGCGATGGCCAATTCGCCATCTCTGGGGATTTGGCCTGGCTCCCAAGGGTATGTGGTCATTCTGTGGGAAGGGAGGAGTCCTGTTTACTGCCTCCGGTGTCCCTCCCAAAGAGGGATTCCAGAGCAGGGCCCTGGGTCCCGGCGTTTGGAAAACCCAAACTCGGGTTAGGATGGGGGCCCAAGGGGCATGGGAAGCCCCCTAGGCGGGCTCGTGGTCCAGCCACTGAGAGACCTGATTGGAGCACGAGGCTTATGGTGAGGGTCACCAGGCGTCTTTGTGCCCAAGGCGACCCTCAAGCATGGGCGTGGCCTCCTGGGCCATGCAGGTTTCTCCTACCCTGAAGGTTGGACACCAGGCCATCAGCAAGGTTTCTTGGATGGGGATGGAGGAGTTCAGATTTCTGCATATGGTTCCCTCCTGTCCGGGGATTGGAGATAAGGTCTAGATTCAGATGCCTGAACACCTATCTTGGCAAGTGATGCCAGCCTAAGGCCATGGAGGTTCTGATGTGCTGGCTTTGCGGCCAAATATGTGGGTGTCTGTCAGGAGGTCTGGGCTCAGGCTGCGTCAGACAGAGCATTAGTGCCCAGGGCAGCCTAGGAAATTGGGGTGCATTCTAGGGCCGTGCATATTGAACCTCATTTGGGGTTTCTGGGCAGCCCTAGAGGGCAATGTTTTCCTTCTGGTGGGCAGGCAGCGTGGTGTTGTGGCTCCAGAATCCCCAATCTTGAGGGCTTGTGGGCCAGAAGTGTCAGGATGGAAGTCTGAAAACCCAAGCTAGTGTTAGTTTTGGGGCTGAGGGCATGGCTGGCCCACTCTGCAGACACGAAATTGAGATCTCCTTCAACTGAATTCAGGGGCGTATCAGACATTGGCTCAGGCTGGAGGATGGGTTCATGATGTCCCCTTCATGATGTGGGGGCCTCATGAGGCCATGGAGTCTTTCCCTCGCTGGGGGTTGTTAGCTGTTCCAAACTGCAAGGTTTCCTTCTGTGGGACAGTTGAGTCCTGGTGGATGGCTCAAGAACACCCTGTCTGAAAGAACCGAGAGCAGGCTTCTAAGGATGGATGCCTGGACACCCCACCTCGAATTCCCATTGGCTCCTAGTGACAAGGCAGGTTCGATCTGCTGGCTCTGGGGCGAACTACCCAGGGGGCTGGGTTGAAATGGACTCTCCTGAGGATGGGTCATCATGTGGGTTTGTGTCCATGGAGATCTTGGAATGTGGGGGTGGCTCATGGGACGTGCAGTTTTATCCTACATGGAGGGTTTGCCACAGCTCCAAAGAGCAAACAACCCATGTTGAGAAGAGAGGTGTTCCTTTTGGTGGCTCAGGAAACCCCATATGCTGGTATTAGAAACCAGGCCTTGGGGCACCTGGGTGGCTCAGTGGGTTAAACCTCTGCCTTTGGTGCAGGTCATCATCTCGGGGTCCTGGGATCGAGCCCCGCATCGGGCTGTCTGCTCGGCGGGGAGCCTGCTTCCTCTCTCCCTCTCTCTGCCTGCCTCACTGTCTACTTGTGATCTCTCTCTCTGTGTCAAATAAATAAATAAAATCTAAAAAAAATAGTCTCTCATGCTTTAAGAAACCAGGCCTTGGAGGTGAGGCACCCAGATTCAAAAACAACGTATCAGATTAGGAACTGGTGCCTGTCCAGATCAATCTTCTGTCTCTGGGGACATCCGTCTGCTTGTCTGAGTGGAGGTAATTGCTCATCTTGTGTCAAATCGCCCCTGTTTGTCCAGGGCGGCCTACACTATTGGGATGGCCTCGGGGACCTTGCAGGTTTCTCCTCATCTGTAGGGTTGTGGCCAATGAAATGGGTAGAGTTTCCTTGGAGAGGGCAGGCACAGTCCTGCGGTGTGGCTTCAGGGGTCCCATCCTGGAGGGTGTGTGGGCCAGAACTGTGGGGACAGAAGTCTGAAAACACTAACTCGGCTGAGGTTTGGGGCTGAGAGTATGGCAGGGCCAATCGAGAGACTGTGAGGGGAGTTCCTTAGGATATGAACAAAGGGCAAGTGTGAGGCAGTTGCTCAGGCTTTGGTCTCTGGATGTTGTGTCAAGGATGGGCGTGGAATGTCGGGGTGGCCTCAACGGCCATGGACCAGGCTCCCTCTCTGGGGATTTGGCCCAGCTCCCAAGAGTTTGATGTCATTCTGAGGGAAGGGAGGAGTCCTGTTTACTCCCTCCAGTGTCCCTCCAAAGGAGGGATTCCAGAGCAGAGTCCTGGGTACGGGCTACTGGAAAACCCGAGCACTGGTTTCGATTGGGGGCCTACGGGAAGGGCCCATGGGAAGCCCCATATGCGGGCTCTTGGTCCAGCCACTGAGAGGCCTTACTTGAGCACATGGCTCACTCTGAGGGTCACAATGCGTGTTTGTGCCAAAGGTGGCCCTCAAGTATGGGCGTGTCCTCATGGGCCATGCTGGTTTCTCCTACCCTGAAGGTTGGACACCACGCAAACAGCAAGGTTTCTTGCCATGGGGATGGAGGAGTTCTGATGACTGTATCAGGTTCCCCCCATGCAGTTATTGGAGATAAAATCTAGGTTCTGAAGCCTGAAAACCCTGTTTGAGACGAGATGACAGCCTAAGGCCATGGCAGATCCAATGTGCTAGGTGTGCGGCCAGCTGTCTGGGTGTTGCTTGGGAGGTCCGGGCTCAGACTGTGTCAGACAGAGCATTAGTGCCCAGGGCAGCCTCTATATTTGGGGTGCAGTCGAGTGGCGTGCAGGTTGAGTCTCATTTTGGGTTTTTGGGCAGCCCCAGAGGGCAACGTTTTTCTTCTGGTGGGCAGGCAGAGTGCTGCCCTGTGTCTCTGGAATTCCCAACCTGGATGGCTTGTGGGCCAGGAGTGTAAGGTCTGAAGACTGAGAACACAAGCTAGGCTTAGGTTATGGGGCGTGGGCACATCAGGCCCACTCTGCAGAGTCTGAATCCAAGATCTCCTGCATCTGAAGTCAGGACGAGTATCTGATATAGGATCAGGTTGGAGTTTTTGTCCTTGATGGCCCCTTCAGGAAGGGGGGAGTGCTCATGAGGTCATGGACGTTTTCCCATGCTCGCAGTTGGGAGATGCTCCAAACCGAAAGGATACCTTCTGTGGGACAGTTGAGTCCTGTTGGATGGCTCCAGGATGCCCCATACAGCAAGAATCGAGAGCATAGTTCTAAGGATGGATGCCTGGGCACCCCACTTCGCATCCCCATTGGCTGCTTGCGACATGGCAGGTTCGATCTGCTGGCTCTGGGGCGTGTTACCCAGGGGGCTGAGTTGAAATGGACTCTCCTGAGGATGGGTCATCAAGTGGGTTCTTGTCCATGGAGACCTAGGAATGTGGCGGTGGCTCGGTGAACTGGAAGGATTCTCCAACCAGAGGGTTGGACACAGCTCCAAAGAGCAAGTTTCCCATGTGGAGACGACAGGTGTCCTGATTGGTGCCTCAGGAAACCCCCTGGTATTGGAAACCAGTCCTCTGAGGAGAGACGCCTGGAAACCAACAAAAGGGTTCAGATTAGGGCCTAGGGGGCCTGTCTGGTTCAATCTTCTTTCTCTGGGTACATCCTTCTGTTTGTCTGAGTGGAGGTCTTTGCTCAGCTTGTGTCAGATCAGTCCTGTTGGTCCAGGTTGGCCTAAACTATTGGGATGGCCTCAGGGACCTTGGAGGTTTCTCCTAATCTGTAGGGTTGTGGCCAATGGAATGGGCAGAGTTTCCTTGGAGAGGGCAGGCCCAGTCCTGCGGTGTGGCTCCAGGGGCCCCAGCCTGGAGGATGTGTGGGCCAGGGCTGTGGGGACAGAAGTCTGAAAACACAAACTCGGCTCAAGTTTGGGCCCGAGGATATGGCAAGCCTGATCTAAAGACCTTGCAGGGAGCTCCTCAGGATATGAATGAAGGGCGAGTGTGAGGCTGTTGATCAGGCTTTTTTCTCTTGATTTTGTGTCAAGGAGGGCTGTCGAATGGAGGAATGGCTTCATAGGCGATGGCCAATTCGCCATCTCTGGGGATTTGGCCTGGCTCCCAAGGGTATGTGGTCATTCTGTGGGAAGGGAGGAGTCCTGTTTACTGCCTCCGGTGTCCCTCCCAAAGAGGGATTCCAGAGCAGGGCCCTGGGTCCCGGCGTTTGGAAAACCCAAACTCGGGTTAGGATGGGGGCCCAAGGGGCATGGGAAGCCCCCTAGGCGGGCTCGTGGTCCAGCCACTGAGAGACCTGATTGGAGCACGAGGCTTATGGTGAGGGTCACCAGGCGTCTTTGTGCCCAAGGCGACCCTCAAGCATGGGCGTGGCCTCCTGGGCCATGCAGGTTTCTCCTACCCTGAAGGTTGGACACCAGGCCATCAGCAAGGTTTCTTGGATGGGGATGGAGGAGTTCAGATTTCTGCATATGGTTCCCTCCTGTCCGGGGATTGGAGATAAGGTCTAGATTCAGATGCCTGAACACCTATCTTGGCAAGTGATGCCAGCCTAAGGTTGGCAGGTTCTGATGTGCTGGCTTTGCGGCCAAATATGTGGGTGTCTGTCAGGAGGTCTGGGCTCAGGCTGCGTCAGACAGAGCATTAGTGCCCAGGTCAGCCTAGGAAATTGGGGTGCATTCTAGGGCCGTGCATATTGAACCTCATTTGGGGTTTCTGGGCAGCCCTAGAGGGCAATGTTTTCCTTCTGGTGGGCAGGCAGCGTGGTGTTGTGGCTCCAGAATCCCCAATCTTGAGGGCTTGTGGGCCAGAAGTGTCAGGATGGAAGTCTGAAAACCCAAGCTAGTGTTAGTTTTGGGGCTGAGGGCATGGCTGGCCCACTCTGCAGACACGAAATTGAGATCTCCTTCAACTGAATTCAGGGGCATATCAGACATTGGCTCAGGCTGGAGGATGGGTTCATGATGTCCCCTTCATGATGTGGGGGCCTCATGAGGCCATGGAGTCTTTCCCTCGCTGGGGGTTGTTAGCTGTTCCAAACTGCAAGGTTTCCTTCTGTGGGACAGTTGAGTCCTGGTGGATGGCTCAAGAACACCCTGTCTGAAAGAACCGAGAGCAGGCTTCTAAGGATGGATGCCTGGACACCCCACCTCGAATTCCCATTGGCTCCTAGTGACAAGGCAGGTTCGATCTGCTGGCTCTGGGGCGAACTACCCAGGGGGCTGGGTTGAAATGGACTCTCCTGAGGATGGGTCATCATGTGGGTTTGTGTCCATGGAGATCTTGGAATGTGGGGGTGGCTCATGGGACGTGCAGTTTTATCCTACATGGAGGGTTTGCCATAGCTCCAAAGAGCAAACAACCCATGTTGAGAAGAGAGGTGTTCCTTTTGGTGGCTCAGGAAACCCCATATGCTGGTATTAGAAACCAGGCCTTGGGGCACCTGGGTGGCTCAGTGGGTTAAACCTCTGCCTTTGGTGCAGGTCATCATCTCGGGGTCCTGGGATCGAGCCCCGCATCGGGCTGTCTGCTCGGCGGGGAGCCTGCTTCCTCTCTCCCTCTCTCTGCCTGCCTCACTGTCTACTTGTGATCTCTCTCTCTGTGTCAAATAAATAAATAAAATCTAAAAAAAATAGTCTCTCATGCTTTAAGAAACCAGGCCTTGGAGGTGAGGCACCCAGATTCAAAAACAACGTATCAGATTAGGAACTGGTGCCTGTCCGGATCAATCTTCTGTCTCTGGGGACATCCGTCTGCTTGTCTGAGTGGAGGTAATTGCTCATCTTGTGTCATATCGCCCCTGTTTGTCCAGGGCGGCCTACACTATTGGGATGGCCTCGGGGACCTTGCAGGTTTCTCCTCATCTGTAGGGTTGTGGCCAATGAAATGGGTAGAGTTTCCTTGGAGAGGGCAGGCACAGTCCTGCGGTGTGGCTTCAGGGGTCCCATCCTGGAGGGTGTGTGGGCCAGAACTGTGGGGACAGAAGTCTGAAAACACTAACTCGGCTGAGGTTTGGGGCTGAGAGTATGGCAGGGCCAATCGAGAGACTGTGAGGGGAGTTCCTTAGGATATGAACAAAGGGCAAGTGTGAGGCAGTTGCTCAGGCTTTGGTCTCTGGATGTTGTGTCAAGGACGGGCGTGGAATGTCGGGGTGGCCTCAACGGCCATGGACCAGGCTCCCTCTCTGGGGATTTGGCCCAGCTCCCAAGAGTTTGATGTCATTCTGAGGGAAGGGAGGAGTCCTGTTTACTCCCTCCAGTGTCCCTCCAAAGGACGGATTCCAGAGCAGGGTCCTGGGTACGGGCTACTGGAAAACCCGAGCACTGGTTTCGATTGGGGGCCTACGGGAAGGGCCCATGGGAAGCCCCATATGCGGGCTCTTGGTCCAGCCACTGAGAGGCCTTACTTGAGCACATGGCTCACTCTGAGGGTCACAATGCGTGTTTGTGCCAAAGGTGGCCCTCAAGTATGGGCGTGTCCTCATGGGCCATGCTGGTTTCTCCTACCCTGAAGGTTGGACACCACGCAAACAGCAAGGTTTCTTGCCATGGGGATGGAGGAGTTCTGATGACTGTATCAGGTTCCCCCCATGCAGTTATTGGAGATAAAATCTAGGTTCTGAAGCCTGAAAACCCTGTTTGAGACGAGATGACAGCCTAAGGCCATGGCAGATCCAATGTGCTAGGTGTGCGGCCAGCTGTCTGGGTGTTGGTTGGGAGGTCCGGGCTCAGACTGTGTCAGACAGAGCATTAGTGCCCAGGGCAGCCTCTATATTTGGGGTGCAGTGGAGTGGCGTGCAGGTTGAGTCTCATTTTGGGTTTTTGGGCAGCCCCAGAGGGCAACGTTTTTCTTCTGGTGGGCAGGCAGAGTGCTGCCCTGTGTCTCTGGAATTCCCAACCTGGATGGCTTGTGGGCCAGGAGTGTAAGGTCTGAAGACTGAGAACACAAGCTAGGCTTAGGTTATGCGGCGTGGGCACATCAGGCCCACTCTGCAGAGTCTGAATCCGAGATCTCCTGCATCTGAAGTCAGGACGAGTATCTGATATAGGATCAGGTTGGAGTTTTTGTCCTTGATGGCCCCTTCAGGAAGGGGGGAGTGCTCATGAGGTCATGGACGTTTTCCCATGCTCGCAGTTGGGAGATGCTCCAAACCGAAAGGATACCTTCTGTGGGACAGTTGAGTCCTGTTGGATGGCTCCAGGATGCCCCATACAGCAAGAATCGAGAGCATAGTTCTAAGGATGGATGCCTGGGCACCCCACTTCGCATCCCCATTGGCTGCTTGCGACATGGCAGGTTCGATCTGCTGGCTCTGGGGCGTGCTACCCAGGGGGCTGAGTTGAAATGGACTCTCCTGAGGATGGGTCATCAAGTGGGTTCTTGTCCATGGAGACCTAGGAATGTGGCGGTGGCTCGGTGAACTGGAAGGATTCTCCAACCAGAGGGTTGGACACAGCTCCAAAGAGCAAGTTTCCCATGTGGAGACGACAGGTGTCCTGATTGGTGCCTCAGGAAACCCCCTGGTATTGGAAACCAGTCCTCTGAGGAGAGACGCCTGGAAACCAACAAAAGGGTTCAGATTAGGGCCTAGGGGGCCTGTCTGGTTCAATCTTCTTTCTCTGGGTACATCCTTCTGTTTGTCTGAGTGGAGGTCTTTGCTCAGCTTGTGTCAGATCAGTCCTGTTGGTCCAGGATGGCCTAAACTATTGGGATGGCCTCAGGGACCTTGGAGGTTTCTCCTAATCTGTAGGGTTGTGGCCAATGGAATGGGCAGAGTTTCCTTGGAGAGGGCAGGCCCAGTCCTGCGGTGTGGCTCCAGGGGCCCCAGCCTGGAGGATGTGTGGGCCAGGGCTGTGGGGACAGAAGTCTGAAAACACAAACTCGGCTCAAGTTTGGGCCCGAGGATATGGCAAGCCTGATCTAAAGACCTTGCAGGGAGATCCTCAGGATATGAATGAAGGGCGAGTGTGAGGCTGTTGATCAGGCTTTTTTCTCTTGATTTTGTGTCAAGGAGGGCTGTCAAATGGAGGAATGGCTTCATAGGCGATGGCCAATTCGCCATCTCTGGGGATTTGGCTTGGCTCCCAAGGGTATGTGGTCATTCTGTGGGAAGGGAGGAGTCCTGTTTGCTGCCTCCGGTGTCCCTCCCAAAGAGGGATTCCAGAGCAGGGCCCTGGTTCCCGGCGACTGGAAAAACCAAACTCGGGTTAGGATGGGGGCCCAAGGGGCATGGGAAGCCCCCTAGGCGGGCTCGTGGTCCAGCCACTGAGAGACCTGATTGGAGCACGAGGCTTATGGTGAGGGTCACCAGGCGTCTTTGTGCCCAAGGCGACCCTCAAGCATGGGCGTGGCCTCCTGGGCCATGCAGGTTTCTCCTACCCTGAAGGTTGGACACCAGGCCATCAGCAAGGTTTCTTGGATGGGGATGGAGGAGTTCAGATTTCTGCATATGGTTCCCTCCTGTCCGGGGATTGGAGATAAGGTCTAGATTCAGATGCCTGAACACTTATCTTGGCAAGTGATGCCAGCCTAAGGCCATGGAGGTTCTGATGTGCTGGCTTTGCGGCCAAATATGTGGGTGTCTGTCAGGAGGTCTGGGCTCAGGCTGCGTCAGACAGAGCATTAGTGCCCAGGGCAGCCTAGGAAATTGGGGTGCATTCTAGGGCCGTGCATATTGAACCTCATTTGGGGTTTCTGGGCAGCCCTAGAGGGCAATGTTTTCCTTCTGGTGGGCAGGCAGCGTGGTGTTGTGGCTCCAGAATTCCCAATCTTGAGGGCTTGTGGGCCAGAAGTGTCAGGATGGAAGTCTGAAAACCCAAGCTAGTGTTAGTTTTGGGGCTGAGGGCATGGCTGGCCCACTCTGCAGACACGAAATTGAGATCTCCTTCAACTGAATTCAGGGGCGTATCAGACATTGGCTCAGGCTGGAGGATGGGTTCATGATGTCCCCTTCATGATGTGGGGGCCTCATGAGGCCATGGAGTCTTTCCCACGCTGGGGGTTGTTAGCTGTTCCAAACTGCAAGGTTTCCTTCTGTGGGACAGTTGAGTCCTGGTGGATGGCTCAAGAACACCCTGTCTGAAAGAACCGAGAGCAGGCTTCTAAGGATGGATGCCTGGACACCCCACCTCGAATTCCCATTGGCTCCTAGTGACAAGGCAGGTTCGATCTGCTGGCTCTGGGGCGAACTCCCCAGGGGGCTGGGTTGAAATGGACTCTCCTGAGGATGGGTCATCATGTGGGTTTGTGTCCATGGAGATCTTGGAATGTGGGGGTGGCTCATGGGACGTGCAGTTTTATCCTACATGGAGGGTTTGCCACAGCTCCAAAGAGCATACAACCCATGTTGAGAAGAGAGGTGTTCCTTTTGGTGGCTCAGGAAACCCCATATGCTGGTATTAGAAACCAGTTTTGGGGCACCTGGGTGGCTCAGTGGGTTAAACCTCTGCCTTTGGTGCAGGTCATCATCTCAGGGTCCTGGGATCGAGCCCCGCATCGGGCTGTCTGCTCGGCGGGGAGCCTGCTTCCTCTCTCCCTCTCTCTGCCTGCCTCACTGTCTACTTGTGATCTCTCTCTCTGTGTCAAATAAATAAATAAAATCTAAAAAAAATAGTCTCTTATGCTTTAAGAAACCAGGCCTTGGAGGTGAGGCACCCAGATTCAAAAACAACGTATCAGATTAGGAACTGGTGCCTGTCCGGATCAATCTTCTGTCTCTGGGGACATCCGTCTGCTTGTCTGAGTGGAGGTAATTGCTCATCTTGTGTCAAATCGCCCCTGTTTGTCTAGGGCGGCCTACACTATTGGGATGGCCTCGGGGACCTTGCAGGTTTCTCCTCATCTGTAGGGTTGTGGCCAATGAAATGGGTAGAGTTTCCTTGGAGAGGGCAGGCACAGTCCTGCGGTGTGGCTTCAGGGGTCCCATCCTGGAGGGTGTGTGGGCCAGAACTGTGGGGACAGAAGTCTGAAAACACTAACTCGGCTGAGGTTTGGGGCTGAGAGTATGGCAGGGCCAATCGAGAGACTGTGAGGGGAGTTCCTTAGGATATGAACAAAGGGCAAGTGTGAGGCAGTTGCTCAGGCTTTGGTCTCTGGATGTTGTGTCAAGGACGGGCGTGGAATGTCGGGGTGGCCTCAACGGCCATGGACCAGGCTCCCTCTCTGGGGATTTGGCCCAGCTCCCAAGAGTTTGATGTCATTCTGAGGGAAGGGAGGAGTCCTGTTTACTCCCTCCAGTGTCCCTCCAAAGGACGGATTCCAGAGCAGGGTCCTGGGTACGGGCTACTGGAAAACCCGAGCACTGGTTTCGATTGGGGGCCTACGGGAAGGGCCCATGGGAAGCCCCATATGCGGGCTCTTGGTCCAGCCACTGAGAGGCCTTACTTGAGCACATGGCTCACTCTGAGGGTCACAATGCGTGTTTGTGCCAAAGGTGGCCCTCAAGTATGGGCGTGTCCTCATGGGCCATGCTGGTTTCTCCTACCCTGAAGGTTGGACACCACGCAAACAGCAAGGTTTCTTGCCATGGGGATGGAGGAGTTCTGATGACTGTATCAGGTTCCCCCCATGCAGTTATTGGAGATAAAATCTAGGTTCTGAAGCCTGAAAACCCTGTTTGAGACGAGATGACAGCCTAAGGCCATGGCAGATCCAATGTGCTAGGTGTGCGGCCAGCTGTCTGGGTGTTGGTTGGGAGGTCCGGGCTCAGACTGTGTCAGACAGAGCATTAGTGCCCAGGGCAGCCTCTATATTTGGGGTGCAGTGGAGTGGCGTGCAGGTTGAGTCTCATTTTGGGTTTTTGGGCAGCCCCAGAGGGCAACGTTTTTCTTCTGGTGGGCAGGCAGAGTGCTGCCCTGTGTCTCTGGAATTCCCAACCTGGATGGCTTGTGGGCCAGGAGTGTAAGGTCTGAAGACTGAGAACACAAGCTAGGCTTAGGTTATGGGGCGTGGGCACATCAGGCCCACTCTGCAGAGTCTGAATCCGAGATCTCCTGCATCTGAAGTCAGGACGAGTATCTGATATAGGATCAGGTTGGAGTTTTTGTCCTTGATGGCCCCTTCAGGAAGGGGGGAGTGCTCATGAGGTCATGGACGTTTTCCCATGCTCGCAGTTGTGAGATGCTCCAAACCGAAAGGATACCTTCTGTGGGACAGTTGAGTCCTGTTGGATGGCTCCAGGATGCCCCATACAGCAAGAATCGAGAGCATAGTTCTAAGGATGGATGCCTGGGCACCCCACTTCGCATCCCCATTGGCTGCTTGCGACATGGCAGGTTCGATCTGCTGGCTCTGGGGCGTGCTACCCAGGGGGCTGAGTTGAAATGGACTCTCCTGAGGATGGGTCATCATGTGGGTTCTTGTCCATGGAGACCTTGGAATGTGGCGGTGGCTCGGTGAACTGGAAGGATTCTCCAACCAGAGGGTTGGACACAGCTCCAAAGAGCAAGTTTCCCATGTGGAGACGACAGGTGTTCTGATTGGTGCCTCAGGAAACCCCCTGGTATTGGAAACCAGTCCTCTGAGGAGAGACGCCTGGAAACCAACACAAGGGTTCAGATTAGGGCCTAGGGGGCCTGTCTGGTTCAATCTTCTTTCTCTGGGTACATCCTTCTGTTTGTCTGAGTGGAGGTCTTTGCTCAGCTTGTGTCAGATCAGTCCTGTTGGTCCAGGATGGCCTAAACTATTGGGATGGCCTCAGGGACCTTGGAGGTTTCTCCTAATCTGTAGGGTTGTGGCCAATGGAATGGGCAGAGTTTCCTTGGAGAGGGCAGGCCCAGTCCTGCGGTGTGGCTCCAGGGGCCCCAGCCTGGAGGATGTGTGGGCCAGGGCTGTGGGGACAGAAGTCTGAAAACACAAACTCGGCTCAAGTTTGGGCCCGAGGATATGGCAAGCCTGATCTAAAGACCTTGCAGGGAGCTCCTCAGGATATGAATGAAGGGCGAGTGTGAGGCTGTTGATCAGGCTTTTTTCTCTTGATTTTGTGTCAAGGAGGGCTGTCGAATGGAGGAATGGCTTCATAGGCGATGGCCAATTCGCCATCTCTGGGGATTTGGCCTGGCTCCCAAGGGTATGTGGTCATTCTGTGGGAAGGGAGGAGTCCTGTTTACTGCCTCCGGTGTCCCTCCCAAAGAGGGATTCCAGAGCAGGGCCCTGGGTCCCGGCGTTTGGAAAACCCAAACTCGGGTTAGGATGGGGGCCCAAGGGGCATGGGAAGCCCCCTAGGCGGGCTCGTGGTCCAGCCACTGAGAGACCTGATTGGAGCACGAGGCTTATGGTGAGGGTCACCAGGCGTCTTTGTGCCCAAGGCGACCCTCAAGCATGGGCGTGGCCTCCTGGGCCATGCAGGTTTCTCCTACCCTGAAGGTTGGACACCAGGCCATCAGCAAGGTTTCTTGGATGGGGATGGAGGAGTTCAGATTTCTGCATCAGGTTCCCTCCTGTCCGGGTTTTGGAGATAAGGTCTAGATTCAGATGCCTGAACACCTATCTTGGCAAGTGATGCCAGCCTAAGGCCATGGAGGTTCTGATGTGCTGGCTTTGCGGCCAAATATGTGGGTGTCTGTCAGGAGGTCTGGGCTCAGGCTGCGTCAGACAGAGCATTAGTGCCCAGGGCAGCCTAGGAAATTGGGGTGCATTCTAGGGCCGTGCATATTGAACCTCATTTGGGGTTTCTGGGCAGCCCTAGAGGGCAATGTTTTCCTTCTGGTGGGCAGGCAGCGTGGTGTTGTGGCTCCAGAATCCCCAATCTTGAGGGCTTGAGGGCCAGAAGTGTCAGGATGGAAGTCTGAAAACCCAAGCTAGTGTTAGTTTTGGGGCTGAGGGCATGGCTGGCCCACTCTGCAGACACGAAATTGAGATCTCCTTCAACTGAATTCAGGGGCGTATCAGACATTGGCTCAGGCTGGAGGATGGGTTCATGATGTCCCCTTCATGATGTGGGGGCCTCATGAGGCCATGGAGTCTTTCCCACGCTGGGGGTTGTTAGCTGTTCCAAACTGCAAGGTTTCCTTCTGTGGGACAGTTGAGTCCTGGTGGATGGCTCAAGAACACCCTGTCTGAAAGAACCGAGAGCAGGCTTCTAAGGATGGATGCCTGGACACCCCACCTCGAATTCCCATTGGCTCCTAGTGACAAGGCAGGTTCGATCTGCTGGCTCTGGGGCGAACTCCCCAGGGGGCTGGGTTGAAATGGACTCTCCTGAGGATGGGTCATCATGTGGGTTTGTGTCCATGGAGATCTTGGAATGTGGGGGTGGCTCATGGGACGTGCAGTTTTATCCTACATGGAGGGTTTGCCACAGCTCCAAAGAGCAAACAACCCATGTTGAGAAGAGAGGTGTTCCTTTTGGTGGCTCAGGAAACCCCATATGCTGGTATTAGAAACCAGGCCTTGGGGCACCTGGGTGGCTCAGTGGGTTAAACCTCTGCCTTTGGTGCAGGTCATCATCTCGGGGTCCTGGGATCGAGCCCCGCATCGGGCTGTCTGCTCGGCGGGGAGCCTGCTTCCTCTCTCCCTCTCTCTGCCTGCCTCACTGTCTACTTGTGATCTCTCTCTCTGTGTCAAATAAATAAATAAAATCTAAAAAAAATAGTCTCTCATGCTTTAAGAAACCAGGCCTTGGAGGTGAGGCACCCAGATTCAAAAACAACGTATCAGATTAGGAACTGGTGCCTGTCCGGATCAATCTTCTGTCTCTGGGGACATCCGTCTGCTTGTCTGAGTGGAGGTAATTGCTCATCTTGTGTCATATCGCCCCTGTTTGTCCAGGGCGGCCTACACTATTGGGATGGCCTCGGGGACCTTGCAGGTTTCTCCTCATCTGTAGGGTTGTGGCCAATGAAATGGGTAGAGTTTCCTTGGAGAGGGCAGGCACAGTCCTGCGGTGTGGCTTCAGGGGTCCCATCCTGGAGGGTGTGTGGGCCAGAACTGTGGGGACAGAAGTCTGAAAACACTAACTCGGCTGAGGTTTGGGGCTGAGAGTATGGCAGGGCCAATCGAGAGACTGTGAGGGGAGTTCCTTAGGATATGAACAAAGGGCAAGTGTGAGGCAGTTGCTCAGGCTTTGGTCTCTGGATGTTGTGTCAAGGACGGGCGTGGAATGTCGGGGTGGCCTCAACGGCCATGGACCAGGCTCCCTCTCTGGGGATTTGGCCCAGCTCCCAAGAGTTTGATGTCATTCTGAGGGAAGGGAGGAGTCCTGTTTACTCCCTCCAGTGTCCCTCCAAAGGAGGGATTCCAGAGCAGGGTCCTGGGTACGGGCTACTGGAAAACCCGAGCACTGGTTTCGATTGGGGGCCTACGGGAAGGGCCCATGGGAAGCCCCATATGCGGGCTCTTGGTCCAGCCACTGAGAGGCCTTACTTGAGCACATGGCTCACTCTGAGGGTCACAATGCGTGTTTGTGCCAAAGGTGGCCCTCAAGTATGGGCGTGTCCTCATGGGCCATGCTGGTTTCTCCTACCCTGAAGGTTGGACACCACGCAAACAGCAAGGTTTCTTGCCATGGGGATGGAGGAGTTCTGATGACTGTATCAGGTTCCCCCCATGCAGTTATTGGAGATAAAATCTAGGTTCTGAAGCCTGAAAACCCTGTTTGAGACGAGATGACAGCCTAAGGCCATGGCAGATCCAATGTGCTAGGTGTGCGGCCAGCTGTCTGGGTGTTGGTTGGGAGGTCCGGGCTCAGACTGTGTCAGACAGAGCATTAGTGCCCAGGGCAGCCTCTATATTTGGGGTGCAGTGGAGTGGCGTGCAGGTTGAGTCTCATTTTGGGTTTTTGGGCAGCCCCAGAGGGCAACGTTTTTCTTCTGGTGGGCAGGCAGAGTGCTGCCCTGTGTCTCTGGAATTCCCAACCTGGATGGCTTGTGGGCCAGGAGTGTAAGGTCTGAAGACTGAGAACACAAGCTAGGCTTAGGTTATGCGGCGTTGGCACATCAGGCCCACTCTGCAGAGTCTGAATCCGAGATCTCCTGCATCTGAAGTCAGGACGAGTATCTGATATAGGATCAGGTTGGAGTTTTTGTCCTTGATGGCCCCTTCAGGAAGGGGGGAGTGCTCATGAGGTCATGGACGTTTTCCCATGCTCGCAGTTGGGAGATGCTCCAAACCGAAAGGATACCTTCTGTGGGACAGTTGAGTCCTGTTGGATGGCTCCAGGATGCCCCATACAGCAAGAATCGAGAGCATAGTTCTAAGGATGGATGCCTGGGCACCCCACTTCGCATCCCCATTGGCTGCTTGCGACATGGCAGGTTCGATCTGCTGGCTCTGGGGCGTGCTACCCAGGGGGCTGAGTTGAAATGGACTCTCCTGAGGATGGGTCATCAAGTGGGTTCTTGTCCATGGAGACCTAGGAATGTGGCGGTGGCTCGGTGAACTGGAAGGATTCTCCAACCAGAGGGTTGGACACAGCTCCAAAGAGCAAGTTTCCCATGTGGAGACGACAGGTGTCCTGACTGGTGCCTCAGGAAACCCCCTGGTATTGGAAACCAGTCCTCTGAGGAGAGACGCCTGGAAACCAACAAAAGGGTTCAAATTAGGGCCTAGGGGGCCTGTCTGGTTCAATCTTCTTTCTCTGGGTACATCCTTCTGTTTGTCTGAGTGGAGGTCTTTGCTCAGCTTGTGTCAGATCAGTCCTGTTGGTCCAGGTTGGCCTAAAATATTGGGATGGCCTCAGGGACCTTGGAGGTTTCTCCTAATCTGTAGGGTTGTGGCCAATGGAATGGGCAGAGTTTCCTTGGAGAGGGCAGGCCCAGTCCTGCGGTGTGGCTCCAGGGGCCCCAGCCTGGAGGATGTGTGGGCCAGGGCTGTGGGGACAGAAGTCTGAAAACACAAACTCGGCTCAAGTTTGGGCCTGAGGATATGGCAAGCCTGATCTAAAGACCTTGCAGGGAGATCCTCAGGATATGAATGAAGGGCGAGTGTGAGGCTGTTGATCAGGCTTTTTTCTCTCGATTTTGTGTCAAGGAGGGCTGTCAAATGGAGGAATGGCTTCATAGGCGATGGCCAATTCGCCATCTCTGGGGATTTGGCCTGGCTCCCAAGGGTATGTGGTCATTCTGTGGGAAGGGAGGAGTCCTGTTTGCTGCCTCCGGTGTCCCTCCCAAAGAGGGATTCCAGAGCAGGGCCCTGGGTCCCGGCGACTGGAAAACCCAAACTCGGGTTAGGATGGGGGCCCAAGGGGCATGGGAAGCCCCCTAGGCGGGCTCGTGGTCCAGCCACTGAGAGACCTGATTGGAGCACGAGGCTTATGGTGAGGGTCACCAGGCGTCTTTGTGCCCAAGGCGACCCTCAAGCATGGGCGTGGCCTCCTGGGCCATGCAGGTTTCTCCTACCCTGAAGGTTGGACACCAGGCCATCAGCAAGGTTTCTTGGATGGGGATGGAGGAGTTCAGATTTCTGCATATGGTTCCCTCCTGTCCGGGGATTGGAGATAAGGTCTAGATTCAGATGCCTGAACACCTATCTTGGCAAGTGATGCCAGCCTAAGGCCATGGAGGTTCTGATGTGCTGGCTTTGCGGCCAAATATGTGGGTGTCTGTCAGGAGGTCTGGGCTCAGGCTGCGTCAGACAGAGCATTAGTGCCCAGGGCAGCCTAGGAAATTGGGGTGCATTCTAGGGCCGTGCATATTGAACCTCATTTGGGGTTTCTGGGCAGCCCTAGAGGGCAATGTTTTCCTTCTGGTGGGCAGGCAGCGTGGTGTTGTGGCTCCAGAATCCCCAATCTTGAGGGCTTGTGGGCCAGAAGTGTCAGGATGGAAGTCTGAAAACCCAAGCTAGTGTTAGTTTTGGGGCTGAGGGCATGGCTGGCCCACTCTGCAGACACGAAATTGAGATCTCCTTCAACTGAATTCAGGGGCGTATCAGACATTGGCTCAGGCTGGAGGATGGGTTCATGATGTCCCCTTCATGATGTGGGGGCCTCATGAGGCCATGGAGTCTTTCCCTCGCTGGGGGTTGTTAGCTGTTCCAAACTGCAAGGTTTCCTTCTGTGGGACAGTTGAGTCCTGGTGGATGGCTCAAGAACACCCTGTCTGAAAGAACCGAGAGCAGGCTTCTAAGGATGGATGCCTGGACACCCCACCTCGAATTCCCATTGGCTCCTAGTGACAAGGCAGGTTCGATCTGCTGGCTCTGGGGCGAACTACCCAGGGGGCTGGGTTGAAATGGACTCTCCTGAGGATGGGTCATCATGTGGGTTTGTGTCCATGGAGATCTTGGAATGTGGGGGTGGCTCATGGGACGTGCAGTTTTATCCTACATGGAGGGTTTGCCACAGCTCCAAAGAGCAAACAACCCATGTTGAGAAGAGAGGTGTTCCTTTTGGTGGCTCAGGAAACCCCATATGCTGGTATTAGAAACCAGGCCTTGGGGCACCTGGGTGGCTCAGTGGGTTAAACCTCTGCCTTTGGTGCAGGTCATCATCTCGGGGTCCTGGGATCGAGCCCCGCATCGGGCTGTCTGCTCGGCGGGGAGCCTGCTTCCTCTCTCCCTCTCTCTGCCTGCCTCACTGTCTACTTGTGATCTCTCTCTCTGTGTCAAATAAATAAATAAAATCTAAAAAAAATAGTCTCTCATGCTTTAAGAAACCAGGCCTTGGAGGTGAGGCACCCAGATTCAAAAACAACGTATCAGATTAGGAACTGGTGCCTGTCCGGATCAATCTTCTGTCTCTGGGGACATCCGTCTGCTTGTCTGAGTGGAGGTAATTGCTCATCTTGTGTCAAATCGCCCCTGTTTGTCCAGGGCGGCCTACACTATTGGGATGGCCTCGGGGACCTTGCAGGTTTCTCCTCATCTGTAGGGTTGTGGCCAATGAAATGGGTAGAGTTTCCTTGGAGAGGGCAGGCACAGTCCTGCGGTGTGGCTTCAGGGGTCCCATCCTGGAGGGTGTGTGGGCCAGAACTGTGGGGACAGAAGTCTGAAAACACTAACTCGGCTGAGGTTTGGGGCTGAGAGTATGGCAGGGCCAATCGAGAGACTGTGAGGGGAGTTCCTTAGGATATGAACAAAGGGCAAGTGTGAGGCAGTTGCTCAGGCTTTGGTCTCTGGATGTTGTGTCAAGGATGGGCGTGGAATGTCGGGGTGGCCTCAACGGCCATGGACCAGGCTCCCTCTCTGGGGATTTGGCCCAGCTCCCAAGAGTTTGATGTCATTCTGAGGGAAGGGAGGAGTCCTGTTTACTCCCTCCAGTGTCCCTCCAAAGGAGGGATTCCAGAGCAGAGTCCTGGGTACGGGCTACTGGAAAACCCGAGCACTGGTTTCGATTGGGGGCCTACGGGAAGGGCCCATGGGAAGCCCCATATGCGGGCTCTTGGTCCAGCCACTGAGAGGCCTTACTTGAGCACATGGCTCACTCTGAGGGTCACAATGCGTGTTTGTGCCAAAGGTGGCCCTCAAGTATGGGCGTGTCCTCATGGGCCATGCTGGTTTCTCCTACCCTGAAGGTTGGACACCACGCAAACAGCAAGGTTTCTTGCCATGGGGATGGAGGAGTTCTGATGACTGTATCAGGTTCCCCCCATGCAGTTATTGGAGATAAAATCTAGGTTCTGAAGCCTGAAAACCCTGTTTGAGACGAGATGACAGCCTAAGGCCATGGCAGATCCAATGTGCTAGGTGTGCGGCCAGCTGTCTGGGTGTTGCTTGGGAGGTCCGGGCTCAGACTGTGTCAGACAGAGCATTAGTGCCCAGGGCAGCCTCTATATTTGGGGTGCAGTCGAGTGGCGTGCAGGTTGAGTCTCATTTTGGGTTTTTGGGCAGCCCCAGAGGGCAACGTTTTTCTTCTGGTGGGCAGGCAGAGTGCTGCCCTGTGTCTCTGGAATTCCCAACCTGGATGGCTTGTGGGCCAGGAGTGTAAGGTCTGAAGACTGAGAACACAAGCTAGGCTTAGGTTATGGGGCGTGGGCACATCAGGCCCACTCTGCAGAGTCTGAATCCAAGATCTCCTGCATCTGAAGTCAGGACGAGTATCTGATATAGGATCAGGTTGGAGTTTTTGTCCTTGATGGCCCCTTCAGGAAGGGGGGAGTGCTCATGAGGTCATGGACGTTTTCCCATGCTCGCAGTTGGGAGATGCTCCAAACCGAAAGGATACCTTCTGTGGGACAGTTGAGTCCTGTTGGATGGCTCCAGGATGCCCCATACAGCAAGAATCGAGAGCATAGTTCTAAGGATGGATGCCTGGGCACCCCACTTCGCATCCCCATTGGCTGCTTGCGACATGGCAGGTTCGATCTGCTGGCTCTGGGGCGTGTTACCCAGGGGGCTGAGTTGAAATGGACTCTCCTGAGGATGGGTCATCAAGTGGGTTCTTGTCCATGGAGACCTAGGAATGTGGCGGTGGCTCGGTGAACTGGAAGGATTCTCCAACCAGAGGGTTGGACACAGCTCCAAAGAGCAAGTTTCCCATGTGGAGACGACAGGTGTCCTGATTGGTGCCTCAGGAAACCCCCTGGTATTGGAAACCAGTCCTCTGAGGAGAGACGCCTGGAAACCAACAAAAGGGTTCAGATTAGGGCCTAGGGGGCCTGTCTGGTTCAATCTTCTTTCTCTGGGTACATCCTTCTGTTTGTCTGAGTGGAGGTCTTTGCTCAGCTTGTGTCAGATCAGTCCTGTTGGTCCAGGTTGGCCTAAACTATTGGGATGGCCTCAGGGACCTTGGAGGTTTCTCCTAATCTGTAGGGTTGTGGCCAATGGAATGGGCAGAGTTTCCTTGGAGAGGGCAGGCCCAGTCCTGCGGTGTGGCTCCAGGGGCCCCAGCCTGGAGGATGTGTGGGCCAGGGCTGTGGGGACAGAAGTCTGAAAACACAAACTCGGCTCAAGTTTGGGCCCGAGGATATGGCAAGCCTGATCTAAAGACCTTGCAGGGAGCTCCTCAGGATATGAATGAAGGGCGAGTGTGAGGCTGTTGATCAGGCTTTTTTCTCTTGATTTTGTGTCAAGGAGGGCTGTCGAATGGAGGAATGGCTTCATAGGCGATGGCCAATTCGCCATCTCTGGGGATTTGGCCTGGCTCCCAAGGGTATGTGGTCATTCTGTGGGAAGGGAGGAGTCCTGTTTACTGCCTCCGGTGTCCCTCCCAAAGAGGGATTCCAGAGCAGGGCCCTGGGTCCCGGCGTTTGGAAAACCCAAACTCGGGTTAGGATGGGGGCCCAAGGGGCATGGGAAGCCCCCTAGGCGGGCTCGTGGTCCAGCCACTGAGAGACCTGATTGGAGCACGAGGCTTATGGTGAGGGTCACCAGGCGTCTTTGTGCCCAAGGCGACCCTCAAGCATGGGCGTGGCCTCCTGGGCCATGCAGGTTTCTCCTACCCTGAAGGTTGGACACCAGGCCATCAGCAAGGTTTCTTGGATGGGGATGGAGGAGTTCAGATTTCTGCATATGGTTCCCTCCTGTCCGGGGATTGGAGATAAGGTCTAGATTCAGATGCCTGAACACCTATCTTGGCAAGTGATGCCAGCCTAAGGTTGGCAGGTTCTGATGTGCTGGCTTTGCGGCCAAATATGTGGGTGTCTGTCAGGAGGTCTGGGCTCAGGCTGCGTCAGACAGAGCATTAGTGCCCAGGTCAGCCTAGGAAATTGGGGTGCATTCTAGGGCCGTGCATATTGAACCTCATTTGGGGTTTCTGGGCAGCCCTAGAGGGCAATGTTTTCCTTCTGGTGGGCAGGCAGCGTGGTGTTGTGGCTCCAGAATCCCCAATCTTGAGGGCTTGTGGGCCAGAAGTGTCAGGATGGAAGTCTGAAAACCCAAGCTAGTGTTAGTTTTGGGGCTGAGGGCATGGCTGGCCCACTCTGCAGACACGAAATTGAGATCTCCTTCAACTGAATTCAGGGGCATATCAGACATTGGCTCAGGCTGGAGGATGGGTTCATGATGTCCCCTTCATGATGTGGGGGCCTCATGAGGCCATGGAGTCTTTCCCTCGCTGGGGGTTGTTAGCTGTTCCAAACTGCAAGGTTTCCTTCTGTGGGACAGTTGAGTCCTGGTGGATGGCTCAAGAACACCCTGTCTGAAAGAACCGAGAGCAGGCTTCTAAGGATGGATGCCTGGACACCCCACCTCGAATTCCCATTGGCTCCTAGTGACAAGGCAGGTTCGATCTGCTGGCTCTGGGGCGAACTACCCAGGGGGCTGGGTTGAAATGGACTCTCCTGAGGATGGGTCATCATGTGGGTTTGTGTCCATGGAGATCTTGGAATGTGGGGGTGGCTCATGGGACGTGCAGTTTTATCCTACATGGAGGGTTTGCCATAGCTCCAAAGAGCAAACAACCCATGTTGAGAAGAGAGGTGTTCCTTTTGGTGGCTCAGGAAACCCCATATGCTGGTATTAGAAACCAGGCCTTGGGGCACCTGGGTGGCTCAGTGGGTTAAACCTCTGCCTTTGGTGCAGGTCATCATCTCGGGGTCCTGGGATCGAGCCCCGCATCGGGCTGTCTGCTCGGCGGGGAGCCTGCTTCCTCTCTCCCTCTCTCTGCCTGCCTCACTGTCTACTTGTGATCTCTCTCTCTGTGTCAAATAAATAAATAAAATCTAAAAAAAATAGTCTCTCATGCTTTAAGAAACCAGGCCTTGGAGGTGAGGCACCCAGATTCAAAAACAACGTATCAGATTAGGAACTGGTGCCTGTCCGGATCAATCTTCTGTCTCTGGGGACATCCGTCTGCTTGTCTGAGTGGAGGTAATTGCTCATCTTGTGTCATATCGCCCCTGTTTGTCCAGGGCGGCCTACACTATTGGGATGGCCTCGGGGACCTTGCAGGTTTCTCCTCATCTGTAGGGTTGTGGCCAATGAAATGGGTAGAGTTTCCTTGGAGAGGGCAGGCACAGTCCTGCGGTGTGGCTTCAGGGGTCCCATCCTGGAGGGTGTGTGGGCCAGAACTGTGGGGACAGAAGTCTGAAAACACTAACTCGGCTGAGGTTTGGGGCTGAGAGTATGGCAGGGCCAATCGAGAGACTGTGAGGGGAGTTCCTTAGGATATGAACAAAGGGCAAGTGTGAGGCAGTTGCTCAGGCTTTGGTCTCTGGATGTTGTGTCAAGGACGGGCGTGGAATGTCGGGGTGGCCTCAACGGCCATGGACCAGGCTCCCTCTCTGGGGATTTGGCCCAGCTCCCAAGAGTTTGATGTCATTCTGAGGGAAGGGAGGAGTCCTGTTTACTCCCTCCAGTGTCCCTCCAAAGGACGGATTCCAGAGCAGGGTCCTGGGTACGGGCTACTGGAAAACCCGAGCACTGGTTTCGATTGGGGGCCTACGGGAAGGGCCCATGGGAAGCCCCATATGCGGGCTCTTGGTCCAGCCACTGAGAGGCCTTACTTGAGCACATGGCTCACTCTGAGGGTCACAATGCGTGTTTGTGCCAAAGGTGGCCCTCAAGTATGGGCGTGTCCTCATGGGCCATGCTGGTTTCTCCTACCCTGAAGGTTGGACACCACGCAAACAGCAAGGTTTCTTGCCATGGGGATGGAGGAGTTCTGATGACTGTATCAGGTTCCCCCCATGCAGTTATTGGAGATAAAATCTAGGTTCTGAAGCCTGAAAACCCTGTTTGAGACGAGATGACAGCCTAAGGCCATGGCAGATCCAATGTGCTAGGTGTGCGGCCAGCTGTCTGGGTGTTGGTTGGGAGGTCCGGGCTCAGACTGTGTCAGACAGAGCATTAGTGCCCAGGGCAGCCTCTATATTTGGGGTGCAGTGGAGTGGCGTGCAGGTTGAGTCTCATTTTGGGTTTTTGGGCAGCCCCAGAGGGCAACGTTTTTCTTCTGGTGGGCAGGCAGAGTGCTGCCCTGTGTCTCTGGAATTCCCAACCTGGATGGCTTGTGGGCCAGGAGTGTAAGGTCTGAAGACTGAGAACACAAGCTAGGCTTAGGTTATGCGGCGTGGGCACATCAGGCCCACTCTGCAGAGTCTGAATCCGAGATCTCCTGCATCTGAAGTCAGGACGAGTATCTGATATAGGATCAGGTTGGAGTTTTTGTCCTTGATGGCCCCTTCAGGAAGGGGGGAGTGCTCATGAGGTCATGGACGTTTTCCCATGCTCGCAGTTGGGAGATGCTCCAAACCGAAAGGATACCTTCTGTGGGACAGTTGAGTCCTGTTGGATGGCTCCAGGATGCCCCATACAGCAAGAATCGAGAGCATAGTTCTAAGGATGGATGCCTGGGCACCCCACTTCGCATCCCCATTGGCTGCTTGCGACATGGCAGGTTCGATCTGCTGGCTCTGGGGCGTGCTACCCAGGGGGCTGAGTTGAAATGGACTCTCCTGAGGATGGGTCATCAAGTGGGTTCTTGTCCATGGAGACCTAGGAATGTGGCGGTGGCTCGGTGAACTGGAAGGATTCTCCAACCAGAGGGTTGGACACAGCTCCAAAGAGCAAGTTTCCCATGTGGAGACGACAGGTGTCCTGATTGGTGCCTCAGGAAACCCCCTGGTATTGGAAACCAGTCCTCTGAGGAGAGACGCCTGGAAACCAACAAAAGGGTTCAGATTAGGGCCTAGGGGGCCTGTCTGGTTCAATCTTCTTTCTCTGGGTACATCCTTCTGTTTGTCTGAGTGGAGGTCTTTGCTCAGCTTGTGTCAGATCAGTCCTGTTGGTCCAGGATGGCCTAAACTATTGGGATGGCCTCAGGGACCTTGGAGGTTTCTCCTAATCTGTAGGGTTGTGGCCAATGGAATGGGCAGAGTTTCCTTGGAGAGGGCAGGCCCAGTCCTGCGGTGTGGCTCCAGGGGCCCCAGCCTGGAGGATGTGTGGGCCAGGGCTGTGGGGACAGAAGTCTGAAAACACAAACTCGGCTCAAGTTTGGGCCCGAGGATATGGCAAGCCTGATCTAAAGACCTTGCAGGGAGATCCTCAGGATATGAATGAAGGGCGAGTGTGAGGCTGTTGATCAGGCTTTTTTCTCTTGATTTTGTGTCAAGGAGGGCTGTCAAATGGAGGAATGGCTTCATAGGCGATGGCCAATTCGCCATCTCTGGGGATTTGGCTTGGCTCCCAAGGGTATGTGGTCATTCTGTGGGAAGGGAGGAGTCCTGTTTGCTGCCTCCGGTGTCCCTCCCAAAGAGGGATTCCAGAGCAGGGCCCTGGTTCCCGGCGACTGGAAAAACCAAACTCGGGTTAGGATGGGGGCCCAAGGGGCATGGGAAGCCCCCTAGGCGGGCTCGTGGTCCAGCCACTGAGAGACCTGATTGGAGCACGAGGCTTATGGTGAGGGTCACCAGGCGTCTTTGTGCCCAAGGCGACCCTCAAGCATGGGCGTGGCCTCCTGGGCCATGCAGGTTTCTCCTACCCTGAAGGTTGGACACCAGGCCATCAGCAAGGTTTCTTGGATGGGGATGGAGGAGTTCAGATTTCTGCATATGGTTCCCTCCTGTCCGGGGATTGGAGATAAGGTCTAGATTCAGATGCCTGAACACTTATCTTGGCAAGTGATGCCAGCCTAAGGCCATGGAGGTTCTGATGTGCTGGCTTTGCGGCCAAATATGTGGGTGTCTGTCAGGAGGTCTGGGCTCAGGCTGCGTCAGACAGAGCATTAGTGCCCAGGGCAGCCTAGGAAATTGGGGTGCATTCTAGGGCCGTGCATATTGAACCTCATTTGGGGTTTCTGGGCAGCCCTAGAGGGCAATGTTTTCCTTCTGGTGGGCAGGCAGCGTGGTGTTGTGGCTCCAGAATTCCCAATCTTGAGGGCTTGTGGGCCAGAAGTGTCAGGATGGAAGTCTGAAAACCCAAGCTAGTGTTAGTTTTGGGGCTGAGGGCATGGCTGGCCCACTCTGCAGACACGAAATTGAGATCTCCTTCAACTGAATTCAGGGGCGTATCAGACATTGGCTCAGGCTGGAGGATGGGTTCATGATGTCCCCTTCATGATGTGGGGGCCTCATGAGGCCATGGAGTCTTTCCCACGCTGGGGGTTGTTAGCTGTTCCAAACTGCAAGGTTTCCTTCTGTGGGACAGTTGAGTCCTGGTGGATGGCTCAAGAACACCCTGTCTGAAAGAACCGAGAGCAGGCTTCTAAGGATGGATGCCTGGACACCCCACCTCGAATTCCCATTGGCTCCTAGTGACAAGGCAGGTTCGATCTGCTGGCTCTGGGGCGAACTCCCCAGGGGGCTGGGTTGAAATGGACTCTCCTGAGGATGGGTCATCATGTGGGTTTGTGTCCATGGAGATCTTGGAATGTGGGGGTGGCTCATGGGACGTGCAGTTTTATCCTACATGGAGGGTTTGCCACAGCTCCAAAGAGCATACAACCCATGTTGAGAAGAGAGGTGTTCCTTTTGGTGGCTCAGGAAACCCCATATGCTGGTATTAGAAACCAGTTTTGGGGCACCTGGGTGGCTCAGTGGGTTAAACCTCTGCCTTTGGTGCAGGTCATCATCTCAGGGTCCTGGGATCGAGCCCCGCATCGGGCTGTCTGCTCGGCGGGGAGCCTGCTTCCTCTCTCCCTCTCTCTGCCTGCCTCACTGTCTACTTGTGATCTCTCTCTCTGTGTCAAATAAATAAATAAAATCTAAAAAAAATAGTCTCTTATGCTTTAAGAAACCAGGCCTTGGAGGTGAGGCACCCAGATTCAAAAACAACGTATCAGATTAGGAACTGGTGCCTGTCCGGATCAATCTTCTGTCTCTGGGGACATCCGTCTGCTTGTCTGAGTGGAGGTAATTGCTCATCTTGTGTCAAATCGCCCCTGTTTGTCTAGGGCGGCCTACACTATTGGGATGGCCTCGGGGACCTTGCAGGTTTCTCCTCATCTGTAGGGTTGTGGCCAATGAAATGGGTAGAGTTTCCTTGGAGAGGGCAGGCACAGTCCTGCGGTGTGGCTTCAGGGGTCCCATCCTGGAGGGTGTGTGGGCCAGAACTGTGGGGACAGAAGTCTGAAAACACTAACTCGGCTGAGGTTTGGGGCTGAGAGTATGGCAGGGCCAATCGAGAGACTGTGAGGGGAGTTCCTTAGGATATGAACAAAGGGCAAGTGTGAGGCAGTTGCTCAGGCTTTGGTCTCTGGATGTTGTGTCAAGGACGGGCGTGGAATGTCGGGGTGGCCTCAACGGCCATGGACCAGGCTCCCTCTCTGGGGATTTGGCCCAGCTCCCAAGAGTTTGATGTCATTCTGAGGGAAGGGAGGAGTCCTGTTTACTCCCTCCAGTGTCCCTCCAAAGGACGGATTCCAGAGCAGGGTCCTGGGTACGGGCTACTGGAAAACCCGAGCACTGGTTTCGATTGGGGGCCTACGGGAAGGGCCCATGGGAAGCCCCATATGCGGGCTCTTGGTCCAGCCACTGAGAGGCCTTACTTGAGCACATGGCTCACTCTGAGGGTCACAATGCGTGTTTGTGCCAAAGGTGGCCCTCAAGTATGGGCGTGTCCTCATGGGCCATGCTGGTTTCTCCTACCCTGAAGGTTGGACACCACGCAAACAGCAAGGTTTCTTGCCATGGGGATGGAGGAGTTCTGATGACTGTATCAGGTTCCCCCCATGCAGTTATTGGAGATAAAATCTAGGTTCTGAAGCCTGAAAACCCTGTTTGAGACGAGATGACAGCCTAAGGCCATGGCAGATCCAATGTGCTAGGTGTGCGGCCAGCTGTCTGGGTGTTGGTTGGGAGGTCCGGGCTCAGACTGTGTCAGACAGAGCATTAGTGCCCAGGGCAGCCTCTATATTTGGGGTGCAGTGGAGTGGCGTGCAGGTTGAGTCTCATTTTGGGTTTTTGGGCAGCCCCAGAGGGCAACGTTTTTCTTCTGGTGGGCAGGCAGAGTGCTGCCCTGTGTCTCTGGAATTCCCAACCTGGATGGCTTGTGGGCCAGGAGTGTAAGGTCTGAAGACTGAGAACACAAGCTAGGCTTAGGTTATGGGGCGTGGGCACATCAGGCCCACTCTGCAGAGTCTGAATCCGAGATCTCCTGCATCTGAAGTCAGGACGAGTATCTGATATAGGATCAGGTTGGAGTTTTTGTCCTTGATGGCCCCTTCAGGAAGGGGGGAGTGCTCATGAGGTCATGGACGTTTTCCCATGCTCGCAGTTGTGAGATGCTCCAAACCGAAAGGATACCTTCTGTGGGACAGTTGAGTCCTGTTGGATGGCTCCAGGATGCCCCATACAGCAAGAATCGAGAGCATAGTTCTAAGGATGGATGCCTGGGCACCCCACTTCGCATCCCCATTGGCTGCTTGCGACATGGCAGGTTCGATCTGCTGGCTCTGGGGCGTGCTACCCAGGGGGCTGAGTTGAAATGGACTCTCCTGAGGATGGGTCATCATGTGGGTTCTTGTCCATGGAGACCTTGGAATGTGGCGGTGGCTCGGTGAACTGGAAGGATTCTCCAACCAGAGGGTTGGACACAGCTCCAAAGAGCAAGTTTCCCATGTGGAGACGACAGGTGTTCTGATTGGTGCCTCAGGAAACCCCCTGGTATTGGAAACCAGTCCTCTGAGGAGAGACGCCTGGAAACCAACACAAGGGTTCAGATTAGGGCCTAGGGGGCCTGTCTGGTTCAATCTTCTTTCTCTGGGTACATCCTTCTGTTTGTCTGAGTGGAGGTCTTTGCTCAGCTTGTGTCAGATCAGTCCTGTTGGTCCAGGATGGCCTAAACTATTGGGATGGCCTCAGGGACCTTGGAGGTTTCTCCTAATCTGTAGGGTTGTGGCCAATGGAATGGGCAGAGTTTCCTTGGAGAGGGCAGGCCCAGTCCTGCGGTGTGGCTCCAGGGGCCCCAGCCTGGAGGATGTGTGGGCCAGGGCTGTGGGGACAGAAGTCTGAAAACACAAACTCGGCTCAAGTTTGGGCCCGAGGATATGGCAAGCCTGATCTAAAGACCTTGCAGGGAGCTCCTCAGGATATGAATGAAGGGCGAGTGTGAGGCTGTTGATCAGGCTTTTTTCTCTTGATTTTGTGTCAAGGAGGGCTGTCGAATGGAGGAATGGCTTCATAGGCGATGGCCAATTCGCCATCTCTGGGGATTTGGCCTGGCTCCCAAGGGTATGTGGTCATTCTGTGGGAAGGGAGGAGTCCTGTTTACTGCCTCCGGTGTCCCTCCCAAAGAGGGATTCCAGAGCAGGGCCCTGGGTCCCGGCGTTTGGAAAACCCAAACTCGGGTTAGGATGGGGGCCCAAGGGGCATGGGAAGCCCCCTAGGCGGGCTCGTGGTCCAGCCACTGAGAGACCTGATTGGAGCACGAGGCTTATGGTGAGGGTCACCAGGCGTCTTTGTGCCCAAGGCGACCCTCAAGCATGGGCGTGGCCTCCTGGGCCATGCAGGTTTCTCCTACCCTGAAGGTTGGACACCAGGCCATCAGCAAGGTTTCTTGGATGGGGATGGAGGAGTTCAGATTTCTGCATCAGGTTCCCTCCTGTCCGGGTTTTGGAGATAAGGTCTAGATTCAGATGCCTGAACACCTATCTTGGCAAGTGATGCCAGCCTAAGGCCATGGAGGTTCTGATGTGCTGGCTTTGCGGCCAAATATGTGGGTGTCTGTCAGGAGGTCTGGGCTCAGGCTGCGTCAGACAGAGCATTAGTGCCCAGGGCAGCCTAGGAAATTGGGGTGCATTCTAGGGCCGTGCATATTGAACCTCATTTGGGGTTTCTGGGCAGCCCTAGAGGGCAATGTTTTCCTTCTGGTGGGCAGGCAGCGTGGTGTTGTGGCTCCAGAATCCCCAATCTTGAGGGCTTGAGGGCCAGAAGTGTCAGGATGGAAGTCTGAAAACCCAAGCTAGTGTTAGTTTTGGGGCTGAGGGCATGGCTGGCCCACTCTGCAGACACGAAATTGAGATCTCCTTCAACTGAATTCAGGGGCGTATCAGACATTGGCTCAGGCTGGAGGATGGGTTCATGATGTCCCCTTCATGATGTGGGGGCCTCATGAGGCCATGGAGTCTTTCCCACGCTGGGGGTTGTTAGCTGTTCCAAACTGCAAGGTTTCCTTCTGTGGGACAGTTGAGTCCTGGTGGATGGCTCAAGAACACCCTGTCTGAAAGAACCGAGAGCAGGCTTCTAAGGATGGATGCCTGGACACCCCACCTCGAATTCCCATTGGCTCCTAGTGACAAGGCAGGTTCGATCTGCTGGCTCTGGGGCGAACTCCCCAGGGGGCTGGGTTGAAATGGACTCTCCTGAGGATGGGTCATCATGTGGGTTTGTGTCCATGGAGATCTTGGAATGTGGGGGTGGCTCATGGGACGTGCAGTTTTATCCTACATGGAGGGTTTGCCACAGCTCCAAAGAGCAAACAACCCATGTTGAGAAGAGAGGTGTTCCTTTTGGTGGCTCAGGAAACCCCATATGCTGGTATTAGAAACCAGGCCTTGGGGCACCTGGGTGGCTCAGTGGGTTAAACCTCTGCCTTTGGTGCAGGTCATCATCTCGGGGTCCTGGGATCGAGCCCCGCATCGGGCTGTCTGCTCGGCGGGGAGCCTGCTTCCTCTCTCCCTCTCTCTGCCTGCCTCACTGTCTACTTGTGATCTCTCTCTCTGTGTCAAATAAATAAATAAAATCTAAAAAAAATAGTCTCTCATGCTTTAAGAAACCAGGCCTTGGAGGTGAGGCACCCAGATTCAAAAACAACGTATCAGATTAGGAACTGGTGCCTGTCCGGATCAATCTTCTGTCTCTGGGGACATCCGTCTGCTTGTCTGAGTGGAGGTAATTGCTCATCTTGTGTCATATCGCCCCTGTTTGTCCAGGGCGGCCTACACTATTGGGATGGCCTCGGGGACCTTGCAGGTTTCTCCTCATCTGTAGGGTTGTGGCCAATGAAATGGGTAGAGTTTCCTTGGAGAGGGCAGGCACAGTCCTGCGGTGTGGCTTCAGGGGTCCCATCCTGGAGGGTGTGTGGGCCAGAACTGTGGGGACAGAAGTCTGAAAACACTAACTCGGCTGAGGTTTGGGGCTGAGAGTATGGCAGGGCCAATCGAGAGACTGTGAGGGGAGTTCCTTAGGATATGAACAAAGGGCAAGTGTGAGGCAGTTGCTCAGGCTTTGGTCTCTGGATGTTGTGTCAAGGACGGGCGTGGAATGTCGGGGTGGCCTCAACGGCCATGGACCAGGCTCCCTCTCTGGGGATTTGGCCCAGCTCCCAAGAGTTTGATGTCATTCTGAGGGAAGGGAGGAGTCCTGTTTACTCCCTCCAGTGTCCCTCCAAAGGAGGGATTCCAGAGCAGGGTCCTGGGTACGGGCTACTGGAAAACCCGAGCACTGGTTTCGATTGGGGGCCTACGGGAAGGGCCCATGGGAAGCCCCATATGCGGGCTCTTGGTCCAGCCACTGAGAGGCCTTACTTGAGCACATGGCTCACTCTGAGGGTCACAATGCGTGTTTGTGCCAAAGGTGGCCCTCAAGTATGGGCGTGTCCTCATGGGCCATGCTGGTTTCTCCTACCCTGAAGGTTGGACACCACGCAAACAGCAAGGTTTCTTGCCATGGGGATGGAGGAGTTCTGATGACTGTATCAGGTTCCCCCCATGCAGTTATTGGAGATAAAATCTAGGTTCTGAAGCCTGAAAACCCTGTTTGAGACGAGATGACAGCCTAAGGCCATGGCAGATCCAATGTGCTAGGTGTGCGGCCAGCTGTCTGGGTGTTGGTTGGGAGGTCCGGGCTCAGACTGTGTCAGACAGAGCATTAGTGCCCAGGGCAGCCTCTATATTTGGGGTGCAGTGGAGTGGCGTGCAGGTTGAGTCTCATTTTGGGTTTTTGGGCAGCCCCAGAGGGCAACGTTTTTCTTCTGGTGGGCAGGCAGAGTGCTGCCCTGTGTCTCTGGAATTCCCAACCTGGATGGCTTGTGGGCCAGGAGTGTAAGGTCTGAAGACTGAGAACACAAGCTAGGCTTAGGTTATGCGGCGTTGGCACATCAGGCCCACTCTGCAGAGTCTGAATCCGAGATCTCCTGCATCTGAAGTCAGGACGAGTATCTGATATAGGATCAGGTTGGAGTTTTTGTCCTTGATGGCCCCTTCAGGAAGGGGGGAGTGCTCATGAGGTCATGGACGTTTTCCCATGCTCGCAGTTGTGAGATGCTCCAAACCGAAAGGATACCTTCTGTGGGACAGTTGAGTCCTGTTGGATGGCTCCAGGATGCCCCATACAGCAAGAATCGAGAGCATAGTTCTAAGGATGGATGCCTGGGCACCCCACTTCGCATCCCCATTGGCTGCTTGCGACATGGCAGGTTCGATCTGCTGGCTCTGGGGCGTGCTACCCAGGGGGCTGAGTTGAAATGGACTCTCCTGAGGATGGGTCATCAAGTGGGTTCTTGTCCATGGAGACCTAGGAATGTGGCGGTGGCTCGGTGAACTGGAAGGATTCTCCAACCAGAGGGTTGGACACAGCTCCAAAGAGCAAGTTTCCCATGTGGAGACGACAGGTGTCCTGACTGGTGCCTCAGGAAACCCCCTGGTATTGGAAACCAGTCCTCTGAGGAGAGACGCCTGGAAACCAACAAAAGGGTTCAAATTAGGGCCTAGGGGGCCTGTCTGGTTCAATCTTCTTTCTCTGGGTACATCCTTCTGTTTGTCTGAGTGGAGGTCTTTGCTCAGCTTGTGTCAGATCAGTCCTGTTGGTCCAGGTTGGCCTAAAATATTGGGATGGCCTCAGGGACCTTGGAGGTTTCTCCTAATCTGTAGGGTTGTGGCCAATGGAATGGGCAGAGTTTCCTTGGAGAGGGCAGGCCCAGTCCTGCGGTGTGGCTCCAGGGGCCCCAGCCTGGAGGATGTGTGGGCCAGGGCTGTGGGGACAGAAGTCTGAAAACACAAACTCGGCTCAAGTTTGGGCCTGAGGATATGGCAAGCCTGATCTAAAGACCTTGCAGGGAGATCCTCAGGATATGAATGAAGGGCGAGTGTGAGGCTGTTGATCAGGCTTTTTTCTCTCGATTTTGTGTCAAGGAGGGCTGTCAAATGGAGGAATGGCTTCATAGGCGATGGCCAATTCGCCATCTCTGGGGATTTGGCCTGGCTCCCAAGGGTATGTGGTCATTCTGTGGGAAGGGAGGAGTCCTGTTTGCTGCCTCCGGTGTCCCTCCCAAAGAGGGATTCCAGAGCAGGGCCCTGGGTCCCGGCGACTGGAAAACCCAAACTCGGGTTAGGATGGGGGCCCAAGGGGCATGGGAAGCCCCCTAGGCGGGCTCGTGGTCCAGCCACTGAGAGACCTGATTGGAGCACGAGGCTTATGGTGAGGGTCACCAGGCGTCTTTGTGCCCAAGGCGACCCTCAAGCATGGGCGTGGCCTCCTGGGCCATGCAGGTTTCTCCTACCCTGAAGGTTGGACACCAGGCCATCAGCAAGGTTTCTTGGATGGGGATGGAGGAGTTCAGATTTCTGCATATGGTTCCCTCCTGTCCGGGGATTGGAGATAAGGTCTAGATTCAGATGCCTGAACACCTATCTTGGCAAGTGATGCCAGCCTAAGGCCATGGAGGTTCTGATGTGCTGGCTTTGCGGCCAAATATGTGGGTGTCTGTCAGGAGGTCTGGGCTCAGGCTGCGTCAGACAGAGCATTAGTGCCCAGGGCAGCCTAGGAAATTGGGGTGCATTCTAGGGCCGTGCATATTGAACCTCATTTGGGGTTTCTGGGCAGCCCTAGAGGGCAATGTTTTCCTTCTGGTGGGCAGGCAGCGTGGTGTTGTGGCTCCAGAATCCCCAATCTTGAGGGCTTGTGGGCCAGAAGTGTCAGGATGGAAGTCTGAAAACCCAAGCTAGTGTTAGTTTTGGGGCTGAGGGCATGGCTGGCCCACTCTGCAGACACGAAATTGAGATCTCCTTCAACTGAATTCAGGGGCGTATCAGACATTGGCTCAGGCTGGAGGATGGGTTCATGATGTCCCCTTCATGATGTGGGGGCCTCATGAGGCCATGGAGTCTTTCCCACGCTGGGGGTTGTTAGCTGTTCCAAACTGCAAGGTTTCCTTCTGTGGGACAGTTGAGTCCTGGTGGATGGCTCAAGAACACCCTGTCTGAAAGAACCGAGAGCAGGCTTCTAAGGATGGATGCCTGGACACCCCACCTCGAATTCCCATTGGCTCCTAGTGACAAGGCAGGTTCGATCTGCTGGCTCTGGGGCGAACTCCCCAGGGGGCTGGGTTGAAATGGACTCTCCTGAGGATGGGTCATCATGTGGGTTTGTGTCCATGGAGATCTTGGAATGTGGGGGTGGCTCATGGGACGTGCAGTTTTATCCTACATGGAGGGTTTGCCACAGCTCCAAAGAGCAAACAACCCATGTTGAGAAGAGAGGTGTTCCTTTTGGTGGCTCAGGAAACCCCATATGCTGGTATTAGAAACCAGGCCTTGGGGCACCTGGGTGGCTCAGTGGGTTAAACCTCTGCCTTTGGTGCAGGTCATCATCTCGGGGTCCTGGGATCGAGCCCCGCATCGGGCTGTCTGCTCGGCGGGGAGCCTGCTTCCTCTCTCCCTCTCTCTGCCTGCCTCACTGTCTACTTGTGATCTCTCTCTCTGTGTCAAAGAAATAAATAAAATCTAAAAAAAATAGTCTCTCATGCTTTAAGAAACCAGGCCTTGGAGGTGAGGCACCCAGATTCAAAAACAACGTATCAGATTAGGAACTGGTGCCTGTCCGGATCAATCTTCTGTCTCTGGGGACATCCGTCTGCTTGTCTGAGTGGAGGTAATTGCTCATCTTGTGTCATATCGCCCCTGTTTGTCCAGGGCGGCCTACACTATTGGGATGGCCTCGGGGACCTTGCAGGTTTCTCCTCATCTGTAGGGTTGTGGCCAATGAAATGGGTAGAGTTTCCTTGGAGAGGGCAGGCACAGTCCTGCGGTGTGGCTTCAGGGGTCCCATCCTGGAGGGTGTGTGGGCCAGAACTGTGGGGACAGAAGTCTGAAAACACTAACTCGGCTGAGGTTTGGGGCTGAGAGTATGGCAGGGCCAATCGAGAGACTGTGAGGGGAGTTCCTTAGGATATGAACAAAGGGCAAGTGTGAGGCAGTTGCTCAGGCTTTGGTCTCTGGATGTTGTGTCAAGGACGGGCGTGGAATGTCGGGGTGGCCTCAACGGCCATGGACCAGGCTCCCTCTCTGGGGATTTGGCCCAGCTCCCAAGAGTTTGATGTCATTCTGAGGGAAGGGAGGAGTCCTGTTTACTCCCTCCAGTGTCCCTCCAAAGGAGGGATTCCAGAGCAGGGTCCTGGGTACGGGCTACTGGAAAACCCGAGCACTGGTTTCGATTGGGGGCCTACGGGAAGGGCCCATGGGAAGCCCCATATGCGGGCTCTTGGTCCAGCCACTGAGAGGCCTTACTTGAGCACATGGCTCACTCTGAGGGTCACAATGCGTGTTTGTGCCAAAGGTGGCCCTCAAGTATGGGCGTGTCCTCATGGGCCATGCTGGTTTCTCCTACCCTGAAGGTTGGACACCACGCAAACAGCAAGGTTTCTTGCCATGGGGATGGAGGAGTTCTGATGACTGTATCAGGTTCCCCCCATGCAGTTATTGGAGATAAAATCTAGGTTCTGAAGCCTGAAAACCCTGTTTGAGACGAGATGACAGCCTAAGGCCATGGCAGATCCAATGTGCTAGGTGTGCGGCCAGCTGTCTGGGTGTTGGTTGGGAGGTCCGGGCTCAGACTGTGTCAGACAGAGCATTAGTGCCCAGGGCAGCCTCTATATTTGGGGTGCAGTGGAGTGGCGTGCAGGTTGAGTCTCATTTTGGGTTTTTGGGCAGCCCCAGAGGGCAACGTTTTTCTTCTGGTGGGCAGGCAGAGTGCTGCCCTGTGTCTCTGGAATTCCCAACCTGGATGGCTTGTGGGCCAGGAGTGTAAGGTCTGAAGACTGAGAACACAAGCTAGGCTTAGGTTATGGGGCGTGGGCACATCAGGCCCACTCTGCAGAGTCTGAATCCGAGATCTCCTGCATCTGAAGTCAGGACGAGTATCTGATATAGGATCAGGTTGGAGTTTTTGTCCTTGATGGCCCCTTCAGGAAGGGGGGAGTGCTCATGAGGTCATGGACGTTTTCCCATGCTCGCAGTTGTGAGATGCTCCAAACCGAAAGGATACCTTCTGTGGGACAGTTGAGTCCTGTTGGATGGCTCCAGGATGCCCCATACAGCAAGAATCGAGAGCATAGTTCTAAGGATGGATGCCTGGGCACCCCACTTCGCATCCCCATTGGCTGCTTGCGACATGGCAGGTTCGATCTGCTGGCTCTGGGGCGTGCTACCCAGGGGGCTGAGTTGAAATGGACTCTCCTGAGGATGGGTCATCATGTGGGTTCTTGTCCATGGAGACCTTGGAATGTGGCGGTGGCTCGGTGAACTGGAAGGATTCTCCAACCAGAGGGTTGGACACAGCTCCAAAGAGCAAGTTTCCCATGTGGAGACGACAGGTGTTCTCATTGGTGCCTCAGGAAACCCCCTGGTATTGGAAACCAGTCCTCTGAGGAGAGACGCCTGGAAACCAACAAAAGGGTTCAGATTAGGGCCTAGGGGGCCTGTCTGGTTCAATCTTCTTTCTCTGGGTACATCCTTCTGTTTGTCTGAGTGGAGGTCTTTGCTCAGCTTGTGTCAGATCAGTCCTGTTGGTCCAGGATGGCCTAAACTATTGGGATGGCCTCAGGGACCTTGGAGGTTTCTCCTAATCTGTAGGGTTGTGGCCAATGGAATGGGCAGAGTTTCCTTGGAGAGGGCAGGCCCAGTCCTGCGGTGTGGCTCCAGGGGCCCCAGCCTGGAGGATGTGTGGGCCAGGGCTGTGGGGACAGAAGTCTGAAAACACAAACTCGGCTCAAGTTTGGGCCCGAGGATATGGCAAGCCTGATCTAAAGACCTTGCAGGGAGATCCTCAGGATATGAATGAAGGGCGAGTGTGAGGCTGTTGATCAGGCTTTTTTCTCTCGATTTTGTGTCAAGGAGGGCTGTCAAATGGAGGAATGGCTTCATAGGCGATGGCCAATTCGCCATCTCTGGGGATTTGGCCTGGCTCCCAAGGGTATGTGGTCATTCTGTGGGAAGGGAGGAGTCCTGTTTGCTGCCTCCGGTGTCCCTCCCAAAGAGGGATTCCAGAGCAGGGCCCTGGGTCCCGGCGACTGGAAAACCCAAACTCGGGTTAGGATGGGGGCCCAAGGGGCATGGGAAGCCCCCTAGGCGGGCTCGTGGTCCAGCCACTGAGAGACCTGATTGGAGCACGAGGCTTATGGTGAGGGTCACCAGGCGTCTTTGTGCCCAAGGCGACCCTCAAGCATGGGCGTGGCCTCCTGGGCCATGCAGGTTTCTCCTACCCTGAAGGTTGGACACCAGGCCATCAGCAAGGTTTCTTGGATGGGGATGGAGGAGTTCAGATTTCTGCATATGGTTCCCTCCTGTCCGGGGATTGGAGATAAGGTCTAGATTCAGATGCCTGAACACCTATCTTGGCAAGTGATGCCAGCCTAAGGCCATGGAGGTTCTGATGTGCTGGCTTTGCGGCCAAATATGTGGGTGTCTGTCAGGAGGTCTGGGCTCAGGCTGCGTCAGACAGAGCATTAGTGCCCAGGGCAGCCTAGGAAATTGGGGTGCATTCTAGGGCCGTGCATATTGAACCTCATTTGGGGTTTCTGGGCAGCCCTAGAGGGCAATGTTTTCCTTCTGGTGGGCAGGCAGCGTGGTGTTGTGGCTCCAGAATCCCCAATCTTGAGGGCTTGTGGGCCAGAAGTGTCAGGATGGAAGTCTGAAAACCCAAGCTAGTGTTAGTTTTGGGGCTGAGGGCATGGCTGGCCCACTCTGCAGACACGAAATTGAGATCTCCTTCAACTGAATTCAGGGGCGTATCAGACATTGGCTCAGGCTGGAGGATGGGTTCATGATGTCCCCTTCATGATGTGGGGGCCTCATGAGGCCATGGAGTCTTTCCCACGCTGGGGGTTGTTAGCTGTTCCAAACTGCAAGGTTTCCTTCTGTGGGACAGTTGAGTCCTGGTGGATGGCTCAAGAACACCCTGTCTGAAAGAACCGAGAGCAGGCTTCTAAGGATGGATGCCTGGACACCCCACCTCGAATTCCCATTGGCTCCTAGTGACAAGGCAGGTTCGATCTGCTGGCTCTGGGGCGAACTCCCCAGGGGGCTGGGTTGAAATGGACTCTCCTGAGGATGGGTCATCATGTGGGTTTGTGTCCATGGAGATCTTGGAATGTGGGGGTGGCTCATGGGACGTGCAGTTTTATCCTACATGGAGGGTTTGCCACAGCTCCAAAGAGCAAACAACCCATGTTGAGAAGAGAGGTGTTCCTTTTGGTGGCTCAGGAAACCCCATATGCTGGTATTAGAAACCAGGCCTTGGGGCACCTGGGTGGCTCAGTGGGTTAAACCTCTGCCTTTGGTGCAGGTCATCATCTCGGGGTCCTGGGATCGAGCCCCGCATCGGGCTGTCTGCTCGGCGGGGAGCCTGCTTCCTCTCTCCCTCTCTCTGCCTGCATCACTGTCTACTTGTGATCTCTCTCTCTGTGTCAAATAAATAAATAAAATCTAAAAAAAATAGTCTCTCATGCTTTAAGAACCCAGGCCTTGGAGGTGAGGCACCCAGATTCAAAAACAACGTATCAGATTAGGAACTGGTGCCTGTCCGGATCAATCTTCTGTCTCTGGGGACATCCGTCTGCTTGTCTGAGTGGAGGTAATTGCTCATCTTGTGTCATATCGCCCCTGTTTGTCCAGGGCGGCCTACACTATTGGGATGGCCTCGGGGACCTTGCAGGTTTCTCCTCATCTGTAGGGTTGTGGCCAATGAAATGGGTAGAGTTTCCTTGGAGAGGGCAGGCACAGTCCTGCGGTGTGGCTTCAGGGGTCCCATCCTGGAGGGTGTGTGGGCCAGAACTGTGGGGACAGAAGTCTGAAAACACTAACTCGGCTGAGGTTTGGGGCTGAGAGTATGGCAGGGCCAATCGAGAGACTGTGAGGGGAGTTCCTTAGGATATGAACAAAGGGCAAGTGTGAGGCAGTTGCTCAGGCTTTGTTCTCTGGATGTTGTGTCAAGGACGGGCGTGGAATGTCGGGGTGGCCTCAACGGCCATGGACCAGGCTCCCTCTCTGGGGATTTGGCCCAGCTCCCAAGAGTTTGATGTCATTCTGAGGGAAGGGAGGAGTCCTGTTTACTCCCTCCAGTGTCCCTCCAAAGGAGGGATTCCAGAGCAGGGTCCTGGGTACGGGCTACTGGAAAACCCGAGCACTGGTTTCGATTGGGGGCCTACGGGAAGGGCCCATGGGAAGCCCCATATGCGGGCTCTTGGTCCAGCCACTGAGAGGCCTTACTTGAGCACATGGCTCACTCTGAGGGTCACAATGCGTGTTTGTGCCAAAGGTGGCCCTCAAGTATGGGCGTGTCCTCATGGGCCATGCTGGTTTCTCCTACCCTGAAGGTTGGACACCACGCAAACAGCAAGGTTTCTTGCCATGGGGATGGAGGAGTTCTGATGACTGTATCAGGTTCCCCCCATGCAGTTATTGGAGATAAAATCTAGGTTCTGAAGCCTGAAAACCCTGTTTGAGACGAGATGACAGCCTAAGGCCATGGCAGATCCAATGTGCTAGGTGTGCGGCCAGCTGTCTGGGTGTTGGTTGGGAGGTCCGGGCTCAGACTGTGTCAGACAGAGCATTAGTGCCCAGGGCAGCCTCTATATTTGGGGTGCAGTGGAGTGGCGTGCAGGTTGAGTCTCATTTTGGGTTTTTGGGCAGCCCCAGAGGGCAACGTTTTTCTTCTGGTGGGCAGGCAGAGTGCTGCCCTGTGTCTCTGGAATTCCCAACCTGGATGGCTTGTGGGCCAGGAGTGTAAGGTCTGAAGACTGAGAACACAAGCTAGGCTTAGGTTATGCGGCGTGGGCACATCAGGCCCACTCTGCAGAGTCTGAATCCGAGATCTCCTGCATCTGAAGTCAGGACGAGTATCTGATATAGGATCAGGTTGGAGTTTTTGTCCTTGATGGCCCCTTCAGGAAGGGGGGAGTGCTCATGAGGTCATGGACGTTTTCCCATGCTCGCAGTTGTGAGATGCTCCAAACCGAAAGGATACCTTCTGTGGGACAGTTGAGTCCTGTTGGATGGCTCCAGGATGCCCCATACAGCAAGAATCGAGAGCATAGTTCTAAGGATGGATGCCTGGGCACCCCACTTCGCATCCCCATTGGCTGCTTGCGACATGGCAGGTTCGATCTGCTGGCTCTGGGGCGTGCTACCCAGGGGGCTGAGTTGAAATGGACTCTCCTGAGGATGGGTCATCATGTGGGTTCTTGTCCATGGAGACCTAGGAATGTGGCGGTGGCTCGGTGAACTGGAAGGATTCTCCAACCAGAGGGTTGGACACAGCTCCAAAGAGCAAGTTTCCCATGTGGAGACGACAGGTGTTCTGATTGGTGCCTCAGGAAACCCCCTGGTATTGGAAACCAGTCCTCTGAGGAGAGACGCCTGGAAACCAACACAAGGGTTCAGATTAGGGCCTAGGGGGCCTGTCTGGTTCAATCTTCTTTCTCTGGGTACATCCTTCTGTTTGTCTGAGTGGAGGTCTTTGCTCAGCTTGTGTCAGATCAGTCCTGTTGGTCCAGGATGGCCTAAACTATTGGGAGGGCCTCAGGGACCTTGGAGGTTTCTCCTAATCTGTAGGGTTGTGGCCAATGGAATGGGCAGAGTTTCCTTGGAGAGGGCAGGCCCAGTCCTGCGGTGTGGCTCCAGGGGCCCCAGCCTGGAGGATGTGTGGGCCAGGGCTGTGGGGACAGAAGTCTGAAAACACAAACTCGGCTCAAGTTTGGGCCCGAGGATATGGCAAGCCTGATCTAAAGACCTTGCAGGGAGCTCCTCAGGATATGAATGAAGGGCGAGTGTGAGGCTGTTGATCAGGCTTTTTTCTCTTGATTTTGTGTCAAGGAGGGCTGTCGAATGGAGGAATGGCTTCATAGGCGATGGCCAATTCGCCATCTCTGGGGATTTGGCCTGGCTCCCAAGGGTATGTGGTCATTCTGTGGGAAGGGAGGAGTCCTGTTTGCTGCCTCCGGTGTCCCTCCCAAAGAGGGATTCCAGAGCAGGGCCCTGGGTCCCGGCGTTTGGAAAACCCAAACTCGGGTTAGGATGGGGGCCCAAGGGGCATGGGAAGCCCCCTAGGCGGGCTCGTGGTCCAGCCACTGAGAGACCTGATTGGAGCACGAGGCTTATGGTGAGGGTCACCAGGCGTCTTTGTGCCCAAGGCGACCCTCAAGCATGGGCGTGGCCTCCTGGGCCATGCAGGTTTCTCCTACCCTGAAGGTTGGACACCAGGCCATCAGCAAGGTTTCTTGGATGGGGATGGAGGAGTTCAGATTTCTGCATATGGTTCCCTCCTGTCCGGGGATTGGAGATAAGGTCTAGATTCAGATGCCTGAACACCTATATTGGCAAGTGATGCCAGCCTAAGGCCATGGAGGTTCTGATGTGCTGGCTTTGCGGCCAAATATGTGGGTGTCTGTCAGGAGGTCTGGGCTCAGGCTGCGTCAGACAGAGCATTAGTGCCCAGGGCAGCCTAGGAAATTGGGGTGCATTCTAGGGCCGTGCATATTGAACCTCATTTGGGGTTTCTGGGCAGCCCTAGAGGGCAATGTTTTCCTTCTGGTGGGCAGGCAGCGTGGTGTTGTGGCTCCAGAATTCCCAATCTTGAGGGCTTGTGGGCCAGAAGTGTCAGGATGGAAGTCTGAAAACCCAAGCTAGTGTTAGTTTTGGGGCTGAGGGCATGGCTGGCCCACTCTGCAGACACGAAATTGAGATCTCCTTCAACTGAATTCAGGGGCGTATCAGACATTGGCTCAGGCTGGAGGATGGGTTCATGATGTCCCCTTCATGATGTGGGGGCCTCATGAGGCCATGGAGTCTTTCCCACGCTGGGGGTTGTTAGCTGTTCCAAACTGCAAGGTTTCCTTCTGTGGGACAGTTGAGTCCTGGTGGATGGCTCAAGAACACCCTGTCTGAAAGAACCGAGAGCAGGCTTCTAAGGATGGATGCCTGGACACCCCACCTCGAATTCCCATTGGCTCCTAGTGACAAGGCAGGTTCGATCTGCTGGCTCTGGGGCGAACTCCCCAGGGGGCTGGGTTGAAATGGACTCTCCTGAGGATGGGTCATCATGTGGGTTTGTGTCCATGGAGATCTTGGAATGTGGGGGTGGCTCATGGGACGTGCAGTTTTATCCTACATGGAGGGTTTGCCACAGCTCCAAAGAGCAAACAACCCATGTTGAGAAGAGAGGTGTTCCTTTTGGTGGCTCAGGAAACCCCATATGCTGGTATTAGAAACCAGGCCTTGGGGCACCTGGGTGGCTCAGTGGGTTAAACCTCTGCCTTTGGTGCAGGTCATCATCTCGGGGTCCTGGGATCGAGCCCCGCATCGGGCTGTCTGCTCGGCGGGGAGCCTGCTTCCTCTCTCCCTCTCTCTGCCTGCCTCACTGTCTACTTGTGATCTCTCTCTCTGTGTCAAATAAATAAATAAAATCTAAAAAAAAGAGTCTCTCATGCTTTAAGAAACCAGGCCTTGGAGGTGAGGCACCCAGATTCAAAAACAACGTATCAGATTAGGAACTGGTGCCTGTCCGGATCAATCTTCTGTCTCTGGGGACATCCGTCTGCTTGTCTGAGTGGAGGTAATTGCTCATCTTGTGTCATATCGCCCCTGTTTGTCCAGGGCGGCCTACACTATTGGGATGGCCTCGGGGACCTTGCAGGTTTCTCCTCATCTGTAGGGTTGTGGCCAATGAAATGGGTAGAGTTTCCTTGGAGAGGGCAGGCACAGTCCTGCGGTGTGGCTTCAGGGGTCCCATCCTGGAGGGTGTGTGGGCCAGAACTGTGGGGACAGAAGTCTGAAAACACTAACTCGGCTGAGGTTTGGGGCTGAGAGTATGGCAGGGCCAATCGAGAGACTGTGAGGGGAGTTCCTTAGGATATGAACAAAGGGCAAGTGTGAGGCAGTTGCTCAGGCTTTGGTCTCTGGATGTTGTGTCAAGGACGGGCGTGGAATGTCGGGGTGGCCTCAACGGCCATGGACCAGGCTCCCTCTCTGGGGATTTGGCCCAGCTCCCAAGAGTTTGATGTCATTCTGAGGGAAGGGAGGAGTCCTGTTTACTCCCTCCAGTGTCCCTCCAAAGGAGGGATTCCAGAGCAGGGTCCTGGGTACGGGCTACTGGAAAACCCGAGCACTGGTTTCGATTGGGGGCCTACGGGAAGGGCCCATGGGAAGCCCCATATGCGGGCTCTTGGTCCAGCCACTGAGAGGCCTTACTTGAGCACATGGCTCACTCTGAGGGTCACAATGCGTGTTTGTGCCAAAGGTGGCCCTCAAGTATGGGCGTGTCCTCATGGGCCATGCTGGTTTCTCCTACCCTGAAGGTTGGACACCACGCAAACAGCAAGGTTTCTTGCCATGGGGATGGAGGAGTTCTGATGACTGTATCAGGTTCCCCCCATGCAGTTATTGGAGATAAAATCTAGGTTCTGAAGCCTGAAAACCCTGTTTGAGACGAGATGACAGCCTAAGGCCATGGCAGATCCAATGTGCTAGGTGTGCGGCCAGCTGTCTGGGTGTTGCTTGGGAGGTCCGGGCTCAGACTGTGTCAGACAGAGCATTAGTGCCCAGGGCAGCCTCTATATTTGGGGTGCAGTGGAGTGGCGTGCAGGTTGAGTCTCATTTTGGGTTTTTGGGCAGCCCCAGAGGGCAACGTTTTTCTTCTGGTGGGCAGGCAGAGTGCTGCCCTGTGTCTCTGGAATTCCCAACCTGGATGGCTTGTGGGCCAGGAGTGTAAGGTCTGAAGACTGAGAACACAAGCTAGGCTTAGGTTATGGGGCGTGGGCACATCAGGCCCACTCTGCAGAGTCTGAATCCGAGATCTCCTGCATCTGAAGTCAGGACGAGTATCTGATATAGGATCAGGTTGGAGTTTTTGTCCTTGATGGCCCCTTCAGGAAGGGGGGAGTGCTCATGAGGTCATGGACGTTTTCCCATGCTCGCAGTTGTGAGATGCTCCAAACCGAAAGGATACCTTCTGTGGGACAGTTGAGTCCTGTTGGATGGCTCCAGGATGCCCCATACAGCAAGAATCGAGAGCATAGTTCTAAGGATGGATGCCTGGGCACCCCACTTCGCATCCCCATTGGCTGCTTGCGACATGGCAGGTTCGATCTGCTGGCTCTGGGGCGTGCTACCCAGGGGGCTGAGTTGAAATGGACTCTCCTGAGGATGGGTCATCATGTGGGTTCTTGTCCATGGAGACCTTGGAATGTGGCGGTGGCTCGGTGAACTGGAAGGATTCTCCAACCAGAGGGTTGGACACAGCTCCAAAGAGCAAGTTTCCCATGTGGAGACGACAGGTGTTCTGATTGGTGCCTCAGGAAACCCCCTGGTATTGGAAACCAGTCCTCTGAGGAGAGACGCCTGGAAACCAACACAAGGGTTCAGATTAGGGCCTAGGGGGCCTGTCTGGTTCAATCTTCTTTCTCTGGGTACATCCTTCTGTTTGTCTGAGTGGAGGTCTTTGCTCAGCTTGTGTCAGATCAGTCCTGTTGGTCCAGGATGGCCTAAACTATTGGGATGGCCTCAGGGACCTTGGAGGTTTCTCCTAATCTGTAGGGTTGTGGCCAATGGAATGGGCAGAGTTTCCTTGGAGAGGGCAGGCCCAGTCCTGCGGTGTGGCTCCAGGGGCCCCAGCCTGGAGGATGTGTGGGCCAGGGCTGTGGGGACAGAAGTCTGAAAACACAAACTCGGCTCAAGTTTGGGCCCGAGGATATGGCAAGCCTGATCTAAAGACCTTGCAGGGAGCTCCTCAGGATATGAATGAAGGGCGAGTGTGAGGCTGTTGATCAGGCTTTTTTCTCTTGATTTTGTGTCAAGGAGGGCTGTCGAATGGAGGAATGGCTTCATAGGCGATGGCCAATTCGCCATCTCTGGGGATTTGGCCTGGCTCCCAAGGGTATGTGGTCATTCTGTGGGAAGGGAGGAGTCCTGTTTGCTGCCTCCGGTGTCCCTCCCAAAGAGGGATTCCAGAGCAGGGCCCTGGGTCCCGGCGTTTGGAAAACCCAAACTCGGGTTAGGATGGGGGCCCAAGGGGCATGGGAAGCCCCCTAGGCGGGCTCGTGGTCCAGCCACTGAGAGACCTGATTGGAGCACGAGGCTTATGGTGAGGGTCACCAGGCGTCTTTGTGCCCAAGGCGACCCTCAAGCATGGGCGTGGCCTCCTGGGCCATGCAGGTTTCTCCTACCCTGAAGGTTGGACACCAGGCCATCAGCAAGGTTTCTTGGATGGGGATGGAGGAGTTCAGATTTCTGCATATGGTTCCCTCCTGTCCGGGGATTGGAGATAAGGTCTAGATTCAGATGCCTGAACACCTATCTTGGCAAGTGATGCCAGCCTAAGGCCATGGAGGTTCTGATGTGCTGGCTTTGCGGCCAAATATGTGGGTGTCTGTCAGGAGGTCTGGGCTCAGGCTGCGTCAGACAGAGCATTAGTGCCCAGGGCAGCCTAGGAAATTGGGGTGCATTCTAGGGCCGTGCATATTGAACCTCATTTGGGGTTTCTGGGCAGCCCTAGAGGGCAATGTTTTCCTTCTGGTGGGCAGGCAGCGTGGTGTTGTGGCTCCAGAATCCCCAATCTTGAGGGCTTGTGGGCCAGAAGTGTCAGGATGGAAGTCTGAAAACCCAAGCTAGTGTTAGTTTTGGGGCTGAGGGCATGGCTGGCCCACTCTGCAGACACGAAAGTGAGATCTCCTTCAACTGAATTCAGGGGCGTATCAGACATTGGCTCAGGCTGGAGGATGGGTTCATGATGTCCCCTTCATGATGTGGGGGCCTCATGAGGCCATGGAGTCTTTCCCACGCTGGGGGTTGTTAGCTGTTCCAAACTGCAAGGTTTCCTTCTGTGGGACAGTTGAGTCCTGGTGGATGGCTCAAGAACACCCTGTCTGAAAGAACCGAGAGCAGGCTTCTAAGGATGGATGCCTGGACACCCCACCTCGAATTCCCATTGGCTCCTAGTGACAAGGCAGGTTCGATCTGCTGGCTCTGGGGCGAACTCCCCAGGGGGCTGGGTTGAAATGGACTCTCCTGAGGATGGGTCATCATGTGGGTTTGTGTCCATGGAGATCTTGGAATGTGGGGGTGGCTCATGGGACGTGCAGTTTTATCCTACATGGAGGGTTTGCCACAGCTCCAAAGAGCAAACAACCCATGTTGAGAAGAGAGGTGTTCCTTTTGGTGGCTCAGGAAACCCCATATGCTGGTATTAGAAACCAGGCCTTGGGGCACCTGGGTGGCTCAGTGGGTTAAACCTCTGCCTTTGGTGCAGGTCATCATCTCGGGGTCCTGGGATCGAGCCCCGCATCGGGCTGTCTGCTCGGCGGGGAGCCTGCTTCCTCTCTCCCTCTCTCTGCCTGCCTCACTGTCTACTTGTGATCTCTCTCTCTGTGTCAAAGAAATAAATAAAATCTAAAAAAAATAGTCTCTCATGCTTTAAGAAACCAGGCCTTGGAGGTGAGGCACCCAGATTCAAAAACAACGTATCAGATTAGGAACTGGTGCCTGTCCGGATCAATCTTCTGTCTCTGGGGACATCCGTCTGCTTGTCTGAGTGGAGGTAATTGCTCATCTTGTGTCATATCGCCCCTGTTTGTCCAGGGCGGCCTACACTATTGGGATGGCCTCGGGGACCTTGCAGGTTTCTCCTCATCTGTAGGGTTGTGGCCAATGAAATGGGTAGAGTTTCCTTGGAGAGGGCAGGCACAGTCCTGCGGTGTGGCTTCAGGGGTCCCATCCTGGAGGGTGTGTGGGCCAGAACTGTGGGGACAGAAGTCTGAAAACACTAACTCGGCTGAGGTTTGGGGCTGAGAGTATGGCAGGGCCAATCGAGAGACTGTGAGGGGAGTTCCTTAGGATATGAACAAAGGGCAAGTGTGAGGCAGTTGCTCAGGCTTTGGTCTCTGGATGTTGTGTCAAGGACGGGCGTGGAATGTCGGGGTGGCCTCAACGGCCATGGACCAGGCTCCCTCTCTGGGGATTTGGCCCAGCTCCCAAGAGTTTGATGTCATTCTGAGGGAAGGGAGGAGTCCTGTTTACTCCCTCCAGTGTCCCTCCAAAGGACGGATTCCAGAGCAGGGTCCTGGGTACGGGCTACTGGAAAACCCGAGCACTGGTTTCGATTGGGGTCCTACGGGAAGGGCCCATGGGAAGCCCCATATGCGGGCTCTTGGTCCAGCCACTGAGAGGCCTTACTTGAGCACATGGCTCACTCTGAGGGTCACAATGCGTGTTTGTGCCAAAGGTGGCCCTCAAGTATGGGCGTGTCCTCATGGGCCATGCTGGTTTCTCCTACCCTGAAGGTTGGACACCACGCAAACAGCAAGGTTTCTTGCCATGGGGATGGAGGAGTTCTGATGACTGTATCAGGTTCCCCCCATGCAGTTATTGGAGATAAAATCTAGGTTCTGAAGCCTGAAAACCCTGTTTGAGACGAGATGACAGCCTAAGGCCATGGCAGATCCAATGTGCTAGGTGTGCGGCCAGCTGTCTGGGTGTTGGTTGGGAGGTCCGGGCTCAGACTGTGTCAGACAGAGCATTAGTGCCCAGGGCAGCCTCTATATTTGGGGTGCAGTGGAGTGGCGTGCAGGTTGAGTCTCATTTTGGGTTTTTGGGCAGCCCCAGAGGGCAACGTTTTTCTTCTGGTGGGCAGGCAGAGTGCTGCCCTGTGTCTCTGGAATTCCCAACCTGGATGGCTTGTGGGCCAGGAGTGTAAGGTCTGAAGACTGAGAACACAAGCTAGGCTTAGGTTATGCGGCGTGGGCACATCAGGCCCACTCTGCAGAGTCTGAATCCGAGATCTCCTGCATCTGAAGTCAGGACGAGTATCTGATATAGGATCAGGTTGGAGTTTTTGTCCTTGATGGCCCCTTCAGGAAGGGGGGAGTGCTCATGAGGTCATGGACGTTTTCCCATGCTCGCAGTTGTGAGATGCTCCAAACCGAAAGGATACCTTCTGTGGGACAGTTGAGTCCTGTTGGATGGCTCCAGGATGCCCCATACAGCAAGAATCGAGAGCATAGTTCTAAGGATGGATGCCTGGGCACCCCACTTCGCATCCCCATTGGCTGCTTGCGACATGGCAGGTTCGATCTGCTGGCTCTGGGGCGTGCTACCCAGGGGGCTGAGTTGAAATGGACTCTCCTGAGGATGGGTCATCAAGTGGGTTCTTGTCCATGGAGACCTAGGAATGTGGCGGTGGCTCGGTGAAATGGAAGGATTCTCCAACCAGAGGGTTGGACACAGCTCCAAAGAGCAAGTTTCCCATGTGGAGACGAGAGGTGTCCTGATTGGTGCCTCAGGAAACCCCCTGGTATTGGAAACCAGTCCTCTGAGGAGAGACGCCTGGAAACCAACAAAAGGGTTCAGATTAGGGCCTAGGGGGCCTGTCTGGTTCAATCTTCTTTCTCTGGGTACATCCTTCTGTTTGTCTGAGTGGAGGTCTTTGCTCAGCTTGTGTCAGATCAGTCCTGTTGGTCCAGGATGGCCTAAACTATTGGGATGGCCTCAGGGACCTTGGAGGTTTCTCCTCATCTGTAGGGTTGTGGCCAATGGAATGGGCAGAGTTTCCTTGGAGAGGGCAGGCACAGTCCTGCGGTGTGGCTCCAGGGGCCCCAGCCTGGAGGATGTGTGGGCCAGGGCTGTGGGGACAGAAGTCTGAAAACACAAACTCGGCTCAAGTTTGGGCCCGAGGATATGGCAAGCCTGATCTAAAGACCTTGCAGGGAGCTCCTCAGGATATGAATGAAGGGCGAGTGTGAGGCTGTTGATCAGGCTTTTTTCTCTTGATTTTGTGTCAAGGAGGGCTGTCGAATGGAGGAATGGCTTCATAGGCGATGGCCAATTCGCCATCTCTGGGGATTTGGCCTGGCTCCCAAGGGTATGTGGTCATTCTGTGGGAAGGGAGGAGTCCTGTTTACTGCCTCCGGTGTCCCTCCCAAAGAGGGATTCCAGAGCAGGGCCCTGGGTCCCGGCGTTTGGAAAACCCAAACTCGGGTTAGGTTGGGGGCCCAAGGGGCATGGGAAGCCCCCTAGGCGGGCTCGTGGTCCAGCCACTGAGAGACCTGATTGGAGCACGAGGCTTATGGTGAGGGTCACCAGGCGTCTTTGTGCCCAAGGCGACCCTCAAGCATGGGCGTGGCCTCCTGGGCCATGCAGGTTTCTCCTACCCTGAAGGTTGGACACCAGGCCATCAGCAAGGTTTCTTGGATGGGGATGGAGGAGTTCAGATTTCTGCATCAGGTTCCCTCCTGTCCGGGGATTGGAGATAAGGTCTAGATTCAGATGCCTGAACACCTATATTGGCAAGTGATGCCAGCCTAAGGCCATGGAGGTTCTGATGTGCTGGCTTTGCGGCCAAATATGTGGGTGTCTGTCAGGAGGTCTGGGCTCAGGCTGCGTCAGACAGAGCATTAGTGCCCAGGGCAGCCTAGGTAATTGGGGTGCATTCTAGGGCCGTGCATATTAAACCTTATTTGGGGTTTCTGGGCAGCCCTAGAGGGCAATGTTTTCCTTCTGGTGGGCAGGCAGCGTGGTGTTGTGGCTCCAGAATTCCCAATCTTGAGGGCTTGTGGGCCAGAAGTGTCAGGATGGAAGTCTGAAAACCCAAGCTAGTGTTAGTTTTGGGGCTGAGGGCATGGCTGGCCCACTCTGCAGACACGAAATTGAGATCTCCTTCAACTGAATTCAGGGGCGTATCAGACATTGGCTCAGGCTGGAGGATGGGTTCATGATGTCCCCTTCATGATGTGGGGGCCTCATGAGGCCATGGAGTCTTTCCCACGCTGGGGGTTGTTAGCTGTTCCAAACTGCAAGGTTTCCTTCTGTGGGACAGTTGAGTCCTGGTGGATGGCTCAAGAACACCCTGTCTGAAAGAACCGAGAGCAGGCTTCTAAGGATGGATGCCTGGACACCCCACCTCGAATTCCCATTGGCTCCTAGTGACAAGGCAGGTTCGATCTGCTGGCTCTGGGGCGAACTACCCAGGGGGCTGGGTTGAAATGGACTCTCCTGAGGATGGGTCATCATGTGGGTTTGTGTCCATGGAGATCTTGGAATGTGGGGGTGGCTCATGGGACGTGCAGTTTTATCCTACATGGAGGGTTTGCCACAGCTCCAAAGAGCAAACAACCCATGTTGAGAAGAGAGGTGTTCCTTTTGGTGGCTCAGGAAACCCCATATGCTGGTATTAGAAACCAGGCCTTGGGGCACCTGGGTGGCTCAGTGGGTTAAACCTCTGCCTTTGGTGCAGGTCATCATCTCAGGGTCCTTGGATCGAGCCCCGCATCGGGCTGTCTGCTCGGCGGGGAGCCTGCTTCCTCTCTCCCTCTCTCTGCCTGCATCACTGTCTACTTGTGATCTCTCTCTCTGTGTCAAATAAATAAATAAAATCTAAAAAAAATAGTCTCTTATGCTTTAAGAACCCAGGCCTTGGAGGTTAGGCACCCAGATTCAAAAACAACGTATCAGATTAGGAACTGGTGCCTGTCCGGATCAATCTTCTGTCTCTGGGGACATCCGTCTGCTTGTCTGAGTGGAGGTAATTGCTCATCTTGTGTCAAATCGCCCCTGTTTGTCCAGGGCGGCCTACACTATTGGGATGGCCTCGGGGACCTTGCAGGTTTCTCCTCATCTGTAGGGTTGTGGCCAATGAAATGGGTAGAGTTTCCTTGGAGAGGGCAGGCACAGTCCTGCGGTGTGGCTTCAGGGGTCCCATCCTGGAGGGTGTGTGGGCCAGAACTGTGGGGACAGAAGTCTGAAAACACTAACTCGGCTTAGGTTTGGGGCTGAGAGTATGGCAGGGCCAATCGAGAGACTGTGAGGGGAGTTCCTTAGGATATGAACAAAGGGCAAGTGTGAGGCAGTTGCTCAGGCTTTGGTCTCTGGATGTTGTGTCAAGGACGGGCGTGGAATGTCGGGGTGGCCTCAACGGCCATGGACCAGGCTCCCTCTCTGGGGATTTGGCCCAGCTCCCAAGAGTTTGATGTCATTCTGAGGGAAGGGAGGAGTCCTGTTTACTCCCTCCAGTGTCCCTGCAAAGGACGGATTCCAGAGCAGAGTCCTGGGTACGGGCTACTGGAAAACCCGAGCACTGGTTTCGATTGGGGGCCTACGGGAAGGGCCCATGGGAAGCCCCATATGCGGGCTCTTGGTCCAGCCACTGAGAGGCCTTACTTGAGCGCATGGCTCACTCTGAGGGTCACAATGCGTGTTTGTGCCAAAGGTGGCCCTCAAGTATGGGCGTGTCCTCATGGGCCATGCTGGTTTCTCCTACCCTGAAGGTTGGACACCACGCAAACAGCAAGGTTTCTTGCCATGGGGATGGAGGAGTTCTGATGACTGTATCAGGTTCCCCCCATGCAGTTATTGGAGATAAAATCTAGGTTCTGAAGCCTGAAAACCCTGTTTGAGACGAGATGACAGCCTAAGGCCATGGCAGATCCAATGTGCTAGGTGTGCGGCCAGCTGTCTGGGTGTTGGTTGGGAGGTCCGGGCTCAGACTGTGTCAGACAGAGCATTAGTGCCCAGGGCAGCCTCTATATTTGGGGTGCAGTCGAGTGGCGTGCAGGTTGAGTCTCATTTTGGGTTTTTGGGCAGCCCCAGAGGGCAACGTTTTTCTTCTGGTGGGCAGGCAGAGTGCTGCCCTGTGTCTCTGGAATTCCCAACCTGGATGGCTTGTGGGCCAGGAGTGTAAGGTCTGAAGACTGAGAACACAAGCTAGGCTTAGGTTATGGGGCGTGGGCACATCAGGCCCACTCTGCAGAGTCTGAATCCGAGATCTCCTGCATCTGAAGTCAGGACGAGTATCTGATATAGGATCAGGTTGGAGTTTTTGTCCTTGATGGCCCCTTCAGGAAGGGGGGAGTGCTCATGAGGTCATGGACGTTTTCCCATGCTCGCAGTTGTGAGATGCTCCAAACCGAAAGGATACCTTCTGTGGGACAGTTGAGTCCTGTTGGATGGCTCCAGGATGCCCCATACAGCAAGAATCGAGAGCATAGTTCTAAGGATGGATGCCTGGGCACCCCACTTCGCATCCCCATTGGATGCTTGCGACATGGCAGGTTCGATCTGCTGGCTCTGGGGCGTGTTACCCAGGGGGCTGAGTTGAAATGGACTCTCCTGAGGATGGGTCATCAAGTGGGTTCTTGTCCATGGAGACCTAGGAATGTGGCGGTGGCTCGGTGAACTGGAAGGATTCTCCAACCAGAGGGTTGGACACAGCTCCAAAGAGCAAGTTTCCCATGTGGAGACGAGAGGTGTCCTGATTGGTGCCTCAGGAAACCCCTGGTATTGGAAACCAGTCCTCTGAGGAGAGACGCCTGGAAACCAACAAAAGGGTTCAGATTAGGGCCTAGGGGGCCTGTCTGGTTCAATCTTCTTTCTCTGGGTACATCCTTCTGTTTGTCTGAGTGGAGGTCTTTGCTCAGCTTGTGTCAGATCAGTCCTGTTGGTCCAGGATGGAATAAACTATTGGGATGGCCTCAGGGACCTTGGAGGTTTCTCCTCATCTGTAGGGTTGTGGCCAATGGAATGGGCAGAGTTTCCTTGGAGAGGGCAGGCACAGTCCTGCGGTGTGGCTCCAGGGGCCCCAGCCTGGAGGATGTGTGGGCCAGGGCTGTGGGGACAGAAGTCTGAAAACACAAACTCGGCTCAAGTTTGGGCCCGAGGATATGGCAAGCCTGATCTAAAGACCTTGCAGGGAGATCCTCAGGATATGAATGAAGGGCGAGTGTGAGGCTGTTGATCAGGCTTTTTTCTCTTGATTTTGTGTCAAGGAGGGCTGTCGAATGGAGGAATGGCTTCATAGGCGATGGCCAATTCGCCATCTCTGGGGATTTGGCCTGGCTCCCAAGGGTATGTGGTCATTCTGTGGGAAGGGAGGAGTCCTGTTTACTGCCTCCGGTGTCCCTCCCAAAGAGGGATTCCAGAGCAGGGCCCTGGGTCCCGGCGACTGGAAAACCCAAACTCGGGTTAGGATGGGGGCCCAAGGGGCATGGGAAGCCCCCTAGGCGGGCTCGTGGTCCAGCCACTGAGAGACCTGATTGGAGCACGAGGCTTATGGTGAGGGTCACCAGGCGTCTTTGTGCCCAAGGCGACCCTGAAGCATGGGCGTGGCCTCCTGGGCCATGCAGGTTTCTCCTACCCTGAAGGTTGGACACCAGGCCATCAGCAAGGTTTCTTGGATGGGGATGGAGGAGTTCAGATTTCTGCATCAGGTTCCCTCCTGTCCGGGGATTGGAGATAAGGTCTAGATTCAGATGCCTGAACACCTATCTTGGCAAGTGATGCCAGCCTAAGGCCATGGAGGTTCTGATGTGCTGGCTTTGCGGCCAAATATGTGGGTGTCTGTCAGGAGGTCTGGGCTCAGGCTGCGTCAGACAGAGCATTAGTGCCCAGGGCAGCCTAGGAAATTGGGGTGCATTCTAGGGCCGTGCATATTGAACCTCATTTGGGGTTTCTGGGCAGCCCTAGAGGGCAATGTTTTCCTTCTGGTGGGCAGGCAGCGTGGTGTTGTGGCTCCAGAATTCCCAATCTTGAGGGCTTGTGGGCCAGAAGTGTCAGGATGGAAGTCTGAAAACCCAAGCTAGTGTTAGTTTTGGGGCTGAGGGCATGGCTGGCCCACTCTGCAGACACGAAAGTGAGATCTCCTTCAACTGAATTCAGGGGCGTATCAGACATTGGCTCAGGCTGGAGGATGGGTTCATGATGTCCCCTTCATGATGTGGGGGCCTCATGAGGCCATGGAGTCTTTCCCACGCTGGGGGTTGTTAGCTGTTCCAAACTGCAAGGTTTCCTTCTGTGGGACAGTTGAGTCCTGGTGGATGGCTCAAGAACACCCTGTCTGAAAGAACCGAGAGCAGGCTTCTAAGGATGGATGCCTGGACACCCCACCTCGAATTCCCATTGGCTCCTAGTGACAAGGCAGGTTCGATCTGCTGGCTCTGGGGCGAACTCCCCAGGGGGCTGGGTTGAAATGGACTCTCCTGAGGATGGGTCATCATGTGGGTTTGTGTCCATGGAGATCTTGGAATGTGGGGGTGGCTCATGGGACGTGCAGTTTTATCCTACATGGAGGGTTTGCCACAGCTCCAAAGAGCAAACAACCCATGTTGAGAAGAGAGGTGTTCCTTTTGGTGGCTCAGGAAACCCCATATGCTGGTATTAGAAACCAGGCCTTGGGGCACCTGGGTGGCTCAGTGGGTTAAACCTCTGCCTTTGGTGCAGGTCATCATCTCAGGGTCCTGGGATCGAGCACCGCATCGGGCTGTCTGCTCGGCGGGGAGCCTGCTTCCTCTCTCCCTCTCTCTGCCTGCATCACTGTCTACTTGTGATCTCTCTCTCTGTGTCAAATAAATAAATAAAATCTAAAAAAAATAGTCTCTTATGCTTTAAGAAACCAGGCCTTGGAGGTGAGGCACCCAGATTCAAAAACAACGTATCAGATTAGGAACTGGTGCCTGTCCGGATCAATCTTCTGTCTCTGGGGACATCCGTCTGCTTGTCTGAGTGGAGGTAATTGCTCATCTTGTGTCAAATCGCCCCTGTTTGTCCAGGGCGGCCTACACTATTGGGATGGCCTCGGGGACCTTGCAGGTTTCTCCTCATCTGTAGGGTTGTGGCCAATGAAATGGGTAGAGTTTCCTTGGAGAGGGCAGGCACAGTCCTGCGGTGTGGCTTCAGGGGTCCCATCCTGGAGGGTGTGTGGGCCAGAACTGTGGGGACAGAAGTCTGAAAACACTAACTCGGCTTAGGTTTGGGGCTGAGAGTATGGCAGGGCCAATCGAGAGACTGTGAGGGGAGTTCCTTAGGATATGAACAAAGGGCAAGTGTGAGGCAGTTGCTCAGGCTTTGGTCTCTGGATGTTGTGTCAAGGACGGGCGTGGAATGTCGGGGTGGCCTCAACGGCCATGGACCAGGCTCCCTCTCTGGGGATTTGGCCCAGCTCCCAAGAGTTTGATGTCATTCTGAGGGAAGGGAGGAGTCCTGTTTACTCCCTCCAGTGTCCCTCCAAAGGACGGATTCCAGAGCAGAGTCCTGGGTACGGGCTACTGGAAAACCCGAGCACTGGTTTCGATTGGGGGCCTACGGGAAGGGCCCATGGGAAGCCCCATATGCGGGCTCTTGGTCCAGCCACTGAGAGGCCTTACTTGAGCACATGGCTCACTCTGAGGGTCACAATGCGTGTTTGTGCCAAAGGTGGCCCTCAAGTATGGGCGTGTCCTCATGGGCCATGCTGGTTTCTCCTACCCTGAAGGTTGGACACCACGCAAACAGCAAGGTTTCTTGCCATGGGGATGGAGGAGTTCTGATGACTGTATCAGGTTCCCCCCATGCAGTTATTGGAGATAAAATCTAGGTTCTGAAGCCTGAAAACCCTGTTTGAGACGAGATGACAGCCTAAGGCCATGGCAGATCCAATGTGCTAGGTGTGCGGCCAGCTGTCTGGGTGTTGGTTGGGAGGTCCGGGCTCAGACTGTGTCAGACAGAGCATTAGTGCCCAGGGCAGCCTCTATATTCGGGGTGCAGTCGAGTGGCGTGCAGGTTGAGTCTCATTTTGGGTTTTTGGGCAGCCCCAGAGGGCAACGTTTTTCTTCTGGTGGGCAGGCAGATTGCTGCCCTGTGTCTCTGGAATTCCCAACCTGGATGGCTTGTGGGCCAGGAGTGTAAGATCTGAAGACTGAGAACACAAGCTAGGCTTAGGTTATGGGGCGCGGGCACATCAGGCCCACTCTGCAGAGTCTGAATCAGAGATCTCCTGCATCTGAAGTCAGGACGAGTATCTGATACAGGATCAGGTTGGAGTTTTTGTCCTTGATGGCCCCTTCAGGAAGGGGGGAGTGCTCATGAGGTCATGGACGTTTTCCCATGCTCGCAGTTGTGAGATGCTCCAAACCGAAAGGATACCTTCTGTGGGACAGTTGAGTCCTGTTGGATGGCTCCAGGATGCCCCATACAGCAAGAATCGAGAGCATAGTTCTAAGGATGGATGCCTGGGCACCCCACTTCGCATCCCCATTGGCTGCTTGCGACATGGCAGGTTCGATCTGCTGGCTCTGGGGCGTGCTGCCCAGGGGGCTGAGTTGAAATGGACTCTCCTGAGGATGGGTCATCATGTGGGTTCTTGTCCATGGAGACCTTGGAATGTGGCGGTGGCTCGGTGAACTGGAAGGATTCTCCAACCAGAGGGTTGGACACAGCTCCAAAGAGCAAGTTTCCCATGTGGAGACGACAGGTGTTCTGATTGGTGCCTCAGGAAACCCCCTGGTATTGGAAACCAGTCCTCTGAGGAGAGACGCCTGGAAACCAACACAAGGGTTCAGATTAGGGCCTAGGGGGCCTGTCTGGTTCAATCTTCTTTCTCTGGGTACATCCTTCTGTTTGTCTGAGTGGAGGTCTTTGCTCAGCTTGTGTCAGATCAGTCCTGTTGGTCCAGGATGGCCTAAACTATTGGGATGGCCTCAGGGACCTTGGAGGTTTCTCCTAATCTGTAGGGTTGTGGCCAATGGAATGGGCAGAGTTTCCTTGGAGAGGGCAGGCCCAGTCCTGCGGTGTGGCTCCAGGGGCCCCAGCCTGGAGGATGTGTGGGCCAGGGCTGTGGGGACAGAAGTCTGAAAACACAAACTCGGCTCAAGTTTGGGCCTGAGGATATGGCAAGCCTGATCTAAAGACCTTGCAGGGAGCTCCTCAGGATATGAATGAAGGGCGAGTGTGAGGCTGTTGATCAGGCTTTTTTCTCTTGATTTTGTGTCAAGGAGGGCTGTCGAATGGAGGAATGGCTTCATAGGCGATGGCCAATTCGCCATCTCTGGGGATTTGGCCTGGCTCCCAAGGGTATGTGGTCATTCTGTGGGAAGGGAGGAGTCCTGTTTACTGCCTCCGGTGTCCCTCCCAAAGAGGGATTCCAGAGCAGGGCCCTGGGTCCCGGCGACTGGAAAACCCAAACTCGGGTTAGGATGGGGGCCCAAGGGGCATGGGAAGCCCCCTAGGCGGGCTCGTGGTCCAGCCACTGAGAGACCTGATTGGAGCACGAGGCTTATGGTGAGGGTCACCAGGCGTCTTTGTGCCCAAGGCGACCCTGAAGCATGGGCGTGGCCTCCTGGGCCATGCAGGTTTCTCCTACCCTGAAGGTTGGACACCAGGCCATCAGCAAGGTTTCTTGGATGGGGATGGAGGAGTTCAGATTTCTGCATCAGGTTCCCTCCTGTCCGGGGATTGGAGATAAGGTCTAGATTCAGATGCCTGAACACCTATCTTGGCAAGTGATGCCAGCCTAAGGCCATGGAGGTTCTGATGTGCTGGCTTTGCGGCCAAATATGTGGGTGTCTGTCAGGAGGTCTGGGCTCAGGCTGCGTCAGACAGAGCATTAGTGCCCAGGGCAGCCTAGGAAATTGGGGTGCATTCTAGGGCCGTGCATATTGAACCTCATTTGGGGTTTCTGGGCAGCCCTAGAGGGCAATGTTTTCCTTCTGGTGGGCAGGCAGCGTGGTGTTGTGGCTCCAGAATTCCCAATCTTGAGGGCTTGTGGGCCAGAAGTGTCAGGATGGAAGTCTGAAAACCCAAGCTAGTGTTAGTTTTGGGGCTGAGGGCATGGCTGGCCCACTCTGCAGACACGAAAGTGAGATCTCCTTCAACTGAATTCAGGGGCGTATCAGACATTGGCTCAGGCTGGAGGATGGGTTCATGATGTCCCCTTCATGATGTGGGGGCCTCATGAGGCCATGGAGTCTTTCCCACGCTGGGGGTTGTTAGCTGTTCCAAACTGCAAGGTTTCCTTCTGTGGGACAGTTGAGTCCTGGTGGATGGCTCAAGAACACCCTGTCTGAAAGAACCGAGAGCAGGCTTCTAAGGATGGATGCCTGGACACCCCACCTCGAATTCCCATTGGCTCCTAGTGACAAGGCAGGTTCGATCTGCTGGCTCTGGGGCGAACTCCCCAGGGGGCTGGGTTGAAATGGACTCTCCTGAGGATGGGTCATCATGTGGGTTTGTGTCCATGGAGATCTTGGAATGTGGGGGTGGCTCATGGGACGTGCAGTTTTATCCTACATGGAGGGTTTTCCACAGCTCCAAAGAGCAAACAACCCATGTTGAGAAGAGAGGTGTTCCTTTTGGTGGCTCAGGAAACCCCATATGCTGGTATTAGAAACCAGGCCTTGGGGCACCTGGGTGGCTCAGTGGGTTAAACCTCTGCCTTTGGTGCAGGTCATCATCTCAGGGTCCTGGGATCGAGCCCCGCATCGGGCTGTCTGCTCGGCGGGGAGCCTGCTTCCTCTCTCCCTCTCTCTGCCTGCATCACTGTCTACTTGTGATCTCTCTCTCTGTGTCAAATAAATAAATAAAATCTAAAAAAAATAGTCTCTTATGCTTTAAGAAACCAGGCCTTGGAGGTGAGGCACCCAGATTCAAAAACAACGTATCAGATTAGGAACTGGTGCCTGTCCGGATCAATCTTCTGTCTCTGGGGACATCCGTCTGCTTGTCTGAGTGGAGGTAATTGCTCATCTTGTGTCAAATCGCCCCTGTTTGTCCAGGGCGGCCTACACTATTGGGATGGCCTCGGGGACCTTGCAGGTTTCTCCTCATCTGTAGGGTTGTGGCCAATGAAATGGGTAGAGTTTCCTTGGAGAGGGCAGGCACAGTCCTGCGGTGTGGCTTCAGGGGTCCCATCCTGGAGGGTGTGTGGGCCAGAACTGTGGGGACAGAAGTCTGAAAACACTAACTCGACTTAGGTTTGGGGCTGAGAGTATGGCAGGGCCAATCGAGAGACTGTGAGGGGAGTTCCTTAGGATATGAACAAAGGGCAAGTGTGAGGCAGTTGCTCAGGCTTTGGTCTCTGGATGTTGTGTCAAGGACGGGCGTGGAATGTCGGGGTGGCCTCAACGGCCATGGACCAGGCTCCCTCTCTGGGGATTTGGCCCAGCTCCCAAGAGTTTGATGTCATTCTGAGGGAAGGGAGGAGTCCTGTTTACTCCCTCCAGTGTCCCTGCAAAGGACGGATTCCAGAGCAGAGTCCTGGGTACGGGCTACTGGAAAACCCGAGCACTGGTTTCGATTGGGGGCCTACGGGAAGGGCCCATGGGAAGCCCCATATGCGGGCTCTTGGTCCAGCCACTGAGAGGCCTTACTTGAGCACATGGCTCACTCTGAGGGTCACAATGCGTGTTTGTGCCAAAGGTGGCCCTCAAGTATGGGCGTGTCCTCATGGGCCATGCTGGTTTCTCCTACCCTGAAGGTTGGACACCACGCAAACAGCAAGGTTTCTTGCCATGGGGATGGAGGAGTTCTGATGACTGTATCAGGTTCCCCCCATGCAGTTATTGGAGATAAAATCTAGGTTCTGAAGCCTGAAAACCCTGTTTGAGACGAGATGACAGCCTAAGGCCATGGCAGATCCAATGTGCTAGGTGTGCGGCCAGCTGTCTGGGTGTTGGTTGGGAGGTCCGGGCTCAGACTGTGTCAGACAGAGCATTAGTGCCCAGGGCAGCCTCTATATTCGGGGTGCAGTCGAGTGGCGTGCAGGTTGAGTCTCATTTTGGGTTTTTGGGCAGCCCCAGAGGGCAACGTTTTTCTTCTGGTGGGCAGGCAGATTGCTGCCCTGTGTCTCTGGAATTCCCAACCTGGATGGCTTGTGGGCCAGGAGTGTAAGGTCTGAAGACTGAGAACACAAGCTAGGCTTAGGTTATGGGGCACGGGCACATCAGGCCCACTCTGCAGAGTCTGAATCCGAGATCTCCTGCATCTGAAGTCAGGACGAGTATCTGATATAGGATCAGGTTGGAGTTTTTGTCCTTGATGGCCCCTTCAGGAAGGGGGGAGTGCTCATGAGGTCATGGACGTTTTCCCATGCTCGCAGTTGTGAGATGCTCCAAACCGAAAGGATACCTTCTGTGGGACAGTTGAGTCCTGTTGGATGGCTCCAGGATGCCCCATACAGCAAGAATCGAGAGCATAGTTCTAAGGATGGATGCCTGGGCACCCCACTTCGCATCCCCATTGGCTGCTTGCGACATGGCAGGTTCGATCTGCTGGCTCTGGGGCGTGCTGCCCAGGGGGCTGAGTTGAAATGGACTCTCCTGAGGATGGGTCATCATGTGGGTTCTTGTCCATGGAGACCTTGGAATGTGGCGGTGGCTCGGTGAACTGGAAGGATTCTCCAACCAGAGGGTTGGACACAGCTCCAAAGAGCAAGTTTCCCATGTGGAGACGACAGGTGTTCTGATTGGTGCCTCAGGAAACCCCCTGGTATTGGAAACCAGTCCTCTGAGGAGAGACGCCTGGAAACCAACACAAGGGTTCAGATTAGGGCCTAGGGGGCCTGTCTGGTTCAATCTTCTTTCTCTGGGTACATCCTTCTGTTTGTCTGAGTGGAGGTCTTTGCTCAGCTTGTGTCAGATCAGTCCTGTTGGTCCAGGATGGCCTAAACTATTGGGATGGCCTCAGGGACCTTGGAGGTTTCTCCTAATCTGTAGGGTTGTGGCCAATGGAATGGGCAGAGTTTCCTTGGAGAGGGCAGGCCCAGTCCTGCGGTGTGGCTCCAGGGGCCCCAGCCTGGAGGATGTGTGGGCCAGGGCTGTGGGGACAGAAGTCTGAAAACACAAACTCGGCTCAAGTTTGGGCCCGAGGATATGGCAAGCCTGATCTAAAGACCTTGCAGGGAGCTCCTCAGGATATGAATGAAGGGCGAGTGTGAGGCTGTTGATCAGGCTTTTTTCTCTTGATTTTGTGTCAAGGAGGGCTGTCGAATGGAGGAATGGCTTCATAGGCGATGGCCAATTCGCCATCTCTGGGGATTTGGCCTGGCTCCCAAGGGTATGTGGTCATTCTGTGGGAAGGGAGGAGTCCTGTTTACTGCCTCCGGTGTCCCTCCCAAAGAGGGATTCCAGAGCAGGGCCCTGGGTCCCGGCGACTGGAAAACCCAAACTCGGGTTAGGATGGGGGCCCAAGGGGCATGGGAAGCCCCCTAGGCGGGCTCGTGGTCCAGCCACTGAGAGACCTGATTGGAGCACGAGGCTTATGGTGAGGGTCACCAGGCGTCTTTGTGCCCAAGGCGACCCTGAAGCATGGGCGTGGCCTCCTGGGCCATGCAGGTTTCTCCTACCCTGAAGGTTGGACACCAGGCCATCAGCAAGGTTTCTTGGATGGGGATGGAGGAGTTCAGATTTCTGCATCAGGTTCCCTCCTGTCCGGGGATTGGAGATAAGGTCTAGATTCAGATGCCTGAACACCTATCTTGGCAAGTGATGCCAGCCTAAGGCCATGGAGGTTCTGATGTGCTGGCTTTGCGGCCAAATATGTGGGTGTCTGTCAGGAGGTCTGGGCTCAGGCTGCGTCAGACAGAGCATTAGTGCCCAGGGCAGCCTAGGAAATTGGGGTGCATTCTAGGGCCGTGCATATTGAACCTCATTTGGGGTTTCTGGGCAGCCCTAGAGGGCAATGTTTTCCTTCTGGTGGGCAGGCAGCGTGGTGTTGTGGCTCCAGAATCCCCAATCTTGAGGGCTTGTGGGCCAGAAGTGTCAGGATGGAAGTCTGAAAACCCAAGCTAGTGTTAGTTTTGGGGCTGAGGGCATGGCTGGCCCACTCTGCAGACACGAAATTGAGATCTCCTTCAACTGAATTCAGGGGCGTATCAGACATTGGCTCAGGCTGGAGGATGGGTTCATGATGTCCCCTTCATGAAGTGGGGGCCTCATGAGGCCATGGAGTCTTTCCCACGCTGGGGGTTGTTAGCTGTTCCAAACTGCAAGGTTTCCTTCTGTGGGACAGTTGAGTCCTGGTGGATGGCTCAAGAACACCCTGTCTGAAAGAACCGAGAGCAGACTTCTAAGGATGGATGCCTGGACACCCCACCTCGAATTCCCATTGGCTCCTAGTGACAAGGCAGGTTCGATCTGCTGGCTCTGGGGCGAACTACCCAGGGGGCTGGGTTGAAATGGACTCTCCTGAGGATGGGTCATCATGTGGGTTTGTGTCCATGGAGATCTTGGAATGTGGGGGTGGCTCATGGGACGTGCAGTTTTATCCTACATGGAGGGTTTGCCACAGCTCCAAAGAGCAAACAACCCATGTTGAGAAGAGAGGTGTTCCTTTTGGTGGCTCAGGAAACCCCATATGCTGGTATTAGAAACCAGGCCTTGGGGCACCTGGGTGGCTCAGTGGGTTAAACCTCTGCCTTTGGTGCAGGTCATCATCTCGGGGTCCTGGGATCGAGCCCCGCATTGGGCTGTCTGCTCGGCGGGGAGCCTGCTTCCTCTCTCCCTCTCTCTGCCTGCATCACTGTCTACTTGTGATCTCTCTCTCTGTGTCAAAGAAATAAATAAAATCTAAAAAAAATAGTCTCTCATGCTTTAAGAAACCAGGCCTTGGAGGTGAGGCACCCAGATTCAAAAACAACGTATCAGATTAGGAACTGGTGCCTGTCCGGATCAATCTTCTGTCTCTGGGGACATCCGTCTGCTTGTCTGAGTGGAGGTAATTGCTCATCTTGTGTCATATCGCCCCTGTTTGTCCAGGGCGGCCTACACTATTGGGATGGCCTCGGGGACCTTGCAGGTTTCTCCTCATCTGTAGGGTTGTGGCCAATGAAATGGGTAGAGTTTCCTTGGAGAGGGCAGGCACAGTCCTGCGGTGTGGCTTCAGGGGTCCCATCCTGGAGGGTGTGTGGGCCAGAACTGTGGGGACAGAAGTCTGAAAACACTAACTCGGCTGAGGTTTGGGGCTGAGAGTATGGCAGGGCCAATCGAGAGACTGTGAGGGGAGTTCCTTAGGATATGAACAAAGGGCAAGTGTGAGGCAGTTGCTCAGGCTTTGGTCTCTGGATGTTGTGTCAAGGACGGGCGTGGAATGTCGGGGTGGCCTCAACGGCCATGGACCAGGCTCCCTCTCTGGGGATTTGGCCCAGCTCCCAAGAGTTTGATGTCATTCTGAGGGAAGGGAGGAGTCCTGTTTACTCCCTCCAGTGTCCCTCCAAAGGACGGATTCCAGAGCAGGGTCCTGGGTACGGGCTACTGGAAAACCCGAGCACTGGTTTCGATTGGGGGCCTACGGGAAGGGCCCATGGGAAGCCCCATATGCGGGCTCTTGGTCCAGCCACTGAGAGGCCTTACTTGAGCACATGGCTCACTCTGAGGGTCACAATGCGTGTTTGTGCCAAAGGTGGCCCTCAAGTATGGGCGTGTCCTCATGGGCCATGCTGGTTTCTCCTACCCTGAAGGTTGGACACCACGCAAACAGCAAGGTTTCTTGCCATGGGGATGGAGGAGTTCTGATGACTGTATCAGGTTCCCCCCATGCAGTTATTGGAGATAAAATCTAGGTTCTGAAGCCTGAAAACCCTGTTTGAGACGAGATGACAGCCTAAGGCCATGGCAGATCCAATGTGCTAGGTGTGCGGCCAGCTGTCTGGGTGTTGGTTGGGAGGTCCGGGCTCAGACTGTGTCAGACAGAGCATTAGTGCCCAGGGCAGCCTCTATATTTGGGGTGCAGTGGAGTGGCGTGCAGGTTGAGTCTCATTTTGGGTTTTTGGGCAGCCCCAGAGGGCAACGTTTTTCTTCTGGTGGGCAGGCAGAGTGCTGCCCTGTGTCTCTGGAATTCCCAACCTGGATGGCTTGTGGGCCAGGAGTGTAAGGTCTGAAGACTGAGAACACAAGCTAGGCTTAGGTTATGCGGCGTGGGCACATCAGGCCCACTCTGCAGAGTCTGAATCCGAGATCTCCTGCATCTGAAGTCAGGACGAGTATCTGATATAGGATCAGGTTGGAGTTTTTGTCCTTGATGGCCCCTTCAGGAAGGGGGGAGTGCTCATGAGGTCATGGACGTTTTCCCATGCTCGCAGTTGGGAGATGCTCCAAACCGAAAGGATACCTTCTGTGGGACAGTTGAGTCCTGTTGGATGGCTCCAGGATGCCCCATACAGCAAGAATCGAGAGCATAGTTCTAAGGATGGATGCCTGGGCACCCCACTTCGCATCCCCATTGGCTGCTTGCGACATGGCAGGTTCGATCTGCTGGCTCTGGGGCGTGCTACCCAGGGGGCTGAGTTGAAATGGACTCTCCTGAGGATGGGTCATCAAGTGGGTTCTTGTCCATGGAGACCTAGGAATGTGGCGGTGGCTCGGTGAACTGGAAGGATTCTCCAACCAGAGGGTTGGACACAGCTCCAAAGAGCAAGTTTCCCATGTGGAGACGAGAGGTGTCCTGATTGGTGCCTCAGGAAACCCCCTGGTATTGGAAACCAGTCCTCTGAGGAGAGACGCCTGGAAACCAACAAAAGGGTTCAGATTAGGGCCTAGGGGGCCTGTCTGGTTCAATCTTCTTTCTCTGGGTACATCCTTCTGTTTGTCTGAGTGGAGGTCTTTGCTCAGCTTGTGTCAGATCAGTCCTGTTGGTCCAGGATGGCCTAAACTATTGGGATGGCCTCAGGGACCTTGGAGGTTTCTCCTCATCTGTAGGGTTGTGGCCAATGGAATGGGCAGAGTTTCCTTGGAGAGGGCAGGCCCAGTCCTGCGGTGTGGCTCCAGGGGCCCCAGCCTGGAGGATGTGTGGGCCAGGGCTGTGGGGACAGAAGTCTGAAAACACAAACTCGGCTCAAGTTTGGGCCCGAGGATATGGCAAGCCTGATCTAAAGACCTTGCAGGGAGCTCCTCAGGATATGAATGAAGGGCGAGTGTGAGGCTGTTGATCAGGCTTTTTTCTCTTGATTTTGTGTCAAGGAGGGCTGTCGAATGGAGGAATGGCTTCATAGGCGATGGCCAATTCGCCATCTCTGGGGATTTGGCCTGGCTCCCAAGGGTATGTGGTCATTCTGTGGGAAGGGAGGAGTCCTGTTTACTGCCTCCGGTGTCCCTCCCAAAGAGGGATTCCAGAGCAGGGCCCTGGGTCCCGGCGTTTGGAAAACCCAAACTCGGGTTAGGTTGGGGGCCCAAGGGGCATGGGAAGCCCCTTAGGCGGGCTCGTGGTCCAGCCACTGAGAGACCTGATTGGAGCACGAGGCTTATGGTGAGGGTCACCAGGCGTCTTTGTGCCCAAGGCGACCCTCAAGCATGGGCGTGGCCTCCTGGGCCATGCAGGTTTCTCCTACCCTGAAGGTTGGACACCAGGCCATCAGCAAGGTTTCTTGGATGGGGATGGAGGAGTTCAGATTTCTGCATCAGGTTCCCTCCTGTCCGGGGATTGGAGATAAGGTCTAGATTCAGATGCCTGAACACCTATCTTGGCAAGTGATGCCAGCCTAAGGCCATGGAGGTTCTGATGTGCTGGCTTTGCGGCCAAATATGTGGGTGTCTGTCAGGAGGTCTGGGCTCAGGCTGCGTCAGACAGAGCATTAGTGCCCAGGGCAGCCTAGGAAATTGGGGTGCATTCTAGGGCCGTGCATATTGAACCTCATTTGGGGTTTCTGGGCAGCCCTAGAGGGCAATGTTTTCCTTCTGGTGGGCAGGCAGCGTGGTGTTGTGGCTCCAGAATTCCCAATCTTGAGGGCTTGTGGGCCAGAAGTGTCAGGATGGAAGTCTGAAAACCCAAGCTAGTGTTAGTTTTGGGGCTGAGGGCATGGCTGGCCCACTCTGCAGACACGAAATTGAGATCTCCTTCAACTGAATTCAGGGGCGTATCAGACATTGGCTCAGGCTGGAGGATGGGTTCATGATGTCCCCTTCATGATGTGGGGGCCTCATGAGGCCATGGAGTCTTTCCCACGCTGGGGGTTGTTAGCTGTTCCAAACTGCAAGGTTTCCTTCTGTGGGACAGTTGAGTCCTGGTGGATGGCTCAAGAACACCCTGTCTGAAAGAACCGAGAGCAGGCTTCTAAGGATGGATGCCTGGACACCCCACCTCGAATTCCCATTGGCTCCTAGTGACAAGGCAGGTTCGATCTGCTGGCTCTGGGGCGAACTCCCCAGGGGGCTGGGTTGAAATGGACTCTCCTGAGGATGGGTCATCATGTGGGTTTGTGTCCATGGAGATCTTGGAATGTGGGGGTGGCTCATGGGACGTGCAGTTTTATCCTACATGGAGGGTTTGCCACAGCTCCAAAGAGCAAACAACCCATGTTGAGAAGAGAGGTGTTCCTTTTGGTGGCTCAGGAAACCCCATATGCTGGTATTAGAAACCAGGCCTTGGGGCACCTGGGTGGCTCAGTGGGTTAAACCTCTGCCTTTGGTGCAGGTCATCATCTCAGGGTCCTGGGATCGAGCCCCGCATCGGGCTGTCTGCTCGGCGGGGAGCCTGCTTCCTCTCTCCCTCTCTCTGCCTGCCTCACTGTCTACTTGTGATCTCTCTCTCTGTGTCAAAGAAATAAATAAAATCTAAAAAAAATAGTCTCTCATGCTTTAAGAAACCAGGCCTTGGAGGTGAGGCACCCAGAAACAAAAACAACGTATCAGATTAGGAACTGGTGCCTGTCCGGATCAATCTTCTGTCTCTGGGGACATCCGTCTGCTTGTCTGAGTGGAGGTAATTGCTCATCTTGTGTCAAATCGCCCCTGTTTGTCCAGGGCGGCCTACACTATTGGGATGGCCTCGGGGACCTTGCAGGTTTCTCCTCATCTGTAGGGTTGTGGCCAATGAAATGGGTAGAGTTTCCTTGGAGAGGGCAGGCACAGTCCTGCGGTGTGGCTTCAGGGGTCCCATCCTGGAGGGTGTGTGGGCCAGAACTGTGGGGACAGAAGTCTGAAAACACTAACTCGGCTGAGGTTTGGGGCTGAGAGTATGGCAGGGCCAATCGAGAGACTGTGAGGGGAGTTCCTTAGGATATGAACAAAGGGCAAGTGTGAGGCAGTTGCTCAGGCTTTGGTCTCTGGATGTTGTGTCAAGGACGGGCGTGGAATGTCGGGGTGGCCTCAACGGCCATGGACCAGGCTCCCTCTCTGGGGATTTGGCCCAGCTCCCAAGAGTTTGATGTCATTCTGAGGGAAGGGAGGAGTCCTGTTTACTCCCTCCAGTGTCCCTCCAAAGGAGGGATTCCAGAGCAGAGTCCTGGGTACGGGCTACTGGAAAACCCGAGCACTGGTTTCGATTGGGGGCCTACGGGAAGGGCCCATGGGAAGCCCCATATGCGGGCTCTTGGTCCAGCCACTGAGAGGCCTTACTTGAGCACATGGCTCACTCTGAGGGTCACAATGCGTGTTTGTGCCAAAGGTGGCCCTCAAGTATGGGCGTGTCCTCATGGGCCATACTGGTTTCTCCTACCCTGAATGTTGGACACCACGCAAACAGCAAGGTTTCTTGCCATGGGGATGGAGGAGTTCTGATGACTGTATCAGGTTCCCCCCATGCAGTTATTGGAGATAAAATCTAGGTTCTGAAGCCTGAAAACCCTGTTTGAGACGAGATGACAGCCTAAGGCCATGGCAGATCCAATGTGCTAGGTGTGCGGCCAGCTGTCTGGGTGTTGGTTGGGAGGTCCGGGCTCAGACTGTGTCAGACAGAGCATTAGTGCCCAGGGCAGCCTCTATATTTGGGGTGCAGTCGAGTGGCGTGCAGGTTGAGTCTCATTTTGGGTTTTTGGGCAGCCCCAGAGGGCAACGTTTTTCTTCTGGTGGGCAGGCAGATTGCTGCCCTGTGTCTCTGGAATTCCCAACCTGGATGGCTTGTGGGCCAGGAGTGTAAGGTCTGAAGACTGAGAACACAAGCTAGGCTTAGGTTATGCGGCGTGGGCACATCAGGCCCACTCTGCAGAGTCTGAATCCGAGATCTCCTGCATCTGAAGTCAGGACGAGTATCTGATATAGGATCAGGTTGGAGTTTTTGTCCTTGATGGCCCCTTCAGGAAGGGGGGAGTGCTCATGAGGTCATGGACGTTTTCCCATGCTCGCAGTTGTGAGATGCTCCAAACCGAAAGGATACCTTCTGTGGGACAGTTGAGTCCTGTTGGATGGCTCCAGGATGCCCCATACAGCAAGAATCGAGAGCATAGTTCTAAGGATGGATGCCTGGGCACCCCACTTCGCATCCCCATTGGCTGCTTGCGACATGGCAGGTTCGATCTGCTGGCTCTGGGGCGTGCTACCCAGGGGGCTGAGTTGAAATGGACTCTCCTGAGGATGGGTCATCAAGTGGGTTCTTGTCCATGGAGACCTAGGAATGTGGCGGTGGCTCGGTGAACTGGAAGGATTCTCCAACCAGAGGGTTGGACACAGCTCCAAAGAGCAAGTTTCCCATGTGGAGACGAGAGGTGTCCTGATTGGTGCCTCAGGAAACCCCCTGGTATTGGAAACCAGTCCTCTGAGGAGAGACGCCTGGAAACCAACAAAAGGGTTCAGATTAGGGCCTAGGGGGCCTGTCTGGTTCAATCTTCTTTCTCTGGGTACATCCTTCTGTTTGTCTGAGTGGAGGTCTTTGCTCAGCTTGTGTCAGATCAGTCCTGTTGGTCCAGGATGGCCTAAACTATTGGGATGGCCTCAGGGACCTTGGAGGTTTCTCCTAATCTGTAGGGTTGTGGCCAATGGAATGGGCAGAGTTTCCTTGGAGAGGGCAGGCCCAGTCCTGCGGTGTGGCTCCAGGGGCCCCAGCCTGGAGGATGTGTGGGCCAGGGCTGTGGGGACAGAAGTCTGAAAACACAAACTCGGCTCAAGTTTGGGCCCGAGGATATGGCAAGCCTGATCTAAAGACCTTGCAGGGAGCTCCTCAGGATATGAATGAAGGGCGAGTGTGAGGCTGTTGATCAGGCTTTTTTCTCTTGATTTTGTGTCAAGGAGGGCTGTCGAATGGAGGAATGGCTTCATAGGCGATGGCCAATTCGCCATCTCTGGGGATTTGGCCTGGCTCCCAAGGGTATGTGGTCATTCTGTGGGAAGGGAGGAGTCCTGTTTACTGCCTCCGGTGTCCCTCCCAAAGAGGGATTCCAGAGCAGGGCCCTGGGTCCCGGCGTTTGGAAAACCCAAACTCGGGTTAGGTTGGGGGCCCAAGGGGCATGGGAAGCCCCCTAGGCGGGCTCGTGGTCCAGCCACTGAGAGACCTGATTGGAGCACGAGGCTTATGGTGAGGGTCACCAGGCGTCTTTGTGCCCAAGGCGACCCTCAAGCATGGACGTGGCCTCCTGGGCCATGCAGGTTTCTCCTACCCTGAAGGTTGGACACCAGGCCATCAGCAAGGTTTCTTGGATGGGGATGGAGGAGTTCAGATTTCTGCATCAGGTTCCCTCCTGTCCGGGGATTGGAGATAAGGTCTAGATTCAGATGCCTGAACACCTATCTTGGCAAGTGATGCCAGCCTAAGGCCATGGAGGTTCTGATGTGCTGGCTTTGCGGCCAAATATGTGGGTGTCTGTCAGGAGGTCTGGGCTCAGGCTGCGTCAGACAGAGCATTAGTGCCCAGGGCAGCCTAGGTAATTGGGGTGCATTCTAGGGCCGTGCATATTGAACCTCATTTGGGGTTTCTGGGCAGCCCTAGAGGGCAATGTTTTCCTTCTGGTGGGCAGGCAGCGTGGTGTTGTGGCTCCAGAATTCCCAATCTTGAGGGCTTGTGGGCCAGAAGTGTCAGGATGGAAGTCTGAAAACCCAAGCTAGTGTTAGTTTTGGGGCTGAGGGCATGGCTGGCCCACTCTGCAGACACGAAATTGAGATCTCCTTCAACTGAATTCAGGGGCGTATCAGACATTGGCTCAGGCTGGAGGATGGGTTCATGATGTCCCCTTCATGATGTGGGGGCCTCATGAGGCCATGGAGTCTTTCCCACGCTGGGGGTTGTTAGCTGCTCCAAACTGCAAGGTTTCCTTCTGTGGGACAGTTGAGTCCTGGTGGATGGCTCAAGAACACCCTGTCTGAAAGAACCGAGAGCAGGCTTCTAAGGATGGATGCCTGGACACCCCACCTCGAATTCCCATTGGCTCCTAGTGACAAGGCAGGTTCGATCTGCTGGCTCTGGGGCGAACTCCCCAGGGGGCTGGGTTGAAATGGACTCTCCTGAGGATGGGTCATCATGTGGGTTTGTGTCCATGGAGATCTTGGAATGTGGGGGTGGCTCATGGGACGTGCAGTTTTATCCTACATGGAGGGTTTGCCACAGCTCCAAAGAGCAAACAACCCATGTTGAGAAGAGAGGTGTTCCTTTTGGTGGCTCAGGAAACCCCATATGCTGGTATTAGAAACCAGGCCTTGGGGCACCTGGGTGGCTCAGTGGGTTAAACCTCTGCCTTTGGTGCAGGTCATCATCTCAGGGTCCTTGGATCGAGCCCCGCATCGGGCTGTCTGCTCGGCGGGGAGCCTGCTTCCTCTCTCCCTCTCTGTGCCTGCATCACTGTCTACTTGTGATCTCTCTCTCTGTGTCAAAGAAATAAATAAAATCTAAAAAAAATAGTCTCTTATGCTTTAAGAAACCAGGCCTTGGAGGTGAGGCACCCAGATTCAAAAACAACGTATCAGATTAGGAACTGGTGCCTGTCCGGATCAATCTTCTGTCTCTGGGGACATCCGTCTGCTTGTCTGAGTGGAGGTAATTGCTCATCTTGTGTCAAATCGCCCCTGTTTGTCCAGGGCGGCCTACACTATTGGGATGGCCTCGGGGACCTTGCAGGTTTCTCCTCATCTGTAGGGTTGTGGCCAATGAAATGGGTAGAGTTTCCTTGGAGAGGGCAGGCACAGTCCTGCGGTGTGGCTTCAGGGGTCCCATCCTGGAGGGTGTGTGGGCCAGAACTGTGGGGACAGAAGTCTGAAAACACTAACTCGGCTGAGGTTTGGGGCTGAGAGTATGGCAGGGCCAATCGAGAGACTGTGAGGGGAGTTCCTTAGGATATGAACAAAGGGCAAGTGTGAGGCAGTTGCTCAGGCTTTGGTCTCTGGATGTTGTGTCAAGGACGGGCGTGGAATGTCGGGGTGGCCTCAACGGCCATGGACCAGGCTCCCTCTCTGGGGATTTGGCCCAGCTCCCAAGAGTTTGATGTCATTCTGAGGGAAGGGAGGAGTCCTGTTTACTCCCTCCAGTGTCCCTGCAAAGGACGGATTCCAGAGCAGAGTCCTGGGTACGGGCTACTGGAAAACCCGAGCACTGGTTTCGATTGGGGGCCTACGGGAAGGGCCCATGGGAAGCCCCATTAGCGGGCTCTTGGTCCAGCCACTGAGAGGCCTTACTTGAGCGCATGGCTCACTCTGAGGGTCACAATGCGTGTTTGTGCCAAAGGTGGCCCTCAAGTATGGGCGTGTCCTCATGGGCCATGCTGGTTTCTCCTACCCTGAAGGTTGGACACCACGCAAACAGCAAGGTTTCTTGCCATGGGGATGGAGGAGTTCTGATGACTGTATCAGGTTCCCCCCATGCAGTTATTGGAGATAAAATCTAGGTTCTGAAGCCTGAAAACCCTGTTTGAGACGAGATGACAGCCTAAGGCCATGGCAGATCCAATGTGCTAGGTGTGCGGCCAGCTGTCTGGGTGTTGGTTGGGAGGTCCGGGCTCAGACTGTGTCAGACAGAGCATTAGTGCCCAGGGCAGCCTCTATATTTGGGGTGCAGTCGAGTGGCGTGCAGGTTGAGTCTCATTTTGGGTTTTTGGGCAGCCCCAGAGGGCAACGTTTTTCTTCTGGTGGGCAGGCAGAGTGCTGCCCTGTGTCTCTGGAATTCCCAACCTGGATGGCTTGTGGGCCAGGAGTGTAAGGTCTGAAGACTGAGAACACAAGCTAGGCTTAGGTTATGGGGCGTGGGCACATCAGGCCCACTCTGCAGAGTCTGAATCCGAGATCTCCTGCATCTGAAGTCAGGACGAGTATCTGATATAGGATCAGGTTGGAGTTTTTGTCCTTGATGGCCCCTTCAGGAAGGGGGGAGTGCTCATGAGGTCATGGACGTTTTCCCATGCTCGCAGTTGTGAGATGCTCCAAACCGAAAGGATACCTTCTGTGGGACAGTTGAGTCCTGTTGGATGGCTCCAGGATGCCCCATACAGCAAGAATCGAGAGCATAGTTCTAAGGATGGATGCCTGGGCACCCCACTTCGCATCCCCATTGGCTGCTTGCGACATGGCAGGTTCGATCTGCTGGCTCTGGGGCGTGCTACCCAGGGGGCTGAGTTGAAATGGACTCTCCTGAGGATGGGTCATCAAGTGGGTTCTTGTCCATGGAGACCTAGGAATGTGGCGGTGGCTCGGTGAACTGGAAGGATTCTCCAACCAGAGGGTTGGACACAGCTCCAAAGAGCAAGTTTCCCATGTGGAGACGAGAGGTGTCCTGATTGGTGCCTCAGGAAACCCCTGGTATTGGAAACCAGTCCTCTGAGGAGAGACGCCTGGAAACCAACAAAAGGGTTCAGATTAGGGCCTAGGGGGCCTGTCTGGTTCAATCTTCTTTCTCTGGGTACATCCTTCTGTTTGTCTGAGTGGAGGTCTTTGCTCAGCTTGTGTCAGATCAGTCCTGTTGGTCCAGGATGGCCTAAACTATTGGGATGGCCTCAGGGACCTTGGAGGTTTCTCCTCATCTGTAGGGTTGTGGCCAATGGAATGGGCAGAGTTTCCTTGGAGAGGGCAGGCACAGTCCTGCGGTGTGGCTCCAGGGGCCCCAGCCTGGAGGATGTGTGGGCCAGGGCTGTGGGGACAGAAGTCTGAAAACACAAACTCGGCTCAAGTTTGGGCCCGAGGATATGGCAAGCCTGATCTAAAGACCTTGCAGGGAGCTCCTCAGGATATGAATGAAGGGCGAGTGTGAGGCTGTTGATCAGGCTTTTTTCTCTTGATTTTGTGTCAAGGAGGGCTGTCGAATGGAGGAATGGCTTCATAGGCGATGGCCAATTCGCCATCTCTGGGGATTTGGCCTGGCTCCCAAGGGTATGTGGTCATTCTGTGGGAAGGGAGGAGTCCTGTTTACTGCCTCCGGTGTCCCTCCTAAAGAGGGATTCCAGAGCAGGGCCCTGGGTCCCGGCGACTAGAAAACCCAAACTCGGGTTAGGATGGGGGCCCAAGGGGCATGGGAAGCCCCCTAGGCGGGCTCGTGGTCCAGCCACTGAGAGACCTGATTGGAGCACGAGGCTTATGGTGAGGGTCACCAGGCGTCTTTGTGCCCAAGGCGACCCTGAAGCATGGGCGTGGCCTTCTGGGCCATGCAGGTTTCTCCTACCCTGAAGGTTGGACACCAGGCCATCAGCAAGGTTTCTTGGATGGGGATGGAGGAGTTCAGATTTCTGCATCAGGTTCCCTCCTGTCCGGGGATTGGAGATAAGGTCTAGATTCAGATGCCTGAACACCTATCTTGGCAAGTGATGCCAGCCTAAGGCCATGGAGGTTCTGATGTGCTGGCTTTGCGGCCAAATATGTGGGTGTCTGTCAGGAGGTCTGGGCTCAGGCTGCGTCAGACAGAGCATTAGTGCCCAGGGCAGCCTAGGAAATTGGGGTGCATTCTAGGGCCGTGCATATTGAACCTCATTTGGGGTTTCTGGGCAGCCCTAGAGGGCAATGTTTTCCTTCTGGTGGGCAGGCAGCGTGGTCTTGTGGCTCCAGAATTCCCAATCTTGAGGGCTTGTGGGCCAGAAGTGTCAGGATGGAAGTCTGAAAACCCAAGCTAGTGTTAGTTTTGGGGCTGAGGGCATGGCTGGCCCACTCTGCAGACACGAAAGTGAGATCTCCTTCAACTGAATTCAGGGGCGTATCAGACATTGGCTCAGGCTGGAGGATGGGTTCATGATGTCCCCTTCATGATGTGGGGGCCTCATGAGGCCATGGAGTCTTTCCCACGCTGGGGGTTGTTAGCTGTTCCAAACTGCAAGGTTTCCTTCTGTGGGACAGTTGAGTCCTGGTGGATGGCTCAAGAACACCCTGTCTGAAAGAACCGAGAGCAGGCTTCTAAGGATGGATGCCTGGACACCCCACCTCGAATTCCCATTGGCTCCTAGTGACAAGGCAGGTTCGATCTGCTGGCTCTGGGGCGAACTCCCCAGGGGGCTGGGTTGAAATGGACTCTCCTGAGGATGGGTCATCATGTGGGTTTGTGTCCATGGAGATCTTGGAATGTGGGGGTGGCTCATGGGACGTGCAGTTTTATCCTACATGGAGGGTTTGCCACAGCTCCAAAGAGCAAACAACCCATGTTGAGAAGAGAGGTGTTCCTTTTGGTGGCTCAGGAAACCCCATATGCTGGTATTAGAAACCAGGCCTTGGGGCACCTGGGTGGCTCAGTGGGTTAAACCTCTGCCTTTGGTGCAGGTCATCATCTCAGGGTCCTGGGATCGAGCCCCGCATCGGGCTGTCTGCTCGGCGGGGAGCCTGCTTCCTCTCTCCCTCTCTCTGCCTGCATCACTGTCTACTTGTGATCTCTCTCTCTGTGTCAAATAAATAAATAAAATCTAAAAAAAATAGTCTCTTATGCTTTAAGAAACCAGGCCTTGGAGGTGAGGCACCCAGATTCAAAAACAACGTATCAGATTAGGAACTGGTGCCTGTCCGGATCAATCTTCTGTCTCTGGGGACATCCGTCTGCTTGTCTGAGTGGAGGTAATTGCTCATCTTGTGTCAAATCGCCCCTGTTTGTCCAGGGCGGCCTACACTATTGGGATGGCCTCGGGGACCTTGCAGGTTTCTCCTCATCTGTAGGGTTGTGGCCAATGAAATGGGTAGAGTTTCCTTGGAGAGGGCAGGCACAGTCCTGCGGTGTGGCTTCAGGGGTCCCATCCTGGAGGGTGTGTGGGCCAGAACTGTGGGGACAGAAGTCTGAAAACACTAACTCGGCTGAGGTTTGGGGCTGAGAGTATGGCAGGGCCAATCGAGAGACTGTGAGGGGAGTTCCTTAGGATATGAACAAAGGGCAAGTGTGAGGCAGTTGCTCAGGCTTTGGTCTCTGGATGTTGTGTCAAGGACGGGCGTGGAATGTCGGGGTGGCCTCAACGGCCATGGACCAGGCTCCCTCTCTGGGGATTTGGCCCAGCTCCCAAGAGTTTGATGTCATTCTGAGGGAAGGGAGGAGTCCTGTTTACTCCCTCCAGTGTCCCTCCAAAGGACGGATTCCAGAGCAGAGTCCTGGGTACGGGCTACTGGAAAACCCGAGCACTGGTTTCGATTGGGGGCCTACGGGAAGGGCCCATGGGAAGCCCCATATGCGGGCTCTTGGTCCAGCCACTGAGAGGCCTTACTTGAGCACATGGCTCACTCTGAGGGTCACAATGCGTGTTTGTGCCAAAGGTGGCCCTCAAGTATGGGCGTGTCCTCATGGGCCATGCTGGTTTCTCCTACCCTGAAGGTTGGACACCACGCAAACAGCAAGGTTTCTTGCCATGGGGATGGAGGAGTTCTGATGACTGTATCAGGTTCCCCCCATGCAGTTATTGGAGATAAAATCTAGGTTCTGAAGCCTGAAAACCCTGTTTGAGACGAGATGACAGCCTAAGGCCATGGCAGATCCAATGTGCTAGGTGTGCGGCCAGCTGTCTGGGTGTTGGTTGGGAGGTCCGGGCTCAGACTGTGTCAGACAGAGCATTAGTGCCCAGGGCAGCCTCTATATTCGGGGTGCAGTCGAGTGGCGTGCAGGTTGAGTCTCATTTTGGGTTTTTGGGCAGCCCCAGAGGGCAACGTTTTTCTTCTGGTGGGCAGGCAGATTGCTGCCCTGTGTCTCTGGAATTCCCAACCTGGATGGCTTGTGGGCCAGGAGTGTAAGGTCTGAAGACTGAGAACACAAGCTAGGCTTAGGTTATGGGGCGCGGGCACATCAGGCCCACTCTGCAGAGTCTGAATCCGAGATCTCCTGCATCTGAAGTCAGGACGAGTATCTGATACAGGATCAGGTTGGAGTTTTTGTCCTTGATGGCCCCTTCAGGAAGGGGGGAGTGCTCATGAGGTCATGGACGTTTTCCCATGCTCGCAGTTGTGAGATGCTCCAAACCGAAAGGATACCTTCTGTGGGACAGTTGAGTCCTGTTGGATGGCTCCAGGATGCCCCATACAGCAAGAATCGAGAGCATAGTTCTAAGGATGGATGCCTGGGCACCCCACTTCGCATCCCCATTGGCTGCTTGCGACATGGCAGGTTCGATCTGCTGGCTCTGGGGCGTGCTGCCCAGGGGGCTGAGTTGAAATGGACTCTCCTGAGGATGGGTCATCATGTGGGTTCTTGTCCATGGAGACCTTGGAATGTGGCGGTGGCTCGGTGAACTGGAAGGATTCTCCAACCAGAGGGTTGGACACAGCTCCAAAGAGCAAGTTTCCCATGTGGAGACGACAGGTGTTCTGATTGGTGCCTCAGGAAACCCCCTGGTATTGGAAACCAGTCCTCTGAGGAGAGACGCCTGGAAACCAACACAAGGGTTCAGATTAGGGCCTAGGGGGCCTGTCTGGTTCAATCTTCTTTCTCTGGGTACATCCTTCTGTTTGTCTGAGTGGAGGTCTTTGCTCAGCTTGTGTCAGATCAGTCCTGTTGGTCCAGGATGGCCTAAACTATTGGGATGGCCTCAGGGACCTTGGAGGTTTCTCCTAATCTGTAGGGTTGTGGCCAATGGAATGGGCAGAGTTTCCTTGGAGAGGGCAGGCCCAGTCCTGCGGTGTGGCTCCAGGGGCCCCAGCCTGGAGGATGTGTGGGCCAGGGCTGTGGGGACAGAAGTCTGAAAACACAAACTCGGCTCAAGTTTGGGCCTGAGGATATGGCAAGCCTGATCTAAAGACCTTGCAGGGAGCTCCTCAGGATATGAATGAAGGGCGAGTGTGAGGCTGTTGATCAGGCTTTTTTCTCTTGATTTTGTGTCAAGGAGGGCTGTCGAATGGAGGAATGGCTTCATAGGCGATGGCCAATTCGCCATCTCTGGGGATTTGGCCTGGCTCCCAAGGGTATGTGGTCATTCTGTGGGAAGGGAGGAGTCCTGTTTACTGCCTCCGGTGTCCCTCCCAAAGAGGGATTCCAGAGCAGGGCCCTGGGTCCCGGCGACTGGAAAACCCAAACTCGGGTTAGGATGGGGGCCCAAGGGGCATGGGAAGCCCCCTAGGCGGGCTCGTGGTCCAGCCACTGAGAGACCTGATTGGAGCACGAGGCTTATGGTGAGGGTCACCAGGCGTCTTTGTGCCCAAGGCGACCCTGAAGCATGGGCGTGGCCTCCTGGGCCATGCAGGTTTCTCCTACCCTGAAGGTTGGACACCAGGCCATCAGCAAGGTTTCTTGGATGGGGATGGAGGAGTTCAGATTTCTGCATCAGGTTCCCTCCTGTCCGGGGATTGGAGATAAGGTCTAGATTCAGATGCCTGAACACCTATCTTGGCAAGTGATGCCAGCCTAAGGCCATGGAGGTTCTGATGTGCTGGCTTTGCGGCCAAATATGTGGGTGTCTGTCAGGAGGTCTGGGCTCAGGCTGCGTCAGACAGAGCATTAGTGCCCAGGGCAGCCTAGGAAATTGGGGTGCATTCTAGGGCCGTGCATATTGAACCTCATTTGGGGTTTCTGGGCAGCCCTAGAGGGCAATGTTTTCCTTCTGGTGGGCAGGCAGCGTGGTGTTGTGGCTCCAGAATTCCCAATCTTGAGGGCTTGTGGGCCAGAAGTGTCAGGATGGAAGTCTGAAAACCCAAGCTAGTGTTAGTTTTGGGGCTGAGGGCATGGCTGGCCCACTCTGCAGACACGAAAGTGAGATCTCCTTCAACTGAATTCAGGGGCGTATCAGACATTGGCTCAGGCTGGAGGATGGGTTCATGATGTCCCCTTCATGATGTGGGGGCCTCATGAGGCCATGGAGTCTTTCCCACGCTGGGGGTTGTTAGCTGTTCCAAACTGCAAGGTTTCCTTCTGTGGGACAGTTGAGTCCTGGTGGATGGCTCAAGAACACCCTGTCTGAAAGAACCGAGAGCAGGCTTCTAAGGATGGATGCCTGGACACCCCACCTCGAATTCCCATTGGCTCCTAGTGACAAGGCAGGTTCGATCTGCTGGCTCTGGGGCGAACTCCCCAGGGGGCTGGGTTGAAATGGACTCTCCTGAGGATGGGTCATCATGTGGGTTTGTGTCCATGGAGATCTTGGAATGTGGGGGTGGCTCATGGGACGTGCAGTTTTATCCTACATGGAGGGTTTGCCACAGCTCCAAAGAGCAAACAACCCATGTTGAGAAGAGAGGTGTTCCTTTTGGTGGCTCAGGAAACCCCATATGCTGGTATTAGAAACCAGGCCTTGGGGCACCTGGGTGGCTCAGTGGGTTAAACCTCTGCCTTTGGTGCAGGTCATCATCTCAGGGTCCTGGGATCGAGCCCCGCATCGGGCTGTCTGCTCGGCGGGGAGCCTGCTTCCTCTCTCCCTCTCTCTGCCTGCATCACTGTCTACTTGTGATCTCTCTCTCTGTGTCAAAGAAATAAATAAAATCTAAAAAAAATAGTCTCTTATGCTTTAAGAAACCAGGCCTTGGAGGTGAGGCACCCAGATTCAAAAACAACGTATCAGATTAGGAACTGGTGCCTGTCCGGATCAATCTTCTGTCTCTGGGGACATCCGTCTGCTTGTCTGAGTGGAGGTAATTGCTCATCTTGTGTCAAATCGCCCCTGTTTGTCCAGGGCGGCCTACACTATTGGGATGGCCTCGGGGACCTTGCAGGTTTCTCCTCATCTGTAGGGTTGTGGCCAATGAAATGGGTAGAGTTTCCTTGGAGAGGGCAGGCACAGTCCTGCGGTGTGGCTTCAGGGGTCCCATCCTGGAGGGTGTGTGGGCCAGAACTGTGGGGACAGAAGTCTGAAAACACTAACTCGGCTTAGGTTTGGGGCTGAGAGTATGGCAGGGCCAATCGAGAGACTGTGAGGGGAGTTCCTTAGGATATGAACAAAGGGCAAGTGTGAGGCAGTTGCTCAGGCTTTGGTCTCTGGATGTTGTGTCAAGGACGGGCGTGGAATGTCGGGGTGGCCTCAACGGCCATGGACCAGGCTCCCTCTCTGGGGATTTGGCCCAGCTCCCAAGAGTTTGATGTCATTCTGAGGGAAGGGAGGAGTCCTGTTTACTCCCTCCAGTGTCCCTCCAAAGGACGGATTCCAGAGCAGAGTCCTGGGTACGGGCTACTGGAAAACCCGAGCACTGGTTTCGATTGGGGGCCTACGGGAAGGGCCCATGGGAAGCCCCATATGCGGGCTCTTGGTCCAGCCACTGAGAGGCCTTACTTGAGCACATGGCTCACTCTGAGGGTCACAATGCGTGTTTGTGCCAAAGGTGGCCCTCAAGTATGGGCGTGTCCTCATGGGCCATGCTGGTTTCTCCTACCCTGAAGGTTGGACACCACGCAAACAGCAAGGTTTCTTGCCATGGGGATGGAGGAGTTCTGATGACTGTATCAGGTTCCCCCCATGCAGTTATTGGAGATAAAATCTAGGTTCTGAAGCCTGAAAACCCTGTTTGAGACGAGATGACAGCCTAAGGCCATGGCAGATCCAATGTGCTAGGTGTGCGGCCAGCTGTCTGGGTGTTGGTTGGGAGGTCCGGGCTCAGACTGTGTCAGACAGAGCATTAGTGCCCAGGGCAGCCTCTATATTCGGGGTGCAGTCGAGTGGCGTGCAGGTTGAGTCTCATTTTGGGTTTTTGGGCAGCCCCAGAGGGCAACGTTTTTCTTCTGGTGGGCAGGCAGATTGCTGCCCTGTGTCTCTGGAATTCCCAACCTGGATGGCTTGTGGGCCAGGAGTGTAAGGTCTGAAGACTGAGAACACAAGCTAGGCTTAGGTTATGGGGCGCGGGCACATCAGGCCCACTCTGCAGAGTCTGAATCCGAGATCTCCTGCATCTGAAGTCAGGACGAGTATCTGATACAGGATCAGGTTGGAGTTTTTGTCCTTGATGGCCCCTTCAGGAAGGGGGGAGTGCTCATGAGGTCATGGACGTTTTCCCATGCTCGCAGTTGTGAGATGCTCCAAACCGAAAGGATACCTTCTGTGGGACAGTTGAGTCCTGTTGGATGGCTCCAGGATGCCCCATACAGCAAGAATCGAGAGCATAGTTCTAAGGATGGATGCCTGGGCACCCCACTTCGCATCCCCATTGGCTGCTTGCGACATGGCAGGTTCGATCTGCTGGCTCTGGGGCGTGCTGCCCAGGGGGCTGAGTTGAAATGGACTCTCCTGAGGATGGGTCATCATGTGGGTTCTTGTCCATGGAGACCTTGGAATGTGGCGGTGGCTCGGTGAACTGGAAGGATTCTCCAACCAGAGGGTTGGACACAGCTCCAAAGAGCAAGTTTCCCATGTGGAGACGACAGGTGTTCTGATTGGTGCCTCAGGAAACCCCCTGGTATTGGAAACCAGTCCTCTGAGGAGAGACGCCTGGAAACCAACACAAGGGTTCAGATTAGGGCCTAGGGGGCCTGTCTGGTTCAATCTTCTTTCTCTGGGTACATCCTTCTGTTTGTCTGAGTGGAGGTCTTTGCTCAGCTTGTGTCAGATCAGTCCTGTTGGTCCAGGATGGCCTAAACTATTGGGATGGCCTCAGGGACCTTGGAGGTTTCTCCTAATCTGTAGGGTTGTGGCCAATGGAATGGGCAGAGTTTCCTTGGAGAGGGCAGGCCCAGTCCTGCGGTGTGGCTCCAGGGGCCCCAGCCTGGAGGATGTGTGGGCCAGGGCTGTGGGGACAGAAGTCTGAAAACACAAACTCGGCTCAAGTTTGGGCCTGAGGATATGGCAAGCCTGATCTAAAGACCTTGCAGGGAGCTCCTCAGGATATGAATGAAGGGCGAGTGTGAGGCTGTTGATCAGGCTTTTTTCTCTTGATTTTGTGTCAAGGAGGGCTGTCGAATGGAGGAATGGCTTCATAGGCGATGGCCAATTCGCCATCTCTGGGGATTTGGCCTGGCTCCCAAGGGTATGTGGTCATTCTGTGGGAAGGGAGGAGTCCTGTTTACTGCCTCCGGTGTCCCTCCCAAAGAGGGATTCCAGAGCAGGGCCCTGGGTCCCGGCGACTGGAAAACCCAAACTCGGGTTAGGATGGGGGCCCAAGGGGCATGGGAAGCCCCCTAGGCGGGCTCGTGGTCCAGCCACTGAGAGACCTGATTGGAGCACGAGGCTTATGGTGAGGGTCACCAGGCGTCTTTGTGCCCAAGGCGACCCTGAAGCATGGGCGTGGCCTCCTGGGCCATGCAGGTTTCTCCTACCCTGAAGGTTGGACACCAGGCCATCAGCAAGGTTTCTTGGATGGGGATGGAGGAGTTCAGATTTCTGCATCAGGTTCCCTCCTGTCCGGGGATTGGAGATAAGGTCTAGATTCAGATGCCTGAACACCTATCTTGGCAAGTGATGCCAGCCTAAGGCCATGGAGGTTCTGATGTGCTGGCTTTGCGGCCAAATATGTGGGTGTCTGTCAGGAGGTCTGGGCTCAGGCTGCGTCAGACAGAGCATTAGTGCCCAGGGCAGCCTAGGAAATTGGGGTGCATTCTAGGGCCGTGCATATTGAACCTCATTTGGGGTTTCTGGGCAGCCCTAGAGGGCAATGTTTTCCTTCTGGTGGGCAGGCAGCGTGGTGTTGTGGCTCCAGAATTCCCAATCTTGAGGGCTTGTGGGCCAGAAGTGTCAGGATGGAAGTCTGAAAACCCAAGCTAGTGTTAGTTTTGGGGCTGAGGGCATGGCTGGCCCACTCTGCAGACACGAAAGTGAGATCTCCTTCAACTGAATTCAGGGGCGTATCAGACATTGGCTCAGGCTGGAGGATGGGTTCATGATGTCCCCTTCATGATGTGGGGGCCTCATGAGGCCATGGAGTCTTTCCCACGCTGGGGGTTGTTAGCTGTTCCAAACTGCAAGGTTTCCTTCTGTGGGACAGTTGAGTCCTGGTGGATGGCTCAAGAACACCCTGTCTGAAAGAACCGAGAGCAGGCTTCTAAGGATGGATGCCTGGACACCCCACCTCGAATTCCCATTGGCTCCTAGTGACAAGGCAGGTTCGATCTGCTGGCTCTGGGGCGAACTCCCCAGGGGGCTGGGTTGAAATGGACTCTCCTGAGGATGGGTCATCATGTGGGTTTGTGTCCATGGAGATCTTGGAATGTGGGGGTGGCTCATGGGACGTGCAGTTTTATCCTACATGGAGGGTTTGCCACAGCTCCAAAGAGCAAACAACCCATGTTGAGAAGAGAGGTGTTCCTTTTGGTGGCTCAGGAAACCCCATATGCTGGTATTAGAAACCAGGCCTTGGGGCACCTGGGTGGCTCAGTGGGTTAAACCTCTGCCTTTGGTGCAGGTCATCATCTCAGGGTCCTTGGATCGAGCCCCGCATCGGGCTGTCTGCTCGGCGGGGAGCCTGCTTCCTCTCTCCCTCTCTCTGCCTGCATCACTGTCTACTTGTGATCTCTCTCTCTGTGTCAAAGAAATAAATAAAATCTAAAAAAAATAGTCTCTTATGCTTTAAGAAACCAGGCCTTGGAGGTGAGGCACCCAGATTCAAAAACAACGTATCAGATTAGGAACTGGTGCCTGTCCGGATCAATCTTCTGTCTCTGGGGACATCCGTCTGCTTGTCTGAGTGGAGGTAATTGCTCATCTTGTGTCAAATCGCCCCTGTTTGTCCAGGGCGGCCTACACTATTGGGATGGCCTCGGGGACCTTGCAGGTTTCTCCTCATCTGTAGGGTTGTGGCCAATGAAATGGGTAGAGTTTCCTTGGAGAGGGCAGGCACAGTCCTGCGGTGTGGCTTCAGGGGTCCCATCCTGGAGGGTGTGTGGGCCAGAACTGTGGGGACAGAAGTCTGAAAACACTAACTCGGCTTAGGTTTGGGGCTGAGAGTATGGCAGGGCCAATCGAGAGACTGTGAGGGGAGTTCCTTAGGATATGAACAAAGGGCAAGTGTGAGGCAGTTGCTCAGGCTTTGGTCTCTGGATGTTGTGTCAAGGACGGGCGTGGAATGTCGGGGTGGCCTCAACGGCCATGGACCAGGCTCCCTCTCTGGGGATTTGGCCCAGCTCCCAAGAGTTTGATGTCATTCTGAGGGAAGGGAGGAGTCCTGTTTACTCCCTCCAGTGTCCCTCCAAAGGACGGATTCCAGAGCAGAGTCCTGGGTACGGGCTACTGGAAAACCCGAGCACTGGTTTCGATTGGGGGCCTACGGGAAGGGCCCATGGGAAGCCCCATATGCGGGCTCTTGGTCCAGCCACTGAGAGGCCTTACTTGAGCACATGGCTCACTCTGAGGGTCACAATGCGTGTTTGTGCCAAAGGTGGCCCTCAAGTATGGGCGTGTCCTCATGGGCCATGCTGGTTTCTCCTACCCTGAAGGTTGGACACCACGCAAACAGCAAGGTTTCTTGCCATGGGGATGGAGGAGTTCTGATGACTGTATCAGGTTCCCCCCATGCAGTTATTGGAGATAAAATCTAGGTTCTGAAGCCTGAAAACCCTGTTTGAGACGAGATGACAGCCTAAGGCCATGGCAGATCCAATGTGCTAGGTGTGCGGCCAGCTGTCTGGGTGTTGGTTGGGAGGTCCGGGCTCAGACTGTGTCAGACAGAGCATTAGTGCCCAGGGCAGCCTCTATATTCGGGGTGCAGTCGAGTGGCGTGCAGGTTGAGTCTCATTTTGGGTTTTTGGGCAGCCCCAGAGGGCAACGTTTTTCTTCTGGTGGGCAGGCAGATTGCTGCCCTGTGTCTCTGGAATTCCCAACCTGGATGGCTTGTGGGCCAGGAGTGTAAGGTCTGAAGACTGAGAACACAAGCTAGGCTTAGGTTATGGGGCGCGGGCACATCAGGCCCACTCTGCAGAGTCTGAATCCGAGATCTCCTGCATCTGAAGTCAGGACGAGTATCTGATACAGGATCAGGTTGGAGTTTTTGTCCTTGATGGCCCCTTCAGGAAGGGGGGAGTGCTCATGAGGTCATGGACGTTTTCCCATGCTCGCAGTTGTGAGATGCTCCAAACCGAAAGGATACCTTCTGTGGGACAGTTGAGTCCTGTTGGATGGCTCCAGGATGCCCCATACAGCAAGAATCGAGAGCATAGTTCTAAGGATGGATGCCTGGGCACCCCACTTCGCATCCCCATTGGCTGCTTGCGACATGGCAGGTTCGATCTGCTGGCTCTGGGGCGTGCTGCCCAGGGGGCTGAGTTGAAATGGACTCTCCTGAGGATGGGTCATCATGTGGGTTCTTGTCCATGGAGACCTTGGAATGTGGCGGTGGCTCGGTGAACTGGAAGGATTCTCCAACCAGAGGGTTGGACACAGCTCCAAAGAGCAAGTTTCCCATGTGGAGACGACAGGTGTTCTGATTGGTGCCTCAGGAAACCCCCTGGTATTGGAAACCAGTCCTCTGAGGAGAGACGCCTGGAAACCAACACAAGGGTTCAGATTAGGGCCTAGGGGGCCTGTCTGGTTCAATCTTCTTTCTCTGGGTACATCCTTCTGTTTGTCTGAGTGGAGGTCTTTGCTCAGCTTGTGTCAGATCAGTCCTGTTGGTCCAGGATGGCCTAAACTATTGGGATGGCCTCAGGGACCTTGGAGGTTTCTCCTAATCTGTAGGGTTGTGGCCAATGGAATGGGCAGAGTTTCCTTGGAGAGGGCAGGCCCAGTCCTGCGGTGTGGCTCCAGGGGCCCCAGCCTGGAGGATGTGTGGGCCAGGGCTGTGGGGACAGAAGTCTGAAAACACAAACTCGGCTCAAGTTTGGGCCTGAGGATATGGCAAGCCTGATCTAAAGACCTTGCAGGGAGCTCCTCAGGATATGAATGAAGGGCGAGTGTGAGGCTGTTGATCAGGCTTTTTTCTCTTGATTTTGTGTCAAGGAGGGCTGTCGAATGGAGGAATGGCTTCATAGGCGATGGCCAATTCGCCATCTCTGGGGATTTGGCCTGGCTCCCAAGGGTATGTGGTCATTCTGTGGGAAGGGAGGAGTCCTGTTTACTGCCTCCGGTGTCCCTCCCAAAGAGGGATTCCAGAGCAGGGCCCTGGGTCCCGGCGACTGGAAAACCCAAACTCGGGTTAGGATGGGGGCCCAAGGGGCATGGGAAGCCCCCTAGGCGGGCTCGTGGTCCAGCCACTGAGAGACCTGATTGGAGCACGAGGCTTATGGTGAGGGTCACCAGGCGTCTTTGTGCCCAAGGCGACCCTGAAGCATGGGCGTGGCCTCCTGGGCCATGCAGGTTTCTCCTACCCTGAAGGTTGGACACCAGGCCATCAGCAAGGTTTCTTGGATGGGGATGGAGGAGTTCAGATTTCTGCATCAGGTTCCCTCCTGTCCGGGGATTGGAGATAAGGTCTAGATTCAGATGCCTGAACACCTATCTTGGCAAGTGATGCCAGCCTAAGGCCATGGAGGTTCTGATGTGCTGGCTTTGCGGCCAAATATGTGGGTGTCTGTCAGGAGGTCTGGGCTCAGGCTGCGTCAGACAGAGCATTAGTGCCCAGGGCAGCCTAGGAAATTGGGGTGCATTCTAGGGCCGTGCATATTGAACCTCATTTGGGGTTTCTGGGCAGCCCTAGAGGGCAATGTTTTCCTTCTGGTGGGCAGGCAGCGTGGTGTTGTGGCTCCAGAATTCCCAATCTTGAGGGCTTGTGGGCCAGAAGTGTCAGGATGGAAGTCTGAAAACCCAAGCTAGTGTTAGTTTTGGGGCTGAGGGCATGGCTGGCCCACTCTGCAGACACGAAAGTGAGATCTCCTTCAACTGAATTCAGGGGCGTATCAGACATTGGCTCAGGCTGGAGGATGGGTTCATGATGTCCCCTTCATGATGTGGGGGCCTCATGAGGCCATGGAGTCTTTCCCACGCTGGGGGTTGTTAGCTGTTCCAAACTGCAAGGTTTCCTTCTGTGGGACAGTTGAGTCCTGGTGGATGGCTCAAGAACACCCTGTCTGAAAGAACCGAGAGCAGGCTTCTAAGGATGGATGCCTGGACACCCCACCTCGAATTCCCATTGGCTCCTAGTGACAAGGCAGGTTCGATCTGCTGGCTCTGGGGCGAACTCCCCAGGGGGCTGGGTTGAAATGGACTCTCCTGAGGATGGGTCATCATGTGGGTTTGTGTCCATGGAGATCTTGGAATGTGGGGGTGGCTCATGGGACGTGCAGTTTTATCCTACATGGAGGGTTTGCCACAGCTCCAAAGAGCAAACAACCCATGTTGAGAAGAGAGGTGTTCCTTTTGGTGGCTCAGGAAACCCCATATGCTGGTATTAGAAACCAGGCCTTGGGGCACCTGGGTGGCTCAGTGGGTTAAACCTCTGCCTTTGGTGCAGGTCATCATCTCAGGGTCCTTGGATCGAGCCCCGCATCGGGCTGTCTGCTCGGCGGGGAGCCTGCTTCCTCTCTCCCTCTCTCTGCCTGCATCACTGTCTACTTGTGATCTCTCTCTCTGTGTCAAAGAAATAAATAAAATCTAAAAAAAATAGTCTCTTATGCTTTAAGAAACCAGGCCTTGGAGGTGAGGCACCCAGATTCAAAAACAACGTATCAGATTAGGAACTGGTGCCTGTCCGGATCAATCTTCTGTCTCTGGGGACATCCGTCTGCTTGTCTGAGTGGAGGTAATTGCTCATCTTGTGTCAAATCGCCCCTGTTTGTCCAGGGCGGCCTACACTATTGGGATGGCCTCGGGGACCTTGCAGGTTTCTCCTCATCTGTAGGGTTGTGGCCAATGAAATGGGTAGAGTTTCCTTGGAGAGGGCAGGCACAGTCCTGCGGTGTGGCTTCAGGGGTCCCATCCTGGAGGGTGTGTGGGCCAGAACTGTGGGGACAGAAGTCTGAAAACACTAACTCGGCTTAGGTTTGGGGCTGAGAGTATGGCAGGGCCAATCGAGAGACTGTGAGGGGAGTTCCTTAGGATATGAACAAAGGGCAAGTGTGAGGCAGTTGCTCAGGCTTTGGTCTCTGGATGTTGTGTCAAGGACGGGCGTGGAATGTCGGGGTGGCCTCAACGGCCATGGACCAGGCTCCCTCTCTGGGGATTTGGCCCAGCTCCCAAGAGTTTGATGTCATTCTGAGGGAAGGGAGGAGTCCTGTTTACTCCCTCCAGTGTCCCTCCAAAGGACGGATTCCAGAGCAGAGTCCTGGGTACGGGCTACTGGAAAACCCGAGCACTGGTTTCGATTGGGGGCCTACGGGAAGGGCCCATGGGAAGCCCCATATGCGGGCTCTTGGTCCAGCCACTGAGAGGCCTTACTTGAGCACATGGC